>NW_024870820.1:2925000-3647500 GCF_019054845.1 Dipodomys spectabilis | reverse complement strand
TTTGTTCTAATTATAATTAGTGTTATAAATAAGAAAGCTTTTTTTTATAAAATTAAGATTTCACTAAGAAATGAAGCAAAAATGTCAGATTGAATAGTCACTATAGCATTATCATTATATTTATTTCTCAGTGATCATTCTTGTAATGATTAATGAGAGTTTTCCAGCCAGGTATTTGTTGAGAGTTAGCTTTAAGTAATGGACTAAATGGTAAGCAAATCTGAAACTGTTTTAGGATATAGTGATTTAGGAAACGGTAGGATCAATGGAAACTACAGTATTTTTCCTGATAAGAGAATTTGAGGACAATTAATATAATGGTACATATTAGGGAACAAGATCACTTCACAGGTAGAGTCAGGAAATTTGTTGGAATTAGGGCAAATTGAAACTCATTTCCAGAGTGCAAATTGGAGTATTCATTAGAATGACAAAAATTAGAGTATTTTTTAAAATTAATTTTGGACTCTCATTAAGTGGAAAGTTAGGTTTCAGTTCCAGCTGTGCTTAGTTTTAGCATTAGGAAACTGGAAAATTTAGGGTCAAACTGGAAGTATATCTTGGAATAACAAGTCAAGTTAGAATTAGGATGACTATGAAATAGGAAACTGCTAATAATATTAGGATTAGGGTATGATTAGTGTGAGGGTTAGCCTAAAACTTCCAGTTAGAGTTCAGGTTATGGCATGATATGGAGTAAAATGTCACGATATGGAGTAAATCCACAAACTCTTTTAAGAAAGATGAGTTGAAACAAAGATAGGATGAATAAAATCTCATGTATTTGTGTGGCTTTTTGAATCCAAAAGCAATTGCTTCTAACGTTAGGGTTACTTTTCTAATTTATGAACTACTAAATTAAAGGCACAATTATTTCATTCTTTCAAACCAAAACAGTCAGGATTTTGGGAACAAACAGTTTTCTACATGAAAATGTGTCTTGCAACCAGGATTAAATAATAATGAACAGGGTGTCATTTATTAACATTAGGTAAGTTGATGCTACAGCTTTCAAAAATATCCAAAGATATAAGATAGTTACTCAGAAATGTTACCGGGAAAACAGATATTCTACTTGCTCTAACTGGGAAATGTGTGTGTGTGTGTGTGTGTGTCTGTGTGTGTGTGTGTGTGTGTGTGTGTGTGTGTGTGTGTGTGTGTGAAGTCACCACAGGTCTTCAACTCAGGCCTGGGTTATGTCATCAGCTTATTCTGTGCAAGGATGACACTAAACCACGTAGCCACAGGTGTCTTCTGTCTTTTTAGTAGTTAATTTGGGATACAGATCTCATGGATTTTCCTGTCTGGACTTAATCTTCTGATCCCCAGGAATCCTTGGATTAGTGTTACTGTGGCTGCTACTGAAAGCATAATCAAAACCTACTAGCTACAATATAGGAAGTAGTACATATTTATTTGTATAGCTATATTTATTTGTATTACTGTGCATGAAGTAATTCTGGAGATTTCTGGTTAATTCATAGGGCCCTATGCAGAAATATAGGACAAGAGGAAAGTAACTCTTTTTAAATTATAGTAGGTTATCATTGATGAAAAATTTTAGTAGATGTCTTACCTTTTTATTTCTTTTTTGCCAGTTATTCAGTGCTGCAGCAAGCCTGTGCCCTGGAGCAATTTTCAAATCACAGCGTGAACCTCCATTTCTGTAGTCCCTGTAGGTATGGTTGCCTCCTCAGGTCACCCTTTGCGAAGTGGGGCCCCTTCCCTTGTGGTGCACGTGCAGTGAGTGGAAGTGTTTGCATGCTCTCCAGCATTGCCGGATAAGCCCCGCCCACCCTGCCCACCTAACTTCCTGGTCTCTGTTGCTCAATTTCACCCAGGAGCTGGCAGGCATGGGGCTGCAGTTGAGACCACTGCTGCCCTATCCTCCTCCAGCTGTGCTGGTACTAGTCTGCGGTGGTCCTGAGCATGTGGGGCATCCCAGGACACTGTGTTCTGGGGTCACTGCCTGCCCCCATGAGTGTGGAGTGGGGGGACACCATGCTTTTACAGTGCATGATCCATGGGAAAAGGAAGGCTGCACATGCAGACTGCACCTTTGGGGCCAGGCAGCCCAGCCTTGGTTCACCTCATCAGTCTGTAAGGCAGTCTGGGAACTGGAGCCATGTGCTGGCCGCTCTGCCAGTCAGCTTGAGACAGCTGCAGCAGCTCAGCAAACTGGAGCCCCTTCAGCATCTCTGTGGACCTCCATTTTATGGTCCCTGTGGACTCAGATTATAGGGCCATCGCTGCATATGTCCATCAGTGCCAGATGAGCCTGTACTTGCAGTGCACCAGCTACAGCACCTGGGGTCTGAAGCCCCCTTGGCTTTGTTGTGTAGCTTCCTCCATTGTCTTTCTGGTCCACATGGGCCCAGCTCTCAGTGCCATTCCAGGGATGCTCCCTTTGGAAGCAATGAGCTCACCCTCTAACCTCATTGGGCTCCAAAGCAGGGCAGGAATGGGTCTGGCCTTGTCAGTGTAGGCTGCACAGATTGAAGGCAGGAGTTAAGGTCTGCCTTGCCTTCCCTCCTGGCTTTGGCACCTGAATCTGGGTTGCTTGGTTTGGTCACTCATGGAGCTTCGTTGGCTACAGCCCACAGCAACAAGTGCTGTCCATGCAGCAACAACAAAGCGGTGTCCTGAATCTCCTCAAAGTCACCACACAGACCTCTGATGGGGCTACATGGGCTGGTGTGGTTTTCATCCCAGGACTCCCATTAGGAAGTGCCACTCCCCTTAGTGGTACTGCAAGAAAGAGGTGCCACATATAATTTCTACTTTCTAACATTTTCTTTCACTGAGATAAAAAGAAGTGGGAGATATAAATAAGTTTTAAAAGCATAGAACCCATGGTTTCCCTTGTTTGCAAGGACTAGCACATGTCTAGGACAAGCAAAGAAGATCATATAAGATGATCTTAAGCGAAATGTACCCCAAGTCAGAGACACAAGTGTTTTATTTTTTCTTGCTTTTGCTTTTAATATACTTATAATGCACTATGTGATTCTTTTGTAGGTTTATCCCCCCATGGTATAATCCCTGTTTTCACTGTATTTGATTCCAGTGTTCTGCACCTTATATACATATATTGTAATTTGGGGAGTGGAAGGGATATAGCAAAATGCTGAAATGGGGATGCAGGTTGACTCATTGTGACGATGAGATGTACTGGACAATGAGCCGAAAATGAATTTACAATGTTGAGCAGGGGTCAAGGAGGGAGGAGTTGAAGAGTTGTGGAGGGAAAGGGTAGTAGGGGAAAAACAAAGGAGGAGGTAACAATTCTCTATAGGAAATGTACTCATTACCCTACTCATGTAACTGTAAAACATTTGTATAGTATTTTTACAATAAAAATATTTTAAAAAAATCTCTCCCTGGGGTAGATTTCCAGTGTTGCCCTCAGCATTGCATTTTTTGCCTTTTCTGGCTGTGGTTAGTTCCACCTTCCCAGTGGATCAGTAGATTTCAAGGCATCTTGGTCCTGAAGTGGGACATGGATTATCCAGTGGTGGTTGGAACCAGGCCAAGGACAGGACAAAACCACTTCCAGGGCATGGCTTCTTCATTCCCCATGCAACCAGGATTGCAAGCAGAATTTCTCTGAATTTGACTCCAGAAAACAACCACTGAACCAAAAGGCAAGTTCACCAAACACCTCCCCTCCTCCCCCATTCCCTCCTTTCTTCCTCCTTGGGAAAGTACAAAATAATTTTGCAGGTTTTGGCAAACACACAAATTGCCCACCACCTCCCCTGGTAAACTAAGTTTAAAGTCACTAAGTCATGTAAATGGATGATGCCTCACTCATTATTCTGGACAACATCTTCAGATTGTTTGATGCTTTAATTTGTTGCTGTTGGTGGTGGTGGTAGGAGGGCCTGAGTTCTGGGTCTGGGCAATGACCCTTATGAGCCCTTCAGCTCACGGCTAGTGCTCTACCACGTGAGCCACAGAGCCATTTCCAGTTTTTTTCTGCTTATGTGGTGCTGAGGAATTGAACTCAGGACCTCATGCATGCAAGAGAAGCACTCTACTACTGAATCTCCTTCCCAGCTCTAATGCTTTAATTCTTTAAATTTTATTGTCTTTGTGTCAGTCATGAGGTTTAATCTCAGGACCTGGGTGTAAACATATCCCTGAGGTTTTTAGCTCAAGAGGAGCCCTTTACCACTTGAGCCACAGTGTCACTTCCTGTTTCCAGATAAGCGTCTTTCAGACTTTCCTGTCAGGGTTTGCCTTGAGCCGTGAAATTTTAAATTCTATTTCTTTAACGTGTTTATTGGAATATTACAGTATATCTGAAATTTAAATTTTTCTGTAAACCTTTGTCTTCAAGTAATCCAATAGCATTAACTATTACATTTAGAATCTATTCTTTAGCACATCCATTTATTTATTTTATTGTGAAAATACCATACAGAGGGGTAACAATAACATGGGCAAGATAATAAGTACATTTCTCATCAAGCATTGTTGCATCCTCCTTTTTTTCCACTTCCCATCTGTTCTCATCCCCCCCTGGCCCTCCAGATACCCCCCTGCCCGCCCCACACTCTCACAAGCCAAAGTTGAAAGTTCCTTTTCTACATAATGACTTGTACATCTCATCGCTGCAGTACATCCACCAGTATCCCTGTTTGAATGATTTGTTTTTTCCCATCTCCTCCACAAATTATACCAACATCAAATACAGTGAAAGTAGGGGTTATAGCGTGGGGGAGGGACATTCAAAGCAACAAAGAAATCATCTTATAAATATGTTAGGAACAATTGCAATAAAGAAAAAAAATCATTTGAATCCTTATCTTGGGGTTCATTTCGCCTAACATCAACTTGTCTGACCTTTTTTGCTTGTCTCAGACACAGTGGTTATTGCAAATAAGGGAAACCATGGGACCTATGTTTCTTTGGGACTGGATTACATGCCTTAATATAATGTTTTTCCATTTCCTAACAAATGCGGAAATGTCATTTTTTTCTGATGGAGGCATTGAATTCTATTGTGTATATACACCACATTTACTTGATCCATTCATCTACTGAGGGGAATCTGGGTTGGTTCTATATCTTAGCTATGGTAAATAATGCTGCAATAAACAGAGTTGTTCTGGTAGATTTAGTATGGTATTGTTTGTGACCATTTGGGTAAATGTCCAATAGTGGGATTGCTGGGTTATAAGGGAACTCTATGTGGAGTCTTCTGAGGAACCTCCATAATTCTTTCCAAAGTGGTTGAATAACTTTACATGCCCACCAACAATGCAGTAAAGTTCCCTTCTGTCCACATCTCCTCCATCATCTGTTGTTATTAGAGTTCTTGATTATAGCCATTGTAACTGGGATGAGGTGGTATCTCAATGTTGTTTTTTTTTTTTTTAATTTTATTTTATTTGTGAACATACTGTACAGAGGGGTTACAATTACATGGGCAAGATAATGCATACATTTCTTACCAAGCATTGCAGCCTCCTCCTTTGTTTACCCTTCACCTCCCTTCCAGCCTCCCCCCTCCCCCACATCCAATCCTCCCCCCCCCCCCCCCGCTCCCCCCCTACCGACATTGTAAAGCTCCTTTTTGACATGACACTTTGTACTTCTCATTGTTGCAACAGGTCCACCTGAATCCTTAAATGACTTGTTTTTCACCATCTCCTCCATAAGTTATACTGACATCAAATATATTGAAAGCGGGGGTTTGCACTACTTTTATTGCTAGAGAGGTTGAACATTTCTTCATGTGTCTATTGGCCATCCTTCTTTCCTCTTCAGAGAAGTTTCTGTTTAAGTTTTTAGCCCACTTATTTTTGAGTTAGTTGTTTCTTTGAGGATTTGTTTTTGGGGGATTTAATTTTTGAGTTCCAGGTATATTTTAGATATGAGACCCTTGTCTGTTGTATGGGTAGTGAAGATCTTCTCCCAATCTGTGGGCTTTCAATTGATCTTGCTAATTATGTCCTTTGCCATGCAGAAGCTCTGCAATTTCATGCAATCCCATTTGTCCAACCTCTCTTTGATTTCTTGTGTTTCTGGGTCTCTATTAAGAAAATTTCGGCCTGTACCAAGGAGTCCTAGGGTTTCTTCTCTTCCATCCTGTAATGTTTTCAGGGTGTCTGTTTGACTCTGAGGTCTTTGATCCATTTGGAGTTGATTCTGGTGCAGGGTTATACATAAGGTTCTAGCTTAATTTTCTTCAAGTAGTTAACCAATTTTGGCAGAACCCTTTACTGAAGAGGCTGTCTTTCTTCCATTCTATTTTTTAGCTCTCTTATCGAAAATTGCATGGCTATAGGTCTGTAGGTTCATTTCTGGGTTTTCAATTCTATTCCATTGGTCCTGAGGTCTGTTCTTGTGTCAGTACCAATCTGTTTTGATTACTATGGCTTTGTAGTAGAGTTTGAAATTTGGTATTGCTATTCCTCCAGCATTGGTCTTTCTGTTGAGGGTCATTTTAGCTATTCGAGGTCTTTTATTGTTCCATATAAATTTTTGGATTGCCTCTTCTTTTTTTTTTTTTTTTCTTACAATTTTTTTTTTAATTTAATTTTATTTTATTTGAGAACATACTGTACAGAGGGGTTACAATTACATGGGCAGGATAATGCATACATTTCTTACCAAGCATTGCAGCCTCCTCCTTTGTTTACCCTTGACCTCCCTTCCCAGCTTCCCCCCTCCCTCCCACCCAATCATACCCCCCTCCCCCCCACACCGACATTGTAAAGCTGGTTTTGACATGACATTTTGTACTTCTCATTGTTGCAACAGGTCCACCTGAATCCTTAAACGACTTGTTTGTCCCCATCTCCTCCACATGTTATACTGACATCAAATATGGTGAAAGCGGGGGTTACACTGTGGGGGAGGGACATACTAAGCAACAAAGAAATAATCTTATAAATGCGTTAGAAACACATGCATGAAAGAAACAAAAACATTAAAATACATATTTGAGGGTTCGTTTTCCTAACATCACATTATCTGACTTTTCCCGCTTGACTCATACCTATACTAGATATTGCAAATAAGGGAAACCATGGGACCTATGTTTCTTTGGGCCTGGCTTACTTCACTTAATATAATTTTTTCCAAGCCTTTCCATTTCCTAACAAATGGAGAAATGTCATTCTTTCTGATGGAGGCATAGAATTCCATTGTGTATATATACCACATTTTCTTGATCCATTCATCTACTGAGGGGCATCTGGGTTGGTTCCATATCTTAGCTATGGTAAATAATGCTGCAATAAACATAGTTGTGCTGGTAGCTTTAGTGTATTTCCTTGAAGAATGAGGATGTTATATTGATAGGTATTGTATTGAATTTGTTAATAGCCTTGGGAAGTATTGCCATTTTCAGGATTTTGATCTTTCCAATCCACGTGTATGGGAGTTTTTTGCCACTTTCTAAGTTCTCTTTTAATTATCTTTTTCAGGTTTTTAAAATTTTTATCATCGAGGTCCTTCACTTCTTTGGTTTAGTTAATTCCTAGTTGTTTTATTTTTTGTGGGGCTATTATTACTGGTGTTGCTTTCCTGATTTCAGCCATGCTTTTCTCATTGTTTGCATACAGAAAAACCATTGATTTTTGAGGGTTAATTTTATACTCTGCTACTTTGCCAAAGTTTTGATTCACCTTGAGTAATTTGGCAGTAGAGTCTGCAGGTTTCTATAAGTATATAATCATGTCATCTGCAAAGAGGGAGAGTTTTACTTCTTCTTTCCGTATTTGGATCCCATTTATAATTGCATCTTATATTATTGCTGCAGCTAGGCATTCTAATACTAGATTCCGTGCTGTCCCTCAGCTCTTCAGCTCAAGGCTAGTTCTCTATAACTTGAGCCTCAGCATCACTTCTGGCTGTTTTCATTTTGCTTATGTGGTGCTGAGAAATCGATCACAGGGCCTCATGCATGCAAAGCAAGACTTCTACCACTGAGCCACCTTCCCAGCACCTCTCTTCTCTTTCTAACAGGATTTGCTAAGGATCTGTCAATTTGTTAATTTTTTAAGTACCACTTCTGTTTTGTTGATTCTGTGTTTTTATGGATTCTAATTCATTTAATTTTGATTTAATTTTAATGATTTCTTTCCATCTACTGGATTGGTGTTTATCCTGCTGCTCTTTTTCAAGGAGGCTCAGATGTCTCATAAATTATTGGTTTCACATCTCTCCAATTTGTTGATGTAGGTATTCAGAGCTATAAACTTACCTCTGAGTACTGCCTTTCCTGTGTCCCAGAGGAACTGGTAATTTGTGTGTTCATATTTGTTGAATATTATGAACATTTGAATTTTGTTTCTGATCTCTTCCATGATCCACTGGTGATTCAACGGTGTGTTCTTCAGCCTCCATGTGTTACAGGACTTTCTTTGGTGGTTTTGGTGTTGAGTTCTAATTTTATTCTCTTATGGTCTGAAAGAATGCAAAGTATAACATCAATGTTTTTGAATTTGTACAAGTGTGCTTTTTGACCTAAATCTGTGGTCTAATTTGGAAAAAGTTCCATATTCTGCTGAGCATTCTGATAATGCTGTGTGAAATATTAAATCAAGGTGATCTATGCAGTTGTTTATATCTGTGGTTTCTCTATTGAGATTTTGCCCAGTTAATCTATCTAGTGGGGGGAGTGGTGAGTTAAAGTCCCCAGCAATTAATGTCTTTCGATCTACGTGATATTTGAGAGAAAGTAGTTTTTCTTGAATAAATTTGGGTGCTCTATTGTTTTGTGAATAGAGATTTAGAATTTCAATATCCTCCTGAAAGAGAGATCCCTTAATTAGTATGTAGCAACTTTCTTTATCTCTTCTCACTAATTTAAATTTGAAATCTATTTTATCTGATATTAGGATTGCAACTCCTGCCTCTTTCGGGGGACCGTTTGTGCTTGGTAGATTTTGTTCCAGCCTTTCACTTTGAAAATTTATTTGTTTTTATGGGCAAGGTGTGAGTACTGAAGGGAGCAGATGGAAGGATCTTGCTTTTTAATCCAACTAGACAGTCTATGTTGCTTAATTGGAGAGTTAAATCTCTTAATGTTGGGAGATTGGACTGAGATGTATTTGGGAGTTCCTGCCATTTAATCCACCTTCTTGAGGGCTGCGGCAAATGGGTTCTTCCTATGGTTCTTGGATTCTTTGTTTGGATGTGGTTTCTTGGCCTTTATTGTGGTCCTGTTGGTTTTCTCTGTGTAGGACAACTTTAAGTATCTTTTGTAAAGCTGGTTTGGTAGAGATATATTGTTTCACTTTTTCTTTTTTATGGAAGGTTTTTATTTGACCTTCAGTTATGAAGGAGAGTATAGCTGGGTACAGTATTCTTGGTTGATAATTGTTTGTCTTTAGGGCATGGCCTACATCAATCCAGGCTCTTCTTGCTTTAATTGTCTCTGCTGAGAAATCTGAGGTGATTTTAACTGGTTTCCCTTATAGGCGATTCATCTTTTCTCCTTGACAACTTTGAGGATGTTTTCCTTGGTCTGAATTGATCCTGTAGGGATTATAAGGTGGTGATATGACGTCCTCTTCTGGTCTGGTCTATTTGGGGTTCTAAAAGCTTCTTGTATTTGAATAGACCTATCATTTTGCATGTTTGGGAAGTTTTCTGCTAGGATCCTGTGAAACAAAGTTCCTAGACCATTAACTTCTGTTTCTAGGTGCTCCTCTACACCTGTTATGTTCAGATTATGCCTTCTAATGGTGTCTTCCAAATGTTGAATAGTTCTATCATATTTCTTGGATTTGTCTTGGATAGTTGTACGTTCTTTCTCTATAATATCTAAGCTGTCTCTAATCCCCGAGTTTCGATCTTCTGCATCGTCTTACCTACTGTCAAGAATTTCTATTTTGTATTTTTAGTTCTTTTGCTTCTAATTGCTTGGCTTTGATGGCTTCAAATTCATTGTTGGAGCTTTGTTTTAGATTTTGTTTGAATTTCTTTACTTCCTTAATTTCGTGTTCAGTGTTTATTCTCAAATGACTTAGTTGATTGGTTATGTTTTTCTTGGACTTCCATTCCTTCTGTTGGCTCCATTCAGCATTCACTTTCCGGTCTCCCTGACTTTTTTCAGCTGTCTTTTAATGGATTCCATGAATGTCTCTAATTAGTATGAAAGTAATACTAGCTATGTGCTAGAACACAATTTTAAGGCAAGTATCAACCAAAGTCCTGTAGTTGTAAGTCAAAAGTCTGCAGATACAATCTAGTTCAACAGAAACAATCTATTGAATGTCAAAAACTATGTATTAATGGTCTAAGAACAGCAAAATTGAATTTGGCGAGCCAGAAATTACTAGGTTTAGGGAGAAATGTGGGGAAAAATAGAATTAGAGAGATGTGGAAAGGTAAAAAGAAAGTAAACTTAACTAAGTCCTAATCTTAAAGAGGGAAATGGATTGGACAGAATGATAGGAGAAAGAGAAGAGTAAAATAGAGACAAGAAAAAATGGAAAAGCAAAAATTTAAATTTAAAAAGTGAAACACAAAAATTATGCAAGTTTAATGAAGTATTATTGAGAGAAAAACGCAGATAGGATAAGAGGAGAGGAGGAGTAGAAAGAAGTTTTGAAAAATTAAAAAATAGAAATACTTAAAATATTATATACAGATAAAGAGATAATACTGTTATTAAGGAATTTAAGCCTAAGAGGTTTTGAATTAAGTAATAAATTTCTGGATTATATGTGTACACAACGAGGGATAAGGTCTAATAATCGATGACAGGTATATCTGAGGATGAGCAGAACAGCAATTAAATCACCAAAAAAAAGAATGAAAGAGAAGAAAAAATGAAAAGAATGAGAAAGAAAGAAAAAGGACCAAAAGTTTAGTAGAAATAAAATAAAAATAAAAAAACATACACACGCATATTCACCTAAAATAAAAATTATAAGAGGAAAAAAAGATTAATAGAATACATTTTTTTTAAAAAAAGTAATAATTAAAAATATGTATACGAATAGGGTTCTTAGATTTTTGGGGGGGGGCGGGTGGGGGAAGCGTGAACAGGAAGATCCTGTCCCTTGGTGGAGTCTCTGGTCTGCTTGTGCTGTTTGGTTTTCCTGTGGCTTGATTGGTTTCTTAAATCAGTTTGTTCTGGCAGGCAGAAAAATGCTATGCTTTACCCAGAATTTTGTGATCCTCCTCCCTCCCAGGAGGAAGATCTGTTTTGAGTGTCACAAAAGAGGAAGGTGGCTGTTTCCTCTAGTTTGGAGATGCTGTGATGAGGCTAGGTTCTGGGTAGAGTTGAGGCCTTTCAGCAAACAGTAGCTTTTCCCTGAGAGGTTAGCTTCTGAGACATTCACAGTGTCCAGCCTGGAGCCATTCTCAAGGTTTATGTTTACTGAATTTCAATTCATTATCTAGGCTGCTATAAGGAGGGGCAGCCTCTGGCTCTGTTTACCCAGTGAAGAAAGACATCCCTCTGGGGGCAGAGATTTCACTGCCTGGGTTGAGTGACTTTCTCCTCCGTGGAGCAGAGTCTTGTTTCCTTTGTAGTCTCTGGTCTGCGATCTGTAGGATGAAGATATCTGCTCCTTGTCAGTTCTTGCTGGTGTTGAGTAGAATCTGCTAGCTTGCTGTGTCTGGCACCTTTGTCCAGGATTCTCTGTGTTGTAGGTAGCCACCACAACCGCGGCTACCAGCAAGTGCTCAGATCTGCCTCCTTGCCTGGATTTTCCCTCTCTGGCCAAACTCTCTGAACTGTTATGGCACACTTGGTTTAATTCTCCCCTTAGGACTGTTCACTGGAACACTAAAACTACTTTCTATGCAAGAGCTTGTTTAGCCTCCAACATTTCTCCGGCATTTTCCCGGAACTACTCCTCTTTTTTTTACCTCTCCTGTATATTTTTTGTTTTGGAACAAGTGTCATGTCTGGCCAATCATTCAAAAGGAAGCTTATTCCATTAATTTAATAGAAAAGGAATTTCTGCATCTCAAGGCAACTTTGAGTATAATGTTAATGTGGTAATTCACATCACTGAATTTTCAAAGTCGTTTTGATAATTTTTTTGTTAAACCGTTCATTAAAGGGGTTCCAAATAGCAAGAATAAAAAACAATGTTTTGCTTTCAAAGAATGTTTTAAAAGCTAGTAATTCAAGAAAACACCTTCTATTTTTCCAAGATTCCATGGTGAAGAATTTCTCTTTTATCATAACCCTTATCACTCACCCCCTCACTTCAACTTGTAGCTTTATTCAGTTTTATTGTTCCAGCTTTCATTTTGGTACTAGCATCTGTAATCTCCTTGTAGTATTTGACAATGAAATTCCATTTGTTGTTAGAGAGCTCAATTCATATTGCCAAAGGCAGACTCATGAGCATATCATAGTGATAGTATGCAACTATTCCATCAATTAATATAAGTACCACATAAATGTGCATCTTCATATAATTTTTAAATGCAAAGTAATTACATATCTATGTTATAAAATAATTCAGACCACTAGAAGAAGAGACTAAGCTCAACTTTTGAATCATCCCCAACATTTTTTGTAAAATTTTCTTTCTCATTTAGTTTCACTGCAAGTCCTTCTTTCCTAGCAATAAGTTATAAGTCATGTCCTTGGATTTTAGTCAACTTTGAGTAAGCTGTTTTCATTCCACAACCAGTTAGTTCTTCCTGTTAAATACCTGAGGAATAACTTGTCCAAATGTGCCTGCAAAAGGAGTATCCAACTCGAATGTCTGTACCCACTATTCCCTTGCTTTGTTTGGGAATGGAGTATCAGAGACAGGGGTGTCAGGGTTCAGATGGCTGGAACCATGGTGTTATGAATTATGAGTAGCAGAAAAGAGTAGTAGAGACTAGGATACCAGGTAAAAGGTAACTGTGACTGTAATTACTGAGTTACAGAATCAGGAAATTTGTTAGAAGCAACAGTTTTGCACGAGTTGGGTGAGCGAATACAGGCATACAGAACTGTTTAGCAGGGAAAAGGAAGCATAGACAAAGTGAAAGAGTAAAAGTTGTGAGGGACTGTGGGGCACAATCAGGGTAACAAGGTCATGGGTGTGCAAACTGGGTAGCCAGTACTATGGGAGAAGCAATTGGCATGGTGGCCTGATGTGGTGCAGAACTCTGGGTTTGCCTGTCCAGTTTTGGCTGTTAGATCTTTAGGGAAACTACCTCTAGCAGCTCATTATCAGCTTGTTGTGTTCAGGCACGTGCCATCTATAAATGTCTACTCCAAGTAGATTGCATTCTTTGACATCAGCTATAGGATCTTTGCTCTAAGCAGCCTGAGAGACCACACTCCATAATGCTACAGAACAAGCTCCACATAGTGAGCTGCAATCACCTCATACAACTCTTGCTGCTCCTCTCCAATGTCAATTATAATGCTAGCAAGGGATCTGAGATGTGCTCAGCAGCAGTGCTCTGGGAAGCTATCAATTCTTACGTTGTCATTCTGGGAGTTCCCTAGAAATAGGCAAGAGCACTTGCTGATGTTCTTCCAACTTCTCTCTTTGTGGCTCTGCACAACCAGACTGTTGTACCTCAGATTGGTTACCTTGATGTCCAGGTGGCATCAAACGTGCGCTATCTTCTCTCTCTAGGTGCTCTTCTGTTTCAGCTGCTTTTCCATTTCCCTCCAGGTAGCATGCTTCATCTCCACATTCTTTGAATTCTGCTTCATATCAACCTGTGGCTTTCACACCAAACCCTTCCACTTTCTCATCTACCTCTCTAGCTGTGAATCTAGCACAATAAGTTACATGTATGTTCTGTATCTGTTTATCAAGGTTTGAGCTAGAATCTAGGTGATACTAGCTAACTGAGAACATGGGGAGCTTCTTAAATACTCCCCTGCCACTCACTGCTCATTGAGACAAATGCAAATGTGTTCTGGTCAGTCTCTCCTTCTCCATTTCTGGTCAATAAAGTGAAGTCACAATGGACCTACCAGACAGCTGCTATGTCAGCAAGTGACCAAACCAAAGATAATATAGTGAGGGGATACTTATCAAGTGTAGTAGGATAAATGCACATATTTGTGTATATTACTAAGGGCTTTCATCAAACTAGTTATTTTATGTCCAAAATGGCAGATCAATGTTAGGCTCTCCTCGAGATCTTGCTGTTCTTCAAGTCCTGAGGACTCCTACATACAACTAAGACCTAATGATATGGGTGAATAAGAAAATAGGTGAGTATGGATTAGTATTCTGATAGTGTGCTAAGTTTTTGTCTTGTCATGACTATGATGAAATCAATGTCATTTCTCTGACTTAAACCTTATCTCTTTATTTGGCATAATTGGCAGATTGCTAGTGTGTCATTTTTTCCTGTTAGTTCAGTGCACAAGGGAAAACATTAAGCATGCAAAACCATGGGTTTCCAATGTCCTAGTAGATGCTATGCCTTCTAGGACCGTCCTTCCAGTTAACTCTCTGTTTAGCATATTGCACAATGTCCCAATCAATGAAATATTTTTGAGCCTAGGAGAAAATGTCCATTTATAAAACAGTACACATAAGAAGCAGAAGATGCCCTACACTCAAATGCTCCTGGAGAACAGAGTGTAAGGGTGTGTACACAGTTGGGAAATAGGATTCTGAGGGGTGGGAAAGGATGAGTTTAGATAGCAAACCTAGAAGAAACTATAAGTTTCTGAATTCCTAACCTTATTTCCTTCTGCCCCTCGGGTCGAATTCAGGAAGAGGTGGAATGTTTATGATCACAAAAAGGAGTTTTTAATCCCAGGCCCAAACTCTAGGTGTTCCTGTTACATCTTCCCACCTGACCCTGATGTAAATGGTCAGAAGGGCAAAGAGGAAGGGAGCCCCATGCTCAGGAATATAAATGGAGCTTACAAGTAACTTCAGTCTCTGACTTTCTATTTTGAAGGTAAGATAAAAGTCAGTTTGGGTTTCTACAAAATCAGTTTCTAGGCTCTATGGTTCCTTCAGAACTTCTTTCCCTCCTTCTATGTTTTGACAGCAACAGTTAGTACAGTGCTTCTGTCTTTTAGGGGCAATCTTTCTTTTCACACAATGCTTAAAGTAGACAATAGGTGGAAGCTTCCATTAAATCAAAAAGTATTTAATAGCACACAGTGAGTGCTTTACCTGAATTCCTGGACCTAACAAACTCCCAATTCTGAAGAGAACGTGATTATGTGTGAGTACTAACAATCTCCACTGAATGGTGAGCTTAGAACACTTTTCCCAAGGCAGGTTCTCTCCAGGTTATTAGGATGGCTGAGATCTACTGGATCAATGAACTTACAGACAATGCAAGACTGAAAAGTCTAAGAGATTGAGTTCCAAAAGAAGAAACTAGACCAAGAAGAGAAAACTTATCATTGCTGGAAAAGGAGGAAGACTTAAGTAGGAGAACGTTTTTCTTAATACAGACAGGGGTTTAGTTATAACAAAGTTCTAAGTTGTGGCTCCTCAGTAGAAACTATCAGATCAAACCTCACTAAAGCTAAATATAAAACTTATATAATTAAAAAAACTATTTGGATTTCCGTACTAATATCTTCCTTAAGGGGAGTGATTGTGGTGTGTGTGTGTGTGTGTGTGTGTGTGTGTGTGTGGTGTCTGAGATTATGTATGGAACAGCATTGGTTCTTGAAAATCATCATATTGACACTACCTTTTACGTTTCCCATTCAAGTCTGGTGGCGTTGTAGCTCTACCACTTGAAACACACAATTCTCACTTTCTTCTGTTTAACTGGAGATAAACATGTAATGAATATGTCAACCTGGGTTGGTTTCAGACCTTACTCTCTGGAGTAGGTAAGGTATAAGAGTGAGCCACTATGCTCAGCACTGTATTTCCAGTAGGTTACTTAATCTTTCTGAATCTCGGCTTCTTCCTGGGTGGAAAGTGAAAATAATTACTTTGTGGACCTTAGAATCAGGTGGGAAATATGACTGGGTGCAGGAAGTATACATGTTTGGGATGTGTGTACAGAGCCTGACACACTCATAAAACTACTGATGTTTATATTGAAATGTATTCCAGGAATTGGAAACAAGAGGGATTTTTCTGTTCTTGTTTATCCATTTATGGGCATTGAGGGAGTCAGAGATATTCAAGGAGAACAGGGAAACAAAGGCAGCACTTGTACTCTGTATATACTGTATTCACAATGAGCTATACCACTGAGGACAGAGACAGGAGGGATGGGATTGTCAAACAAGAAATGAACTCATTACTTGGCTTACAATAGGTTTATCTGTATGTACACTCCCTTAACAATAATAATTTTAAAAATACAGGTTGATGATTTTCTCCTCCAGTTTTTGTAGGTTCCCTTAAGACTCAGGCCCACCAATGGAGTTTTTGAAGGTCAATTTATTTGATAATTAACATAAAGCCATAATTTCTTAAGAAATGTTATAAAAAGTATTTCATTTTTAGTACTGGTTTCTCTTTGAGTGGCAATTATACATGTTGGCAGAGCTAATGTTTTACTTTCTGTTTTGAGTATTTGTCAGGTGCTCTATCTTGGTACCCTGCCCTTATCCAAAATGGTAATCAACCTTTGAAATTAATGTACTTGAGTATGAGTCTAATTTATTAATTTAATTTGTTGTTGGTGGTGAACTCTTGGCCTGGTCACTGTCCTTCAGCATTTCTGCTCAAAATTGGTGCTCCACCACTTGAGCCAAAGTACCACATCTAGCTTTTTCTGCTTAGGTGTTGCTGTAGAATCAATCCTAGGTTCTCATTCATTCTAGATAAGCTGACTAACAGTGATCCACCTCCTCAGCCCCTAGGACTGGTATTTTTGTGCATGCGTATATCAAGCTAACCTATTGAGCAAATTCATTCATTTGAAACTAGACATATTCAAAATTATGAATTATCAGATATTTTAACAAATAAAACAGTTAACATTGTTACTAGGAATTGTTTGTCTCCCCAAGCTATAAACATGGAGGATATATTTTAAACTAAAACTACAAAATAAATTTTAAGATCTTGTTGCAAACAAATCTGTCCAGGTGTTATTACATTAAACAGAGAATTCAAAATTATTTTTCTTCTTGAATACAGATATCAAAGGTCTTATAATACTTATTTCAAATTGCAAATTAAAGGGAAAATCAGTAAGGAGGTAAAATTTATATTGAATGTTAATTTTTGAAGAAGTAAAAAAGATCCTAGATGGCAGACTAAAGACAAAGCAATATCAGAGCCCTATATGCTCAATAATAAATAAGAAGTTTTAATTGAAAAATTGATCTGGAATGTGCACATCAGGCAAAGCAAGCAATCAGATCATACAACCAACTAAAAACACCATAATTATATCTCAGAAAAAGGAGACAAGTTCAGACCAGGGCTCAACGTCCTTATCCTTGATTTCAATGATACACATACACATACACCCCTCTACACACATACACACGCACACACACACACACACACACACACACACACACACACACACAAACACACAGGAATGTATGCAACAGCTCAACCTACTCACATCCATTCAACATGAATCAAAGATCTTCCTGTAATATTGGAAACTTTAAAACTTTCAAGTCTTGTAAATAATTGATAACAGATGCATAAGCAATTATTTTCTGAATAGACTCTGCTATAGAAATGAGAGTTCATGATGGTTATAACTACTTAAACATCTCTGAATCTTGAAAGAATTAAACAAGAGACAATTCGAATTTTGGGACTATACTTCTACCAGCTATTCTTCAAAGGCTTGATAAAAAGTTACAAAATCAAAAATTAAATATCAAATTAATACAACTAATACTTGTGTAAGTAAGTACAACTAATATTGTGTAAATGAAGTGACACTGATGAAAAACCCATGCTGCCTCCATTTCTAAGCCGGCTGCACATTGTGGAACCTTTGATTCTGCTGGGCCAGGCCCACAGTTGTCTTCCCCAGAGCAGTGGCCCTGCTGGGGTTGGAACTGGGAGCTGTGTGGAGAGGTGGGGAGGCCTCGGGGGAGACTGAGCTGGGGTTGGGGATGGGGTAGTAGGGAGAGTAGTGGAGGCCCTGGCAGAGGCTGGTGAAGGGAGGAAGGAGCCAGTAGGCCAATGGCTCAGGAATCAACAGCCCCAAAGGCAGCTGGGTTCTGGATAGTGTCTGTGAAGTGTGGAGTTTGGCCCCTGGGGCCTCGTGGCTGGGTGAGGAGAGGAAGAAGTCTCAAATCCCACCCAAATAGGCAATGAGAAATGAGACAACCAGTGGCTGAAGAATTTCAAGAAAAAAGGCAGGGACTTGCAAAGGGGGTGGTCAGTGGCTATAGGTATGTCCACAAACTAAGGCATCAATCTAGCTTGTGGTTACAACTATTAACATGAGGTATTGTTTGTATACATACTGATAATTGAATCCCTTATTGTTAGGGAGCAGAAGAGAGCAATAGTCATTAGAACCATAACACAGACATCCATCTTAATCTTTTAGTGTCCAACTGCTTGAACTTAAATACTCTTGAGATAATAACTCATACCCCTGTCTTCCCTTGACTGTTTGACCTTTCCAGAGAACAGCTCTCAGCCTTTTGATATTTGTTTGCGATGGCTTCCCGATCTATCCTTTTCCAAGTCTAACAGCTTGACTACAGAATCCCTCACAAGTACTGTGACAGATGTATTATTTTGAAAACTATATTTTTTCTAGGATAGGTTCAATTTTTAAATTTTATTTTATTTCAAAAATAGAGTGGTTACAGTTACTTGAGTAAGGTACATTCTTTATTGAATATTGTTAACCACTCCATTGTTGTTCTCCTATCCCTTCCCATCCCCCACACCTCCCCCTCACCCCAAAGTTGTAAAGTTCACTTCCTACATAGTGTCTTTTGCAAATCATTGTTGCAATGGGTCACTCTTTGTACTTCTTTCATCACTATAATTTTTCCCTTTCCTTCTCGAAATCAGATAAATGTATATACAAAGTTGAAGGTACCAAAATCAAGACAGATTGCCAGGGATAAACCAATGTCAAAAGACAAATGAAATAAAATAAGATGTAGATGCTCTATTTTACCGACATCAAGGTTGACATCAGAAAAAAAAGAACTTTTTCCACGTTTTGGAGTTCATTTCAATTAGCATCATTTTGTAATGTCAAAAGTACATATCTCTGGAACCAGAAATCCCACTCCTGGGCATTTGTCGAATGATCTCAAGCTAAAATACACTAAATCTTCAACTACATTTCTAGCAGCATTTTTAGAACCAATCTAAATGCCCCTCCATGGATGAATGGATCAAGTAAATGTGGTATATATACACAATGGAATTTTATGCTTCTATCAGAAAGAATGACAAAGCTCCTTTCATAAAAAATGGAAAGATTTGGAAAACATTCATATTATGTAAAGGAATCCAGACTCCTCATTTTATTAATTAATATATGCTTAGGATACTCCTTAAACCCTTAATATTCCTTTTTTTCCTCTCTCCCTCTTCCTCTCTCATTCCATTTGTGTGTGTGTGTGTGTGTGTGTGTGTGTGTGTGTGTGTGTGTGTGTGTGTGTGTGTGTGTGTGCATGTGTGAGCGTGAATGTACGCACACACAGTAATTAAACTTGACTCAGAGACTCAAACTCTTGCTTGGTTTTTTCACTCATGACTGACTGAGTCTGTACTATTTGAACCAAGATTTCACTGTGCTTTCATTGAATAACAGAACATAAATGTCTCATGGACTGCTACTCCAGCCATATGTGAACCATGATAGTCAGGCTCGTGACTGTCTAAGAATATGGATGAGGCACTGGTATCCTCTATTGTCTTTTGCTTTGTTTTGTTTTTGTTTTTTGTTGATTTTGTACATCCAAAATCTGTAAGGAAAACAAATCATTTATAATCAGGACTATTCCCATAAAATGTGTGTTGTTTAAAGATTACATTAATAATGTTATGCTTTTGCATCCACATTATGAGATTTGATTTTTTGAACTGTATTGTTGCAGTCAAGTCACATATACACAATTTGAACCTTCTTGTCTAGGTTTTATAGTTTGTTAGGTATTTCAAAACAGAATTTATCAAGGTTAACCTGCACTACTGAAGCAAGATCTTTATGATTATTCAATGTCTTGTAAATCGTAAGTTCTTCACTTCTTGTGGCACCATATGAGTACAGGTAGCTTACTATAATACCTCCACATAGTTTAGACCTCAATGCCATGCACTCTTCTCCCAAATATGCAAGGGCATCCTTTGTAATTCTCCTTGCATTTTCACTGTTCTTGTCTCTACTCTCCCATGCTAAGTCCTGTGATGATCTTGTTGATTTTCTCTCTGTTACATTCATCTTTGCATCTTGGGAACTACTGTTATGCACTACTGTATTTTTGTCCATTCTCCTTGTGCTTCATCTTGCACCCTTCTCACAGCAGAGGGCCAGACATTGGGGATATTTTTTTCACTCTTTTGCTCAGACATCTATCTTTACTTTCTAGCAATACATTCATTGAATTCTTTCTGTAAATTCTAATGTCTTGAAAATGATTACTGCATTTTCATGGCTTTGTTATTTGGCATTAGAAGAGAACATAAGTCAGTAACTAACTTAGGTAAAAGAAGATTGCAATCAAGCTTCATAGATGTTGTTCATTGGATGATATTTACTTCATGGTCTGCCTGCCTGCTTACTTTTCACTGTTTATTTTTCAATGTAGCCTTTTCTTCTGGAAAGTATTCATAGGCCTACCTAGTGAAGAGCAATTCCTACTGTAATTAGTAATTAATTTTATTCCAACATCATTTCATAGATCCTTCTCAGTTTTTTCAGGGTCTGTATAATAGTGTTTCACATTCTTAGATATGTTTTAACATCGATGCATCCAGTGATACAGTCACATTGCTTAAGTCACCATTTTGATGATGGAAAGGAAACCATGCTGCAAACTCACTATATGACAATTTTCTGGTTTTAAATTCTTTTAAATTAGAATTGATACTGGAGAACGAACATTCTGTGTACAATTTTATGTTTTCCTAATTATTGTAGTATACTTTCCAATATTGTATAAAGTTAAAACATTACTGTTTACTCAGTTTTAGGATTTCTAAAGTGGTCAAAGTAAAAGTTCTATTCATTCACAATTTTAAGACAATATTGTCAGTTATGACCAAGTGAGACATTTTAAACTTTTATTTGTGGTCCTTAATGTTGGTGCTTGGGAATCAATTCTAGTCCTTCATTTGTCTTAGTCTACTGTGTGCCTCTGAGCGTGATTTGACCTGTGGTTTTATTTTCACTCAACTGGAATAAAGAAAAATTTCACTAGGAAAGAATTATTACTTGGTTAGTTTCTCCAATATCTCTCGCATGCATAAAAGTTATATAAGTCTACACTGACAGAAAATGGTGTTCTTATATGGTATTTATAGTGGTAAATGTTTATTTTTTGTAGCCCCACTCTTCACTAAGTATGGCCCCTTTCCTATTCCCCCTTCCCATAAAACTTGACTGGATCCACTGGAAACCCACTTCCAGGCAGCTTCCTCCTTAAAAAGCCTAACCTTAACTAACGTACCCCCTGGTATACCTGGTATAAACTTTCAAAGGCCTGACTGCAACCAGACTCCTTCCTGAAAGCCCTCCTCTGCTATAGGGAAATCCCTCTTCAACTCCACCCTTTCCTGGAATCCCTGCTCTGCACAACCAGAAACAAGGCCACATCCATATCTCCTTCCATGTCCCACCTTAATGCATCAAGAACCCAGACTACATCAGGGTCCTCCCTCCAATCCCAACCTCATCCACCAGGTACCCCGCCCCTAACTATTCTAGTCCCTCATAGTCCCATTGCTCCCATTTTCTAGTACATCCAAGCCCCTCCCATTCCATTCATACTCCAACCCCAACCAGCCTTCTCCCTCAAGCCCCTCCTGGTTTCACCAGAAACTCAGCCTAGAACTAGCCTACTTCTAAGTGGCTTAACCTCTCAAACACAGCCCTGAATCTACACTTCCCACAAAGCTTATCTTGCTAAACCAAAAACCCTTCACCTCCCTATAACTGCCCTTGAAGCCCCGCCTTACTTGGCCAGAAGCTTCTTGCACAGCCCATCTCCAGCCTGGAAAGCCAGTCCTGCTCCGACACAAGCCTCTCTACCTCCCACATCTACTCTCTCAATGCCCTGCGTTGCTCTACAGATAAACCCACCGCCTATTGGCTCCTCCCTCAGATTCACACACGACTCTTTGGCTGTTCACATTGGTCATGGTCTCCAGTGATCTTTGGGTGTCCCAAATCCAAACAACATTTCTGGGGGCTCATCTGGAACCTGCCTCATAGGACCCTCTAGATGCCCCACCACAGAATCCCAAAAAACCCAGCTCTTGAGACAAGGCATTGACTTTCTGTATATTCGGTTGCCAGCAGGTTCTGTATCTCTAATTCTGGTTTCCCAAGGGGTCTATTCTCTGGTTGGCAAAGTGTCTTGGTAGACACGCTATAAGACTGCCAATGGGGTCTGTGAGTAAGACGTCCCCAGACCCCTCTGGGTAGATTGCTGTTTAGGACGGACATTTTTGGGAAACTCTAAGTCTGGCACTTTTTGGTTGGCAATTTACAAAGCTGCAGTGTCCCTTTGTAAGTTGTGTCTTTGTGTTGAGTGTTTTGTTTGTCATTTGGGGTTTATCTTAACCTTAGGGCTTGGCCCAGGGAGGTCCTCGTATGGGGGAGATTCTGCCAGTCTGAGGGGATGGACTCTAGGGACTGATTTCCTTAGCCTCAAAATGACTTGGATTTCTCTTCCTCCTTGGAAGGCCCCTGGGTCTACAAATATTGATGAGATGTCCCCCCATTCACTGAAACCTGATTGTTCTCTGCTGTATGTTTCTGGAGATAGGGCAGTTCTGGTTGAGAGTGGTAGGTTCACTCAGCAGATTCTGGATTCAGCTTGCTGAGTGAGAACAGCACAGAGGTCTGGTAGGGATAAACTCAGCCTTTTGTTATTGCCTTCTCTAGTTCTGTTTTAGAATTTATACTAGTTTTAAATGTGGGTTTTTGGTTTTAGTGTTTTTGTTATTTACTGGAAAATCTCTGGTGAAATAAAAGTTCCAGCCTCCAGCTGAGCTCAGTCACATAGAAGGATATGTGCCTGTTTTGACTTTTCTGCTAGTCCAGACAATGGAAAGTGCTATTGTTTAAAATTGGATAAAAGTGGATGAACAAGTTTACACACCCACCAACAATGCAGTAAGGTTCCATTCTGTCCACATCCTCTCCAGCATCTGTTGTTATTAGAGTTCTTGATTATAGCCATTCTTACTGGGGTGAGGTGGTATCTAAATGTTGTTTTGATTTGCATTTTTTTTTATGGCTAAGGAGGTTGAGCATTTCTTCATGTGTCTTTTGGCCGTCCTTCTTTCCTCTTCAGAGAAGTTTCTCTTTAAGTCTTTAGCACAATTATTTATTGGACAGTTGTTTCTTTGAAGATTTGTTGTTGAGGAATTTAATTTTTACAGTTCGAGGTATATTTAAGATATGAGATCCTTGTCTGTTGTAAGGCTAGTGAAGATCTTCTCCCAATCCGTGGGCTTTCTATTGATCTTGCTAGCTATGTCCATTTCCATACAGAAGTTCTGCAATTTCATGCAATCCAATTTGTCCAACCTTTCTTTGATTTGTTGTCTTTCTGGGACTCTATTAAGAAAATTGCGGACTGTGCCAAGGAGACCTAGGGTTTCTCCACTCAATCCTGTAATGATGTCAGAGTGTCTGCTTTGACTCCGAGGTCTTTGATCCATTTGGAGTTGTTTCTGGTGCAGGGTGATATATAAGGATCTAGCTTTATATTTCTACAAGTAGTTAAACAATTTTGGCATCACCATTTACTGAAAAGACTGTCTTTCTTCCATTCTATTGTTTTAGCTCCCTCATCGAAAATTAGATGGCTATAGGTCTGTGGGTTCATTTCTGGGTTTTTGATTCAATTCCATTGGTCCTGAGGTCTGTTCTTGTGTCAGTACCAATCTGTTTTGATTACTACGGCTTTGTAGTAGAGTTTGGAACTTGGTATTGATATTCCTCCAGCACTGTTCTTTCTGTTGAGAATTGTTTTAGCTATTCAGGGTCTTTTATAGTTCCATTTGAATTTTTTGATTGCCTCTTCGATTTCCTTGAAGAGTGAGGTTGGAATTTTGATAGGTATCGCATTGAATTTGTAGATATCCTTGGGAAGTATTGGCATTTTCACAATGTTGATCTGTCCAATCCAGGAACGTGGGAGTTTTTACCAATTTCTTAGTTCTGTTTTGAATTCCTTTTTCAGGTTTTTATAGTTTTCATCATCGAGGTCCTTCACTTCTTTGGTTTAGTTAATTCCTAGGTATTTTATTTTTTGTGGAGCTTTTCCAAATGGAGTTGCTTTCCTAATTTCAGCCACACTTTTCTCACTGTTGGAATAGAGAAAAGTCATTGATTTTTGAGGGTTAATTTTATACCCTGCTACTTTGCCAATGTTTTGAATCAGCTTGAGCTCCCCTATCACCCAGCAATCTCACTTTTGGGCATTTACTCAAATGTTCACAAACAAGACCACACTAAAGCTACCAGCATAACTACGTTTACTGCAACTTTATTTACCATAGCTAAGATATGGAACCAACCCAGATGCCCCTCAGTAGATGAATGGATCAAAAAATGTGGTATATACAAACAATGGATTTCTAAGCCTCCATCAGAAAGAATGACATTGCCCCATTTGTTAGGAAAAGGAAAGACTTGGAAAAAATTTTGTTAAGTGAAGTAAGCCAGGCCCAAAGGAACATAGGTCCCATGGTTTCCCTTATTTGCACTAACTAGTATATGTCTGTGTCAAGCAGAAAAGTCAGATAATTTGAATACATATTCAAATGTATTTTTCTTTCATGTGATTGTTTCTAACACATTTATAAGATTATTTCTTTGGTGCTTTGTATGTCCCTCCCCCACAGTATAACCCCTGCTTTCACTGTATTTGATGTCGGAATAATTTATGGAGGGGAAGGGAAAAAACAAACCATTTAAATAGGGATACAGGTGGACCTATTTCAACAATGAGATATACAATTCGTTATGTCAAAAACGACCTTTACACCTTGGGTGGAGAAGGGGAGAAGGGGAGGAGGATAGGGTGGGTGCCAGGGAGAGGATGGGAAGGGATGGGAAGGGGAATCAAAGGAGGAGGCTACAATGCTTGATAAGTAATGTACTCATTATCTTGCCCATGTAATTTTAACCCCTCTGTAGAGTACTTTCACAATTAAAAATAACATTAAGGAGAAAAAAATAAAAATAAAATTCAGGACAGTTTATTTTCAAGTGACCATACCCCCAGCCCCAGCCTTACTCCAAAAGAAGTGAGTCAAAAGATCAATTGCTGAAATGACTTGCTAAACAATCAATCCCTGAGAAAATGAAGCTGCCAAAAATTACCTAGTTTAAAAGAAATATTGTCTTAACTTTTTGTTTGAAGACTTTAGAAAATGTATGTACAACTGATTTTGATTTTTGGGTGCTTAAAGATCTGGGTGTGTTTTGTATGTGTTTGTGATCATATTCATGATAGAAATTGTCAGCATGATGTAACAATTGGGTGAAATTAAGTTTAAAATTCAAAAGGTTATGAGGTTTGGATATTACCAAAACATTTTTAAGGCATTTTCACATGGTTTTAAATAGCTTTTTAAGGATACTTTAACTTGAAAAATAGGAAATCTGGTATTTTAGAATGTATAAGGCTGTTTAAACTGTAATCAAGATATCTGGCTTAACAAAAAAGAGAAACTTAGAAGCTAACAAAAAACCTATTTTAGGAGTAAACAGTGAACAGGCAGAAGTGCAGTTTAGCTCGTAATGCATGGTGGAACAGGCCATGGGAGGAGTCCTCCCAAGGTGAAAGGGCAAACTGGCCCAATAGCAGTTCATCTAACCCTAAAGAGTCGGATTGTGTGAGTACTTATTCCACAGGAAGGGCCAAGTGGCCCATCTTTATTCTGTCCCTTTTCCCTTCACATACACACTGGAAAAATGATGGTAAAATTGAATGATGTAAAGATCTGATTAGCATTGCTAAAACTGCCCCTTGGATGTATTAAAATTAAAATTAAGAAGGCCTTAAAAAGAGAGTTAAAATTTTATTTGTATAATGTGAATTGCTCTCAATGATATTCTGTCATTGTGTATGTTTTTTTTTTTAAGGCATAAAGGTGTTTAGTCTAGCTTCTTGGTACAGTGATGGTGATTGTAATTTTTGCATTAAGAAAAAAAGTTATTTGAGTTTAAAATTTTCCATGTGTATCTGTTTTAAAACAAGCAGCCCAGAGGAAATTGGTGACACACTTAGCCTCGAAAGTTTAAGGGATTTTTCAAAATGCAACTAAAAACTAAAGTATAAAATATTAAAAGAGAGATTAATAGGAGGCTTATAAATTAGAATGAGTTTCTGTATATAAAGTTCAAAAGTATAATTGTTCTAAACATTTGCCTCAAAATACAAAAAGGTAAAATTAGAATTACCAAAAATTAGGATTACCTATTTCAGTTTGCTCTCATAGTTTTTTTGTAACAGTTCTCATCAGGCCCACAAAAAGGAATAAGGATTCTTGCCAGTTTGTCAGATGTAACTTTTGCTCTTAATACGTTTCATGTAAGAATATGCTTAAAACTACTTCTATGTTGACCACCTGGTTGCTTTTAATTGGAGTAAAGTGGCCTTTTATGAGACTCATTGATCTATAACTGGTTTGAATCCAGCCCGGGCAGAAAATGGTCCATGTGAGACTGTCACCTCTACTCAGTCACCAGAAGGCTGAAAGAGCAAGCAGACCTGCTTTAAGATTCAATGTGACAAAGTACTAGCCTTGAGCTGTAGAGCTGAGGGACAGCAGTCAGGCCCCAAGTTCAAGTCCAGCAACCAACTAAGGGAAATGCCAATGAGGCATTTTTCCCCATGTGTGAAAAATACACTCCTTGTATGAAAGCAATGGACGTGCAAACAGAGACCATAAGCCAATTCTTGGATTGAAGAAATAATGTCAGATCCTAGAGTCATTTGTGTGTGGCCCTTCAAAAATTGGTCAGAGCCAGGAGGTCATGGAAAGATAGTTTGTAAGCATGCCTAAGGTCTATGACTATCTACCTTGTAAGGGACAGGAACTTGTCAGTCATCTGTGATAGTACTAAAAGGGTAAGGTTGTAAAATGTGGAGGATAGTTTAGATCCCAACCCCTGTATGTGCCAAAAGCTCTAATTGGCAGTAACATTTGAGCTGACACCAGCTACATGAAATTCATCTGTCAGCAAAGTTTTATGCCTTGAGTTTTTTTTTCTATTGATATCTGTCTGAAGGCCTGCATAGGAAACTCGGACATTGTTAGGATTACAAGAGATCACATTCGTAAGCCATCCTGGAAGATCCTTTTTCAATGCAGAAAGCTAAATAAGCAGCATTGCTGTAGCCAGAAAAAAGGTCTGTGCATTTGTCAAAAGTTAAAATGTTGTTCTTAATGACATCTAACCCTGGTAATCTCTTTGTAAAATAGGCTAAGATTATATGTTCCTGGTTAGGTACGATCAACACCCCTGAGTCAGTTTGAAGAAGTGATAGAAGATGAATCTTCGCCCATTATCGCCATTTAAGAACAAGGGACCAGAGTATCTTTTTTAAAAATGTGACAAAATAGACAGAATAGATAGAAGGAAAAGGCATGGGAAATAATAGTACAGGCCTGAGCCCTCTATATCTGCTTAGAAAATCCTAATCTTATTAAAAGTATGATCTAGTTTAAAAAATTGTCATCTTGGTTAATTGTCCTGGGCTACTGTGTAAATAGTCTTAAAAAACTAGTTGGGTCATAGCCTGCCAAGCCTATGCAATGAATCCTTAACCAGTCATTGTAGGAATTTGCAGCCCAGAACCAGGTGTGAAAGTTCCATGAAGCCACAGAGAGACCCTGCTGCTGCTGCTGCCGCTGCACACCCTAATGAGTAAAGTTCAACGACAACTTGACAGTCACCTGGAGGAAATCTACATCATCACTCAGACCATCTCCACCCTGGTAAAACTAGACTGAACTCCTGACTGATTCCCTCACCTGAGAATGCTTCCTGGTTGAAAGCTGCTAAAACTAAGATCTTGTGGGACATTCTTTTGGTGATATCCAGTCACCTCTTTACTCCCACAGTGGATATTTGGGGCAAGGATATCACTGCCTTGCCTTAGGCACTTCAGGGTCACAACCTAGTTTGGCTCTGGTATGGTAATTATTTGCTTCCTCCTGGGTGTATTTTAAAGATAAAGGAGAGAATTTTTTTTAAATCAAGGGAGGTAAGAGGAGGAATGAGACCCAACCCTAATCTTAGCCTTAAAATCTTGCAAGCTTTTCATCCCACTGGTGCCTTGAGGCTTTCTGAGATAATTTGATTCCACAAATCAAAGGAAAAATGTGCGGTTTTAAACTCTAGCCACAAAGGAGCTCAAAGAATTGTAAATAATAGGAGTGTAGTAAAGAAAGCCTTAGGAAGGAATTGGGGAAAAATTGGTATCCTCTAGATAAGAAAGGATTTAAAAAGTAAGGATTGTCTTAAAATGTTTGTAAAGAAGACAAACCTCAGAAAATTTAAGTATGTAGCAAATGGTATGAGTATGTCTTAATATTGGAGCTTACGAATACAGCTGGTATAAAGGTAAGTTAGCTGTGGTATATTGAGTCAGGATTGCTGGAAGGAAATATAAGGACCTTTGCTAATATTTGTAACAATTAATATTTGTAACAGTTAATATTTGTAACTGTTAATATTTGTTACTCACAAATGGACCTTTTAGATCAGCACAGTCCCTCTATTAGTTCTGAGATCCCAATACCAAACTGTAAATATAGAAGATTGTACCAATTATGGGACCATGATTGGTCCCTGATGCTCTAGAAGAGGAGAGAATGAAAAGCCACAGTAACTCCAACTTGAAATTTCCCACCATCTTGTGCTAGGCTGCCCTCAGGGTAACCCCAAGATAGAGAAAAAAACACAGGTTGCCACCAACCCTGCCCAACATTATGAAAGCAGAACAGTTGCCCAAGTGTTCCAGGAACAGAACATACCAACAGTTAAGAAAAATTGCAATGCGGTTAGGGTGGACTCAAACCAATCATGTAACTGCTTGTGTGGAAGTTCCCTAAACTTGTTTGTTCAATACTATTAAAGCTGTGCTGATTTTGTGCTTGGGGATTCTTAGTGTCATCGGTTACCCGATGTGCAAAAGAGCAAGCTTGAGCTTGCAATATATGACTCTTTTACTGTTTGCATTGGTCATGGTCTCTGGTGGCCTTTTGGGGATTCCAAGTCCATACAATAGGGCTTGATACAAAATGTCTCATCCCAGGGAATTAAATGATGGCATTTATAGTTAAAATGATTTATTGTCATTATTAACATAGAACACATGCTGAGGTTTTTATTTATACCTCTCTTTCTCTCTCCCATTCTTTCTTCCACCATTTCTTTCTTTCCTTTTCTTTTCCTTCTTCCTCCCTCCCTCCCTCCCTCCCTCCCTTCCTTCCTTCTTTCCTTCCTTCCTTCCTTCCTTCCTTCCTTCCTTCCTTCCTTCCTTCCTTCCTTCCTTCCTTCTTTCCTTCTTTCTTTCCTTCCTTCCTTGCTTACTTCCTTCCTTCCCTTCTCTCCTCTTCCTTCTCTACTCTCTTTTATTTCTTTCTTTCTTTCCTATTTTTTCTTGCTCTTTTCCTCTTTTAGGAAGTGAGTATGAATTTAGATATTTTGTTGTTTGAACAAGTATTCTATTTAGAACAATCTTTTTTCAATTCAGTTATTTGCTCATAGGTTATTAATTTTGCTGAGGGCTGAACAGAGTCTAAGTTCTTTACCTCTGTCTGCCAAGTAACTCGATCACAAATGCATTGCAGCATGCCAGGCTTAGGATGATATGAGAATCTTATTACGTTCCTTGCACACTGGTTCTGAACTGTGATCTTCTCAAATTCTAGTTAGTGATATGAGCTCCAATAGCCTGCCCTCAGTATAGAATGTCTAAATGAATGATTGAAGGCAATTTCATTTTAATCTTTTTTTTTGCCAGTCCAGGGGTTGTTTTAATTTTATTTCTAGACAATTTTTGTGCACATTAGCTTTAAAATGTTGTTTTACTGCATTTTTTCCCTTTTTACTTTTCTTGGTCATGGGGCTTGAACCCCAGAGTCCTTACATTTTCCAACTTACCTTACAAATAAGGAAAGAGTCAAATTCAGTTTGTTGGTATAAAGTCACAAATTGTTTCCTGCAGAAATAAAAATAAATTTCACCTCCTGGCTCTAAGGACTATGTCTTTTTAAGGTAACTACAGATAAGTAAATGGTATTATGTAAATTGTGTCATGTGTTCACAGCTGTATTGAAGAACATACTCTTAATATATCATTGGAAAACAGGGTTATTGAATAGTATCTATATGAGAATGTTATTTGAACTAATCACCCTAAATTGAAAACTACATCTTAGTCCATCAAAATGTGGAAATTAACGATTTTAATTATGAGAAAGTAATACCACCAAGAAAAGTGAGTATACATTAGAGAGACTGTAGGAATAACATTAGGGTTTTTACTGTTTCTACCTGTTTAATGTGGCTCTATTTCTTGATATTGAAACTCTCCTCTTGTTATTCTTACTATATGTAATCCAACGCTGTTTATTACCATGTATTCAATGTGGGAAATCTAGCTTCAAAAATGTGTAAAATTTTTTCCTTTTCAATCAAACATTGTAATTATCAGGGTACACTGTGGTCATTATCATTTCCACCAAAATTATTACTAACATCATAAGTGCTAAATATTGAAAGTCTGATATGTATCTATGATTTTGCAATCATTTGTCTGTCGATTAATAGTTTTAATGTTACCACCGTGCATGCATCCATTTTAAAATTTAGAAGAAATAAAGAAATAAAAAAACTTAACCATAACAGTTAGCTTGACTATATGCTTATAACAAATTGTAGAATAGATTTTTGAAGCATTGCAAATTCTTAACCAGTATGGATTAACTTCCTCTCTCCCCACCACTACACACAAATATTTAAGAGTTTGAACAAAATTATTTCAAGTAACATAATGTAAATGCTACTACAATATCATGGGTATTTCAAAAATTCCCTTGAAAATAATAAACTCTACATTCTATTTAAATATTAGTTATTTTATTCTAGGAAACTTTAGGGAAAATAGACTGCATGTCTTTCAAATTAAAAAAGGTCAAAAATGGTAGCATAAAGTTTTATAGGAACTCTGTCTTCAGAAATTTATATATATAGATATAGATATAGATATAGATATCTATATACATATATATATATATATATATAGTGTAGAAAGACATACATTTTTGGAGATTGTCATCAGAATTACATACATATATCTAAATATTTGTATAGAACGATGTTCATTATAGTGAAACAAAAATCTTAAGATATAATTAAAATTAAATAAATACATCAAACCAAGTGCCAGTGACTCAAGCCTATAATTCGAGCTATTCTGTGTAATTAGATCTTAGAATTTGTTTGAAGCTAGCCCAGACAGAAAAGTATTTGTTAGATTCTTATCTCCAATTAACCACTAAAAACATTAATTAGCTCTGTGCCTCAAGTTGTATAGTATTGGCTTTGAGCATAAAATGGCTTAGAGACAATGCTCAGGCCTTGCAAACAATCACAACAAAACATATCACATTAATTTCACATTAATTTCACAAAAGTATTTTTAACTGCTGTGAACATTTCTTAGAAACATGAATACATGCCCCTGAAAAATGTTAAGTAAAAATTATAGAATATTTAATCTATGTTAAAGACATGACTGTTTAGATTGAGATATCTAGGAAATGATTAGAAATTAAGAATAATGATAATATATTTGGATTGGTCTTTTACTCTACTTTATGATAGTAATAAAATGATATTTGTAATGATTATATAAAATTAGTCTTGTTTGGTATTTTGAATTATAATAAGTGATAAACATTTTTAAATGATTCCCATAGGAAAGGATCATTTCAACAATGGTATCAAATTTTTTGTAATTTCAAAACAATTAAGAAAATTATTCCAAGGCTGGTTTGCTCTAAGATTATATTTGTTTTCGTGTTCTATTTTTCATATATTCGTAGAAATTAAAACAAAAAAAATCAATGGATGTTGGCATTCAGGAACATCTTCATAGATACTAACATTGGAGTTGCTTAAGTGGAATTGTTTTATTTCATTTGTTATTTTCACAAATAAATCAACATGAATGTGTATTTTGTTTCTTTTCACTGCTGTTGGCTCTTATCTTGAAAAAACTTTTTTCCTAGAAAAGGAGAGAAAAGCATTTGGATTGAGCATGTAGCATATAGGTTTCATAAAATGCAGATGCATAGATTTGGGTCTTTTGTCATTTGCTAAAAGTTTCTTCCAGGAAAGGTTATCAATTACTCATAAGTGGTGCATAATTCCTAGATATTCTAGTTATCACATACACTTTTGGATTGAGTTATCTCTGCATAAACTCAAAAAAACGGACCAAAAAAACTCAAAATAAACAGAAATCACATCTTCATTTTAAAAGGTGTAGTTTACAAAGAATTTTTAGCCAACACTGAAAACATCTTTTTAGGTATTCTGCAATTTGTTTGAAGTATTTTTAGCAATTTTTTTTGCTGACATGAAATTCACATGCAATATATTATCTCCTTTTATTGTAGGCATTTTAGTGCTTTGGAAGTGAATTGTACACTCATAGGTTTTCCAAGCTTAACTTTCACAAACTTGCATTTCTTCAAATAGAAATGCTGTAAATTTTAGAACAGACATTAAAATAGATATAAAATTCAGTTACAGGAATTTGTCCAGCATAAATCCTCTATAGTGCATCTTTTCAAATTTCTTTTGGGGGATTTTTTCCAGGGTCTCACACATAATATTCAAGTGCACTGTCAATGAACTACATTCCTTGTCCAAACATTTTTTTTTACTTCTCTTTAATATATACATAGAAGTGTAATGTCTGAATAATATACAATTCTTTTTAACCTTATGAAGACTTGAAAACTTGCTTGCTAAAATGATTGCAGTATTATACAAATCATTGTGCTATGTGGAGTATATCAATTTCTCCACAAATGCATTACTATATTTTGTGTTATCTTTTGATATTTATGGTCATCCTAGTGAGTTTTCTTTTTCTTTTTTCTTAGATACTAAGGAGGATCTTATTTCATATGCTTCTCCTATTAACTACCAATTTACATACGTTCTTTAAGAAATATCCTGTTCAGGAAAAATTTTATATAGAATTAGAAGATATGAATGTGCTTAAGACTCAGGATCATTGTAGCATTAACATTGTAGCATTAACAAATATGTGTGCTCTATCTGTTGGATATGTTTTCATTACTTTCATAGAATTATGAAAGGTTATTATTTGATATTAACCAGTTAATTCGTGATTGTCTTTAGTCTCTTATGCTTTACATGTCAAATTTTTAGAAAACTTTACTGATCCAATGTCATGAATTTGTACATTTATGTTTTATAGGTTTTTACATCTCACATTTAGTTTGATAATCATTTTTTATTTTAAATTTTTGTATAAGGTTTGAGGTAGTAGACTAAGATCATTTTAAATCTAGAGAGGCAATAGTGCCAATTCATTCATTTAAGATTCTATTTATATTTCATAAAGTCTTGGCATCCTCTTCAAAATCTATTGACAATAAAACTAAGAATTTATTTTTGATAAATCTGTTACATTCTTCTATGTGGCTGTTCTTTCACTACTAAACATGGTAATAAGTTTCAAATCTAGTATGAAGGCTCAAGCTACACCATTTTACACAATTGTTCTGACTGACCTGTATTCCTTGAATTTACATACGAGTTTATTGAACAGGTGGACCAATATTCTACAGAGATATCTAGATGTTTGATAGTCACTCATACTTTGCACCTTGTGAAAACACAAGACCCCAGATATTATATATAGAAAAATGTCTTTAGAGAATGCTTGAAGCAATCTAAAATTAATTTAGGAATGAGTTAAGATTTAGTTAACACTATAGCATAATAAAGTTGAACGATAACGACTTGAGCTGTACTACAGAGGAGAGTGAGAGGGGATAGAATAGAATGATGGACCACATAGGCGATATATGTAATTGTTATTGTGTTTCAAAGAACAGAAAGAATTCAGAGAAGAGAAGGAGGCAAATAATCAAAGTATTCTGAGTCAAGTTTCTTTTTCTTCCACCTAATAGTGTGGACTAAGAGTCAGAGAAGATGGGAAAAAATAAAATAGAAAATAAAGCATTGTATAGACCTGTTACAATGTAAAGAAATTGTAATAGGAATATGATCACTAATTTCCAAAGAAATAAACGAAAGAATAGATAAACTCTAAAGTCAAAAAGAATGAAGAGAGAAAAGAAGCAAAATAAAACCTTTATCAATAACAAACACAAGAGTTTGGAAGTAGAAAAGCAGTGGAAATATTCAAAAAAACAATAAAATAATAATAAAAATTGCTATCATGTATAGAATATGGATCACATTTTATCATATATAATTTTGAAAAAAAACATACTAAGAATGAAAATTTAAAAGTCATAATTTAAAACAATATTTACATTATAACTAGACAGTATAGTTCAGTGGTAAAAACTTGGCCCAGCATATGTAAATCAGTCGAGTGATCACCCAAGCATTACAAAGTACACACAAAGCAAACACACACACACATACCACATAAACACACACACACACACACAACACATACACACATTTGGAATATTGATATTATCATATTAACAGAGTAAATTATCACAAATAGTAAAAATAGGTTAATATTGCTTGTACTATTTTAAATTAAGTAGAAATAAAATAGTCACGATATTCTTGGATTCTTATAGATTAAGTATATTGAAAATTAAGAAATAGAAGACATGAGAACCTTTGCAAAGAGTTTTATACAATAAACATTTTGAAACATGTATCCTTTTATTTTTACAAAAGATTGATGTTATTGGAGTTTTAACTCAAGATTTGGAATATGATTACCAGGTTCTCTATATCACGCTAGGGATGGCTATATCTCTATTCATTTCACTCTGGATATTTTTTGGGGGGGGTCCTCTCGTGGGGCCTGAACTCAGGGCTTTTGCGCTGTCCCTCAGCTCTTCAGCTCAAGGCTAGTGTTTTACCACTTGAGCCACAGTGCCATTTAAGCTTCTTTCTTTTTTCTTATGTGGTGCTGAGGAATCGATCCCAGGACTTCATGCATGCAAGGCAAGAACTCTAACACTGAGCCACCTTCCCAGCCCCACTCTGGATATTTTTGTACTAAGGTCTCATAGTTTCTCAGGCTCTCCCTATTTACAAACCCTGCTTGCAGTTCCTACCATAGCTAGAAAATGGAAGCCACAAATCACCCTGCCCAGATTAAACTTTTTTTTTTAAATTCAAGTACAAATATTTACAAAAAAAAGTGAACAGGTAATGAAGCCTTTCTTAATGAAGTTTGTGCTTCTTGAAAATACAGTAAGTATTTGTTAACTGGAAAAATATGTTTAGAACTTTAAGAAAATAAATTTATTTAAATTCACCAACCATATAAAAATTAAGAAAATAATCTTAGAAATTCACATGTTAAATATTTTTAAAGCAAAATATATGTATCTGAATAATTTACATGTGTAAAAATCATGCAAAATTAAATTAACTAATCCTACAACTCTCAAAAAAGAATTACCCCCCCAAAAAAACAAAAGAAAATAATTAAGTTCAAAATTTGAAATTTAGAAAATAAAGTGAAGTGTACTCTTTAGTTAAGTTAAGTAATTGTAAACCCACCATATATCAATTTTATAATAAAAAATGCATGAACAAAGAAAGCAAAAGTACCCATTGATCAATAGTAACAGCAAAAATATCAGTAGTTGTTTGAGTGTACAAAAAAAAATCGATGGAGGGGATAACAATGTACTTTCCATAAAAAATGTACTCATTACCTTACTGATGTAACTGTAACCCCTCTGTACATTACATTTACAATGAAATTAAATTGAAATTAAAAATAAACCAAATAATATACCAATTAAGAATTCTTAGAAGCCATCAGTTAAAAACCTTGTAAAAAACTGCCCCAAGTACCCGAGGAATATACTTTGTTGATACTATTTGAATACTTATACTTCATCAGAGAAGCCAAAAGTTTAAAAACTGTTACAAAGTAAAGTAAAAAATCAGAATATACTACTATAATAATCATTAGATGAATTTTTACTGGTAGTCAGATATGTAAGGAATGAGGCAATTTGCCATTTGTTTTCACTTAATACGTGAGAAAGAATTTTCTAGGTCTTTTAAAATATATCATAAGTTAATGAAGAAACTATTCTTTCACATCATATGATAATCACATAAAGATTATATTAGAGCAAACAACAGATTGTAATACGTTTTTGGATGTTAATATATATACCTATTTTGGTTGTGGGAAATTGTGGGAATTTCAACTTGGGGTATTGTTCTTGCTAGGCTGGTGTCCTATCAGTGGTTAATTTTAGGATAGGGGTTCCCTTTCCACAAGACATGCACCTGATCTGACTTTTAACCTTCCCATCATCAATGGCATTAGAGTTGCACACCAACTTTCTAGATTCCTACCTTGGCTGGCCTTGATCCTGCAATCCTTCTAATCTTAGTCTCTAGATAGTGCAAGATGGTGGAAATGATCCAATGCACCCAGCTATAGATTGAGAAGGAAGTCCACTAAAATTTGGCTTGGTTTCTGTTCTCAAGCTTCCTAAGTAGTTAGGAGTACAGATTGGAGCCCCTGCTGCGAAGCAGTAATAGTATTTTTAAAGCAATTAGACATAATATGACTTAGGCTTGTGATTACCTCAGGAACGAATAAAAGAGCAATGAAGCATAGAGGACAAGAAGTATTTAGCTAGCTACTCAGAGGCTGAATCAGCTTAGCTGGCTATTCAGGAGGCTGAGATTTGAAGACCACTGTTCAAAATGGTAGACAATATCCTTGAGCACAGAAGCTTAGGGATAATGCCCAGGAACTATCAAGCCTCAGGAATGATGAATGCATGCATGAGCACATGCACATGCACGTGTGTGTACAGGCACGTGTAAACACACACACACACACACACACACACACACACACACACAAAAATGAGTATTTCAATACAGAGTTCTTTATATTTTTACCTTGCTGTCCTTTCCCTGTATTAGTTCACCAGTTGACAAAATCAGATAAGCACCTATTTACATACAACTCATCGTGTTTCTCTAAAGTCTACTCTCTTTTTGGAAGCCTGATTTTATTTGAACCAAAAGTAAATTATGCAGGAGGTCAATTCATCTCCCTCAACTCTGTAGTGTTAGGAGATTGTTTAGGTTCTTCCTAGCAATATGATTTTGTGAAATCCTGCATCAAACAGCATATATCTTTCACAACAAGGGAAGCCTCTATCAAACAAATAGTAATAGGTTTTTCTCCTCCTGGCAAGCATCTGTAGTTTTATTATCTTCATATAATTCATGATCTGTCTGTGTATGCCAAAGACGGCTGTGAAAATAAAAAGACCCTTCTCAGCGCTTAGCATTCGTTTACCATTCATAGATATGAAGATGTTTAAATATTACTTAAATTGCTTTGGACTAAATAATGTTCACCTTGACTATCTTGAGAAAGAAGAATTGGTTTCTCAGCACTTTAGGTAAGAACGTGAGTGAAAGAAAAGGAAAAGTGAGGAATAAGTCAACACATACATTCAAATGAAACAAAACAACCCAAGAAAACACAAATTAATTCAGTATTCAAGAACTGCAAGAAATGCAACGATTTTTTAAAAATCAGGTGTGATAAGATTATGAAAATCCTGACTACATGGGAGTCTACTGTTTTGAGGCTAGTGGATAAAGCCCAGACTGGACACCTGTTATTCTAATTTCCAGGAAGAGTAACATCAAATGGACAGCGCTCACGATCATACACAAGTAAGAAGCCAGATTCTATGTGAAAATTAATCAGGATAATTTAGGGCTGGGGGCATGTGGCACTGTGGCTCAAGTGGTAGAGCGCTAGCCTTGAGCTGAAGAGCTGAGGGACAGAGACCAGACACAGAGTTGAAGCCCCACGACCGGACCCCCCCCCAAAAAATAAAGGTGATGGCTTTTCAAGTACTTATATATCAACTGAGTTACCTTTGTTGAGCTAATGGATTCAATGTAAGCCTCGCTTAAGAGCTACTTCTAAATTTCTGCAGCTTAAAATTTCCCAAATGAGGTCTTACTGTCACAAATATCTACCTGACCCTTTACCTTTCTTCCATGTAGGAATAAACCAACCAGATATTTTACTCTGACAGCATAGATTGTCTTAATGGAACAAAACTAAAATGTTACAAGGGATCATAGAGAGATGAACAGTTCAGACAGAACTGTTCAGACTAGACGGTATTCCATCAAAATGTAATTGTTTATTATACCTACCATTTAAAAAGTAGCTAAAGTCAAGAAGATGAAATAATTGTTCATATGCATGATTACCTAGTGTCCTGGCCTGCCTACCATCCAACCAGGCAGGAACTCACACTACTGACTTTCTATCACTAAATATTTCCATAGCTCCGGGAGAAGTTCATATGTTTCTCCTTGATATTAGGACTTAAATTGGTAATGTTTAATCACAGTATTTCCTCTTGCCTCTAGGCTGTACATCCACAAATGGTAAAGCATTAGGGCTAACTCTACCAAACACTGAGGTAGAGATAATGAAATAATACTTTAAAACAGAGTTGCTTTTGATACCCTAAACATAACAGAACAATGCAAAACATTCTCTTATATTATATATAGTTATACATTTATATTTATACGTGCTGATTTTATATTTCACACAGTGAATATTACTAAATTTAATTGATAATTTCACAAATAAATTGATATTTATGCCAATAAATGCCCCGGCCTGCAGGGTTGGTCAACAAGGCCTCGAAGAGGAACTGACCTGAATGAGAGACAAACCAGACATGAGGAAGGAGACCAAGACAGGGTTCTGATCAAGGTCTCAAACTTTATTTTTGACGGAGCAGTATATATAGCACCCTGAGCAGGGTAATTAGCATCAACAGGTCATTAGGGTTGCTAAGCACCAAAACTGCAAAGTATATCTTGCAAAAGGTCATAGGTGGGGAATCTTCAGAAGGTGCCAAACAATGTTGTCAAACAGGACATCGGTAAATTGTAAGGCTTAATGGTTCTTATGGAAAGAGGTGGCGCCAAGCAATGATGTCAAACAGCGTATCAATAGGCTCCAAGGCTTAACAGCCCTTATCGAAGGTAGTAGCTGTGTTTTCTTAGCAAACAGCACTTGGTTGAAGTTAGTAGCTGTATTTTCTAGCAAACAGCACTTGGTTCGCGGCAAATAAATAGATTGAAATATAAATAAATAGGCTTAGAATATATATTAGGATATAAAAACTATCAATGCAGTGTCTTTGGTATAAACGTGTGATACGTTTTAAGTGTTCTTGGTCTTTTGAATTCACATGGTAAAAAACATGGTTGTTTTCCTCTAATCTATAAGGGATTTTACTCTGGTGCTCTCTTTATTATTTTAACTCGCTGGTCCCAAACTGTTTTTCTCCATATTTCTGAAGCATTCCTACTGAATATACCCAAATTTTGCTGATATGATATCTAAAAGGTATTATTCTTCTGCAGAACCCACAGGTCCTAGGATCCCAGGTCCCAGTTATCCGTATCATCAGATAGCAAGGGCAAGACTTTTCACCTAAGCCCATGCAACATGCCAACAAAAGTAATTGAAAACCCATCTCAATTTCTCATTTCCTATAATATTTCAGGGCCCCAATTCCTTAAGACACAGACAGTAGCGGTAAGCAATTGTGAAGCGCAAGATAACGTAAAATGAAAGATATCACAAAATCTGAGAAAAAGTACAGTAATTCAAAATTTCAATTTACAAATGATCAGCCCATATGAGTGAACAAGATCACAAATATCACAAGATTATTTTTAATACCCCTCCTCTAATGATTACTGAAAAATTTCAGTCCAGAGTAAGTAGGCCAAAAAATATTTACTGGAACAATAGATCCATAATTGGTCTACCAAGGCTAGGTAAACGACTTAGAAGTCAAATATAATTCAATAAAACAATAATTGAGAAGATCATTAGTGCTTCAAAACATTGGTACTTCAGTAAAACATGGTTCTGTAGTATAAACATGTTGTCATTCTCAAACCAATGATAACCTACATTTAATCTCCTGAAAGTATATTACTTTTCAAATAAACTTTTTAAACTCATTCACCAAAATAACATTTGACAAGTAGATGATACTTAGTGACATTACAAGTTTTTCATGTGTAGGGAGCAAATTACAATAGAGTTGATTTATTTACCCAGCACTAATGCCAAACAGGTTCAGCCATTCATTACAGTGTAGAAATAATACCCCCCACCATTTGTCTTGTTCAGTAGGTGCCTTCCAGAAATGTGTTAAATAGATCAGCCACCCATATTTCAAACCCAAACATTAGTTAATAAAGTAAATTTCATCATATAAGGTACATTTTAAAAAGTCACGAATAGTTGCCTTATCATATGTTGTTTTATGTTTTTCCCTATCTGTCTAACATAGTAAGAAATATGATTTTAAGTCTTGAATATGGGTACTCATCAGAGATGTGACGAACATAAAATCTGTCTTTTATTTCCATCATATTCCTCTATAGTAGTAAATTGTAGTTTTCTTCTTTTTGCAAAACTTGTGGGAAATAGAAAATATTATCTCATGTAAAATATAATAATCGCAAACCATTGAACAAAGCCATTTATAAAAACTGGTAGGAATACATTCTATGCCATTTTTAATCTTTCTTGTTTACTAAAGATTAATCTTCCAAATGGATGAGAATAAAATCATGTCTAGGTGCTTCACATCTCCAGTCTTGAAAGTTGTTATTGCAGATGAATGAATTATGGCAATATAAGCTGACATCAGTTCTATTATATGCAGGATTGAAACTCCATGGTATGTATATAAACCTTTCAAAGTATTAACAGACAGTTTAACAGAATGAATATCCGGAAGTTGAAACCAGAGAGGAATAATTGTAAAGATATAAAATGAATGAAAAATGGAACAAGGGGCAAGTCAAGCTAGAATACTCAATGTACACATGTGATAAAGGAAATACTAAATCTGAAATACATCTTGGAGAAGGAGTTATTTGAGAATGATAGAAGGAGTGACTCTGATCCAGGAGCATTGGACAATTAGATGGACATATTTAATTGTAACACACTTGCACAAGCTTCTGAAATTCAGTTAAAAAACACAACAAATAAAAACACACAAAAATCACAACCAAACAGCAATATCTAGAGAGTATGAATATGACCCCTCAAAATTTTAAATCATGTCAAAACCAGCTTTACAATGTCGGTGTGGGGGGGGTATGATTGGGTGGGGCGGAGGGGGGAGGCTGGGAAGGGAGGTGAAGGGTAAACAAAGGAGGAGGATGCAATGCTTGGTAAGAAATGTATGCATTATCCTGCCCATGTAATTGTAACCCCTCTGTATAGTATGTTTTCAAATAAAATTAAATTAAATTAAAAAAATTTAAATAGTTAATGAAGGGCAGTCTTGGGAAAAGCAATCAAAGCTGTTCAAAAGGGCAGTTTGGGGTAGGGGAGTATTTTGAACAGATTAAAATAGATTGTCTAAGGTTATAAATCACCTATATCTGCTGCAAATATTTTCTGCTGTGAGTTTTCTTTGTCTGAACTGGGTACTCCAGTCCTTAGACACACATGATAGCTTGTGAGGATAGAATGGAATAAACAAGATCAAGAACCCATTACTCCACTGGAGACAAAACAGTCCTCTATGTTTTCTCTCATCTCTCTTCACTACTCTTTTTTCATATTTTTAAGTCAAGTCATTTTGAGTTATATCTTTCCTTCTTTGTTCTGGCAAGTAATTGGTCAAAGTAATTCACTAAATATTATTTGCCATTTTTTTCTATCATGCTGTTTACTTGTCCAAGCAAGTCCATTAAACTTCACCCTTCTATTTGGTTGCCACGAAAACCCAACATGTATGTTAATGAGGACTAACTTTAATGTAAAACTGTCTCCAAAAACCAGTCCAAGAAGCTGACATCACAAATATTTAGCTATTCATTTTTCTTTTTTCTTTTACCTTTAAAGTCTTCCTGTGTCTAAAGTGCCCACAAAAAAGTACTCCACCAATTTTTGGTTCAATCACTTCTAAACTCAAAGATATATTTTGCTAACAAGATGCTTAAAGGAAACTGAAGTATAAACCACTTTTATATTCTCTCTTACTACTCTCCTTAAATACCATATCAGAAATAGTGAAGTTATTCTTTGTAAAATTATTTCAGTAGATTATTTTTCTCTTGGTCTTGCATTTGCTCAACAAGGTGCATGAAGAATACCAGACTTAAATCACCTATACCTTGTATGACAGTGTCTCTTACAATGGACAATACTTCTTTGTCCTATTTTGATGTCCTCCACTTAGCTCTTGCCTGATTTTCAACTTATCACAGCTTCTTGACTTCAAGTCTAGTGAAGCTGAAGAACTATAATGCCGACCCCACTACTACATCTTCAGGGTTTCTCTTTTTAAACTCTTTTATTTGGATGTGGAATTTATTTTCATGTCTTCATTCAGTCTGTTCTGAATTGTAGTGAGCCAAATAGGCTCTGTAAAATCACTTTAGGTACCAAAAATATTAACACAATCTATATAAAAAAGTTTTGGATGCCTCCACTGCTGAAGCCAATATGCTTAGCTAGGGCTTCTAAGAACGCATTTTCTTAACTTTTCAATTTGCTCAATTTTTTTCCTTTTTTGGGGGGGTGTTCTGGTCGTGGAGCCTGGACTCTGGGCCTGGGCACTGTCCCTCAGCTCTTCAGCTCAAGGCTAGCATTCTAGCCACAGCACCACTTACGTTTTTTTTTTCTTTTTACTTATTTGGTGCTGAGGAATCGAACCCAGGGCCTCATGCATGCAAGGCAAGCACTCTTCCACTGAGCCACATTCCCAGCCCTGCTCAATTCTTTTCTGATCCCAAAACTTTTTGGCTTATGTAATAAGGGAAGTCTTCACTATCTCATGTTAATAAGGATATTATATTTTGTGAGCTACTTAGAAATGTGAAATCATTGGTTTGAAGTATACAATCTGATGTTTTTCTCTGTTTCAATGCTTCACGTGCAAAGACATTGTGGAGTGTATTGCAAAAAGAAAAGTGTAAAGCCAATACCTTTTTTCATTGTGGAGGGCACTTTCTCCCTAAATATTTTGACCCAAATTATCTTTTTCAGAGAATTACTGTTTGGTAATCAAAGGTCAATTCACAAATTTTGATGTCTTATTTTTTTAAGAACTTTGAATTTAAATTCCATTAGATCTTCTCCCAATCCGTGGGCTTTCTATTGATCTTGCTAGCTATGTCATTTGCCCTGCAGAAGCTCTGCAACTTTATGCAATCCCATTTGTCCAACCTTTCTTTGATTTGTTGTTTCCGGGTCTCTATTCAAAAAATTTCGGCCTGAGCCAAGGAGACCTAGGGTTTCTCGTATTCCATCCTGTAATGTTTTCAGAGTGTCTGCTTTGACTCCGAGGTCTTTGATCCATTTGGAGTGGATTCTGTTGCAGGTTGATATATAAGGATCTAGCTTTAGTTTTCTACATGTAGTTAACCAATTTTGCCAGCATCATTTACTGAAGAGGCTGCCTTTCTTCCATTCTATTGTTTTAGCTCCCTTAACGAAGATTAGATGTCTATAGGTCTGTAGGTTAATTTCTGGGTTTTCAATTCTATTCCATTGGTCCTGAGATCTGTTCTTATGCCAATACCAAGCTGTTTTGATTACTATGGCTTTATAGTAGAGTTTGAAATTTGGTATTGATATTCCTCCAGCAGTGTTCTTTCCGTTGAGGAGCGTTTTTGCTATTCGGGGTCTTTTATTGTTCCATATGAATTTTTGGATTGCCTCTTCTATTTCCTTGAAGAATGAGGTTGGAATTTTGATAGGTATTGCATTTAATTTGTAGATAGCCTTGGGAAGTATTGCCATTTTCATGGTGTTAATCTTTCCAATCCAGGAGCATGGGAGGCTTTGCCATTTTTTTAGTTCTGTGTTGATATCCTTTTTCAAGATTTTAAAGTTTTCATCATAGAGAGCCTTCACTTCTTTAGTTAAGTTAATTCCTAGGATTTTATTTTTTGTGGGGCTATTACAAATGGAGTTGCTTTCCTAATTTCAGCCACACTTTTCTCATTGTTGTCATACAGAAAAGCCAGGGAATTTTGGGGGTTAATTTTATAACCTGCTACTTTGCCAAAGTTTTGAATCAGCTTGAGTAATTTGGGAGTGGAGTCTACGGGATTCTTTAAATACAAGATCATGTCATCTGCAAAGAGGGAGAGTTTTATTTCTTCTTTCCCTATTTGGATCCCCTTTATTTCTGCATCTTGTCTTATTGCTGTAGCTAGGCATTCTAATACTACATTGAAGAGAAGTGGAGAGAGCGGGCATCCTTGTCTTGTTCCTGAGTTAAGAGGAAATGGCTTTAGTTTTTCACCATTGAGTATAATGCTGGCTGTAGGTTTGTCATATACAGCCTTTATTGTATTGAGGAATGTTCCATGGATTCCTAATTTTTCCAAAACCTTCATCATGAAGGGGTGTTGGATCTTGTCGAATGCTTTTTCTGCATCTATTGAGATAACCATGTGGTTCTTATTCTTGCTCCTCTGGATGTGATGAATAATATTAATTGATTTGTGTATATTGAACCAGCTTTGCATCCCTGGAATGAATCCTGTTTGATCGTGGTGTATGATTTTTTGGATGAATTGTTGAAGTCGATTGGCCAAAATTTGTTGAGAAGTTTTGCATCAATATTCATCAAAGAAATGGGTCTATAGTTCTCTTTCTTTGATGTGTCCTTGCCTGGTTTTGGGATGAGGGTTATGATGGCTTCATAGAATGTGTTCGGTAGTGAGCTTTCTCTTTCAATTTCATTGAAGAGTTGGAGGAGTATTGGGGTGAGCTCTACTTTGAAGGCCTTGTAAAATTCCGCTGTAAAACCATCTGGTCCTGTACTTTTCTTAGCTGGGAGGTCTCTTATTGCTGTTTCTATTTCAGTGCTTGATATGGGCCTGTTAAGATTATCTAAAATATACTTGGAACTCAAAAAATTAAACCCCCCAACAACAAATCCTCAAAGAAACAACTGCCCAATAAATAAGTGGGCGAAAGACTTAAAGAAAAACTTCTCTGAAGAAGAAAGAAGGATGGCCAATAGACACATGAAGAAATGTTCAACATCCCTAGCCATAAAATAAATGCAAATCAAAACAACATTGAGATATCACCTCACCCCAGTTAGAACGGCAAAAATCAAGAACTCTAACAACAAGAGATTCTGGAGGGGATGTGGACAGAAGGGAACCTTACTTCATTGTTGGTGGGAATGTAAACTTGTTCAACCACTTTGGAAAGCAGTATTGAGGTTCCTCAAAAGACTTCATTTAGAACTCCCCTATGACCCAGTAATCCCACTTTTGGGCATTTACCCAAATGTTTACAAACAAGACCACACTAAAGCTACCAGCACAACAATGTTTATTGCAGCATTATTTACCATAGCTAAGATATGGAACCATCCCAGATGCCCCTCAGTAGATGAATGGATCAAGAAAATGTGGTATATATACACAATGGAATTCTATGCCTCCATCAGAAAGAATGACATTGCCCCATTTGTTAGGAAATGGAAAAACTTCGAAAAAATTATATTAAGTGAAGTAAGCCAGGCCCAAAGAATCATAGGTCTCATGGTTTCCCTTATTTGCAATATTTAGTATATGTATGAGTCAAGTGGAAAAGGTCAGATAATGTGATGTCAGGAAAATGAACCCTTAGATATGTATTTAAATGTTTTTTTTTTCTTTCATGCATGCGTTTCTCACCCATTTATAAGATTATCTCTTTGTTGCTTTGTATGTCCCTCTCCCACAGTATAACCCCTGCTTTCACTACATTTGATGTCAATATAACTTGTGGAGGAGATGGGGAAAAACCAGTTGTTTAAGGATACAGGTGGACCTGTTGCAACAATAAGAAATACAAGTTGACATGTCCAAAACGAGCTTTACAACGTCGGTGCGGGGGGGAGGGGGGAAGGGGGGTTAAGGAGAAGGATTGGGATTGGGGGGGAGGGGGGAGGCTGGGAAGGGATGTGAAGGGTAAACCAAAGGAGGAGGCTGCAATGCTTGGTAAGAAATGTACGCATTATCCTGCCCATGTAATTGTAAACCCTCTGTACAGTATGTTCACAAATAAAATAAAATAAAATTAAAAAAAACACAAAAAAACAAAATACACTGAAGAAAATTATATTAAAAAAAATTCCATTAGAACCTTGTTTCACACAGTGAGAGTGTATTTCCTGGGTAAGGACAATTCTCAAGGGAACCTACAGTATTTATAGCAAGGCTTTTGAGATTTGTTTGTTTACAGTGAAAAGGAGCCATCTTCACCCACATTGCACCCTCTCAGCTAAGTCTCCATGGATTTCTTTACATGAAAGCCTATTTTCCCAAGCAAGTTTAAATTTTATTAATAGGCTAAGTTATTAAAAGTTTTGAACAATTAAACCTTACCTGTCATATTTTTTTTCTTTTGAAAATACTGTACAGAGGGGTTACAATTACATGGGCAAGAAAATGAGTACATTTCTTATCAAGCATTGTAGCCTCCTCCTTTGTTTCCCCTTCCCATCCTCCCCTTGCCCCCCCACCAAATCCTCCCTGCTCCCCTTTCCCCCCCTCCCCGCACCAAAGTGGTAAATTTCGTTTTCGACATAACGACTTGTACATCTCATTGTTGCAATCGGTCCATCTGTATCCCTATTTAAATGATTTGTTTTTCCGCTTCCCCTCCACAAATTATACTGAGATCAATACAGTGAAAGCAGGGGTTATACTGTGGGGGAGGGACATACAAAGCAACAAAGAAATAATCTTATAAATGTGTTAGAAACCATCACATGAAAGAATAAAAACATTTGAATACATATCTTAGGGTTCATTTCCCTAACAATACCTTATTTGACCATTTCTGCTTGACTCAGACATATACTAGATATTGCAAATAAGGGAAACCATGGGACCTAGGTTTCTATGGGCCTGGCTTACTTTACTTAATATAATTTTTTTCTTTTTTTTAATTTAATTTTATTTTATTTGTGAACGTACTGTACAGAGGAGTTACAATTACATGGGCAGGATAATGCGTACATTTCTTACCAAGCATTGCAGCTTCCTCCTTTGGTTTACCCTTCACATCCCTTCCCAGCCTCCCCCCTCCCCCCCCAATCCCAATCCTTCTCCTTCCCCCCGCTTCCCCCCCACCCCCGCACCGACGTTGTAAAGCTCGTTTTGGACATGTCAACTTGTACTTGTCATTGTTGCAACAGGTCCACCTGGATCCTTAAACAACTGGTTTTTCTCCATCTCCTCCACAAGTTATACTGACATCAAATATAGTGAAAGCAGGGGTTATACTGTGGGGGAGGGACATACAAAGCAACAAAGAGATAATCTTATAAATGCGTTATAAACACATGAATGAAAGAAAAAAGCATTAAAATACATATCTAAGGGTTCATTTTCCTGACATCACATTATCTGACCTTTTCCACTTGACTCATACATATACTAGATATTGCAAATAAGGGAAACCATGGGACCTATGTTTCTTTGGGCCTGGCTTACTTCACTTAATATAATTTTTTCCAAGTTTTTCCATTTCCTAACAAATGGGGCAATGTCATTCTTTCTGATGGAGGCATAGAATTCCACTGTGTATCTATACCACATTTTCTTGATCCATTCATCTACTGAGGGGCATCTGGGTTGGTTCCATATCTTAGTATAGTAAATAGTTCTGCAATAAACATAGGTGTGCTGGTAGTTTTAGTGTGGTGTTGTTTGTAAACATTGGGTAAATGCCCAAAAGTGGGATTGCTGGGTCATAAGGGAGCTCTATGTGGAGTCTTTTTTTTTTTTTTTTTTTTTTTTTTTTTTAAATTTTATTTTATTTTATTTGAGAACATACTGTACAGAGGGGTTACAATTACATGGGCAGGATAATGCATACATTTCTTACCAAGCATTGCAGCCTCCTCCTTTGTTTACCCTTCACCTCCCTTCCCAGCCTCCCCCCTCCCTCCCACCCATTCATACTCCCCCTCCCCCCCCCCCACCGACATTGTAAAGCTGGTTTTGACATGACATTTTGTACTTTTCATTGTTGCAACAGGTCCACCTGAATCCTTAAATGACTTGTTTGTCCAAATCTCCTTATGTGGAGTCTTTTGAGGAAATTCCATACTACTTTCCAAAGTGATTGAACAAGTTTACAACCTGTCATAATTTTTAAAGTCTTTTGAAATTCCTTTATCAGAATCGCGAATTCACCAATCCTAATTCCACCTTTACCATCAAAAACAGTTAACATGTTGTTTTGATGATATTGTGTCCATGAAGCTATTATTTTCCAGTGACTTTGTTATGCATATATATGACCATATAAGCTGATGCTGAGCAAAATGAACTCCAAGATATGGAAACAGAGTTTTTATTTGTGATTGTTGTTTTTTAATGTACTATGTGATTTCTATTTTCTTTGGGCTTTTCCCCTATGGTTTATTCCCTGCTGTATTTGATTGTATACACTTTTAGGTAAACAATTTGTATACACCTCTAGGCAAACCAATGCAATAGCAATTCTCACAAGACAATACGTTGGAAATGTACATTACAACTTTTGAGGTTATTAGGGTGAAGAAAATCTGTGAGAAAAATGAGGGAGAGGTAACAAGTTTGAAAAGTTATTAATTCACTAATTTACAATTACTGTGACCCCACTGTACATCACTTTGACAATAAAATTAAACTAAAAAAATAAGTTGCATAAAATATACCTTATCTCTATTGTGAAAAAAATACTAAACCTCTGCGAATGTGATGCCCTCCTTGTTCTGGAACGAACACCACAATAAACTGGGTTGCATGAATTTTTCCCACACTGGTATTCTTGAGATCAGAACACTTGCAAATATTATTTATATTTATATTTTTTAACTATCATAGATATGCAGGATGCTAAGATTGAAAGATTACAGTTCAAAACCCACCCAGGCAGGAAGGTTCGTTAGAGTCTTATCTCCAATAAACTTCTCAGAAAAAGCCAGACACAACTGGCACTGAAGTTGAAGTGATAGGGCATGAGCCTTGAGCAAAAACAGGCTCATAGACAGTTTACAGGTTCAGCGTTCAAGCCCTAAGACAAACCAATAAAACAAAACAAAAATAAAAACAAACCCCAAACCTAACATTTTTCTCATTGCGTACAGCGGCATATAATTAAGGAAATTGCTTCCTGTGTTACATATAGGTAGAAGAAAGACGATCTCACAGAATCATTCTCTTCATTCCATGTTATACCAAAGCCTCAAAAAATTGCTCTTTTTCTAAATTTATAAATTTAGAAATCTGTCTACATTATTCACATTATCATTTTATACATAAACGATTGGAATTATCTATTAACTAATTTCTAATTATAACTCTCTTGAAAGAATATTCTTGGCAAATAGAATGCCAGAAACATTTGTTTATTTATCAATTAAACCATCTACATAAAAAGAGTTTTGTACTATCCTATAGAATATGAAATTATTTTATTTATTAAATTATTTTAAATCTAAATTCTAATTTAGCAAGATCTTCGAAGTCTTACAGATGAAATTTGCTATTTCTCCAGGCTTAAACTTTTGTAATCCATCATTTCTTTGGAATCCAACTGAATGATGATTACTTACTTTTTCAAATTTTGGATGGGAATCATGAGCCATTTTGCATCTAGGAATGTTGGGTAATGAAGAGAGCATTTAAAACTCAACTGGGGATAATATATGAGTTGCATTGCAATAGGAAACTTGACTTCTCAAAACATAATAACAAAATTAGCCCAATCTTCCAACTGTGTATTCCTTTCTTGAATGGTTTGTTTTATTAAGACAAAATTATACTACCTGTTCTAGGGAAGCTATCGCTATGTAATTGCACTCTCTAATCTCCTGTCTTAGTCTGAGTGCTAGAATTCTAGCCTTGTATCACATTGCCCTGTCATAGTTTCTTGGTTTATTTAATCTAGATAAAGACTTGCAATTCTGAACTTCTCCAGTGATATTATTCACTAGAATGACTGTTCAGACTGTTTATCTTCTATTTTCAAAGATGTTCTAACATTTCACACAAGATATGAACATTGTCAGATGCACCTGCAGGGGTCTCTGATTCATTCCTCCATGGATCCAATCCCTTTAATAATGATTACTTCATTTTCTTACTATCTCTGGTACCTACCTATGTAATAGTCTCAAACTTTTTGAAGGTAATTCACTTGAGGACTTTCTAATTTTAAAAATTATTACTTGATTCTAGTGTTACTCAGGACATATTTTCTATTGTTTTCTAACTGTTCTACATATTCTGAGAGTTGTTTCATTTGTGTATTCGTGTGTGCACATGTAAGTGCCTCTGTGTGTATGTGTATCTTTGTATGTATGTATGCAAAATCCCCAAGCTCTTATCCATCAGTCTTGCTCATGACTGGTATTCCATCACCTGAGCCATTCTTCCAATCCAGCTTTTGGCTGGTTAATTATAGGTAGTGTCACAAAGTGTTCTGCCAAGGCTGGATACAAACTGAACTTCACAGACCCCTTTACATTCTTAGGTTTTATTTCTCCAGGAGTATCAACTTTTAAACTACAAACATTTTTGTGAGTATAAAGTCTAAGCTGTTTACCAGATTTTTCACACAAGAATTCATATAAAGATAGATGAATATACACATTGCATATACTGAGTGTACACTGTTAGAAATGTGATCTTAAACCGGGAGGCGGTGGGATCTGAGGATTGGGTTTCAAAGCCAGCCCAGGTAGGAAAGTCCCGGAGACTCTTTTCTCCAGTTAACTACAAGAAAAAGGGAAGTGGTACTGTGGCTCAAGTGGTAGAATGTTAGCCTTGAGCTGAATAGCAGAGGGAAAGTGCCCAGGCCCAGAGTTCAAGACCACAACCACCAACAAAAATATATATAAGTAAAGAAAAAGAAATGTAATTTCAGCCAACCGTTCATTGCTAGTATAATCCCTGTTCTCTCAGGATGCACTTTTTCCCAAGTTATGTGCATGCTCTTATATCTGACTTACATTGGAAAAAGAATTATTCTTCCATTCTACTTTTAACAAATTTGCATGATTAGAAAGTGTGATTTAGAAAGGGAGTGGCCACATACTTCGTGTTCCACTTAGGAATAATGCTCTCTGTATATCACTCCCATAAATCTACATACTGGAAATGGCTTTATTGTTTCATTGTTGTCTTATTTGTAGAGTCTTCTATAGTGTATTGAACCCTTAGACTTATTATTGATATTGTTTCTCTTACTGTTAACTCATGTACACTTGGGAAATAATGCGCAGCACATATACTCACAAAAAGAAGGACCTGAGAACCTTCTTCCCATTAAAAATTCGCCTTAATTTACAGAGACCTTACAAAGTTTGAACTCAAGATACTCATTGATAATATATTCATAAGCAACATAAATTTCACATTTTCTCTTTACTAAGTTGTCTCTGAAACACGTGCTACCTCAGGTCCAAAGGTGTCCTTGTGTTATTTCAGTGAACCCAGAAAACTTTCATCATAACTCAGGCAGCACCATCGATTGTAACTGGAAATAACTGCTGTTGGATGTGGAAACTCCCAGGAGAGGAAATGAACATAGAGGAATGACAAAGTTCATGTTAACTTGTGCTTTCCCTTTTACTGTACAAGAATGAATCCCAAGGCTTGAAGGAAACTCTGTCCCTGACATTTTTGAGTGTGTTCTATTCTCATATAAAACCTTTCTGTAAACTTCTAGTTGAGAGTATTACAAAAAAAAATAATGTGCTATTTGAAGGCCAGCATAGAACAAAAGGAAATTACATTGTTTTAAAAGTGTTCTACAGCAAAGAAACAAAGACATGGAGGTTTTACAGTCTCTTATGGATGGATATTTCACTCCTAAGATGATTCTCTTGTTGCAGGAGACAGTTATCAATTCCTTTAGTCTGGCCCTGAGTTCTCCAGAGCAATAAAGATTCCAAAAAAGCAGGATCCAGTGAGTATGATCAGCAAAAGGAGCCTCTTCTCAGACCAGTACTCCTTTAAGGATGGTCCCAAAGAAATATGTGGGGCTATTTTTGTTTCCTTCTTTGTTTGTTTAGTTTGTGTTGGTTCTGGGGCTTGAATCCAGAGGCTATAACCTGTCCCTGAACAGTTGTCTTTCCTGCCCACCTGCCTCCAAAGCTAGTACTCTACTGCTTGAGCCAAACTGCACCTACGGCTTTTTTGGTGTTTAATTACAGATAAGAGTTTGACAGACTCCCCTGCCTGGGTTTGCGTTGAACTAAGATAGTAAGGAAGCTAAGTGACATCAACTGTATAGACTTATCTTTTGAAACAAGAAATATTAGTTGAGGGCTGGGAAATTGACTCAGTGGTAGAGTGCTTGCCTTGCATGCATGAGGCCCTGGGTTTGATTCCTCAGCCTCACATAAGCAAAAAGAAAAAAAAGCCGGAAGTGGCGCTGTGGCTCAAGTCGTAGAGTGCTAGCCTTGAGCTGAAGAGCTGAGGGACAGTGCCCAGGCACAGAGTTCAGGCCCCACATCCAGATCCCCCCCCCCAAAAAAAAGAAAAGAAAAAATTATTATTTGCAAGTTATTGTCAAACTAATATTTGACAATTTTTAAAAGAAGAGAATATGTCCAGCAAAGAAGCCATAACTTAAATTTTAACTCAGCAAAAGTAGGTGCACTGAATCATTTTGGAATTATTTCTTCTGCTTGGGAAGATTATTGACCTTGTCGTTCTTTTGGGGGAAACTTAAAGTCATATTTCACTTTTTTTGTTGGTCTTGGGGCTTAAACTCTGATTCTAGGCACTGTCCCTAAGCAGTTCAGTTCAAGTTGAACGCTCTACCACTTTAGCTACAGCACCACTTCCGGGTTTTTGGTGGTTAATTGAAGATAAGAGTCTCATGGATTTTCCTGACCAGGCTGGCTTTGAACCACAATCCTCTGGTCTCAACCTCCTGAACAGCTAGGATTACAGGTGTGAACCACCTGCACCCATCTCACGTTTGCATTTATGTGCAAATATGCAGACAAAGTATGGAAACTTGAACCAAATGATGACATTGCAGCTTTTCAGAAAATTTGAGTTAGCAATAATTATGTCCTCCTTTTCCAAGTTGTTACATTAATAACTAATGAGATATGGGACCCTTACATTAGTATCTTTTGCCATCTGTATATGTGTAGTGTCAGGAAATGTTCATAGACAAATAGAGAAAGACTGAGATTTTTAGAAAGCAAAGGAGATCAGGTATGAAAGAACAGCATAGAAGGAGATACATTTATCACACAGAGCTTAAGAACTATCCTAAGAGATTTAGAAAGCTATAGGCAATGAGGAACAATCCTAGTTGATAAACTAGTTCTTCAATAATCAAAAATGGTTCCCTAGAACAGCTTCTGGTATACTTTAGCTACCATTTTATTCCTTCCATCTGGAGTTATTCCTTCTCTTCTGTCACAACTGTTAATTAGCCGCTGCCTTTTTGGTGCCATGACTGACCAAAAAGATTTCCAAATCACACTTTGACTACCTTTCTCTTTGTGATTAGCAATGACCACACAAAATCCTGGAATCATTGAATTTCCAGAATTAATCTTCACCTGACATCTAAGCACATTCCTGGCATTAATTCCTGTGACCTAATAAACAAAACTTTTTATTTCAACACAGTATCCTAATATGATTAAAGTACATGAATTAGAGACTATTTTCATGTGTCAGTATGGAAGGAGCAATTATATATTCCAAGTATGGGTTCTTTATTTTGCATTTACTAAATGTTTTTTGTTTTGTTTAGGTTTGTTTTTGCCAGACCAGGGGATTAAACTCAGGAATAGGGAATTATTCCCGAGCTTCTTTTTTTCCTCAAGGTAAGTACTCTACCACTTGAGGCACAGCACCACTTCCAGTGTTTTTCTGTTTATGCGGTACTGAGAAATTGAACCCAGGGTTTCATGAATGCTAGGCAATCATCGTACCATGAAACCACATTCCCAGTGCCCTAAATGACTGTGTTTTAAATATGGCATTACATTTTCATTCCATAACTATGTATCATAATTTTGGCCAGGTGCTACAAAATGATGTTGAAAACTATACTAAGTCCAGTAAGGGTGGATGGACAATGAATAATCATCACGGTCTAGCCAGGACACAGAGAGGCTTACCTCATGGAACTGTTTCAACAGGCTGAACGAGACAGCTCCTGACTCAATGCCCACCCCCTGAATGAGAGGGCCACCTTGGGTTCCAGTGATATGGGGACACTGGGCCACCACCTCCAGCGCCATCCAACCAATTCCTGTGTGTGAGGGAGAGAAAGCAAGTCAGAATTACACTTAAGTCAGTGCTGGTGGCTCAGAACTCTAATCCTAACTAGACAGGAGCCTGACATTTGAGAATCATGGTTCATAGCCATCCCGGGCAAGAACGACTGTGAGACTCTTATCTCCAAAGAACCATGAGAAAACCGGAAGTGATGCTGTGGGCTCAAGTGGTAGAGTGCTAGCATTGAGCTGGGGAGCTTGGGAACAGCTCCTAGGCCTAGAGTTCAAGCACCACGACTGACAAGAAGTGGACTTTCGACCACAAGAAGTGGACTGAATAGCACACATTGTCCTAGAGACATGGCAGAGAAGTCAGGCTGAGCATCCTCTGAACTTGACGTCATAAGTAGGTCACCTGGCTTCTCTATGCCTTGATTTCCCCAGATGCAAAACTTAACACAGTGAAGGATCTCCTTCCTCATGAGGATAGGATAAGGATGAAAGAAAGCCATGTTTTGTTTCATAATCACAGAGGTGTTGCATGAATAATAACAGGTCCCACCTGAGCCCTTTCCTGGTATCTTCCTGTCATATGCTCCCAGGATTGTCAAGAAGCTTGTATGAAGGCCACTCCCACTGTGCCTAGCCGTGATCAAGATCCCTCCGTATAAATCCCTTGTTTCTTCACAACTGTTCTGTGAGGAGACTGAGGTCCTATGTTTGAAGCCCTACACAGAGCTTCACCTGTGGTCAAAAATTGGCTGCTGTGGAATAAGGGTTTGGGTTAATCCATCTAAACCGATGACTGAGCATGGAGCTACATGCCTACCATCCCAACTACAGAGGACCAGGCCTGGTGGAGCATACCTGTCACAGATAGGAGGACCATGATTCAGCCCAGCCTGAGCATATATTAAGTCTCTATATCAGAAATTCCCAAGACAGAAAGGTGGCTCCTCAGAGCTGGGGAGAGGAAACAAGCAGGGGATCATGGTTCCCCTAGATGGGTGTCTGAACCAGGGTAGGGATGGTGTTGGGGGGGCCATACACCTGTGCTGCTGGGAGAAGCTGTTGGTGGCTGCTCCAGGTGGGGTGAGCAGCAATGGCAGCAGCATTGCAGACACATGGGCCCAGAGCAGAGGACCTGGGGCAGGGACCAGGTGGGAGCCTTAGGCTAGCTGGCAGCAAGCCATTGCCTGAGGTATGAAACCCAGCACTGCGGGGAAGCAGAGGAGGGGGCCAGGGCCACGCTGGGAGTATCCTACTATACTCAAATTCTCTTGTGCACCACTCAGCCACCTCTGCCTTCCTCAACTGCTCGTAGTGGTGTCACCCAACAGAATGAATCCCTGTGCTACCTGGCAGCATAGAATTTGGCCACCATTCTTGTATCCCATTGTTCAGAAAGAATCATGAAAGAATGGGAGTGTAGCCTGAATTCTGTGATGCAGGCAGCATGGGTGGAATAAAGATGACAGCAGCTCTGACAGCGCTTTTCCCAGAGAACTCTGTCCAGTTCAAGTGGGTACAAGAGGGTGACCTGCTTTAGCCAGATAACTGCACAGATTGTTGTGTATATCTGTTTGTTTCCAGTCCCAGACATTGAACTCAGGATCTGGGCAGTCTGTGAGCTCCTTTTGCTCAAGGCTGGCCCTCCACACTGGAGCCACAGGGCTTCTGGCTTTGTTGGCAATGAAGTTGGACAGGGGTCTCAAGGGCTTTCCTGCCTAGGGTGACCATGATTCTCCTGTCACAGCCTGGTAAGTATCTAGAAAGACTGCTGAGCGCCACTGGTGCCTGCCTCCTCATTGGTCTTGCTGATGTTCTTGTACAGACCGGTGAGTTCCCTATCCACGGGTTGAAGTGGAAGCTGGAGCCCACAATTCAAATCCTGGTCCTGCCACCTCCAAATGGCAGGAGATATTAAGAGACTTGTTCCTATCCATATGATTACCAGTGGAATGTGATATATGTCATGATTTCATGAGCAGATCTTGAATGATTCTAGCATAAAATTATTCACAATTATATTATAGGACACTGATCAATTTTAGTTAATACTTTATTAAGCATTTAAACAATCATATACATACAATGGAGGCATAATGAAATACCTAATAATTGGGCCGTACATACTATAAAGGTTCCATTTTTCTGCCAGGACTGGTATTTGAACTCATGATCTGGGTATCTCTGTTGCACTGTGTGGGAAAGGGAAGCTGGCTTCCTCGAAGTCAAGAAATTCAATCTGTTCCTTAGGCCTGAAATAGATCCCCACCACTAGAAAACATCCTATCCATGTACAACTTAAATATATGATTTATATTTATATACATATGTTGACTCCATAGGAGTTAAGTATAGTTATTTTATTTTTTGTTTTATTCATGTATTGACCGTTTATGTCATTGACTATTATGGCACATAGAACATTGATTACATTTATTGAATAGGATATAGGTCTACATATATATTCTACTTCATACCTGACACCAAGGACATTCACAGAAAAGGAAAACATGTGTCGACATCAGCTTCTTACTCCATGATTCATTGTTTGGGAGTGCTGGCATCTGAACTTATGGCCTACAAGGCCAAATTCATAAATGCGTGAGTGTCATCATGACATCCTGGGGCAAATTGAGCTGACAGGCTGTTTCCAGGATCTGAGATCGAGCCCCAGGTGTTAACAAAATAAGAACAGATTCACATGCAGATGGCATTATGCTAATAAATATATATCTTTATAGAGTGCCAGAGTCTTCTATACATTTTTCAGTTATACAGATTACATTCCTACCAATTCCTGGGTATTTATTATGGATCCACATAATTAATGTTATTGTTTTCATCCTTAAAATATTAATTAAATCAATTAGTGTCCTGAACTTATTGCATTCCTGTAATTATATTCTTTTAATGCTTCATAAATATTAAATAAAATTAATCAACCTCCCGAAATGATGCTGTCTAATTTTATAGGAGCATAATTCATGATCAACTCATTCAACCATGACATTGACACCATTCCATTGTTATTCCTATGGATGGGAACCTGTATCTTAATATCTCCTGCCATTGACTGGTGTCAGAATGGGGATTCGAAATCAGGGCCTATGCTGCCACGTAGCCCTATGGCTTCCCCAATAGTCTGGCTGCCTTCAGCAATGCAAGGTGAAGTACCCTTTGCAACAGTGTCATTCAGCCCCAGGAGGGTCACCATGCAAAGGAAGAAAACATAAAATGGCCACATTTTTTCTGTGCATTTTTTTCCAGGCAAGGCCTGGAGCAGCTATGGGGCCAGTGGGTGCACTGCAGCTTAGGGTGATCAGAGCTGAGGCAGAGTTACCAAGAACTGAGTTCAAGCCCTGTGCTGAGAAAAAAAAATAAAAAATAAAATATAAAAAAGTTTAACTACTTGGCTTGCAATTCCTGCAATTCATTCTTCCAGGCTTTGAATTTGAACTCAGGATCTGGGTAAATCTGCAGCAATGTGGATGAAGGGAAAGATTACCGTACTTGAAGATAAGGAAGTCAGGCCTGTTCACTAGGCCTGAATTCAAGCCCCAATCCTGGAAAACATTCTATTTATATTCATTGTAAAGACAGGATTTATACTTACCTACAGATGTTCAGTCCATTCATGTTTGATGTGGTTGTTCCTTGTATTTTTTGTTTTATTCATTTATTTAACATCAATTATACTATGATGAAACCCATTCCGTTTATTCCATCTAGATTTGTAGAAATGTTCTCCATCATGCCTGACACCCAGGATTCTCAGAGAAAAGGTAAACAAATTTGACACTCGGCTTCTTACTCCATGATAAACTTGTTGGTAGTGCTGGAATCTGAACTCAGGGCCTAGCAGGACAAATTGGAGAATAAGTCAATGTGTGAGCAACTAAGGAGCTCCGACATTCCCAGGATCTGACAATGATCCCCAGGGTGTTCCACTATAGTCATAAATTGATTACTTAAACATAGGATCTATATTGACATACATGTGTGGACACCATCTTCTGTTCGGTGCACTTCTTCTTATTTTGTCCCAAATTCTTGGAGGTATTGCCTATTTTACTAAGTATGGTGACAGGTATAACTGTTCTAACATGGATGACAACCTGTTCCCATTGTTATAGGGTTGCCTATGCATTCTCCATTCTACTTGATGCACAGAACATTCACGTCAAGGAAAGCGTGTGCAACAACTAGCTTTTGACATCAGCATGAATGTTTTGTCAGTTCTGGGATTTGAACTCAGGTCTGGGCAGCTCTGTTGCACTGGGGAAGAGGGGGAAGCTCACCATCCTTGAGGGATAGAATTTCAGGCCTGGTCCAAGGCCTGATTTGAAGCCCCAGCACAGCAAGCCCACCTTTTTTAAACATAAGATCTCTACCTACAGATATGGTATGCATCTTGCATTCAGTGTAGTTATTCTTTTTATTTTGTGTCTTATTCAAGGATGTATTGTATATTTTGTTGAGTATGGTGACAGATATAACTATGCTGACATGGATGACAACCTATTGTCATGGCTATAGAGTTGCCTATAAAACATTCTCCATCCTCGATGAGATCCAGGAGATTCACAGGACAAGAAAACATGTGCAACCATTGGTTCTCACATCCGAATGAATCTTTTGGCAGTGCTGGAATTTGAACTCAAGGCCAATTGGTGAATGTTTCATGGTGAACACACCAGCCTGTGAGCCACTAAGGAGTTAGGTCATTCCAGGGACCTGAGATCGAGCCCTGGTAAGGGGCAATATAGTCATAAATTCATAATTAAACAGAGGATCTATATTTCCAAACATGGGTGGGCATCATCTTGCATTCGGTGTAGTCACTCTCTTTATTTTGTGTCTCATTCATTGATGTATTTTGTATTTTCTTGAGTATAAGGAGACAGATATAACTGTGGTGAACGGGATTACAACCTATTCCAATGAGTATAGAGTTGCCTATGCATTGTCCATCCTAGCTGAGACACAGAACTTGCACAACACAGGAAAACAGGTGCAATGACTGGCTTCTCACATCAAGGTGAATTTTTGGCAAAGCTGGGATTTGAACTCAGGGCCTAGGAGGCCCAAATGCACAATGGGTCCAGGTGAGCACACCAGCCTGTGAGCCACTAAGGAGCTGGGTCATTCCCAGGAACTGAGATTGAACCCCAAGGAAACCAAAATAGTCCTCAATGCATCATTGAAACATGATATATATTCACATCCATGTGTGGACTGCATCGTGCATTGAGTGTAGTTGTTCTCTTTCTTTTGTACGTTATTCATGGATGTATTGTGTATTTTCTTGAGTATATGATGACAGGTATAACTGGGTTGACATGGATAATAACTTATTCCCATGGCCACAAGGTGGCCCATGCATTCTCCATCCTATCTGAGACCCACGACTTGCACAGTAAAGGAAAACAAGTGCAATGATTGGCTTGTGACATCAAGATGAATCTTTTGGCAGGGCTGGGATCTGAATTCGGGGCCTAGCAGTTCCAATTGGAAATTTGGTCCACATGAGCACACCAGCCTGTGAGCCACGAAGGAGCTAGGCCATTCCCAGGATCTGAGATTGAAACCCCCCTCTGCAGGGGAGGAAGAGTGAGGAGCACAATAGTCATCCATTCATAAGCTGAAGTACTATGCAAATAAGTACATATTTGTATAGGGTAGAAGAGATGGTGTCCTGTGATGGAATCCAATCTACCATGGGACTACCGATTCTTGGATCTTTCCTAATGCCTCCATTTCATGACTGTGATGATTATTGTCAGCTTCATCAACTCTTCTTTACAATTAATCAATACCCCATGAGTCTTGTCTATCCTTTTCTACTCGCATCATGCATGAACTACTCATTCAAGGATGAAATCGATAGCATACCATTACTCTTCCGAGGTCCAGAACTGAGTAGCTCATGATCTCCCACCATTCCCTCCTCATATCAGGGGCTAAATTCAAGATTCAGGCCTGCAAAAGATACACCTTATATACATTTTAAAAGTAGGATTTATATTTCCATACAGATATTCAGTCCATATTGTGTTTGGTGTGGTTATTTATTTTATTTCTTGTTTCATTCACTTATTTAGAATTTATTTTATTGACTCTGATGACACCTATACCATTTATTAAATTGTTTACATCCTATCCTATAGCATCAAGATATTGGATGTGTTCTCCATCATGTCTGGCAATGCTAGGATCTGAACTCAGGCCTAGCAGGCCCAATTCATGAATGGGTGAGTTTGAGCATGGCAGCCTCTTGCCAATGAAGCTGTGAAAGGGTTCCCACATGCTGAGATTGACCCTGATGTTTGGACAAAACAGCGATACATGGATTGGCAGACAGTGGTATACAAATAAATATATATTAGTAACGAGTGCCAGAGCGGTCTATCTATGATTGAATGAGACCTACTACGTTTCTATCAACACTTAGGTATTTATTATACTTCCAGTGAAGGAAAATTATTCGTTTCATGCTTAATAAACTATTAATTAAGATGAATCATCATTCTAGGATTATTGCATCCAATTTTAGACTAGACCAAGGCATGAAGTAATCTTTCAACCAGTATTTCTATGCATAGGAACGAGTTTCTTTTGATCTTCTGCCATTGCTGTCAGGACTGAGATTTGAAGCTAGGGTCTATGTTGACAGGTTGTCCTATGGCTTCCCTGAGAGCCCATCAGCCAATAGCAATGGCAGGTCAGGTCCACTTTACAGCAGTGTCATTCAGACCCAGGATGGTCACTGTGTAAAGAAAAATAAATAAAAAAAAAAAACCCAGCCCTCTGCAGCTCGCCACTTTTTGTGTTTTCTAGTGTTTTCTTTTCTTCCTGACAGCCCACTGGGCCTAGGATCTCAGGATCGGCTATAGGTCCGGAGACTGCATCCCAGCCTAGGGAGGTCCAAGTGGAGGCAGTTTCCACGACATGATTTCAAGCCCCATGGTTGGCCAATAAGTAAGTAATAAATAAATAAATAAATAAAATAACAAAATTAAAAAAAATGAAGCTCCCTGGTTTGGAATTTCTGTGAGTTTTATTTCCTAGAAAGGGATTTGAACACAGCTTCTTGGTAAATCTGTAGCAATGTGAGGGAAGAGTTACCACTACTTGAGTTCAAACCCCATGCCAAAAAAAAAAAAGAAAAATTAAATCCCTGACCTCGGCAGGGGGAGCTAGTTGTCAAGATGGAGGGAAGGGATGGTAAGGGGAATACAACAGTGCTCAATAGGAAATGTACTCATTACCTTGCTCATGTAACTGTGATCCCTATGTACAACGTTTTTACAATAAAAAACATACAAAAAAGAAACATATTAGTTTTCAGAGAGGCACTTTGGAGGTAAAGGAAGAAAATCTGAATAGCTGTACAAAATTCTACGCTGCCTATTTTTAATGTTCAGTATGGAACTGAATAAACATAAATGCTTCCATTAAAAAAAATTAAGTCACTGTCTTGGAACTGGGGCCAGTATTTCTGCCATTGCTAGGATTTGAGCTCACCATCCAGGTAACTCTTTTGCAACAAGGGTGAAGGCGAAGCTCACTGTCCTTGAGGAAAAGAAATTCAGGCTAGAGTTCCCAGGGCCTGAATGAAGGCCCTGCAATGGAAAAAAATATTTCTATACATGTGTAATGAATGTATGATATATACTTACATGTGTATGTTAATTTAATATTATTATTTCTATTATTGATTTTTATTTGATTCATTTATTTATTGATTATTGTGTTTAGTATTATTATACACATAATATTTATTCCATTTTGCACATCTATTATAAAATTATACACAATAATTTAGGACATTGACTCGTTTTTCATCAATATTTTATTAAGTGTTGAAACATAATACATAATTAAATGGAGCCATTTGTCACAGTCTTCACATGTTTAGAGTCTCTCCCAAGTATGAGCTTTTTCTTTCTTTTTTCTTTCTTTTCTTTTCTTTTATTGTGAAAATATTGTAGAGAAGGGTTACAATTACATGGGCAAGATAATGAGTACATTTCTTATCAAGCATTGTAGCTTCCTCCTTTGTTTCCCTTTCCCATCCCTTCCCATTCTCCCTGAGGGTTTTTTTTTTTTTATCTTTGAACATCTTCCTATAGAGATTTTTTTAGATGATTTATACTCAGAAGCCTTTTCCTGAGGATAGGCAAATTGAGGGATAAAATTTTAAGGGTGGGGCTAGAAATGTGGCTTAGTGGTAAAGAGCTCGCTCCCTCAGCATTCATGAATGCCAGGTTTTGAATCCTCAGAGACGCATACTCAGGAAAAGCCAGAAGCTGTGGAGTGGTTCAAGTGGCTAACCTTGAAAAAGAAGCACAGAGATAGTACCAAGACCCTAAGATCAAGCCCCAGGACTGACAAAAACAATAGGCTAGATGCCAGTGCTCACAGCTGGAATGCTAACTTCTCAGGAGTCTGAGAGTTGAAGACTACAGTTCAAAGACTGCCTAGGCAAGGAAAGCCTGTTAGGTTGTTATCTCCAGTGAACCACCAAAAGACCCCACCTGGCGCTGTGGCTCTAGTGGTAGAGTGTTCGCCTTGGGTTGCAGGGTTCAGGGACAGTGCCCAGGCATGAGTTCAAGACACACACTAGAACAAAAGTGAGGTTTAATCAAAGTACTTTCCTATTTGCTAATTAGGAGAACATTCTCTGGAAAATGAACACTGATGTACACCAGAATTGGAGTCACAGCTCCAGGTTCAAATGTAGCAGATTTATATTCCAAGCCTCTTAGACTCTAGCATTGTAACCTTGTGTCCTACATGGTTCTTAAAGGTCCATTGTTGAAAAGCTTAATATGCTTCCCAAACCCTATGTGATAATCAGTTGACTTGTATTGTCATGTCATTACATTTCTGAACCTATCAGAGCAGCAGTAGCTCATGCCCAACAACCTAGATCATGAGGCTGAGGTCTCAGGATCACAGGGTGAAGCCAGACAGGGCAGAAAGGTCTATGACACTCTGACTTCCACTTCTGAAAGGTCAGATGTTCAAGAGCTTCCTGTGTTTCCCTTGGTGATGAGAAGTTACTTGCACTCTAATGTTCTTAGAGTTCTCAAGCTATAGAAGCAGGAAAGAAACATTATTGAACCATCCTGGGTTCAAATGAAGTTCTCAAGATCCAAGCCGTAGCAATGTTTGGAGAAAAACTCCAGTGTAACACTGTAATTGAAGGACAGAAAACGGTTGCAAAAGCCAGGCTAGGTGCAGAGACCTAGGCCTGCAGGATTAGGAAGCAGAATGTACACAGTCAACAGGGAAGTCAACTGCAAAAGCCAGCAATGGGGGTCCCTGAAACATTTGTTAGAGTTACACCAGGGTCAGGCTTTTCTCACAGGCTTCAAACAATGCCTAATTAACCTTCCTCTCTCAGGTGAAGGGAGCCTCAGGCTATCTTTAGGGTAACAATAGAGAGCCAGCTTAGTGGGGGAGAGGGGAGGAACAGAGAAGAAAAACCCTGCTCTCTGGTCTTAAGGAGTGGGGTTTTGACTCTCCATATGTCAGATTTAAAGACCATTCTTCTACCTCCATCAGTCCATTCTCCTTCCTTCATTCTGCACATCATTAATGCAAATTCCCAGTCCAAGGAGAAGAGGGCCTTTTCTCTTCTGTCTCCAAGCACCTGAGTTAAAACCTGGCTCTGCCCTCTTGGCTCTGGGGCATTTGGCTGCCTGAGAAGTGGGAAAGAGACAGTCTTCCTGCTCTGTGGTTGTGTGAAGGTGAAGTTGGTGACCGGAACATTGCAGAAGGCATCATGATTGGGAATTGTTCCCTTCATTCCTCCTGACATCCAAGACCAGGCTAATCTATCATGTTTCTTTCTATCTATCTATTTATCTATCTATTTTCCTTTCTATTTATCTATCATTTTTCTATCTATCTATTTTCTATGTATGTATGTATGTATCTATCTATCTATCTATCTATCTATCTACCTACCTACCTACCTAGTTAATTAGCTACCTACCTAAGTAGGTTTCTGTTTGCCAGGTCTAGCCACAGCCCCAATTCTGGCTTTTTCTGTGTATGTGATACTGAGTAATCATATCCAGGGCTTCTTGGATGCTTGGCAAGCACTCTTTCAGTAATCAAAGTCCGCAGCCCCATCTTTTTCTTCATGGTAGTTTTTACATAAGTATACTACCATTTTACATCCCCAAATTTATTTTTCTGAATACTAGTTATTTCTCAAAAAAACCTTATCTTCTGTTCCCATGCCTGATTTGTGTCTGTTCCTGAATGGCCTAAGAATAAAATGTAAATAAAGACTGCTGAGAGCTTAAGTGTGCATCATATAAGGACACAGGCCTGGAACAGTGGAAGAGAAAAGCCATGGGCCCGAAATGAAGAGAATGGTGCAGTATGTGCAAAGAGCGTATCTGAAAAATGAACCAGTAAATAAAAGGAGAAGCATTGCATATGGTCTGTTTGCACTCAGGGATGTACTATACACACATAGGTAGTTAGTGCACTGATACATAATCCTGGCCTTCTCTTTTTGAAAAGAGAAGCCATCTCAGTGCTTAAGCACAGGGCCCAATGCATTCTTCAGCTGTTTCGTACAAGGCTGAGGCTTTACCATCACCATAGCTCCACTTCCAGCCATCTGGTCGTTAATTGGACGTAAATGCCTCCCGGGCTTTCTTGCCTGGTCTGGCCTATGTCTCCTGTTCGGCTTTCTCTCTCAAAGCTGGAGCTTTACCCTCTGGGACACTGTTCCACTTCTGGTTTTCTGGTGGTTTATTGGTAATAAGAATCTCACAGACTTTCTTGCTCGGGCTGACTTTAAATTGTGATCTCCCCAGGAGACTGCAAGCAGCTTTCTCAGGGATACATTGAGAAACCCCTCCACACAAAACCTTAGTCTAAATCTCGGGATGTACTAGAGAAAAACAGAAACATGAAGATGCTTCTAGTGTGTTCTAGATATTAATATTGGAGACACACAACATTCATAATTATTAGATCATTTTATAGGAAAAAGGAGCAATGTGGACAGTATGAGGATTGCTCCAGCTTTCGGTTCTCTCATCCTTAGAGAGTAAATTCACTGCATCTCAATGCTAAGTGACAGAACTGGCAAGTAATGTGGACATTAGCTGCCAATCCTGTGATACTCATTTCTTACTTTTGGCTTCAAACCTGTGACCAGAAGAGAAGATGAGGAGAGAAAATCCTTCTCAGAGAAAGCAGCTATAAAGGACATTGGAATAGCTTACTTATAAATTCAAACCACTGTAAGGACCCTGTTAGGAAATCAGATTGTACAGATTAAAAAACGAAGAAGAAAAGAAAGGCAAGAGCCAGTGGAGAATGACTATAATCCCAGCTCCTCAGGAAGTTGAGATGTATAGAATCTGAGTTTCAATCCAGCCAATATAGGAAAATCCATGACACTGTTATTTCTAAGACATCACAGAAAAACCCAGAAGTGGGGCTGTGATTCATGGTTACTGCAATACACTTGAGCAAAAGGAGCTCAGGGACAATGCCTAGGTTCATAGTTCAACCCCAGGTCCTGCCCCTTCGAAAAGAACCTGTACCTCCATATCTCTGTGCATATGGACGTATTCCTATAGTGAATCTCCAGAGTAGCTATTATAATTGCACCAATCTAGAAAATGTGTTTTCAATTCAATGATTTCATAACACAGAGAGTGCTTTCATGACAGTGCATGTTCTGGGGCTCACCTCACTGTTCCCAGTGTAGCCTGAGGGTTTCTCTGCATCCCAGGCCTGCTGGAAGAAGTTTCTCTCATTGTTTCTCTGCATCCCAGGCCTGCTGGAAGAAGTCTCTCATTATCTGGATATGCAGACAAATGGCCTCACTCCTGTTCAGCTGTTTAACAAACAATTCCATCTGCATCAGTTAGTGATGATGAGTGTGAGCAGGCTTTGAAGGCCAGGAGAAAAAGGCCTCTTTGTATCCCAAGCGATCTCTCTCCCTAGTGCCCTGTTTTGACAGGATTCCTTCATTTGTGCCACTTCCCATGGCAGGCCAAGTCCTGTGCACTTATCCTGCCTTTGTGAGACTATATTCCGGTGTTCAGATACAGTGCTCAATATAATTCAGGAGACCTTCTGGCAGACAACTAGGGCACTGAACCTAATGAAATATTTTATTGTTGGAGATGATGGGCCTATGATGCCTTTTCTAGGTTTCTGGAAGCTTGGGAAATCCAAGAACATGTCACATATCTCAAAGCTTCCTGTCATCTAGGGCTGGTCAAGCTCATCAGATATTGAAACTTTTGACCTCTCCTAGTTAGGGCCTGGGTGGCTAGGTTTAGGGGTTGAACACAGGGCCTGGGTGCTACCATGAGCTCAGTGCAGAAGCCAAAGGCATTACCATTTTGTGTCACGACTTCACTTCTGGTCTGTGTGTGTGTTCGTGTGTGTGTGTGTGTGTGTGTGTGTGTGTGTGTGTGTGTGTGTGTGTCTGTGTGAGTGCGAATACACCCGTCCTGGAGCTGGAACTCAGCACTGTACCTAGTTTCTCTTGTACAAGGATAGCCCTCTCCCGATTGGGCCACAGAGCCACTGCAGCCTTTTTCTAGTGCTGTGGTCCTGAGAAATAAAGTCCAGGGTTTCATAGTTCCAAAGCACTCCACCCCTAAGGCACATTGCAGACCTTTAATTCAGGTTTGTTAGTTTGTTTCTGTCTTTGTTGTTGTTGTTGGTTGTAGGAGTTGAAGTCTGGGCCTGGGTGCTATCCCTGAGCTCTTCAGCTCAAGTCTTGTGCCCTACCACTTGAGCCAAAGCGCCACTTCATGTTTTCTGGGGGTCCATTGGGGCTAAGTGTTTCAAAGTCTTTCCTCCCCAGGCTAGCTTTGAACCATGATACTCATATCTCATCCTCCTGATAAGCTAGCATGACAGGTATGAGCGACAAGCACCCAGCTTCAACTTCAGGTTTCTTAGTGGTGAATTGGAGATAATAGTCTCATGGGACCTTTTGTGTCTGGGATAGTTTGAAACCCAGATGCTCATATCTGAGCTTCTTGAGAAGGCGGGATGACAGTCCTCAACTATCGACCCCTAGGTGGCACTCTCCTCAAGGGGGTCCTTGGCTCCACGTGGTGGAGTGCTAGCCATGTGCCCAAAAGGTAAGGGTCAGTAGCTAGGCCCCAAGTTCAAGATTCATGACTGAAAAAAAAAAAGAAAAAAAAAAAACAATTGTCTGCAGAAGACAACTCACTAGTCTTCAGTAATACATAATTTTGTCCCTGCCATGGACACATATCTGAGCCTCAATATTCTTGTCTGCATAATCATCTCAGTTGTAGTGCTCTTACAAAGACCTGATGAAAGAATGCACCTGGGAAGGACACAGCACATGGCACTCTTTGCATGACTCAACACACAGCATCCTGTGAAAGACCCAGCACACAGCACCGAATGCAGGACTCAGCACACTGCACCCTGTGAAGGACTCAGCACATAGGACCAGGTGCAGGACTTACCACAGAGCACCTTATGAAGGACTCAGCACATAGCTCTATTCCACAAGCTGTTATTAGAATGAAGGTGCTTTCATCAGTATCACCATTCTTAGAGGAACATTTCACAAATCACACAAGTTCACATCTAATGGTTTATTGCGGTGGGGTTTTTTTTGGGGGGGTTAGGCATATGGCTTGAACTCAAAACATGGAGATTATACTCTAATAACATTTGCTCAAGGCTAGAGCTCTACCACTTGGAGCCACATTTTAAAGAGTCCCACAGAATTCCTTCCAGGACTGGGTTTTAAAGCCCCTGAGCAGCTAGCATGATCTGGGTAAGCCAGTTGTGTCTGGTTCCATGGAGCTGGGTTGCAGCGTTTACATCTGGCTAAGTCAGGTTAGGTGGCAGCTGTCAGCACCAGACTCCTAGCTTGCTCTGTGATGAGGTATTTGAATTTCTGTCTTTGTATAGTTGCAGTTAGAACAATATACCTTTTTGTGGCAGCAGTCCTATGGCTTGAGTAAGGCCTTAGACACTGTCCCTAAGCATTTGTACTCCAGGCTAGCACTCAATTCATTGAAAGACCTCAGAACTTCCTGGTATTCTGTTTATGTGGCACTGAGGAATCGAACCAAGGGCTTGGTGCTTGCTAGGTGAGCACTCAACAACTGAAACCAGGACTGAACAAGGTATACATAGAGATTGCTGTATATAAATATTATATACACAGAGAGATGTCTGTATATTATTTAATTATAGATAATATTACTAACAATTTTTAGGTATTAAATTATGTCTCCATTTAATGATATGTTTCAGTTGAACAATTAATAAATCATTAATTAATAATTACTCTATATCCTGTTATTATCATATATGTACATACATCCATAAGTAAAATTACATATTTTATAGAATGAGATAGATGTTTATATATAGTTAAATTATGCATCATGTGTTACTTTCAATTATTAGGTATTTAATTATATCTCCATATAATTTTTTATTCTGTTAATGCTTAATAAAATATTAATTAAACTTAATGCACCTATAATTAGTGCATACAATTTTATCCCAGAATGATTCACTATTAATTCAATCTGTTTTTCATTCATTTTAGTGACAATTATTCCACCTATGACATGTCTTACCTTTATGACATCCTATTACATAGTATTATACATCCCCGAATTATACATCCTACCTGACACTGAGCACATTCAAAGAAAAGGAAAACATGGGTCCCGCTCAGCTTCTTACTCCATGATTATATTTTTGGCATTGATAGGATCTTGACTCAGAGCCTAGAAGGCTCAGTTCATGAATAGGTGGCTGTCAGCACAGAAGCCTCTAGCCAATTCATCTGCCAGGCAGTTCCCAGACCATGAGATCGAGCCCTGTATGTTGACTCAATATTGCGCTTATTGTTGTTAATCATTCAATTTTTTGTTTTATTCATTTACTTACCATTTATTTTATTGACATGGAATATTTATCACATTTATTACATAGGATATAGATTTGCCTATGTATGAAACTTCACACATGACACCCAGGACGTTCACAGAAAAGGAAAACATGTGTTACCCTGGGCTTCTTACTCCCTGCTTCAATTTTTGTGAGTGCTGGCATTTGAACTCACAGCCTACAAGGCCTAATTTATGAATGGATGAGTGTCAGCTCGGCCAACATGGGACAGATGGAGCTGAAAAGCAGTTTCCAGCACTGAGATCAAGCCCCAGGGGTTGACAAAATAAGAACAGATTGACATGCAGATGGTAGTATACAAAGCAGTATAGAGGCTCCTCAAATGACTCCACATAAAACTCCCCTATGACCGAGCAATCCTACTTTCGGGCATTTACCCAAATGATCACAAACAAGACCCTACTGAAACTACCAGCAAAACTATGATTTGGCCTCATTATTTACCATAGCTAAGATATGGAACCAACTTAGATGCCCCTCAGTAGATGAATGGATCAAGAAAATGTGGTATATATACACAATGGAATTCTATGCCTCCATCAGAAAGAATGACATTGCCAAATTTGTTAGGAAATGGAAACACTTGGAAAAAATTATATTAAGTGAAGTAAGCCACGCCCAAAGAAACATAGGTACCATGGTTTCCCGTATATGCAATAACTGGTATATGTCTGAGTCAAGCAGAAACGGTCAGATAAGTTGATGTTAGGGGAATGAACCTCAAGATAAGTATTGAAATTTTTTTCTTTTTGTTTTTGCCTTTCATGCAATTGTTTCTAACATATTTATAAGATTATTTCTATGTTGCATTGTATGTCCCTCCCCCACGGTATAACCCCTGTTTTCACTGTATTTGATGTTGGTATAATTTGTGGATGGGAAGGAATACAGGTGGACCCATTGCCACAATGAGATGTACAATTCGTTATGTTGTAAAATGAACTTTCCAACTTTGGTGGTGGGGGGGGAGAACCTGGTGGGGGGAGGAGAGTAGTATGGGAAGTGATGGGAAGGGAAACAAAGAGGAGGCAACAATGCTTGATACGAAATGTACTCCTTATCTTGACAATGTAATTGTAACTCCTCTGTACGGTATTCTCACAAAAAAAAAAGCCCTGAAAAAAAAACCAAATAAATATAGATCTTTATAGAGTCCAAGAGGTTTCTATACATTCTTAAGTTATATAGACTACATTCTTACCAACTCTTGGGTATTTATTATGCCTCCATGTAATTAATATGACTGTTTCCATCCTTAATGAATTTTAAATTGAATCAACCACTGTCCTGAAACCATTACATCCATGGAATTAAAAGTATTCTTTTAATGTGTCAGAAAATATTCATTAAAATCCATTGGCCTCCTAAAATCACTCTGTTTAATTTTATAGTAGTATCTTTCAGGAACAACTAATTCAACCTTGACATTCATAACATTCCATCAGTATTCCTATGAATAGGGATGAGACTCTTAGTATTTCCCTCCATTGGTAGGGGACAGGAACGGGCTTCTAACACAGGGCTTATGTTGCCAAGTTGGCCTATGGCTTCCCTGGTATCCCGCCAAACTTCAGAAATGCCAGGTTACAAACAATTTTCAGCCATCATTCAAATCCAGGATGGTTACCTTGCAAAGAAAGCAAACGTAAAACTGGAGCCATCTGCAAGTTGCCTGATTTATATCTTTCTTTTCATTTTTTTTTTCTGTCAGTCTTTGGGGCCCAGGAACTCAGGTTCAGCTATGGGTACAGTGGCTGCACCCCAGCCTAGACATCAAAGCTGAGGCACAGTTGCCACTACTTGAGTTCAAGCCCTGTGCTTGACAAAACAAAAATAAATAAATACATACATACATACATTAAAAATATTTTAAAAATTATGAGGATCCTTGGCTTGGAAGTCACGCCATTTTTTTTCTTCCAGGCCTGGGATTTGAACTCTGGGTCTGGGTAAATCTGCAGCATTGTGGGGGAACGGGAAGCTCACCGTGCTGGAGGACAAGAAAGTCAAGCCTGTTCTCAGGGCCTGAATTCAAGTCCTAGCATTCGAAAAAAAATAATATTCGTATACATTTTAAATACATGATTTATATTTACATGCACGTTTACTGCATATTGTGGTTAGTGTAGTTATTCATTTTATTTTGTGTTTTATTTATTTTTACTATTTAATGAGTATGATTACACAGATAACATTTTTTACATCCTATTACATAGGACATAGATTTGTCTATGTATTATAAATCATTCCTGAAACCCAGGACTTTCACTGATAAGGAAAACAAGTGAGACAATTGGCTTCTTCCACCAGGATTAAGTTTTTGGCAGTCCTGTGATTTGAACTCCAGGCCTAGAAGGCCCACTTCATGAATGGGTTAATGTTAGCACAACAGTCTGATGCAAGTGAAGTTGGTGAGCAAATTTCAGGACCTGAGATCAATGCCTAGGAGTGGCCAATACATAAACAGATAGATGTGGAGATTGCTGTGTGTGTATTTACATATGTATATTCATTTATAAATAAATGCATATATAGAGAGAGACAGACATTTATGTAGATTCTAGTGTATAACTATATAAAGTGATGTCTGTCTATATCTTATTTTTATATATTCTATTACTACCAATTATTAGTTCTAATACTATGCCTCCATTAATTACTCATGGTGGAAGACTTAATAAGGTACTAATTAAATTAATCAATGACTTATATTTATTGCATACAATCTTATAATAGAAAGTCTAGCCAATTAGTAATTAAATAGTATATGTCAAACATTCTATTAATGTTCCTATAGATAAGAACGAGTCTCCTAGGATCTTCAGCTGTGTGTAGGTGGCAGTCCCAGGATCATCGAACTAAGGGCCTAGGTGTCTCTGTTGGGCTCAGGCTTCACTGACAGCCCACAAGCCTTAGGCCATGCAAGGTGACATACAATTTTCCAGCCAAGTCATTGAGACCCAGGTTGGTCACAGTGCCAAGGAAAAAGAGGTAAAATGGTTGTGTAAAACTTCTTGGATTTTTCTTCCTCCGTTTCTTTTCTTTTTTGGTTTGATGTATTTTTGCCAGTGCTGGGAGTTGTACTCGGGTCCTAGGATCCCCGGATCATCTGTGGGTGTATATGCTGTAGCCCAGCCTAGGGTAATCATGGTTTAAGACAATAAAGTGCTTCCTTCAGCAAAAGGAGCTCAGGGACAATGTCTAGGCTCACAGTTCAAGCCTCAAAAAAAAAAAGTCATTACAAAAAGCCATTAAAAAGCCACAAAAAAGAGCCATTAACTCCATGTGTCTATGTGTGTATGCATGTATTTCTATCGGTGAACATCCAAGGTCGCTGTGAAGAAAGGCACCAAGCTAGGAAATTTGCTTTGAATAGAATGATTTCATAGCAGAGACAGTGTTTTCAAGACAGTGCATGTTCCTGTTCTCCCCTCACTGTTCCCAGGGTATCCTGAGGGTTTCTGCGCACCCCAGGCTGCTGGAGAAAGTCGGCCTCTGTGTTGGAACAGGCAGACAAAAAGTTTCACTCCTGTACAGCTGTGTAACAAACAATTTATCGGGGGCAATTAGTGAGGATGAGTGTGGATGGGCTCTGAAGGCCAGGAGAAAAGTGCCTCTTTGTACCCCAAGCTAACTCTCTCCCCAGTGCTCTGTTTTGACAGGAAGCCTTCAATTGTGCCACCTCCTGTGGCAGGCCAAGTTCCCTGCACTTGTCCTGTCTTTGTGAGACTATGTTCCAATGTTGAAACAAACTGCTTCAATTAATTCGAGTTCTTCTGGCAGACAACTAGGGAGCAGAACCTAATGAAAAGATTCCTAATTGTCAATTGTGGTGCCTCCCTAAGATTCTGGAAGTTTGCTAAATCTAAGCACTTGTGCAAAATCACAATGCTTCCTGTCATCTAGGTCTGGTGAAACTTATCAGGTTTTGAAACCTTTGTCCTCTCCTAGTCAGGCCTTGGTTGGCTAGTTTTTGGGGTTGAACACAGGGCCAGGGTGATGACCATGAGCTCAGAGCAGAATCCTGGTGCATTACCATTTTGTGTCACAACTTTACTTCAGTCCTGTGTGTGTGTGTGTGTGTGTGTGTGTATGTGTGTGTGTGTGTGTATACACTAATCCTGGAGCTTGAACTCAGGACACGAGCATTGTACCTGTTTCACCTGTTAAAGTATACCACTTGAGTCAGAGTGCCATTTGAGACTTTTTTTCTAGGGATGTGGTACTTAGAATTCAAACCCAGGGTTGCATACATGCAAAGCACTCTACCTTAAGCACAAGTTCCCAGCACTCCACTTCAGATTTCCTTCTTTCTTGTAAGTTGGAGGAGTTCAAGTCTGGGCCTCGGTGCAGTCTCTGAGCTCTTCAGCTCAAGTCTAGCACTCTACCACTTGAGCTACAGCGCCCCTTCAGGCTTTCTGGTGGTTCATTGGAGATAAGCATCTCAAGGAATCTCCTGCCCAGGCTAGATTTGCACCATGATCCTCATGTCTCAGCCTCCTGATTAGCTAGGATGACAAGCATGAGTCACCGATGCCCAGCTTCCACTTCAAGTTTCTAAGTGGTGAATATAAGATAATAGTATCAGGGGACATTTTGTCAGGTTAGGTGGCAGCTGTCAGCACCAGACTCCCAGCTTGCTCTGTGATGAGGTATTTGTAGTCCTATAATTGTGATGAGGTATTTGTAGTACTATACTTACGTTGTGGCAGTTAGAACATTCTATCTTTTTTTTTTTTTTTTGGTGCCAGTCCTGGTTCTTGAGTAAGGGTCTATACACAGTCCTTAAAGTTTTTATGCTCAATGCTAGTGCTTGACTGCTTGGGTGACAGCATGACTTCTGGATTTTTTTGTGTACACAGTAGTGAGGAATCGAATGCAGGGCTTTGTACTTACTAGGCGTACATTCTATCATTAAGCCCCAGGAGTAACAATTGTATGAACAGATAAATGTATAGATTGGTAGATAGACAAATAGATATATATGTATAAAACAAGAGAGAGATGTCTGAATATTATGAAATTGCATATACAATATTAATACCGATTATTGGCAATTAAATTATCCCTTCCATTTTTAAGTATCATGATTGACTAAATAATAAAGTATTAATTGAAAATTAGTCAATATTGTATAATTGTGTATAATTTTATAATATTGTATACTAACTACTAATTTAGTTGTTAATTTTATAACATTCCATTCGTATATGGGAATAGATTTCTGAGAATCTCCATTCATTAGTGGCAGTCCTGGGATTCGACCTCCAGGCCTAAGTTGCTGGTTTTGGCTATGGCTTCCCTAATACCCCGCCAAACATCAGCAATGCAAGATAATGTATGCTTTCTGGGCCTTGTCATTTAGACCCAGGATGGTCACAATACAAAGGGAAAAAAAAGGAATACTACCTCCTTGAACTTCTCAGTTTTAGGCTTCTCTTTTACAGTTTTTTATTTCTTTTTCAACCCTGAGATTTGAAATCTGGTCCTAGGATGCCACCACCAACTGTGGCAGAGATGCCAAGACCCGAGTTCAAGCCCCGTGCTTAGCCAAAATAATAATAATAATAATAATAGTAATAAGGCCCTGGTTTGGAATTTGCACCATTTTTCTAGTAGGCATGGGATTTGCACTCAGGGTCTGGGTGAAGAGGAAAGGCTCAGCGTCCTTGAAGACAAGAAATTCAGACCAGTTCCCAGAGCCTCAATTGAAGCATCAGCACTGGAGAAACTAATATTAATATATGAGATCTGTTTACATACATGGGTTACTACATATGACATTTATTACCCTTATTTATTTAGTATTTAGTATATACACATGTAACATTTCTTTTATTACATCATATCACATAGGATATATTTGCATATGGATTATACATCATACTGAGACCAAGGACTTTCACAGAGAAGGAAAATAATGTATCAAAATTGGCTTCTTACTCCATGAATAAATTTTTGGCCATGCTGGGATTTCATCTCACAGCCTACAATGCCCAATCCATAAATAGGGTTACAGTCTTAGCAGACCAGCCTCCTGAAAACTGAGCGGCCAGGAAGTTCTGAGGACCTGTGATCAAGCCGAAGTAGTGCCCCATATATATATATATATATATATATATATATATATATATATATATATATATATATATATATGTATATGTTGATAAATATGTAAATTGAAGTAGATAGATAGACATAAACATACATACATATATATACATATACAAAGAGTGGGACTGTGAGGATATTAAATTATGTATGTTATTACCAATTATTAGTTAATAAATTTTGCCTCCATTTAATGAAGAATCTGGGTTGAATACTTATAAAAGTATTAATTAAAAATTAATCAATATCCTTAACTATACCATGGTGCTAGAATGGAAAACATAAACCCAATAATTTTTGTGTGGCATTCTAAAATAGGGTCATGAATCCACTGCACATTTATTGTTACATTATAACACTCCATAAGCATTCACATGAACAGGAATAAGTTTGTCAAGCTCTCCTTCCTTTTGTGGATGGCTGTCCTAGCATTCAAACTCCAGGCCTGGGTCGTTTAATTATAATGCAAACCATTGGAATGACACCGTGAAGACTTCAGATTGTTACCATTAAAAAAAAGAAAAAGAAGAAGAAAAGTAAGCAAGGTGCCAGTGGCTCCTGCCTGTAATCCTAGCTCATCAGGAGGCCAAGATGTAGAGAATGCCAATTTGAATTCTGCCAGGGTGGGAAAGTCCATGACACTCTTCTTTCTAAGAGATCACAGGGGAAAAAAAAACCATGCATGGGGCTGTGGCTCAAGGGCAGAGCACTACTCTCGAGCAAAAGGTGCTCAGGGACAGAGCCTAGGCTCACAGTACAACCCTGGACCTGCCAAAAATAAAAAAAGGAGGCAATAACTCCATGTATCTGGGTATGGACAATGGGCATTCAGCAGGTTGCCCATGCCCAGCCACCCAACCTAGGCAATCTGGGACAAGCCCTCAGAGAGTACAAAGTCTGAGCGGGCAACATGAACAAAGCATCCTTCTCTGCCATTTAAGAACTGAAGCCTTATATTCTGGCTGAGGTGTCCCATCAGGACACCATGCAGCCAGCCACTGCCTCCAGGGAAAGCACAGCTCCTAGGCTGTAGGAGTTGTCAAAGGTTCTGGCTCCATATTCTCTATCCTTCTGTAGGATAGACTTCTGTGAGGCTAGACTTCTGGGGCCTGTGGCTATCACTCATTTATCATTCCTCATTGACGAGTCACAGTCTGGTCCCAAATCATGGCAAAGATATGAAATAGAGATTTCTACACCAAAGGGGGTAAGCCAATAAACCCCACCCTCATAACTCCTGTTAGAAGGGAGCCTTGGGCTGAGATTGGGGCTTAGTGCTAGAGTGCTTACCTAGCCCACATGTACAAACCCTGGGTTTGGGTTTGATTGCTCAGTACCACAGAAACTGAAAAAGCCAAAAGTGGTACTGTGGCTTAAGTGATAGAAAGATAGCCATGAGCAAATGTAGCTCAGGGGTATGCTGAGACCCTGAGGTCAATCCCCAAGACTGACAAAAAGAAAAAATTCATCCAGGTGTGATCTTTTGCTCTGTGACTCAGAGGAGGGCTGAAGTTATAGATAAGAGGTAGAGTAGAGGACGGGTGCTGGTGGCTCACCCCTGTAATCTTAGCTACGCAGGAGGCTGAGATCTGATGATCCCAATTGCAAGAAAGAAAGTCTATATGAGACACTTTTCTCCAATTAAACACCCAAAAAGCCAGACGTATAGCTGTGGTTCAGTAGTAGAGCGCTAGCCTTGAGCACAAAAGCTCAGGGATTGGATAGCGTCCAGGCCATGAATTCAAACCCCAGGATTGGCACACACATGTGCGCGCGCGCACACACACACACACACACACACACACACACACACACACACACACACACACAAGATAGAGCATTTGCCAATCAGCCCACACAAGTTCCATCTCTAGAAACTCAATATTAAAAAAAGAGGGAGAAGGGAAGGAAAGACTTGCTCAACGAGGTGATATATCCAATGCCAAAATTCCACAGGAGTTCTAAGATGTGGATTCAGGACAGAGGGCCTCAGGCAGAAGGTACAACATGGGCAAAGGTACTGAGGTGTGCTTTAGAGCAGATGGTGTGGATGGAATGAAGGTTCTGTGGCTTCAGACAAGTCTGGTAGGACATTCAAGGCTGGGTCAAGGTTTACATTTGAGTCACAGGTAGGGCAGAGAGTGGGGTCCCAGAATGGGGCCCAGGGGGAAGATTAGTTGGCTTTTTAACAGAGACACCTGACATTTCCTGTGGCTGGAAGCTTATTTTTCACAGCTCCTGACCCTCAGACCTCCTTTGCATGGAGGAGTCAGGGCAAATGCAGGGAAGAATATTTGCTTAAGAAAAGCTTCTAGCCCAATGCCACCAGTGGCTCAACCCCTCTAAATCCTAGCTCTTCAGGAGACTGAGATAGAGATTGTGGGTCAAGCCAGCTCAGGGGAGGAAAGTTAGTGAGACTCTTCTTGCCGGTGAACTACCAAAAGCCAGAATTGAGCTTTGGCTCAATTGGCAGAGTGCTAAAATTGAGGGAAAAAATTAAGGGACTAGAGCCTAACCCCTGAGTTCAAGCCCCAGTACTTGCACCTAAAAAAATAAAGAAAAGCTTTCAGAAGCTTCTAGTCTACTGTGGTGTAAGGCCAGAGCAGCTGGGCACCGGTGGCTCACACCTGTCCTCCTAGCTCCCCAGGAGGCTGAGATGTGATGATCACGGTTCAAAGCCAGCCTAGGCAGGAAAGTCTGGGAGACTCTGATCTTCAAGGAACCTTCAGAAAACCAGAATTGGTGTTGTGCCTCAAGTGGCAAGCCGAACCTCTGGGGGACAGGCCCCAGGCCCAGAGTTCAAGTCCCATGACCAACACCTGGCCTGCTTGGACTAGATCACTCTGTGGATCTAGGCAGAGTAATTTCCAGTGGGCCACTGAGGGTCTCCCAATGTCTAGGTGTCCTACAAGTCTTGAGAGCAGCCTCTTTGGAGGCCTTTGCCTACAGAGCAGGCCACAGTATCAGAGAAGGTTCGAGCCTTGAGCACGGAGGTCATTAATCTGTTCATCAGAATGGCATCTGTCATGGCTTTACTTTGGATCTGAGCAATAAATCGACCTCAGACCAAGGTTATGGGCCAGAAGGGGCAGGAGCTGCAAGATGGCACAGGACATAATGCCCACTCACTCGAGTATCACAAGAGTGTGAATCTGTCAGGCACACATTGGGCGGGTGCTGAGTTGGGCTCATGAAAGACTTGTAGTCTCAGGTATCCACAGCCAGCATGCTGCTGCTGGTAGCAGTCTCTATCCCAGGAGTCACAGGGCTCGGAGCCTTACTTTCCTCACCAGTACTCGGAGCAATCGTGGGCTGACTACAAATGAGCATCCATAGTGGCTTCCCTTGGTCCTGTGGCCCTGTGCATGGATAGAGGGGCAGGTTCCATGGAACTTACTGCCATGACCCAGACCCCTCAGCCCAAGAATGACTTAAGGAAAAACTACTTGATCTGCCTTGAGAGTTTACTATGACTATGCCTCAGGAGTGCCCCCAGTTTTCTAGCTGAGCTCATCATTACCAGCATCTTCTGTGTGTGTGTATGTGTGTGTGTGTGTGTGTGTGTGTGTGTGTGTGTGTGTATGTATGCATGCACACACTTGCACACATCTTGGTACTAGGGCTTGAACTCAGGGCCTGAACTCTGTGCCTCAAATTTTTCATTCAGGGGTAGCACTCTACCACTTGAGCCACAGCTTTTCTTCCAGCTTTTCGGTGGCTAGTAGCAGAGGAGAGTCTCACAGACTTTTCTAGCTGGGCTGCCTCTGAATGGCAATCCTCAAATCTCAGACTCCTGAGGAGCTTGGACTAGGAGGGCATGAGCTATTAGCATCTGGCCATACTTTCATTCTTGGCTGAAACAGATTACCTCTCCCCTAGCCGAGCGCCCATCTACAGCTACCCTCCTTCCCTAGGCTACAGAAGAAACATACCCTCCCTTGAGTACAAAGAAATGGGATCAGGTTAGAGGTTTATGTTCTCCACACAGTCACGGGATTCTGGGAGCTAAAGTGGAGGTCAGAGATCCAGGCCAGGGGAAGTAGACAGCTGTTAGAACAGAAGAGCATATGAAAAGACATCCTTGCAACTGGGTACCAGTGGTTCATGCCTATAATCCTAGCTACTCACGGCTGACACCTGAGGATCAATCAAGATTCAAAGCTAGCCTGGGCAGACTCTTCTCTCCAATGAATCACCAAAAGCTGGAAAGCAGAGATACCCTAGTTCAAGTGGTACAGCACCAACCTTGTGCAAACAAGCTAAAGGATACCCCCTAGGCTCTGAGATCAAGTCCTGGTAAATACACACACACACACACACACACACACACACACACATGCACACATGCATGTGCACATGCACGCAAACATGCACGCAAGTACATGCATCCATTACCATCCTTAATTGGAGCCAATTGCTCATACCAGCAATTCCAGCGACTCAAGAGGCTTAGTTCTTAGAATGGCAGCTTGAACCCAGCCCAAGCAGGAAAGTCTGTGAGACTCTTCTCTCCACTAACTACTAAAAAAGGTGAAACGTGATCTGTGATTTAAGTGGTAGAGTGTTAGCTCAGGGATAGTGCCTAGGCCCTGAGTTCCAGCTCTGAGATTTTTTTTTTTTAATATACACCCTTTACCTTCCCCACCCCCACAGACCATAAATCCAGATTTTGGTCATACTAGATCTCACTTTTGCTCTTGCCATTTCCATAGCACTTCCACAAATGGCCGGTGTGTGGCCAACCACGGGTTAAGAAGTGAATTTACGCAAGGAAGGCATAACCAGGTCAAGGCTAATGCCCCAGAACAAAGAGATACTGGCCATACCAGTCTCTCATCCCCCAGTTCGCTGGCCCTGGAATCTTAAGTCTGTGCCTCTGTATTCTGGGTATCCGGAATCGTGTAGAAGGAACTGAGAGGTCAAGCTGGGGCTGGGAGATAGACTTGGCTGTGAAAATGTTTGTTGACATTTCCTAGACAACAACAGATACTTCCAAGCCACCTGGGCCTCACCTTTATGCAGCCCAAGATCCGTCTTGCTTGGGCAGCCTTCATTCAGCTATCAAGCTCAAGTTGGTGAGAACCACTGGCAACCACCCTTCCCCTACTCCACTGCCAGCTGCTGGGAGGGACATGCAGCCAGAGGCCCAGCTGAGGAAAAGGAAAAGACATCACATGACTGAACCCCAACCTTCCAGAGGTAAGAGAGAACCTATGCCAGCTGGCCCTGCTGACACAGAATCCCATGGAGGTGGCCAAAGATACGGACAGCCGGACTTGGGCCCCAATGAAAAGCTGGACTATACAGGTCTCTGGCAATTTAGGACTCATTGTAGAGCCTGACAGGGGGCTAATGGCAAGGTTGTAATGGAAGAGGGGCAACATCCAAGGTCAGGAAGAGGAAGACAGGCACCCAGGAAGGGGACAGAGAAAGATGAGGGAAACACACACACACACACACACACACACACACACACACACACACAGGGGTAGCCCAAGGCCTCATCAGGCCCTGAGCACCAGAACATGCCAAACCCTGAGTAGATGGCACTACCATCCTCAGACCAACTGTAGACAAATCTCAGGCTCTCACACATCTGGAATGGCTCATAACACAGCATAGCATTTCCTACTGTACACAACTCTATGCAGAAAACTCATCCACCTTATTTTTGGTTGTCGGTCATAGGGTTTGAACTATGGGCCTGCACGCAGTCCCTCAGCTCTTCAGCTGAAAGTGCACGCTCTACCACTGGAGGCACAGCACCACCTCCGGTTTTCTGGTGGTTCATTGGAGATAAAAATCTCACAGACTTTCCTACCCAAGCTGGCTTTGTACTGCAAGCCTCAGATCTCAGCCTCCTGAGTAGCTAGGATGACAGTTGTGAGCCACCGGCAGCACCCGGCTTCAGGTACCTTCTTATAGCCAGGTGAAACCCAAATTGTCAGGCTACAAACCACATGCAACCCTTCACTTCAGACTTTGACACTAGCATCCAAAACTATATTTCCATGGATGAAGAGAATATAATTGACAATACCGACCCATCCCTGCTCCCATTAGTCCACTCCCTGCCTATGACAGGCCACGACCTCTGGAGTTGTTGGTAAGGCAACGCCCACGCTGCTGTGACTTCACACTGGGGCAAACCTGGAGAGTTTTTAGAAATTTCTGTACACTTAGGCTAGCATCTGGTCTCCCAACGACAGGACCCCCATTGCTTCACCATCATTTGCAAGCAAGGTTGTCTTTCTGGTTTTTGTTGTTGTTGTTTTTGATGAAGGGCTTGAACTCAGGGCTTGGGAACTGTCCATGATGATGATTTTTGCTCAAGGCCAGATCTGTACCTTTTGAGCCATGGTGCCATTTCTGTTTGGAGATTGGGGATGACACTCTCATGGGACTTTCCTGCCTGGGCTGGGAAATGAGATCCTCTGAGTCTCAGCCTTCCGAGTAGCCAGGATGACAGGTGTGAGCCACCAGCACAAGGCTTACGGTGTCTCAGTCTTTCGAATTTCCATCTAGTCCTCCTCTATACACTACCACCTAGACACTCCTCTATCTCCCTCACAGAAAGCAAAGAAAGGCTTGGAATCTGGTTAGGGCCATGGGCATTAATGAGCTCCCTCCACATCTCTACCCCTCTCTAAGCTCCCACTGCCTCTTCTGGATGGACTGGTCCTCTGTGACAGGTCAGACCCAGTAGGACTTTAGGGGTTTGCCCTGTATCCCCCGAACCCCATCCAACTTGTACCTGAGGATTTCTGGGGCCATTTCCACGGTAGAAGATGTTGGGAGGGTTGCTGATAACCACCTCCAGGGGTGTCCAGGGCAGAAGGAATATCCAGCTCCCCTCAGTCAAAGAAGGAGACACTAAGCATGGATGGATTTACTAAGAGCTACAGGGCATAGCCAACCACCTGTCACCAAGGTCCATCTGAGTGCTATTTTATTTTCACAGTCCTGAGGCGTGACCTCAGGGCCTGGGCAATGTCTAGAAGCTTCTTCTGACAGAGGCAAGCACTCTTCCACCTGAGCCATGGTGCCACTTCTGGCTTTTTCTGTGTATGTGGGACCTAGGAATTGAACCCAGGGTTACCTCTGTACTACGCAAGCCCACTACTGCTAAGACACAATCCCAACCCTGGATAGCTGTTCTTCTGTGAACCCTTGGCCTGCCTAGGGATACTCTTTCACATCAATATTGAGTTTCTCACCAGCAGCCCTGGCTGGAAATAAACATGCTCAACTATGTTGTAATTTATCTACAGCATCTTTGCTCTCTGTGCTTCCTGTCAGATCCTCTTTGTTAAGAAAGACCCCCTTTCAAGTGCTGCCTCTAAAAAGCCCACTCCAATCGCCCTGACAGAGCAAGATCTTCTCTGCTCTGCAGGCTGCCTGCTTTGTCATGCTCTGTCTTCCAGCTGGTGTGGGTTAAGAGCACACGAAGGAGTAGGCCTGGCTTCCACCACCCAATTTCTGAAGGCTCTGATACACTACCTAGGACTGGTGCTGCATCACACGCTGTGAGAGGGCACTCGAGGCCCAGACAGTCTGGGGATGAAAAGATGGGGCCATTTTTGTGTGTGGGCTTGAATTCATGTTCTGGGAGTGGTCTCTCTGAGTTTTCATGCTCAAGGCTGGTGCTCCACAACTTGAGCCACAGCTCCACTTCTAACTTTTTGGTGGTTCTATGGAGAGTAGATTCTCACCAGCTTTCCAGCTTATGGCTGGCTTTGATCTTTGATCCTCAGATATTTGCCTCCTAAGTAGCCAGAGTGTCAGACGTGTACCTGAGCCAGAGGTGATGGGCACCAGACCCTTTCTTTGTTTATTTCATGCCAACAAGAAAGCCATAGTTAAAATAGTCATTTACAAGTGATCAAGTTCCTCTGCTAGGTCAGTTAATACAAGGAGATAAGGTGCCTTTGAAAAAGGCTAGTCTGTGTTGGCCTAGGTTTGTGTGTGTGTGTGTGTGTGTGTGTGTGCATGTGTGTGTGAGTTTCGGGGATACCTACCCCTATCTCTGCAGTGCCTTATCCTCCCAGTGGTGAGTACATCCAGAATCCCCACCCCAAGGAAGGTGTGTAGGGGAGGGTATATAAGGTCACATTGAGTGGGATGATATGAATTCTATCCTGAAACTGAAGCCTGTAGAGCTAATGGAGAGAAGGGGAGGTTTAGAGGAGCATCAAAGAAGCCCCTTACTTTTGGCTACAAGTACTAAAGAGAAGACTGAATCCATTTTTTTAGTAGTAAGATAACAGGTGCCCACTATTCATTTATTTTATTATTTTTTTCTGAGCCCTAGGACTTGGATTCAGGGCCTCGGTGTCGTCCCTGAGCTTCTTTCATTCAAGGCTGAGGCACTACCACTTGAACCACAGAACCACATCTGGCTTTTTTTCTGGTGGGGGGAGGTGGTTTTTGGGAGATAAGAATATCACAAACTTTGCTGCCTGGGCTGGCTCTTAGTCATGACCATCAGACCTCAGCCTCAGCCTCCCAAATAGCCAGGATGATGGGTGGCAGCCACCAGCACGTGAATGCCACCATCCATTTATTTTCCTCTAGAGCCAGTGCCATACACCTGCACTGCACCCCCCTCCTTATTGAGAGTGGGAAGTAGTCATGGGTGGGTTTGATACATCAACAACCCGCCTACGTACCTTTGAGCATTGTTCCTGATCAGTTTGATGGCAGCTACTTCCTTATCCACAGCAATGACTTGGCTCGATCACAAGAAAAAAGGTATCTCAAGAGCTGTCAGGTCTGGAGTCTTTCCTCTGCACACCACCCCCCCTCCCTGAAATGACACACCCCAGCAAAGCAAAGTAGACATAGAGTGAATTTATTTTCTTATAACCGGGGTCTGGCCAGATAGATGGTGGTGAGGATCAGAGGCCCAGGATCATGCTGGGTGGTTGGACAACACGATACCTCCTCACCCACTTTGCAGAGGGTAGTAGGGAAGTACTCAGAGGATGGATGGACAATGAATAACCGTCATGTTCTAGCCTGGGCACAGAGTGGCGGACCTCAGGGAGCTATTTCTACAGGCTGAGCAAGACAGCTCCTGACCCACAGCCCACCTCCAGAATTAGAGGGTTACCATGGGTCTCAGACACGTGGAGACGCTGAGCCACCTCCTCCAGGACACATTCAACCAGTTTCTGAAAGAGAGAGAGACAGAGAGACAGAGACAGAGACAGAGACGGAGAGGGAGAGAGAGAGAAAAAGAAAAAAAGAAAGAAAGGAAGGAAGGAAGGAAGGAAGGAAGGAAGGAAGGAAGGAAGGAAGGAAGGAAGAAGGAAAGAAGGAAAGAAAGAAAGAAAGAAGAAAGAAAGAAAGAAAGAAAGAAAGAAAGAAAGAAAGAAAGAAAGAAAGAAAGAAAGAAAGAAAGAAAGAAAGAAAGAGAGAAAGAAAGAAAGAAAGAAAGAAAGAAAGAAAGAATTGGACTTATGCCTGATGCCAGTGGCACAGGCATAATGCTATACAGGAAACTGACATATCAGGATCATGGTTTTTAGCCAGCGCAGACAGGAATGGTCTGTGAGACTCTTATCTCCAAAGAACCACCAGAAATCCAGAAGTGGTGCTTAGGGCTCAAGTGCTAGAGCACCTGCCTTGATCTGAGGAGCTTGGGGACAGCGCCCAGGCCCAGAGTTCAAGCCCCAGGATTGACAAGAAGTGGACTTTCCACCACAATAAGTGGACTGAATAGCAGCCATTGTCATAGGGAGCATGGCAGAGAAGTCAGGCTGAGCTTCCTGTAACTGGGGGTCATGAATAGGTTACCCAGCTTCTTCGTGCCTCATTCTCCCCAGCTGCAAAACTGAACACAGTGAAGGATCCTCTTCAACATGGGGATAGGGTAAGGATGAAAGAGAGCCATGTTTTGTTTCATAATCCCATACCTGTTGCATGATAAATAACAGGCCCCATCTGAGCCCTTGCAGGGTATCTTCCTCTCATATGTTTACAGAATTTGAAGTACCATATCTGGCAACCACTCCTTCTATGCCTGGCCCTGCCCCAGTGATCCCCCTATATTGATCCCTTGATTCCTCACAACTGTCCCAGGAGGATACTGAGGTCTGATGGTAAGGCCCAGAGCTTCAACTCTGGTCAAGAATCAGCTGCTGTTGACTAAGAGTTTGGAACAATCCATCTAAACTGATGACTAAACGTGGTGCTACCTGTCTAGCATCACGATACAGAGAACCAGTCATGGTGGCCCACACTTGTCACAGGAGGATCGTGATCCAGCCCAGCCTGAGCATATAATTAGTATCTATCTCAGAAATGCCCAAGACAGAAAGGTTTGGCTTTCATGGTAGAATACCTGACTGGCAAGCCTAAGGCCTTCAGTTAATCCCCAATATACCAAAAAGAATCAGAGGCCTAGTGCCAGAGGCTCATGCCTATAATCCTAGCTACTCAGGAGGCTGAGATCTGAAGATGATAGGTCAAGATTTAAAATAGAGTTGGCCTCACCCATCAGACCTCATGATGAGAAGACCCAGAGTTTGGCCCATCCAGTACGCTCCATACTAACAGAGCTGGCATCCTGAATAAGTGCTGGCCATGTTCTCTGTCCCTCTGGGGAGCCACCCCATGCGGGTCCCACTCCCAGGTCCTCCCAAGCTCCCTCTGCCACCAACCAGGGACAAGGGAGTAGACAGCTCCAGGGAACACAGATCCCTTGGTCTTATAATTTAAGCCTTTCACCCTTCCAGGCCCCCAAACCTAAGACACAACATTCATGCACCCACCCAAAGATAGCAGTTAGAAGTTACCAAAGGGTCCAGCGCTCCTTGTTGCAACCCACTTCTACACACACACACACACATACACACACACACACACACACACACACACACACACACACACAAACACACAAATCCGGCACAGGTGTTTCATGTATGTCATCCTACCTACTCAGGAGGCTATGGTCTGAGGATCACAGTTCAAAGCCAGCCCATCCAGGAAAGGCTCTGAGGCTCTTATCCTCAGTGAACTACCAAATAGATAGAGCTGAACCTGTGGCTCAATTGTCAGAGCACTAGCTTTGAGCTCAGAAAGTCAGGAACAATACCTATGGCCTGAATTCAAGGCCCAGTTCTTCTACTTCCAAACACACAGACACAGACACAGACACAGACAGAGACACAGACCCACACAGACACACAGACACACACACACAGACACACACACACACACACAGGGACAGCTCAAGGCTTCAGCAGTCCCTGAGAACAAAACTATGAACTCATTCCATTAGGATCACATTCCACCCACAAGAAGGTGGCACTACCGACCTCAGACCCACTGTAGACAAAACATTGAGCCTCCCACATATCTGGAATGGCTCATAGACCAGCATGGCATTTCATACTGTACACACTGCTATGTAGAAAACAGCCATCTCTTTTTTTGTTGTTGCTCATGGGGTTTGAACTCTGGGCCAGGTCACTGTCCCTCAGCTTTTCAGCTGAAGGTGAGCACTCTCCCACTTAATCCACAGCACCACTTCCTGTTCTCTGGTGGTCCATTGGACATCAAGTCTCACAGACTTTTCTGCCCAAGCTGGCTCTGAACCATGGTCTTCACATCTCAGTCTTCTGAGTAGCTAGGATGACAGTTGTGAGCCACTGGCGACTTCCGGTTTCAGCCACCTTTACATACCCAGAAGAAAACCATCTCATAAGGCCACAAACTCCTTGCAACACTTCACTTCAGACTTTGTCACCAAGCATCCAAATCCATCCTTTTTTGGAGAAAAAACAGACACAGCAATCCTAGCCCTGCACCCATTCACCCACTCACTGCCTGACACAAGCCATGTCCTCTTGAAGCAGTGGGTTCAAGTTGGGGTAAACTTGGGGAGATCTTAGAAATGTCTGTACAGTGGGGTGAGCACCTGGTCTCCAAACCACAGCACCCCCTTCTTCGTCCCTTGCACACCTGGACCATCCTTTGCAGGCAAATATGTTTTATTTTCTTTCTTTTTTCAGTTGTGGGGCTTGAACCCTAGGTCTGGGTGCTGTCCCTGAGCATTCCAGATCAAGGTGAGCACTCTACTACTTAAGTCACAACACAACACCACTTCTGTTTATCTGGCGGTTCGTTGGAGATAAGAGCTTCAGCGTTTTTCTTGCCCAGGCTGGCTTTGACCACTGATCCTCAGATCTCACCTCCTGAGTACCTAGGATGACAGTCATGAGCTAGTGCCACCCAGCCAAACATACTTTTCCATGCCTGTCATCCTATCCCCTCAGGAGACTGAGATCTGAGGACTTCAGTTGGATGCCACTCTTGGCATGCCCAAACATGTTGGAAGTGGAGCTGTGGCTCAAATGGTAGAGCGCTAGCTTTGAATATAAATGACAAGGGATAGGACCCAGTTCCTTGTTTCAAGTTTATCTAGCAAAACCCACCCAAGAAAGGGAAGCAGGTGGTCATACGGGAGCTGAAAGCTCACACATAGTACTCAAGACTCCCAGAACAGATCCCATCCTGCTGTGATTCTCTAGATTCTATGTCCTACATCATGGTAATCTTAGATGGAACTTACCATGCACCAACTTAGGATGTTCAATTACAATCACATATTCAGGATCTCCTGGCCTTATCAAAGACTCAAGATTTTTCACTGTCCTGCCTCTATACCAGGTAGGGAAGTGAAGTCTAATTATCCAACCACAGGATGTGGGAATGAAAGGATTTCTCAGCCAAGGTAATTAGACTCAAGGGTTCCAGGTCTCTCTCTCAGGAAGAAGAAAAGGGCTGATCTATCCAGGAATTTTCCTGGGTTGTGAGTATTCTCAAAGAAACAACCCTGCTCACAGACCAGTGCCTCTGGTTTTCCAACCAGCCTCTATCCAAACCTGCCCCACGTTTAGTCTGCCCTCTCTGAATCCCAGATCTGCCATTTAGACTAAAGGCCGAGCCAGCAAAGAGACCCATCTCTGCCTCTGAGAATAGCAATCACGGGGTCCTAGTGCCCCCTAGAGGAAGTCTGGGGAAACAAGGTTCCTTACTCCCACCCTCATTCCCTGGCTGTCCTCTGCTAGTGGCCAGCTTACTACTGTCTCTGGTGGAGGAAAGAATAGGGTGGGGGGTGTCAACTTCAGATTGAGCCCTGGAAAGTCCCAGTCCCAAAGGATGTACTGCACAGGCATCCTGAAGTGGACAATAGATAGGTGGTCAATGGTGAATCCAATATGCCAAGACTCTTAATAGCAGTGTAGCTGGGTCAAAGGCTCTATCACATTTGGTCTAGGATGTCAGGGGAAGTCATGGCTCCAATATCCTGACATTCCTGACCTGTGATCCTCCTCTCTCTTCATCTTCTTGCTTATCCCTTGCCCCCCCCCCCAATACTGCCTCACACCAATACCTCCCTAGACCTTGGACAGCTTGTTCTTATCTGACAAGAAAATAAACTCATTGCCGCCAGGGATGGTTGAAAACTGGTGAACCGCCGTGAGTCCTAGTGTCTACCCGAGATTGCTTACCTCTGTAGTTGGCTACCACAGAGCTCCTGGATGTCAGAAAGTTGCGGAGGTATCAGTATCTTGGTCCTACATACTGGCTTTAGTGTCTGAAATTGTCCCCACATAGATTGTGAATGGTTGGCTCACTTGATCCAGGGACTCCAATCCAAGGCTCATATGTTCTCCCTTCTTCCTTCCTTTCCTCCTTTTTTCCATCCAGCTTTCCCTCCTCTTTCTCTCTTTCCTTCCTTTCTCTCACTACTGGGCCTTGACCTCGGAGCCTAAGTGCTATGCCTGAGCCTTTTTACTCAAGGCCAACAGACTACAGACGGCTTGAGCCACACATCCACTTCTGGTGTTTTCTTTTTGGTAGTTAGTTGGAGATAAGACTCTTACAGGTTTTCCTGCCTGAGCCTCAAGCATCGATCCTCCCATCACAGCCTCCTATGTAGCTAGGATGACAGGCATGAAGCACAGGCATCCGGCTCAAACCAAGGTTTCTTCATGTGCTGTGGAACAAGCACTGGAACCTCTCATTTTCTATGACCCCTCCAGAGCCTGGCGCAAACTGTAACTCTTTGTTGGAAAAATAAATGAGCATCTGTCTACAAAAATACTACAGAAAATCCCATCCCATTACGGTAAGCATCCTGGTGGGTGGGGCAAAGCCTGATGTAACTCTCCCACAGTTCTCCCTCCTCCCTCTTCCCACCTTCCTGGTGCCACCGAACTGAACTGTTTTCGCTCCGAAGACATGATCCACTGTGTACTCGCTGGATTCCAGGGCCTCTGGGATGCCTATCTTCTCAAAGATCTCTGGCCAGCGGCTGACCAGCTATGTGGCACTCAATTCCCCACTCAGGAGTGAATGAGGTTGCCATGAGCTGAAGGCCAGGCTCAAGGGTCCTACTCTCCTACCCCTGGGGCCAGCCAGGATGGCCCACCACATCTGGCCCCCAAGTTTCATGTTGCAGAGAAAGGATCCTCGAGGCATTTTGGGTTTCTGAATCTCCCAGAGTCCAGTGCAGGTGCTGAGAATTCCTCTCTACTCACAGGTGGCAGGCTAGGGATGGTGAGGTCACAATTTCTTCTCCCCATGACATCCTCAATGTTATGCCTAGGTCGCAGGACCCCCACCAAGAAGACCACCAAGAGTCAGACTCTACAGCTGTTTTATTTAAACGGGCTACAGCTGGGGCCTCGTCCAACACTCTGACACAGTGGAGCCCAGGACGAGAGCCCTGAGCTAAGATTTACAGGTCTTATAAAGGCACACAACCAGGTGGTTTAGCACCATGTGTTGCTCTGCTCTGAAACAAGCAACAAATGGTCACTGCCTCAAGTATTTTAACCCTTCACTCAACCGTGGTGGTCACACTAGAGAAAGTCAGAGGAGAATCAACAGCTGCCGCATGAAAGCAATCAAGGCATGACGTTCATAGCAGGAGACCATCTGGCTTGGAAACTCTGCTTGTGATACTTTGAACGTCATTGACTGTTGGCTGAAATGGTCCATCTAATTTGACCAATAATCCCAGTTGTTAGTGGAAATTGCCAGCTTCAAGAAAAAAACCCTCGAAAAGGTGGCATTTCAGTTGTCCCAATTAAACTTAAAGGGTTCCAAAGTTAGCGGTCCCCTTTTCTTTCCAGACAGCCCACAGCAGGTTACAGAAAATGGCATTCAGCCAGCCCTAGCTTACTGCCACGGCCTGATATCGAGCAGGCTCCACCAGGGGGAATGCACTTGCCTACCACTGCCCAGCTGAAAACAGCACAGGCAGGACACAAATTAGAGTCTGCAGGATGCCAGGGAGGACTTCAAACCAGTGCACTCCCCCAGGAGGGAATCCACACCACCAGTGGGGTCCCAGAGCCCCCTGCCTAGATGCCCATGGACACCGTCAATGCCCTGGGTAAAGTTGCCTTCTCATCCTCGGTAGTGGGGAACCATCTGCAAAGTCACATCGTTCACCACTTCCCAGACCCTCCTAGATTCACAGCCCCTGCACTACTCCCCCCCTCCATCTCCTTCCCTAGTTATATTTGGCAGACACATTCCCAACCCTTGAATTAGCTCCAACTATACAAACGAGAGGAGACTGTCTGGCTGGAAGAGTGCAGCTGTGGTCAAACTCGTCTCACAAGCCTTCAGGCTTAAGACAGTAGGTGTCCACTTTGGTCTGTGGTTCACACAGGCCTCATAGGGAAGACCCACACAGGCCCAGCAGCTACTGTAGGCTATAGGAAAGGGGGAAGAGAGAGGTGAAAAGGAACGTCTACTGAAATATTCCCCAAAGGAGCCATGAAACAGTGAAGGTGAAAACAAAAATTATGGTTGGTCTCATACTTGGCATTGATGAAAAAAGCACAACAAGTACACACACACACACACACACACACACACACACACAAACAAACAAATCAAGAACAGTGACTGTAGACTCATCCATGCAGCATCTGCAATTTGCCAACTGATCACTCACCTGAGCACAGTCAGGCTCTCTCTCTCTCTCTCTCTCTCTCTCTCTCTCTCTCTCTTTCTCTCTCTCTTCTTCATGCACACACACGCACGGTACACACACACACAGACATAGACTCAGAATACTCCTGAGTTTGTATTTTTCTCATCTGGGACAATGTACAAGCTGGAGCATGCGAGTTCCCTTATCAGAACCAGGGGCTCGACCCAAGGAAGCACTGCTCTAATAATGCTGAACCACCCTGCCTCTCCCTTTCTTCAGAGCCAGACACTTTCCCTTGGGAATAACCAGCCTTGACTCCCCATTCAGCAAAACTCTAGGCCAGGATGCTAGGTGAAGGAGACCTGAGACAGGTGGCTCTTCAGAGCCTAGACTGAAAACAAGCAGGAGGTCATGGTGCCCCCAGAGAAGTGTCTGACCCGGGGTCGGGCAGTGTTGGGTAAATGGATGGAGTCCTAAAGGCTACATACATGGATGAACTTCCTATTCCAGCCTAGATGCTTCTGGGTTACTTGGTGGATTCTTGGGGAGGATGAGGAAACTACATGGACTTGGAGCACCAGCAGATGGTGGCAGAGCTGATAAATGTGATCACCCTGTGAGTGCTGTTGACAGCTGGAGTTGGGGGGACAGGCTTCCCCCCATCCCTAGCAGTTGCCTGGGGGAATTGAAGATCCTCAGCCCAACCACTGGGGGAGACACTTCTCCATCCACCCCACACACCAAGCAGGTGCATGGTAACGCTCCGTGTTTGTGTGTGTGTGTGTGTGTGTGTAATTGTCCTCTCAAGGACTGAGAACATTGAATCTTTTGGGATGACAGCACACAGCACACTTAAAAAGAGAAGCACAAAGAACCCTGTGTAATGGATTCAGCACAATGTGCCTTTTGAAGGACTCAGCACACAGCAACTTTTGGGATCCTCATGGTAATTTAATTACCAATAAGATTAGACATGCCATTTTGACATCACTAAACTTAAATATCATAATATTATCACATTATATGTTATAGTGACATTATAGACATAGTGTTAATTCCTATTCTGTGATTTCATTCTATTACAGGCTAGTAATATTGATGGATATCAGAAATCAATTGTGACCTCAAAGTCATTGTGACATGAAAATCCCTTTGTGACATCACAGTGCCATTGTGATATCATTAACCTGTTCTGACATCACAAATCTGTCCTGTCCATTGTGACCTCATCACCAATGTGACATCACAAAACCATTGTGATATCACATTGCTATTGTGACATTACAAGCACCTTGAAACCTCCCAAACCCATTATGACATCCTTAGCACCTTTGAAAAAACACATGGCCTTTGTGACATCACAGTCCCTTTGTGTTATCCATATCCTCATTGTGAAATATCAATTGAGATCAAATACGCCATTGTAATATCACAAAACACTTACAATATAATCATTGGTGTGACATCAGATTGTCATTATGACAACATCAGGTCATTGTGACATTACAAATCTGTAATGACATCATACCACTATTACACCACATTGCCATTGTGACAACACATATACATTATAAAGGCCTATTATGTGATTTCGTTGTATTTCAAAGGTGGGTTCATATCAAAAACACATTTTGACTTCATAACCATTGTGACATGACAACCCCTTTGTGATATACCATTGCCATTTTTATATGTCTAAACAACTGTGACAACTCAAACATGTCCTGTCCTCATAAATTTTGTGACATGTTGCCACTGTGTTAGGTACATTGAGAGCTCAATCTATTTTCAACCTCATATTATTTCAGGTATGACATTACATATTAGAAATATACTGTGATATTATGAATATTGTGACATCACACTGCTGGATGTAATGACCATTGTGTCACATTGTCACATCACAAATCTGTTCTGACTTCATCACATTTGTGCCAACAAATGACTTTGGAATCCTCACAATCCCATTCTAAACTCATATACTCATTATGAGTTAGTGACAATTGAGGTCAGCAATGCCATTGTCACATCACCAAACTACTACGACATCACAAAACTATTTTGAACTCATCACTATTATGGCATCATCAACTAATTGTGACATAACAACACTCTTATGACATTATAATTTGACATCATATTGCAATTGTGATATTACTGGACCACCATGCTTTCACAAACCTATTATTATCTTGGCACATCTTAAAAAATTACGACCTTTGAGACATCTAGCTCCTTCTGTGAACTTGTATAATTGTGAACTTGTAGCAATTGAAAATTGAAGTAAGATGTGATATTGCAAACTAGTTTTGACATCACTAACCCATTTTTATATCATTAACACTTTGACAACCAGAGCCTGTTAGGAACCTTAGCACTTTTGACAAAATACATGGCCTTTGTTTCATCACAGTTCATTCTCATATCCTCACTATAAACTAATGGCAATTAACATCTTTCTGAAGGGTAAAGGAGGAGGCTACAATGCTTGATAGGAAATGTACTCATTATCTTGCCCATGTAATTGTAACCCCTCTGTACAGTATGTTCACAATAAAAAACAGATCTGACATGCCATTGTGAACTCATAAACCCTTTGTGATATCATCACCAATGTGACATCAGACTGTCATTATTACACCATCAGCTCATTGTGACATCACCAAGCTAGTGACATCATAGCATTATGATATTGCATTGCCATTTTGCTGTCATAGACACATTATGAATGTATATCTTGTGATTTCATTCTATTTCAGAATATATCAGAATATATCAGAAACACATTGTGACCGCATAACCATTGTAAGATAATAAACCCTGTGTAACATAATAACCAGTGTGACATTATATTGTTGATATGACATCTTTAGCTTATGGTGACATCACAAAATGATAATGACAGCATAGCATTTGACATTGTCATTGTGACATCATTGTCACATTATGAATGCCAAATCTGTGATTTCATTGTATTTGAAATGTGGCATGTGGGTTTCTATCAGAAACTCATTGTGATGTCATAACCATTGTCACATCAAAATCCCTTTTTGACATCAATTTGGCAATGTGACATCACACTGGCTATGTGATGCTAGTAAGGCATCGTGATATCACAATGGTCATGAACTCACAATGGATTTCTGGTAACAACCGACATGCCACATTAGAAATAGAATCAAATAATGTAATAGGCAAACACAAAGTGTCTGTCTATGACATCAGAATGACAATGTAATGTTACAATGCTATGATGTCATTGTAGTTTTACATGTCAAAATTTGCTGATGGTGTCATAATGGCAACATGATGTCAAAATTATGATTATGTCAGAAAGGATTTGTTATGTTTCAATGGTATATCTGATGTCAGTTTTCATTAGTTCCCTATGAGGATATGGATACAAAAAGGTTCTGTGATGTCACAGAGGCCATGTGTGTTTTCAAAGGTGGTAAAAGGTCATAATAGGTTTAAGATGGCACAATATGATCCATAATGTCACAATGGAAATGAGATATCCCATTGGGTTTTTGATGTCACAGTGGTGATGAGGTCACAATGGTTTTGTGATGTCACAGTTGGTTTGTAATATCAGAATGATATATCAAATTTCAATGACTCATAATTCAATATGAGGATACCAGGTGATAGAAGAAGTATGAGGTCATACTATGTGAAAACCCAATGGGACAGTGATTTCACAATGACAATGATATATCTCACCATTCTGTTATAAGAATGTTTTGATGTCACAATTGGTGATGCAATACTGATGAGGAGGTCACAATAGATTTGAGATGTTCCAAGGGGTTGGTGATGGCACAATGGCATGTGGGATCTCAATTGTCATTAACACACCATGAGTATATGAGTTTGGGAAGGGATTCTGATGTCAGCAAAGCATATGTAGTCAAAAAGGTGAAGAACTAACAGGTCTGAGATGTCACAAAGTGACACAACGGTTATGATGTCCAGAAGTGTGATATGATGATGTTACACTGGATTTTAGATATCTCATGTCATATCTGAAATATGAAGTTGAACACAGATTTTCAACTCACAAATGGCCTAAGATATCACAATGGCATGTCACAAAATTATGAGAACAGGAGAGGTATTTGATATCACAATGGGTTAGTGATATAACAAAGGCAATGTGATGTGACAAAGAGATTTAGATGTCACAAAGGTTATGAGTTCACAATGGTTTCCTGATATCAATGCAGATGGCACATTTGAGATAGAATGAAATCGAAGAATAGGCATTCAAAATGGGTCTATCACATGAAAATGACAATGTGATGTCAAGGCAGCAATGTTTGATAGTATATATACTCATTACCTTGCTCATGTAACTGTAATCCTTCTGTACACTGTATTTACTATAAAAAAAACTCACAGAAGAAAAAAAAGAAAAATATGGTATGGTGTCATTGGGGTTTGGTGATGTCACAATGAATGGTGGTGTCATGATGACAATGTGATTTCACAGTCATAATTATTGCACAAAGTTTTTGTGATGATACAATGCTATGTGTGATAACAATTTTCATTAGTTCACTATGAAGATATGAGTACACAAAGGGTCTGCGATGCCACAAAGGTCATGTGTTTGTTTATTTTCATTTATTTTTTTTAATTGTGAAAGTACTGTACAGAGTGGTTACAATTACATGGGCAAGATAGTGAGTACATTCCTTATCAAGCATTGTAGCCTCCTCCTTTGTTTCCCCTTCCCACCCCTTCCCATTCTCTCCCTGCTCCCTCCCAATCCTCCCTGCTCCCTCTCCTCCTCTCTGCACGAAAGTTGTAAAGTTTGTTTTCGACATAACGACTTGTACATCTCAAGAGTTCACAATAGCTTTGTGATATCACAATGTGATTCTGAAGGCACAACAGCAATGTGATGTCACAATGGTTTTATATGTCACAGTGGTGATAAGGTCACAATGAGTTTGTAATGTCACTATGAGTTTGTAATATGACAATGACCTGTCTTAATTCAATTTCTACTAGTTCACAATGAGGATACAATTTCAAAGAAAGAATCTTAAGCTCCAAAGGCCATGAGTTTTTAGTCATAACTTGTGTGAAATGCTGCCATTAGGATATTTTAGGCCTTTAGTAAGCTTATAATATGTTTTCAAACTCATAATAATTCAGATGTAACATATGATATCAGAAATTGACTCTGACATGAACATTGTGACATCACATTGGTAGACATCAAGACCATGGTGTCACATTGTGAACTCACAAATTTGTTAGGGCTTCATCATATTTGTGCCAACACATGACTTTGGAAACAACACAGTCCCTTTGTGAACTCATATCTTAATTGCGAATTAATGACATTTGAGATCCGGCATGCCATTTTGACATTTCCAATCAATATGACAGCACAAACCTATTATAGTAGAAACACATTATGATCAAATAGCCATTGTGGTAGCACAATACCTTCTGGACCCCACATTTCCATAGTGATATCACTAAGCCAATGTGAAATTCCAATCCTCTCATACCCAATCCAGGTATGAAATGTAATACCCGTATCCAGTGTGACATCTTGATCATGGAGACATCACACTGACAGATGTTATGAGCATTTTGTCACATTCTGACAACACACAGCTGTTAGGACTTCATCACTTTTGTGACAACGCATGCCTTTGAAGACATCACAGTCCCTTTGTAAGCTCATATACTCATTGTGGGTTAATGACAATTGAGAGCACATGTGTCATTTTGATATCACCAACCCATTGTCATATCACACACCTCTTGTAAACTCATCACGAGTGTGGCATCACCAATTGTGAGATCAAAACATTATTAAGTCCTTATATTGCAACATCACATTGCCATTGTGATGTCACTGTTCCACTGTGTTTTCAAAAACCTACTGTGTCTTCATAGCATTTTAGATAATTCAGAGCCTTTTATATTTCGGTCTTCTGTGAACTCATATCCTCATTGTGAAATAGTAGCAACTGAAATTGGACATGTGGTTAGGAGATGTGACTTCACAAAATTATTTGATTTCATCACCAATGTGACATCACAAACCCATTGTGAGCTTTCATTGCCATTTGACATCACTATCACATTGTGACATCCCAAACCTCTTAGGACCTCTTAGCACCTTTGAAAAAACACATGGCCTTTGTGACATCACAGTCCCTTTGTGTATCTATACCCTCATTATGAACTGACAATTGATATCAAACATGCCATTGTAACATCATGAACCCTTTGTGACATCAACAGTGTGATATAATATTGTCATTATGGCAGCATCAACTACTTTTTACATCACAAATCTACAATAACAAGATAGAATTATGAGATCACACTGCCATTGTGATGTTATAAAAAGATAATATATGCCTGATTTTAATCGGTTTTTTTTGCCGGTCCTTGGGCTTGAACTCTGGGCTTGGGTGCTGTCCCTGTTCTTCAGCACAAGGTGAGCACTCAATTGCTTGAGCCACAGTGCCACTTCTGGATATCTAGTGGTTTTCACTGGAGATAAGAGTCTCATAGACTTTCTTGCCTGAGCTGGCTTTGAACTGCGATCCTCAGATCTCAGCCTCCTGAGTAGCTAAATTTACAGGCGTGAGCCACTGGCACCCAGCTTTTTTATTCTATTTCAAATTTGACATGTGTGTTGATATCAGAAACCTAATGTGACCTCATAACCATTGTAACATCATAAATCAGCAGTGACATCAAATTGTCATTATGACACCATCAGCTCATTGTGACATCACCAAACAACAATGGCATCATAGTATTATAAATCAAAGTGACATTGTTATGACTTAACAGTGTGAAGGCCTATTCTGTGAATTCACTCTGTTTCAGAAACCCATTTTGACCATATAACCATTGTGATATCACAATCCTTTGTGACATCACATTGCCATTGTGATATCATTAACCTGTTGTGCCGTCACTACCAGTCCTGTCCTTGTAAAACTTGTGACATGCTGCCATGGTCATATAGTAGGGCTGTTATGAGCTCATAATCTGTTTTCAATCTCATATTTCTGGTATGACATGTGATATCAGAAATCCCTTATGACATCACACTGCCAGATGTCATGACCATTGTGTCTCATTGTGACATCACAAAGCTGTTAGACCGGCATCACATTTGTGACAACGCATGCCTTTGGAGACATTACAGTCCCTTTTTGAACTCATATTCATTGTCAATTAATTACAATTGAGATATCCCATGCCACTCTGACATCATGAACCTATTGTGACATCACGAACTTATTGTGAGCTCGTCACGAGAATGGTATCAACAACTAATTGTGGTATCAAAGCATTATTTTGACATGATATTGTGGTATTAGCATTGTTATTTCACTGTCCCATTGTGTTTTTGCAAACCTACTATGGACACAACACATCTTATAAACTTCATGGCCTTTGAGACTTCAAGCTCTTTCTGTGAACTCGCATACTTATTACCTCTAAGGCAAGGAGACAAACAATTGAGTCACATTTAATATAATAAACCAATTTACACTAGAAAGGAGACTATGATTACCTTATCCTGGAAGGGATAACCAGGTCCAAACCTCAGACCTCCAATGGGCAGCCCGCCCTATCTTAATTGGTCTGCAAACCACCAGCCAAAAAATTATGAATGTTCTCCAAAGCTCCAAACCTCAATGGGCAAGGCTTTTAACTTTTCCATTACTCCCTCCTTCGCTACAGACCTGTCATTCCTTTCTGGTCTTTCTGTTTTTCCCTTCCACCACTTCCTTCTTCTCTTCAGGCCTCTCCAGTCTCCACAGGCCTTCACTACTCTGCCCTAACGACCACTTTTCTGCTTCCTCTCTTCTCAGGTTTTTCCCTTCCTGCTGTCTTACCACTTTCTTCCATCTGGGTAGCTCTCATTTTTATCACCCCTTCCAATGCTCTGAAAATGCAACTTATATATAGCTTGTACCCCTCCTCATTCCAACGGGTCTTCTGCCTAACAGTTTTCAACTGTCACTTCCAAAACTGCCGAATGTTCAATCATTTCTTGACAGCTCACCATGTGAGGCTTGACACCTCCACCTTTGGGGGCGTTCCCCACACTCTCCGATGGGCCAGGCCAAGAATTTACAATGATTAATGGCTCTCACAGATAATTCTGGCTCCACTGGTTATTACAGTATCATCATAGTGAATTAAAAGAAATTGAAATTGTATATGTCGTTGTTATATTACAAACTTAATGAGACATCACTAACCCATTGTGACCTCATCACTGTGGTGACATCACAAACTCATTGTGATATCACATTGCCATTGTGCCACCATGATCACATTGTGACATCCCAAACCTATTACAACCTTAGAAGCTTTGAAAGAAAGCATGGCCTTTGTGACATCAAAGGCCATTTGTGTATCCATAGCCTCATTATGAGTTAATGACAATTCAGATCATACATGCCATTTTAACATCGCAAACACTTTGTGACATAATTATCAGTGTAACATCACATTGTCATTATAACAACATCAGCCAATTGTGAGATCATAAAACAATGACATCATAGCATTATGACAACACATGGTAATTGTGATGTTACAGATATATTGGAATGCTTATTCTGTAATTCCATTCTATTTCAAATGTGGCAGGTGGGTTGATATCAGAAATATATTGTGACCACATAATCATTATGACATCACAATACATTGATGACACCACATTGCCATTATGATATCACTAACCCAATGTGACATCACAAAACTCTCCTATTCTCATAATTTTTTTGACTTGCTGCCAGTGTGATCTCTTTGGCATCAGTGAGTTCATAAGTTGTTTAACTCATACTTCAGGTATAACAAGTGATATCAGAAATCCACTGTTTCATCATGACCACTGTCACATCACACTGCCAGATGTCATGACCACTGAGTCACATTGTACATCACAAGCCTGTTAAGACCAATAATACTTGTGCCAACATATGCTTTTGGATACATCATTATCCCTTATGAACTTATATATTCATTGTCAATTAGAGATCTGGCAGGAGATTGTGACATCACCATCCCATTGTGTAATCACAAACCTATGTGACCTCATCACCTGTATGGACCACCAATTATTTGTGACTTCAATACAATACTATCTCATGTAATGGTAACATCACATTGACAATGGGATACCTCTGTCCCATTGCATTTACACCAACCTATTATATCCTCATAATATTTTACAAAATTTATGGCCTTTCTGACTTCTAGCTCCTTATGTGAACTTGTATCTTCATTGTGCTCTAGTAGAATGAAATTGGGCATGTAATGGTGATATTACAAATTCATTGTGACATCACTATCCTAGAGTGACCTCATCACCACTGTGACATCACATTGCCACAGTGATATCACGATCACCTTGTGATATCCCAAACCTGTTGTGATCTCTTAGCACCTTTGAAAAAGCACATGATGTTTGTAACACCACAGTCCCTTTGGGTAACCATATCCTCATTGTGAACAAAGGACAACTGACATCAGACATGCCATTGTACCATTAGAAACGCTTTGTGACACCATTGGCAGAGTGAGATCACATTGTTGTTAGGATACCATCAGCCCATTCTGACATCCCAAAATGACAATGACATCATAGCATTATGACATCACATTTTCATTGTGAGGTCATATAGACAATGTTATTGCCTATTCTGTGATTTCATTCGATCTCAAATGTGGCATATAGGTTGATTTCAGAAACCCATTGTGACCACATTACCATTGCGACATTGCAATCCCTTTGTGACCTCATATTGATATTGTAATATCATTAATGCAATGTAACATCACAAACCTGTCTTGTCTTCATAAATTTTGTAACAAGCGACTACCTTGCCCTGGGCTGGTTGCCCAGAGCTAATTGCAGCCTCAACCATGAACCCTCAGACCTCCAAGAGCAGTCTACCCATTTGTTAACCAGCCTTCAAACAACCAACCCCCAAAATAATCATCTCCAAAGCTCCACACTTCAAAGGACAAGGCTTTTTCATTTCTCTCCATCCTCTTTCTCTACAGACCTGTCCTACCTTTCAGGTATTTTCATTTTTTCCTTCCACCATTCCCTTCTTCTCTTCAGGTTGCTGTACTCTTGACAGGCCTTCCCTGCCCTGTCCAGGTGGCCAGTTGCCGTCCTTCACCTCCTGCTCTCCCTCAATTTCCTCTCCTCCCAGGTCTTTACCCTCCTGCAGTCTCATCATTTCTTTCCTTCCAGGCCTTTCCCTTTTTCTTCCCCCTTCTGTTGCTCTGAACATGCAACCTACATATAGGCTGTACCCTGCCCCCACTAAAATATGTTTCCTGCATAACATTTTTCAATCTTCACTTCACAAATGTCCATGCCCAATAACTTCTTGGCAGCTCACCATGTGGGGCTTAACATCCTATCTCTTCAGCAGCATGTCTTGCCCACTCCAGTGGCATGCACCCCCCTCTCTGGTGGTCCAGACCTAGAGGTCATGATGACTATCTGTTCCCGTGGATTATAGGGGCACTGCTGGTTTTTACAGTGTCCTCATGGTGAACTAGAAGTGACTGAAATTGGACTAGTAATTGTGATATTACAAACTCATGACCTAACTAACCCATTGTGACCTCAAAACCACAGTGACATCATGAACCCATTGTGACATAACATTGCTGTTTAGACACCAAGATCATATTGTGACATCCCAAATCTATTATGACCTCTTATAACCTTTGAAAAAATACAAAGCTTTGTGACATAACAGTGCCATTGTGTACCCAAATCCCCACTGTGAAATATTGACAATTGAGAATCAGACATGACATTTTAACATTAAAAAGTTTGTGAGGTCATTACAACTGTGACATCACATTGTCATTGTGATACCATCTGCTAATTGTGAAATCACAAAACTAAAATATGATAAAATTATAATTTCACATTGTCATTGTGATATCATTGATACATTATGAATGCCTTTTCTGTGATTTCATATTACTTCAGATGTGGCATACAAGTGGATATCATAAAGAAATCATGAACTCATAACCATTGTGACATCACAATCCCTTTGCACATCACATTTTCATTGTGATATCACTAACACACTGTGACATCACAAACCTATCCTGTCATCATAACTTTTGTGACATGCCTTTTCTTCCTTATAATTTGTTGACCACCTCATTAGATTTCACATATGACATTTGATATGACAAATTCCCAGTGACATCATGACCATGGTGACATCACACTGCTAGATGTCATAACCATTGTGTCAAATTCTGACATCACAAACAATTTAGGATTTCAATATGTGACAACACATACTTTTGGAGAAACCAGAGTCCCTTTGTGAACTTAAGTACTCATCGTAAGTTAAAGACAATTGAGAACCATCATGTCATTGTGACATGGCCAGCACATTGTGACATCACCAATCTTTTGTGACTTCATCACAAATGTGGCATCACCAACTATTTGTGACACCAAAACAATATTTTGACATGATGTAGTTAGTTGACTTTGCCATGGTGATATCAGTGTCCCACTGTGTTTTCAAAAACCTAATATGACCTCATAACATTAAACAAAATTCATGTCGCTTAGGATTTCAAGCTCCTTCTGTGAACTTGTATGCAGATTTTGAAATAGTAGCAATTCAAATTGAACATGTGTTTGAGATATTACAAAATCATTATAACATCAAACATACATTGTCACCTCATCAAAACTGTGAATCATAAAGATATCATGACCCTTAAATACCTTTGAAAACACATATGGCATTTGTGACATCACAGTCCCTTTGTGTACCCATATCCTCAATTTGAACACATGAAAATTGAATTCATATATGCCATTGTAATATCACAAATCCTTTGTGACCCCATCACCAGTGTGACAACACATATTCATTATGACACCATCACCTCCTTGCAACATCACCAATTCACAATGACCTCATAGCTTTATGATATTATATTGTCATTGTGAGGCAATAGACACATTGTAAATTCCTATACTCTTATTTCATTCTATTTTAAATGTGGCATGTGGGTTGATATCAGAAAATCATTGTGATCTCATAAATATATGGCATCACAATCACTTTGTGACATCACAGTGCCATGGTGATATCACTAACACACTGTGATATCACAAACCTGCCCTGTCCTCATAAGCCTTGTGACGTGCTGCAATTGTGATGTCTTAGTGTGAGCTCTTAATCTGTTTTCAAACATAACAATTCAGTTATGATACGTGATATTAGAAACCCACTGTGACATCATGAGAATTGTGACATCATACTGACAGACATCAAGACCATTGTATCACACTATGACATCACAATCCTCCTAGGACTTCTTCACATTTGTGACAACACATGCCTTTGGAGATACCACAGTCCATTTGTGAATTCATATTCTCTTTGATTGCATGATAACTGAGAACCTTTATGCCATTTGGATATCACCAACCAATTGTGACATCATAAACCTACTGTGACCCCTTACCTGTATGCCACCACCAACTAACTGTGACATCAAAACTTTTTCTGATGTCACAATGTGACATAAATTCATGACATCTGTCAGTGTGATGTCACAATGGTCATGTTGTCACAGTGGATTTCTGGTATCTTATGTCATTCATGAAATATGAGGGTGGAAACAAATTCTGAGGGCAAAAACTTCTAAGATATCACAATATCAGCATGTCACAAGTTATGAGGATAGGAGAGGTTTGTGATGTCACATGGTATTAGTTATATCATAATGGCACTGTGATGTCACAAGGTGATTATGATGTCAAAATGGTTATGTTGGCACAAAAATGTATTTTGGATATCAACTCTCATGCCATATTTGAAATACAATGAAATCACAGAATAGGCATTCATAATGTATCTATGATGTCACAATGATAATTGTCATAATGAGATTATGTCATTGAGTTTGGTGATGTCACAATGAGCTGATGCTCTCATAATGAAAATGTGATGTTACACTGTTGAAGATGTCACAAACACTTTTTGATGTTATAATGGCATGTCTGATCTCAATTGTCATTAGTTAACAACAAGGATATGGGTACACAAAGGGACTGTAATATTGAAAAGGGTATGTGATTTTTCAAAGGAGCTAAGAGGTCATAATAGATTTGAGATATCACAATGGAATCATGATGAAACAATGACAATATTGTCACAATGGGTTTGTGATGTCGTGCTGATGATGATGTCAAAATGGGTTTGTAATTTCACAACGAGTTTGTAATATCACAATCAAATTTCCAATTTCAATTGCAACTAGTTCACAAGGAGGATACTGTAATAATCAGCAGGGCCCCAATAATCTATAGGGTCCAACAATCAGCGTGGCCCCATCTCCTGGCCAGCTGGAAAGGACAGGCATTCTGTGGGAGGGGCTGTTACCTTAATCACCAAGAGTTGAGCTGTTAAGAAGTGATTGGGCTGTGGGGAGTTTGGGATGTGACAGTTGAAAATTGTTAGCAGTTGGAGTGGAGAATTGGTACAGACTTTATATATGCTGCTTGTTCACAGCAATGGAAGGGGAGATACAAATTGAAAAGTCCTGGAAGGAAGGAAGTGGTGTCATAGCAGAGGGGAAAGACATGGGAGGAGAGGAAGTTGAGGGAGAGCAGGAGGTGAAGAATTGCAACTGACGACCCAGGCAAAACAGTTCAGGCCTGTGGAGAGTAGAGACGCCTGAAGAGAAGAAGGAACTGGTAGAAGGGATAAAGGGAAAGACTTCAAAGGAAGTATAGGTCTGTAGCGAAGGAGAGACAAAGGGAAGGGGAAAAAAGTCTTGCCCTTTGATATTTGGAGCTTTGGATAACATAATTTTGGGGTTCGGTGGTTTGGAGAACATTTATTATATTAAATGTGTCTCGATGGATTCTCTTGAACAATAGAGGCCTGAATTTTGGAGATCTCATTGAGATTAATCCGTTTGGATGGCATCAGGCCTTGGCCTGAGGGGAAAATCCCTATAGGTGAGAGTGTCAGCCTTCAAGGCCTCAACTGTTTGTCTCCAGAGGACCAACATGGACAAAAGTCATATAGGTAACTCTAGGGGTGTGTCTGGGCAAGCTTGCCAGCTTGTTTTTGGGACCCCTTCTAGAGGTCATTTGTGGCTTTCTTGGGAAGCCATCTGGGAACTCCTTGAGAGGTCATGTGGGGCTTCCTTGGGAAGCCATCTGGAACTTCATCAAGAGTGCATCTGCAACTTCCTTGAGAAGCTATCTGAGACCTACCCTGGAGGTCATCTTGTGCCTTATCCAGTGGCCATCTTGGACTTTCTCCAGAGGTCATCTGTGGCTCCCTCAGGAGGCCACCTGAGACCTATTCAAAAGTAGTCTTTGGGGCTTCCTTAAGAGGCAAGTTAGGATGACCTCCTGAGGTCATGTGGAGCTTCTTTTGGAGGTCATCTAGGGTTACCTTGATGAAAAATCTGACTGTCTTCAGACATCATCTGGGAATTCCTTGAGAAGCTATATAGGACCTTCTCTGGAGGTCATCTGTCACTTTCTCAAGAGGGTTATCTGGAACCTCCTTTGGATTTCATATGTGGCCTCCTTGAGTGGCCATCTGGGAGCTACTGAAGAGGTAATCTCAGCCTCATGGAGCGGACATCTGGGTCCTCCTATGGAGGTCAACTGACACTTCCTTGGGAAGCCGTTTGGAACCTCCATGAGAGGTCTTCTAGGGCCTTCTAGGGAGAATATATGTGACATCCTCCAGAGGTCATCTGCAGCATCCACAAGAGGCAATCTGGGATGTTCTCTCTGTCATCTCATATCTCTGTAGAGGTCAAAATTGAGTGGTGTGGGACTTGTGGGTTAAGTGTCTGTGGCTGTTGGTCTGTGTGTGTATGCTGATAGTTTTATCTGTGTCATGTATGGACCTCTGTTTACTCCTTTTCTCAGGATGGGAGAACAGGCCTAAAGTTGTCATATCCAAAAAAATATTCTCCCCCAGGGTTACAGAATCCTTCAGTTGAAGATGCACTGATGTACTCTCTGTCCTATTCTTTGCCATCAACACCTCTAATCTAAAGTCCTCCCATACCAAAATTGGTTACTTGTACCAGCCTGAGGTGGTACAACGTGGTATGTTACCCTTATTACCCTTGAGACAGGAACATGGAAGAGATGGTGGGCAGGACCTTTTCTAATATATTTTCCCTTTACAGCTAGTGACCTGTATAACTGGAAACAGCAAAATACATCCTTTTCAGAAAAAATAAAACCAGGGACTCATTCCCTCATTAGAGACAGTAATTTTCACACACAAGCACATCTGGTATGAGTGTCAGCAAATTTTACAGGTGTGTTTAACCTGGTAGTAAAGGGAGTAAGTCCTGCTCAGTGACTTAAATATGGTCTTTCGACCACACAGTAGCCCCATTATTGAACCAGACCATTTGGTGTTTTCTTTTCCGTGGTTAGTTGGAGATAAGAGCATTAAAGGCTTTCCTGCCCTGGTGTTAAGCCTCTATCCTTCTAACTCAGCCTCTTAAGTAGCTAGGATGACAAGCATCATGTTCCAGCATTCAGCTCAAACCAAGGTTTCTTCATGTGCTCTGGAACCAGCACTGGAACCTTTCATCGTCTATGACCTCCCCACACACTGGACCCTGGCACACTGTGATGCGTTGTTGGATAAATAAATGAACATCTGCCTATTACAATACTACAGAAAAGTCCCATCCCATACTGGTAAGCATCCTGGGGGGGGGGTGCAAACCTGATGTAGCTCTCCCAGTTCTCCGTCTTTCCTCTTCCCGCCCTCCTGGTGCCACTGCACTTAACTGTTTTGGCTCCAAGAATGTGAGCCACGATATACTCACTGGATTCTGGGGCCTCTGGGATGCCTATCTTCTCAACGATCTCTGGCCAACAGCTGACCAGTTCTGTGGCACTCAATTCCCTACTCAAGTGTGAACAAGGTTGCTGTGAGCTGAAGGCCTGGCTCAAGGGGCCTCCTCTCCTCCCCCCGGGGCCAGCCAGGATGTTCTACCACCTCCAGCCCCCAATTTTCATGTTGCAGAGAAAGGATCCTTGAGGCATCCCAGGTTTCTGAATCTCCCAGAGTCCAGTGCAGGTGCTGGGAATCATCTCTGTTCACAGCTGGCAGGCTAGGGATGATGAGGTCACAATCTGTGCTCCCCACGATATCCTCGACTGGTGGTCACCCTAGAAAGAGCCAGAGGAGAATCAACAGCTGCCGCATAAAGGCAGTCAAGTCACGACGTTCATAGCAGGAGACCATCTGGCTGGGGAACTCTGCCTGTGCTGCTTTGAATGTCATTGTTTGGTGGTTGAAGTGGTCTATCTAATTTGACCTATAATCCCAGGTGTTAATGGAAATTGCCAGCTTCAAGAAAAAACCCTGGAAAAGGTGGAACTGCAGTTGTCCCGATCAAACTTAAAGGGTTCCAAAATCAGCGGTCCCCTTTTCCTTCCAGACAGCCTACATCAGGTTACAGAAATTGGCATTCAGAGAGCCTTAGCTAACTGCCATGGCCTGATACTGAGCAGGCTCCAGGAGGGGAAACATACTTGCCTACCACAGCCCAGCTGGAAATGGACTAGGAGGGACACAGATTGGAGTCTGCAGGACTCCAGGGAGGACTGCCCACTGGCGCACTCCCCCTGGAGGGAACATGCCACCAGTGGGGGCCTGGAGCACCCTGGCCAGATGACCATGGACACCGTCAATGCCCTGGGTAAGGTTGCCCCCTCATCCTTGGTCGTGGTGAACCATCTACTATGTAACAACATTCACCACTCCCCAGACCCTCCTAGCTTCATAGCCCCTGCTCGACTCCCCCACATCTCATTCCCTAATTACTTTTTGTAGACACATTCCCAATCCTTGAATTAGCTCCAACTATACACACGAGAACAGACAGGCTGGCTGGAAGAGTGAGGCTGTGGTCACACTCGTCTCACAAGCATTCAGGATGAAGACAGATGCACAAGTGTAAACTCTGGTCTGTGGTTCACATAGGACTCCTAGGGGAGACCCATGCAGACCCAGCAGCTACTGTGGGATACAGAACAGAGGGAAGAGATAGCTGGAAAGGAACATCTACTGAAACCTTCCCCCAAAGGAGCCTTGAAACGGTGAAGGAGGAAACAAAAATTATGGCTAGACGCATACTTGGTATTGATGAAAAAAGAACAACACACACACACACACAAATAAAATGCTTTTGCTCATTTTAGACATGGTGACTTAAATATATTTTCATTTTTCTCATCTCCCTGCTCTCCCAACACACACACACATCCAGACTGTGACAGAAGACTAATCCATGCAGTACCTGCAATTTGCCAACTGATCACTCACCTGAGCACAGTCAACTTGTATAAGGGAAAGATGATCTCTCTCTCTCTCTCTCTCTCTCTCTCTCTCTCTCTCTCTCTCTCTCTCATGCACACACACACACACATACACACACAAACACACACACAAACAGACTCAGAGCAGTGCCTCTCCTGAGATTGTTGGTTCCTCCTCTGGGACAAGGTGCAAGCTGGAGCACGGGGGTTCCCTTGTCAGAATCAAGGGCTCGACCCAAGGAAGCACTACTCTAATAATGCTGAACAATCCTGACTCTCCCGTTCTCTAGGGCCAGATGCTTTCCCTTGGGAACAACCAGCCTTGACTCCGCATTCACCAAAACCCCAGGTCAGGATGCTGGGTGAAGTTATACCGAGATAGGTGGCACCTCAGAGCCAGGACTGAAAACAAGCAGGGGGTCATAGTGCCCCAGAGATGTGTCTGACCTGGGGTGGGGGCAGTATTGGGGAAATGGATAGGATCCTAAAGGCTACATACATAGATGGACTCCCTATTTCCAGCCTAGATGAGTCTGGGTGACTTGGTGGATTCTTGGGAAGGACTAGGAGACCAGATGAAACTGGAGCATCAGCAGATGGTGGCAGAGCTGGGAAATGTGATCACCCTGTGAGGACTGTTGACAGCTGAGATGGAGGGGGGACAGGACGAGTGTATGTGTGTCAGAAGAGGTGTGTTCCTCCCAGATATTCACCTTCTATCTGACCCCCAGTGCCGTCACCTCCCTAGTGGGATCTTCTGGGACCCTCCTCAGGTAAAAAGGTGACTGAGCACAAAAGAAAAGGGCTCACACAGCAAGGAGGGCCTATCTTCTGCATCCAACACCCACCACCCCCAGCAAAAAGGAAAAGACCCAAGAAGGCAGGTGAGGTGCTGCTCCCCACCTCTGACTAAAGTCACCAGGTTCCCACCAGGGAGAAGTACGGTGCAGATCCACAGCTGTGTGTCTCCCATTGCTCCAGGCCAGGGGCTCTGTGGTGCTCCCTTCTCACTCTTTCTGTATCTTCCCGTTTCCTGGGACACTGGCCACTAGATGGAGGTGGGATCCCTGGGTCGACACCCACCCCCACCCTCCACCCCTGGGACACATTTGTGACAGGGCTATGGTGGACTGTGGGGCATGGCGTATGCGAGGGAAGGACGGGAGAGGGGAGGCAGGAGGCATGGGTCCGCATAAGCGGGGGAAGAAGGGGGACAGGAGAGTTCACAGTTTCTGGGCCCTTGGCAGCCACTCACCTGTGCTGCTGGGAGAAGCTGTAGGCAGTGGCTCTGTGTGCTTGCGGGCCTGGAGTCCAAGGACTGAGGACTTGGACTGGGTTGGGGCCAAAAACCGGCCAGGGATGCACCATCTCTGTTGGGCGACTGTGAGAGACAATATGGGTCCAAGCTATGTTTGAAACACCATGCTGTTGGGAGGGGGCAGGTGTATCTGCATGGCAACATAGAGTGGCTGCATGAGGCCTCTGCTCCTCTTCCTCTTCCAACGCCACCCCTGCCTCAACTGCCACCATTGCCTCCGTGCTCCCCTATGCTGGGACCTCAGACTCAGGGCCGCCATGGCCCTGAGTGGCTGCCTGTGGCAGTGTGCCTGCTGCGCCAGCTCCATGTGCTCTGTGATTCCCACTAGGACCTGTGAAATTTCGGGGAGGCCGCCAGATGATGAAACTGCTTGCCCTTGTGCATGTGCTTGCTCTTTTCTGTGCTCTCTCTCTCTCTCTCTTTCTCTCTCTCTCTCTCTCTGCCCCCACTCCTCTCCTGGGCCACCTCGTGCCTGCCCCCTCCCCCAGTGCCTGCCCCGATACCCCTGGCCACTGCTGCCATCTCAGTGAGCCCTGGGCCCTGCACCCTCCTTCCCTTGGACATGTCCCCTCTTCTGCTAGACCCCTCCCCCCACCTTGGCTGCAAGCCCAGACCTGATTGGGCCCTAAGGCTTCCAGGCCATGGCAATTGCAGCCTCACCTCAGCTCAGCACTCCCTCCCAACCCCAGTCTCTTCCCAGAGGATTAATTCTCCCCTAGCTCCACTGTTGGAGGAGACTCTCCTCCATCTCTCTCCACTCCACACACCAAGCAGGTACACAGTGACCCTCATTTGTGTGTGTGTGTGTAATTGTTGGGGATAACAACCTCTCAAGGACTCAGAACATAGCCCCCTTTGAGATGATTCGGCACACAGCACACTTCAAAAAACAGCATAAAGCACCCTGTGTAAAGGATTCAGCACAAAGATCCCTTTGAAGGACTCAGCATATAGTATCTTGTGTAAAGTACTCAGCACACAGCATCCTTTGAAGGAAGGAGTCCATAGCCCGCAGTGTAAAGGACTCAGCACATGGCATGCTTTGAAAAACTCAGCATGTAGCACTTTTTCCCAGTTACTCAGTACATAGCACCCTGTGTTAAGAGCACCCACAGCCCCCTTTGAAAGGCTGAGTATGTAGCACCCTGTGTAAAACAGTGCACAGAACCCTTTGAAATACTCAGCACATAGCACAATTTTGAAAGACTCAGCACATACCACCCTGGGGAAGGATTCAGCACATACCACACTGTCAAAGGATTCACCACACAGCACCATTTGAAAGACAGTACAGAGCACCCTGTGTAAAGGACTCTGCACACAGCACTTGAAAAATTCACCTCATCCCTCCCTTCTCAAGGGCTCAGCACATAGCAGCAGCCTTTGGGATGAATTAGCACACCACGCCTTTTGAAGGACTCAGCATACAGTACGTTATGTAATGGACTCAGCACATAGCACCCTTTGGCATGATTCAGCAAACAGCACCTTTTTGAGGACGCAGCAGAAAACCCCAATGTGGAAAAGCCCCAGCCAACAGCACCCTGTGAATGACTCAGCACTTAGCTGTATGTCACAAGTTCAGCTGTCATTAGAATTAGGGTGCTTTCTTCATATCACCATTCTTCAGAAACACTTCACAAATGCTACTAGTTTACTTTAGTCAACCTGTGTTTTATGGAAGACAGTCAACTGGGCGTCTTGAACTCAAAGCATGGGGTCCCTTTCCCTGAGCTCTTTGGTTCAATGCTAGAACTCTACCACTTGGAGCCATAGCTCCAATTTTGTTTTTTTTTGGGGGGTTGTTCTTTGACAGGTCTTATGGCGATCAGGAAGCGAAGGCCCAGTTGGGGTGTCTGTGCGCAAAGGTTCTTAGCTCGGCCTGGAACTGACCTCTGCTTTCCTTGGGCCCCTGGGTGCTGGGCCTCCTGGAGCTCTCTTGGCCTAGGGGGAACAGACCTGCTCTGGCATCAGCACTCAGGGTGAACAAAAGTCAGCTTGGCCCTGGTCACTTCCGAAAATTGAACTCTAGAGAATGGCATGAGGCTGCACATCTGGCCACTAGGGGGCAGGGGTCACTCACCATAGGGATTGTACCTGCAAGTTGTGTTTACTCTTGCTTCCATTGGGCCCCCATCATGCTTCAAAGCCACCCTGGACAGGAAAGCACTTGAGACTCTTACTTACAATTAACCATCAAAAGGGAAGTGGGGCTGTGGCGCAGGTCGCAGAACATGATCCTTGAGCAAGAAAACTCAGGGATAGAGCCTAGGCACTGAGTTCACACACACACATACACACACACACACACACACACACACACACACACACACACACACACACTACATGCATGCAAAATCAGATATTTCTACACTGCATTCTTTGGGTATTCTCTACCTTTTCCCCACTAAGCCTGATGGCTGTTGACCTAGGAGTTCGATGCATACACCACCACCTGGCATCTTTAACTTTGGGGAACAGAATGGCTAGAAGGTCTGCCTTCCCCCATCCCAGCTCCTTGATTGGGTCATGGTCTATCCAGGCCCTTTGGAGCTCCTTTTACAGACTCTCCAAGATGCCTTCAAAAGGCCTCACATGCTGGGCACAGGTGGCTCGTACCTGCCATCCTAGATACTCAGGAAGCTAAGATCTGGAGGATCATGGTGCCAAGCCAGCTTGGGCATGAAAGTGTGTGAGACTCTTATCCTCGATGAATCATGATAAAACAAAAGTGTCCCTGTGGATCAAGTGGTATTGTGCTAGCCTTGAGAAAAAGAGCTCAGGGACAGTGCTCATGGAGAACAACAAGGAGAGGCATTGCATGTTGACTTTTGGATTGGTATGGGCCAAATAAAATTGGAATTTTCAAGTGCTCCAAGACAAAGCAATACCTCCTTTAGCCCTGTGCTCCTCCATCATGTCTCACACCCTGGCCTTGGCCATGCTTTAGGTCAGCATGGCTCTGGCTTGATGGGAGGGCTCCAAGGAAGAAGATCCGAAAGCAATCACCCCGCCTCCTTCCACCCATCTCACCCTGCTGCTTCTGCTCTTTGCCATAGACCTTCTTCCTGGAATCCATCCATGAGGTCATCACTACCAACATTGTGGTGAGTGGTGGGTCCAGCCTAACTCGGGGCAGTCAGAGGTGGAAGTCAGTCTGGGATTAGGAGCTTCTACCCTGTGTGTGGGCTGAAGTCAGGGCTGACCTTTATTTCATCCTGAGTCTTGAAGTGGTGGAGAGATAGTGTAGATTCCACATTGAGTCAGGTAAGATCAGAATCTAGAGGACCACTTGTGTGAGGTAGGCTGTGTGTCTCACGGGGCCACATTTCGTGATACTCTTCTCTCGGGACTCACCTCTCCCTCTCTCATCCCTATGTTAGACTAGAAAGTTCAACTAAGTGAATCTAAGAGGTGTCAGAGGAGTATTTCTGTGTGAACCGGACTTGTGCTTCATATTCATCCTAGCCCCTACTTCCTATTTATCTGAGGAATGGCCATATGGGTTTGGGGCTGAGAGGAATCATCCTAACTGAGAATGTGGCTCAGTGGTAGATGGTCGCCTAGCATGAGTGACACCCTGGGTTCAATTCCGTACAGAAATAGCTTGAAGGGGAGGTGGGGCTAAACTGGTAGAGTGCCAGCCTTGACCAAAAGAGCTCAGGGAGAGTGGTCAGGCCCTGAGTTCAATGCCCCGGACTGGAAGAACGAATTTTTGTTGGAAGTTTTACTTCCCTTTGAAAACAATTTATTGTTTGTGATAAGCATAACATGGGTCTCTGCTCTGGCCACCGATGGGCCATTAGATGTCCCTTGAATTTGGGCTGCATCCCAGCAGCCTGTGCCCTACCTGACCCACAGTTTACCCATCCCATCTTGTGGCAGATGGAGGCCTGAGAGAAGGCCACCTTGCCACCTACTTCTGGTGGCTTCCAAGGCTTTTGAAAGTCAGTATGTCATATAAAGAGTCATCATCCAGATCAGTCTACAGAAGAAAGGGAAGGAGCACTCCTTGTCCGAGCCTGCGAGCAGCAGGCCACTCTGGATGTGGGGCATCTGCATCAGGGCGAGCTTCATAGAGGAGTTATCTACAGGTTCAGGAACTCTGACCTCTTCTTTGGCAGTTTCCAAGGTGTCTTGAAGTTGCAATTCTTCAAAACCTTTCTGCTCCTCTCTCATTTCGCCCACCCTAGAGCATGAGTCATTTGAAGAAGTGGTGGTGGCAGGGGGCTAGAGCCTGCTGTCTGTGCCTTCCCCTGCGTTGAGCGACAGCAGCTCCTGCAGCTCTCTTCTCCATCTTCTCCTGGGAGAGCCAGGACATGCGCTTGGCTTTCTCCCAACACAGCTCATCCCGGATGAATGTCTGCTCTTTACACCCCATGAGGGACTCCTCGACAGTGGATATGTGTGCCAATAGCTCGCTGCATCGATGGTGGAGTTTATCTGCTGGACTATCGAAGTCCACTTCATCATACAGGTCATGGACAAACCAGATTTTCTCCTTGGATGCCCACATGTCCTACTTCCTATCCCTACGCCTGCTGTGGTGGCAGCTCACAGAGCAGGGGGCCTGTGGCTCCAGCTCTGTCTGGCACTTGCTGCTGGGTGGGCCGGGCACCTGCAGCAGGGCCACCGCTCCTGCAGCAGGAGTTTCCCCCTGTGGATCTCAGCCTCCGAGAGCACTCACAGAGCCACGTCCCTCTCGGTCTGGGGGACATCTATAGCCTCTGCTTGGTCTCATCTGGGGGAGTTACCTCCTCAACTTTTGCTTCTCCAGGGCTCATGCCTTTCCCTTCCCTAGGGAAAGACAGGAAGCTCAGCTGGGCCTGCAGGCACTCCTCCTGTGCTCTGGTGGTTTCCAGGCACTGGACCATGTCCTGCTACTTTGGGGACACCAACTGTTCCCCCCAGTTGGTTGGGCCTTGCACTTGCTTCAGCTGCTTCAGCAGCGGGGTCTACTTCTGCAGGTGCTGCTGCAGGGCCTACTTCTCAGTGTTCAGCCGCTCATTGGAGACAATCTGCTGCTGACAGGTGGCTCTGAGCTCCTGCAGGTGGGCCAGGGACTGCTCCTGCTGCTCCTGCAGCTCCCAAACCACATGGTTCTGTCTCTCGGACACCTCTTTCCATTCCCCTATCTTCTCCTCTAGCTGTTCCCACAGATGTTTCTTCACCTGCTGCTCTGAGTCCAGGATTCTGGTGAGGTCCTTCTTCTCACCGCTCACCCTGTGGAGAGCATCCCACAGCAGGGCCAGCTATTCCTCTGGCTATGGGTCGCACACACCCATGTGCATCATGGGGTTCTCAGGGATCTCCTGCCGACCCTTGGCCTTCTCCTCTAGTATCCGTAATTGCTCCCACTGCTCCGTGTTCTAGAGACATAGCCCTTGGTTTTCCTTGACCTGGATGTGACCTTGTTCCTCCAGGTTCTTCAACTCTATCTGTGTGTGCAAGGCCTGTGCTGCAACTGCCAATCAGCCTGAGATGGCTCTATCAGCTTGCTGCTCAGTTCCCCCAGCTCATTCTCTAGGTCCAGCACCTGCCTCTCCCTTTGCTCCTTCTTCTCTGTCAGTTGGTTCACCTGGTCAGTCAGTCACTGAGCCTCCTCCTTCCATGAGGACCTGTCAATGCACAGGCCCTCTGTGAAGGTGTCTCTCTCCAGATTTTCTGAGGTCACCATACAGCTCAGGTTGTCCAATAGTCTCTTCAGTACCTCCCACCCCGCCAGCACTTGTTGGAACTTGCAGATTCTGTTCTTCCTGTTACTCTTCTGTGTCCAGAGTGTTTCCAGCTTCTCCTGCAACACTGTGTTCACTTGCTCCAGGTCATTGAAGCTTCTGGACTTTTCCTCGAACTGAAGTGTCACATCATTCAGCTGTTCGAAGAACATTTCGATCTCCTTCTGTGTAGCAGTGATGGCAGAAAAAGCCATCTCCACCTCCACCATGCCCCACTCTGCGGCCTGCATGTGGCAGGTGAGAGCTTCTTGCTCCATTTCTGTGTCATTGGCCACCTGCTTCACTTAGGCCGTTGCAGATTGTAAATCACTTTTTGCTGAAACCAACCTCTGTATGGGTGGCTTGTGGATCTCTAGCTCTGTTTTTGGTTCTTTGTGCACCTCAGCTATCTTGTCCCTCTCTTTCTCCAGTCGACCCTGCCGGTCTGTCTTTTTGTGCTTCAGTGGTTGGATCTTGGCACAGAGTGCCTGATTTTCCTCTTTGGCTGCAGTCCAGGGTTGGCATCATGTGTCGTTAGCACCTCTGCAGATCCTTGGTGGTACTGCGATACTTGATATTCTTGACCCTGTTGGCTTTGACTGTGTTCAAAGGCAGGGGAGGCCCCCAGTCAGCATCACCTTTGGCTGGACCCTCCGTTGAATCACCCTCCCCAGTTGTGTTTGTTTTGGGGATCCCTCCCTTTTTCGTGTTCTGTGCTTTCTTGAATGTTGCAGGTCTAATGGGAGGATTCTTCTGCCAGTGTTCTGGCAGTAGTTTCTTGCCCGCAGCTCTCTCATGGAGTCTTGTTGTTTCAGACATCTGAGCACTGAAATGGGAAAGATGGTCTGGCCACATTCCCAGGCTCTGGGAAATCCTCTATTCTCCCACTCACTGACAAGGACGTCAATTTCCTACTCTACTACAAAGTTGCCTCAAGTCTGTAGCTCACCACACAGCCACCTCTATCTTCCTCAACTGCTGGTGTTGGTGTCAACCAATAGAGGGAATCTTGATGCTTGGTAGCATGGAATGTGGGGTGGACACCATCCTTGTATCCCATTGGTCAGAAAGAACAATGAAAGAATGGGGTGTGACCAGAATCCTGTGATGCAGACAGCATGGTCCGAGTCAAGATGACAGAGGCTCCCCCAGCCCCTTTCCCAGGGAACTCTCTCCAATTCTGTTGGGGACAAGAGGATGACCTGCTTTAGCTGGATGGCTGCACAGATTGTTGTGTATGTCTGTTTTTTGCCAGTCCCAGACCTTGAATTCAGGATCTGGTCACAGTCTGTGAGGTGCCTTTGCTCAAGGCTAGCCCTCTACCACAAGAGCTACACTGCTCTACTTCTGTCTTTGTTGTCACTGAAGTTGGACAGGAATCTCAAGGACTTTCCTGCCTAGGGTGAATTTGACCATGATCCTCCTATCACAGACTTGTAAGTATCAAGGAGGACTGCTGAGAGCCACTGGCGCCTGCCTAATGATTAATCTTGCTGTTCTTGCACAAACAAGTGAGTTCCCTATCCACAGGTTAAAATGGTGGAAGCTGGATGCCACAGTTCAAATCCTGGTCCTGCCACCTCCAAATGGCAGGAGATCCTTAGAAACTCATTATTATCTATATGAATATGAATTTAATGTGATGTATGTTATGACTGAGTGGACAGATCTTGAATGATTCTAGGATAAAATTATACACAATTATAGTAAAGGAAATTGATCAATTTTAATCAATACTTTATGTAGCATTTAAACAATCACATGGTATAAAGTTTCCATTTTTTCTGCCAGGACTGGGATTGGAACTCTTGGTCTGGGTAACTCTGTTGCAGTGTGGAAAGGGGAAGCTGGCCTCCTTGAATCAAGAAATTCATGTGTGATCCTTAGGTGTGAAATTGATCCCCAGCACTGGAAAACAACCTATTCATGTACATTTAAAATATATGATTTATATTTATATACATATGTTGACTCCATATTGTGTTCAGTGTAGTTAATCATTTTATTTTTTGTTTCATTCATGTAATGACTTTATTTTATTGACTATTATGGCACATAGAACATTGATTACATGATTAAATAGGATATAGGTCTGCATCTGTATTCCACTTATACCTGACACCCAGGACTTTCACGGAAAAAGAAACATGTGTCACCATCAGCTTCTTACTCCACGTTCATTGTTTGGGAGTGCTGTCATTTGAACTCACGGCCTACAGAGCCAAATTCATGAATGGATGAGGGTCAGCATGCCATCCTGGGGCAAATTGAGCTGATAGGCAGGTCCCAGGACCTTAGATCGAACCCTAGGGGTTGAGAAAATAAGGAGAGATTGACACACAGATGGTATTACCCTAATAAATATATGTGTTTATAGAATACCAGAGATGTCTATCCATTATTCAGTTATATAGACTACATTTCTACAATTCTTGGGTATTTATTATGCCTCCATGTAATTAATGTTATTATTTTCATCTTTAATAAACTATTAAGTAAATCAGTGTCCTGAAATTATTGCATCCTTCTGAAAAATATTATTCTTTTAATGCTTCATAAGATATTAAATAAAATCACTCAGCCAACTGATATCATGAAGTCTAATTTAATATGAGTGTCACTCATGAGCAACTCATTCAACCATGACATTGATAACATTCCATCGTTGTTCCTGTGGATGAGAACGAGTCTCTTAGGACCTCCCACCATCTGGAAGTGGCATAACTGGGATTCGAACTGTAGGCCTATGTTGCCGTGCAGTACTATGGCTTCCCCAATAGCCCGCAATAAAAAAAAAAAAAATTTTTAGCTGCTTGGTTTGCAATTCATGCCATTTTTTTCTGCCAGGCCTGGGATTTGAATTCAAGGTCTGTGTAAATATACAAGAAACTCAGGCCTGTTCCCTAGGTCTGAATTCAAGGTCAGGCCTGGAAAACATACTCCTCATATACATTTTAAAGATATGATTTATACTTCCATACAGATCTTCAGTCTATATTGTGTTTGGTGTGGTTATTTTATTTCTTGTTTTATTCATTTATTTACCAATTATTTTATTGACTCTGTTGACACCTCTACATTTATAACATTGTTTACATCCTATCACATAGCATCCAGATTTGTAGATATGTTCTCCATCATGCCTGACACCAAGTACTCTCCCAGAAAAGGAAAACATGTGTCACACTCGGCTTCTTACTCCAAGATTAAATTTTTCGCTGGGATCTGAACTCAGGGCCTAGCAGGCCCAATTCACAAATTGCAGCCTCTAGCCAATGAAGCTGTCAGGTGGCTCCCAGATGCTGATATCCAGCCCCAGGTTTGGCCAAAACAGTGATACATGGATAGGCAGACGATGCTATACAAATAAATATATGTTGGTAAAGAGTGCCAGAGCCGTCTAGCTACACCTACTATGTTCCTACCAACTCTTAGTCATTTATTATAGTGCCATTAAAGGAATATTATTCTTTTCATGCTTAATAAACTATTCATTAGGATCAATCAGGTTCCTAGGATTATTGCATCCAATTTTAGACTAGACTGAAGCATGAACTACTCTTTCAATTGGTATTCCTATGCATAGGAACGAGTCTCTTCTGATCTGCCATTGGTAGGTGTCAGGACTGGGATTTGAACCCAGGACCTATATTGACAAGATGGCCTATGGCTTCACTGATAGCCCGCCTGCCTTCAGCAATGGCAGGTAAGGTCCACTTTGCAACCGTATCATTCAGACCTAGGATGTTCACCGTGCAAAGAAAAAAAATGTAAAACCCCCAGCCCTCTGCAGCTCACCACTTTTTGTTCTATCCTACTTTTTTTTTTCTTGCTGCAAGCCATCTGGGCCTAGGATCCCAGGATCGGCTATGGGTCCAGAGGCTTCACCCCAGCCTAGGGCTATCGAGGCTGAAACAGAGTTGCAAAGACCTGAGTTCAAGTCCTGTGTTGTCAAAATAAAGAATAAATAAAAAATTAATTAATTATTTAACTAAATTAAAAAAGAAATAAAGCTCCCTGGGATTTGAACTCAAGGTCTTGGTAAATCTATAGCAATGTTTGGGAAAGTGCAGAGTTACCACTTCTTGAGATCAAACCCCATGAAAAGCCAAAAATAAAAAAAAGTGACTGAGCTCAAAAAGGGGAGTAGTTGTGGAGATGGGAAGGAAGGCATGGTAGGGGGAAAACAAAGAAGGAGGCAAGAATGTTCAATAGGAAATGTACTCATTACCTTGATCGTTTAACTGTAACTTCTCTGTACAACTTTTTTACAATACAAATTGAAAAAAAATAGTGCTCAGAGAAGCATTTTTGGGGTAAGGGAAAGTTGTCTAAATAGATGTACAAAATTCTACACTGCTTTTTTTAATGTTCAATATGGAACTGAATAAACATAACTGCTTCCATTAAAAAAATTAAATCATTATCTTGGAACTGGGGCCAGTATTTCCATCATTGCTGGGATTTGATCTCACCATCCAGGTAAATCTTTTGCACCATGGGTGAAGGCAAAACTCACTGTCCTTGAGGAAAAGAAATTCAGACTAGAGATACCAGGGTCTGAATGAAGGCCCTGCAATGGAAAAATATTTCTATGTAGGTGTAATATATGATATATATTTACATATGTAAGTTTACATATTATGATTTTTCTTATTGATTTTGCATTTATTTTACTTTTTACTTGATTCATTTATTTATTGTTTATGGTATTTTGTATTATTATTCACATAATATTTAGTACAGGTTGTACATTTATTATAAAATTATACACAATAATTTAGGACATTGACTCATTTTTCATTAATACTTTTTAAGTGTTGAACATGATACATAATTAAATGGAAGCATTTGTCACAGTCTTCACATGTTCACAGTCTCTCCCAAGTATGATCTTTGTCTTATTTATCTTTGGACACCTTCCTATAGGAATTTCTTTAGATGAGTTATACTTAGAAGCCTTTTCTTGAGGATAGGCAATTTGAGGGATAAAATTGTAAGGGTGGGGGTAGAAATTTGTCTTACTGGTAGAGAGCTTGCTCAGCATTCATGGATGCCAGATTTGAATCATCAGTGCCACAACTCAGAAAAAGCCAAAAGCTGTGGAGTGGCTCAAGTGGTAGAGTGCTAGCCTTGAGAAAAAGAAGCTCAGAAACAGAACCTGGTCCCTAAGATCAAGCCCCAGGACTGTCAGAAACAATAGGCCACGTGCAAGTGGCTCACAAATGGAACATTAGCTTCTCATGAAGCTGAGATCTGAAGACCACAGTTCAAAGACAGCCTAGGCAAGGAAAGCCTGTTAGATTCTTCTCTCCAATGAACCACAAAAAGACCCTATGTGATGCTATGCCTCAAGTGTTAGAGTATTCGCCTTGAGCTGAAGGGCTCAGGAATAGTGTCTAGGCTTGAGTTGGAGACACATATCAGGGGAAAAAGTGAGGGTTAATCCAAGTATTTTTCCTATTTGCTAATTAGGAGAACATTCTCCGGAAAATGAATGCTGATGTACACCAGAATTGGAGTCAGAACTCCAGGTTTAAGTGTAGAACATCCATATGCCCAGCCTCTCAGGCTCTGGCATTATAACCGTGTGTCCTACAGGGTTCTGAAAGGTCCAATGTTGAAAAGCTTAATACGTTCCCCAAGCCCTTTGTGATAAGCAGTTGACTTATATTGTTAATGTCATTACAGTTCTGACCTAGCAGAGCACCAGTAGCTCATGCCTGTCACCCTAGCTCAGGAGACTGAGGTCTGAGGATCACAGGGTGAAGCCAATCAGGGCCAGAAGGTCTATGACACTCTGACTTCCACTTCTGAAAGGTCAGATATTCAAGAGCTTCCTGTGTTTCCCTTGGTGATGAGAAGTTACTTGCACTCTAAATGTTCTTAGAATTCTTGAGTTATAGAAGCAGGAACGAAACATTATTGAACTATCCTGGGTTCAAATGAAGTTCTCAGGATCCAAGCCCTAGCCATGTTAACAGGATGAACTCCGGTGTAACACTGTATTTGAAAGCAGAAAACAGTTGCAAAAGCCAAGCTAGGTGAAGAGACCTAGGCTTACAGGATTAGGAGGCAGAATGTACACACTCAACAGGTAAGTAAGCTGCAAAACCACTTCATTCATTCCAGGCATGGCCAGCCATGAAGGGAAACTGGAAATATTTGTTAGAGTTACAACAAGGTCAGGCTTTTCTCAGCCTCTTCAAACAATGACTAATTAACCTTCCTCCCTCAGGTGAAGGAACTTCAGGCTATCTTTAGGATACTAATAGAGAGCCAGTTTAGTGGGGGAGAGGGGAGGAACAGAGTAGAAAAACCCTGCTCTTTGGTCTTAGGGAGTGCGTTCTTGACTCTCCATCTGTCAGATTTGAAGGCCCTTCTACCTCTACCAGACCAATCTCCTTCCTTCATTCTCCCCATCATTAATGTAAATCCACAGTCCAAGGAGAGGCATGACCTTTTCTCTTCTGTTTCCAACCACCTGAGTTACAACCTACTTCTGCCCTCTGGACTCTGATGCCCTGCCTGAGAAGTGGGAAAGAGACCATCTTCCTGCTCTGTAGTTGTTTGAAAGTGATGCTCGTGGTCTGGCACACTGCAGAATGCCTCATGACTGGGACTTGTTCCCTTCTTTCCTCCTGACAACCAAGACCAGATTCATCTATCTATCTATCGATCTATCGATCTATCGATCTATCGATCTATCTATCTATCTATCTATCTATCTATCTATCTATCTATCTATCTATCTATCTATCTATCTATCTATCTATCTAACTATCTATCTATCTGTCTATCTATCAATCTATCTATCATCTATCATCTATCTATCTACCTACCTACGTACCTACCTACCTACTTACCTGGCTATCTCTTTGCCGGTTGTTGGGTTGAACTCAAGGCCTGGGCATTGGTTCTAGAACTCTACAACTTGAGCCACAGCACCAATTCTGGCTTTTTCTGTGGATGTGCTACTAAGGAATCGAACCCAGGGCTCCTTGAAAGCTAGGCAAGGACTCTTTCACTAATCCGCATTCGCCCCCCCCCATCTTTTTCTTTTTTTTGGGGGGGGTCCGGTCATGGGACCTGAACTTTGGGCCTGGGCGTTGTCCCTCAGCTCTTCAGCTCAAGGCTAGCACTCTACCACTTGAAACACAGCGCCACTTCCAGCTTTTGTTCCTTTTTCTTATGTGATGCTGAGGAATTGAACCCAGGGCCTCAGGCATGCAAGGCAAGCACTCTAACATTGAGCCACCTTCGCAGCCCCCTCATCTTTTTCTTAATGGTAGCTTTTACATAAGGATGCTGCCATTTTATGTCCCCAAGTTTAATTTTCTGAATATAGGACACTTCTAAGAAACCTGATCTTCTCTTCACCTGCCTGGTTTGTGACTGTTCCTGCATTGGCCTCATAATAAATTGCAAAAAAGGCTGTTGAGGGTGACCTGCTTTAGTCCGATGGCTGCACAGATTGTTCTGTATGTCTTTTTGTTTCCAGTCCCGAACCTTGTACTCAGGAGCGGGGCACAGTCCTTGAGCTGCTTTTGTTTAAGGCTAGCCCTCTACCCCAGGAGCCATATGGCTGACTTCTGGCCTTGTTGGCACTAAAGTTGTACAGTGGTCTCAAGGACTTTCCTGCCTAGGGTGAATTTGACCATGATCCTCCTATCACAGCCTTGTAAGTATCAAGGAGGACTGCTGAGAGCCACTGGTGCCTGCCTAATCACTGGTTTTGCTGATAATCTTGGACAGACCGGTGAGTTCCCTATCCTCAGGTTTAAGTGGAGGGAGCTGGAGCCCACTGTTCCAATCCTGGTCCTGCCACCTCCAAATGGCAGGAGATCCTAAGAAACTCATTCCTATCCATATGAATACTAATGGAAAGTTATATATGTCATGATTGAGCGGGCAGTCCCTGGATTATTCTAGGATAAAATTATACACAATTGTATTATAGTAAACTGATCGGTTTTAATTAATACTTCACGAAGCACTTAAACAATCACATTCATTAAATGGAGGCATAATGAAATACCTAAGAATTGGGAGTCACATAATTTAGAGATGTCATTTTTTTCTGCCAGGAGATTCTTAATTAATTGGTACATATCATTTTCTGAATGTAGTTTGATATATGAAACTAGGCTATATTATGCCTGAAGAATTTTTATCTGAAATGCTTATAGCGAAATGTAGAGGTAAAGCCAAATTATGTTTATTTGAAGACAATGCTTGGTTAGTCCTATTCTCACATTCCCCATTCCCTTCATGAGAATAATACACATTGTAAGGAAATGCTTAGCGTGTTTTGGAGATATAGGTTGACTTTAAACCAGTGAGTGACTCTATGCTGCATTTTGTTTACTTTATATACAAAAAAGCTAAATTCTTACTTTATAATTTTCCTTAGATTTTATACTCAGATTTAATATCTGATGGGTGACAAATAAAGATATAAACATTTCTTAACGGTGGCTAAATTTAGGCTGAGAAATCTAGGTACAATGGTACTCATGCACATAGGCCTCATCAGTAATGAGATGATGATATCAAAATGTTAACCAATGCGTACTGTTGTCATGCTTATGATATTTTGTTATTATAAACAGTGGTTATTAGAATTTTTTGTAATCATCATCATTTCATGGGTTATGAACTGAAGTGAGACATTATACTCAGAACAAAATTTAAGGAGGCATCCAAAATTAGTTACCAAGATATACATCATGTAACACAATGGTATAAAAATGCAAGCTAAACTAAATAACTTTTGGAAAAAGAAAACAGCATTTACTATAAATACAGAATCAGTACGACTGATTTTTCTTTTACCAAAGTTGCAATATGACTTACATGATAACTTTTCTGGTTATATGTTTAGTTAGGTCTTGATATTTAGTTGGAGAAGTTATGTTCTTTCATATATTCATTTGTCAGATCAAAGAGGAAATGAATTCCATGCCAGAGTTAACATCCATAATAATGTTACAGATGTATCCTTCTACTTTGCCGAAGTTTCAAATCAGCTCGAGTAACTTGGGTCTTTTTTTGTATCTAACTAAATAGGTATGCAATTTTGTCAGTTCTTAAAAGATTTTGACCAGGGCTTGGAAGGTGGCTCAGTGGTAGAGTGCTTGCCTTGCATGCTCAAGGCCCTGGGTTTGATTCCTCAGCACCACATAAGAAAAAACATAAAAGCCGGAAGTGGCGCTGTAGCTCAAGTGGTAGAGCGCTAGCCTTGAGCTGAAGAGCTGAGGGAAAGCACCCAGGCCCCGAGTTCAGGCCCCATGACTGGACCCAAAAAAAAAAATAGATTTTGACCACTATTTATTAAACTATTACTTTCCAGAAACTACTTCTCTCTTTTCATGAGATTTTTAATTTCATTTATATCATGTGTTAATGTGTTCCTTTAGATAAGCCACATCCAGTCTTCTACAAAGTGTAATTTGGAGTAGTTTAAAATTATGTACACTCAGCTACACTGCTCAGATTCTATTATTTGCATATTTTTTCTTGTTAAATCAGCAGGAATTCGTTCTCAATATGGATACTATTGTACTTATTCATTGCCTTTCTGAATTGTTTAAACATGTCATGATTTTTCTTTTAAATATGTGCAGATCTCACTCTGCATAGTCACATTTGTTTTAAACAATTTGATCCAATCAAGGGATTTGCTATATTAGGTTCATCTAGATGAATTTAATTGCAAATTAACACAACCGTAGTTTTGAGACACAGTTATCTTTATGGCTCTCCTCCAAGTTAACATGTATTTGAGGTTTTTGTGCATAAAAAACCTGGGCACAACATGTTTTTGTTCGTGGGGGAGTTCTACTTTGTTGGTTGTTTTTCCAGTTGTGGTGACTTCAACATATGTGTGCATTTTATTACAATTGTTTTGTGTCTATATTTTGTTTCATATAACAGAGAGTACAGAAAGAATCAGTGATTTAGACTGATTCCTAATACAATTCTAAGAGAAACATTTGAAATTTTGTGACAACTGGGAATGGACACGTCTTCATAGTGGAGGCAGTAGCAGAATAACAGAGACATAGTTTGACATGATTTGAATTCTTCCTCCTCTTGCCTCACAAGTTCCAATAATATTACTTCAAAGTCTTTAGTGAAAAGAAAATAATTTTGTCTGTATGAACTTAGAATTTTTGGTTCATTTGGGACACACTACACATTCATATTCATTTTAACTCGAAAATCTTCTTTCATTCGTTTAAAATCACAGATGTGAATTTATAATGCTAAAATAGCATCTACTAATTTATATGAAATGGTCCAAACTTTTTCACTTCACACTATATGTAACATAGAGTGTAATAATAATAGTGAGTAATATAGTATGTAATAATTAACTTTGGGGAAAATCAATTACAGTAGATTTTTGTGAGATATTGAGTAATAGTAAAAGTTATATTTGATTCTATTAAAAAATTCAATTACATCTAAAAATAACTCATAGTTATAAACTAATGCTCAAAAATAAGATTATTTACTGGAAAAAGACAGAAGTTTCTGTAAGTTTGCTTTTTAAAAATTGTCTTGGAGCTGAGCGCTGGTGGCTCAAGCCTGTAATCCTAGCAACTCAGGAGGCTGAAATCTGAGGATCTCGGTTCAAAGCCAGCCCGGGCAGGAGAGACCGTGAGACTCCTATCTCCAATAAACCACCAGAAAACCGGAAGTGGCCCTGTAGCTCAAGTGGTAGAGTGCTCGCCTTGAGCTGAAGAGCTGAGGGACAGCGCCCAGGCCCAGAGTTGAAGCCCCACGACCGACAAAAAAAAAAAAAAAAACTTGTCTTGGATCTGTGCTCTGGTGGCTCCTGCCTGTAATCCTAGCTACCCAAAAGTCTGGGATTTGAGGATAGTGGTTCAAAACCAGCTTGGGAAGAAAAGTCTGAGAGACTCTTATCTCCAATATATCTCTTGAAAACTAGAAATAGCACTGTGGCTCAAGTCATACAATGGTATCCTTGAGCTGAAGAGCTGAGGGATAGTGCCCAGGACCAGAGTTCAAACCCCATGACCGACAAAAATATTGACATGGGGGATGGGAAGGTGGCTCAGTGGTAGAGCGCTTGCCTTGCATGCATGAGGCCCTGGGTTCGATTCCTCTGCACCCCACAAGCAAAAAGAAAAAAAGCCAGAACTGGCACTGTGGCTCAAGTCGTAGAGTGCTAGCCTTGAAGCGAAGAGCTGAGAGACAGTGCCCAGGCCCAGAGTTCAGGCCCCACGACAGGATCCAAAAAAAATAAATTGACATGGACTTTTACTTTATTATTTCATGATTTTTTATTATGAAAATACATACAGAGGGGTTACAATTACATGAACAAGGTAATTAGTACATTTCCTATCAACATTGTTGCCTCCTCCTTTGTTTCCCCTTCCTATCCCCTCCCATCTCCCCTTCTGGGCCTATCCGCCCCTCCCCCCAACGACAAAGTTGTAAATTTCGGTTTTCGATATAATGCCTGGTATATGTCATTGTTGCAATAGGTCCACCTGTATCCCAATTTGTTTTTCCCATTCCCTCCACAAATTATATCAACATCAAATACAGTGAAAATAGGGGTTATACTGTGGGGTAGGGACATACAAAGCAACAAAAAATCATCTTATAAATACACTGGAAACAATAGCAGAACGAAAAAAAAATTGAGTATCTTGGGGTTCATTTCACCTAACATCAACTTGTCTAACTGTTACAGTTTGTCTCAGACATATACTGGATATTGCAAATAATGGAAACCATAGGACCTTTGTTTCTTTGGGCCTGGATTACTTCACTTAATATATTTTTTTCCGAGGCTTTCCATTTCCTTACAAATGGGGCAATGCTATTCTTTCTGATGGAGGCATAGAATTCCATTGTATACATACATACATACATATATATATATATATATATATATATATATATATATATATATATATCACTTTTCTTGATCCATTCATCTACTGAAGGGCATCTGGGTTGGTTCCATATCTTAGCTATGGTAAATAATACTGCAATATGAGATGGGAAGGTAGCTCAGTGGTAGAGCGCTTGCCTTGCATGCATGAAGCCCTGGGTTCGATTCCCCAGCACCACATAAGCAAAAAGAAAAAAAAGCCGGAAGTGGTGCTGTGGCTCAAGTGTTAGAGCATTAGTCTTGAGCTAAAGAGCTAAGGGACAGCGCATAGGCCCAGAATTCAGGTCCCACCATGGACCCCCCCAAAAAAATAATGCTGCAATAAATATAGTTGTGCTGGTAGCTTTAGCATGGTCTTCTTTGTGATCATTTGGGTAAATGCCATGGGAGTACTGGGTCATCAGCGAACTCTATGTCTTTTGAGGAACATCCATACTACTTTACAAACTGGTTGAACAAGTTTTCAGTCCCACCAACATCCCTTCCAGCTTCGGTTGTTATTAGAGTTATTTTTTTTTTTTTGGGTCCGGTCGTGGGGCATGAACTCTGGGCCTGGGCGCTGTCCCTCAGCTCTTCAGCTCAACTACTTGAGCCACAGCACTACTTTTGGCTTTTGTTTCTTTTTGCTTATGTGGTGCTGAGGAATCGAACCCAGGGCCTCAAGCATGCAAGGCAAGCGCTCTACCACTGAGCCACCTTCCCAGCCCTATTAGAGTTCTTGACTGTAGCCATTCTAACTGGGGTGAGGTAGTATCTCAGTGTTGTTTAGATTTGAATTTCTTTTATGGCTAGGGAGATTGAGCATTTCTTCATGTGTCTATTGGCTATCTTTCTTTCATCATCAGAAAAGTTTTTCTATACATCTTTAGCCCACTTATTTATTGGGCAGTTGTTTCTTTGAGGATTTGTTATTGGAGGATTTAATTTTTTGAGTTCCAGGTGTATTTTAGATACACTTTGTCCATTGTATGGCTGAGAAGATCTTCTTCCAATCCGTGGGTTTTCTATTGATCTTGCTACTTTTGTCCTTTGCCATGCAGAAGCTCTGCAATTTCATGCAATCCCATTTGTCCAACCTTTCTTTGATTTGTTGTGTTTCTGGGTCTCTATTAAGAAAATTTCAACCTGTGCCAAGGAGACATAATGTATCTCTTATATTGTCCAGTAATTTGGAGTTGTTTCTTGTGCAGGGTGATATATAAGGATCTAGCTTTAGTTTTCTACAAGTGATTGACCAATTTTACCAGCAACATTTACTGAAGAAGCTGTGTTTCTTCCATTCTATTTTTTTAGCTCCCTTATCGAAGTTTAGGTGGCTATAGATCCATGGGTAAATTTCTGGGTTTTCAGTTCTATTCCATTGGTCCTGAGGTCTGTTATTGTGCCAGTACCAATCTGTTTTGATTACTATGGTTTTGTAGTAGAGTTTGAAATTTGGTATTGATATTCCCCCAGCACTGTTCTTTTTGTTAAGGCTCATTTTTGCTATTTGAGGTCTTTTATTGTTCCATATGAATTTTTGGATTGCCTCTTCTATTTCCTTGACGAATGAGGATAAAATATTGATAGGTATCGCATTGAATTTGTAGATAGCGTTGGGAAGTATTGGCATTTTCACAATTTTGATCCTTCCAATCCAGGAGCATGGGAGGTTTTTCCACTTTCTAAGTTCTGTTTTGAATTCTTTTTCAGGTTTTTAATGTTTTCTTCATAAAGGTCCTTTACTACTTTGAATAAGTTAATTCCTAGGTATTTTATTTTTGGGGGACTATTACGAATGGAGTTGCTTTCCTGATTTTAGCCACACTTTTCTCATATTGGCATACAGAAAAGCTATTGATTTTTAAGATTTAATTTTATACCTTGCTACTCTGCTAAAGTTTTGAATCAGCATGAGTAATTTGGGAGTGGAGTCCGAGGGATTCTTTAAATGCAAGATCATGTCATCTGCAAAGAGGGAGAGTTTTACTTCTTCTTTCCCTATTTGGATCCCATTTATGTTTGCATCTTGTCTTATTGCTGTAGCTAGGCATTCTAATAGTAGGTTGAAGAGAAGTGGAGAGAGTGGACATTCTTGATTTGTTCCTGAGTTAAGAGGAAATGGCTTTAGTTTTCCACCATTAAGTATAATGCTGGCTGTAGGTTTGTCAAATACATCCTTTATTGTATTGAGGCATGTTACCCGGATTCATAGTTTTTCCAGAGCTTTCATCATAAAAGGGTGTTGGATCTTGTCAAATGCTTTTTCGACATCCATTGAGATAATCATGAATTTCTTATCCTTGCTCTTGTTGATGTGATGAAATATTTTAATTGATTTGCATATATTGAACGAGCTTTGCATCCCTGAAATAAATCCTGTTTAATCGTTGTGTATTTTTTTGGAGGAATTGTTGAATTCGATTGGTCAAAATTTTGTTGAGGAGTTTTGCATCAATGTTCATCAAAGAAATGGGCCTATAGTTCTCTTTCTATGATGAGTGCCTGCCTGGGTTTGGGAAGAGGTAAAAGGATGAGATGTGGTCCCCTCTGGGCGAAGGAAGCACGCAACAGCTCTCACTTGGGCATTGAGTCCTTAAATAAAGTCTGGAGTCTTGGATGAAGTCTGGAGAAGACTCATGAGGCATTGAGGGACTGAAAAAAATACTAGAGAGCAAATAAATGGCAAGATGAAGGACTTGGGGCTGAAAATGTTGGTAGAAATGTTCCTAGCTATTTCTGACATCTTGCAACTAGGTAGAGAAGAAGACAAGTGACAAAGGCAAGAATATAAATTCCTGTCCAATTGAAAGTTAGACAGGAATGAACATTAGATGGGCAGCCTTCTTACTTCTATTGATCTACCGGCTCTGGTATATTTTGAAAGGGCAGGCACAAATTGGCTGATGTGATATCATCTCCTCTCCATGTTCCCTTGATCCCCAGACCAGCCAAGTCTAGGTGATCATTTTTGGAATGGTTTGTCCCAGTTGGTATTCAAGGAGGTTTGTACTTAAGGCCTAGGCACTGTCCTTGAGCACTTCTGCTCAAGGCTAGCACACTACCACTTGGAGTTATAGTACCACTTGCAGTGTTTGCTGCTTAGAGATAAGAGGCTCGAGCCATGCTTCCAGCCTGTCTTTGCAGGTTAGTTGGGTGATGGAGTCTGAGAGATTTTTTGGCCTGGGCTGGCTTTGAACTGCAATCTTTGCCACAAAAGCCCTTTGTTATTTCTAATTAAAGCAACAAGGAGATCAAATAGAATAAGTAGGTCTTACCTTGTTCTTATCAAGAATTGACCAAATATTCTGCAATGACAAAACTCATTAGACATGAGAATCTTAGCAAAGATATACTCAATATTTTATAATCACATAGTCAGTACCAAACTACACAACACAAAACAAAAAAGGCAAAACTCAAAACTTAAAATTTTTGACAACAATATTTAGACATCTCTGTTAACAAATCACATCAGATGGTTGGGCATCAGTTATCAGTGTCTGTGAAAAGAGCAACTTTTTAGCAAGGCACATTAGAAATAGATGAAAGGAGGAGTAGTAAGCTTGGTGGAAGGGTACGGGTTGGATGGGGCCAATCCCTTAACCCACTATGTGGCCAAGATGGCAAACTCAAGTTGGCAAATTTCTGAAAAAATGCAAAGAAAGACTTAACAAAAATCAAGCCTTGTTTGACCAGCCTTTGAGAGGGAACTAGAGGGGTCCCCAGGACCCAGCACATGTAGCACTCTTCAGGGTACAATCCAAAAAGTTGTAGAAAAGAAAGGGAGATATATGGAAAGTTGGACATGAATAGCAGAGATCAAAGGGAGTCTGAAAGTAAACAGACTTCGACCAATGCAGAGGCAAAAGTTATCTAAATCTGACAACAGCATAAAAATATTAGGTGTGCCATCTATCCAGGGAATGCAGGAAGCATTTCAGAGGGGTTTCACTGTTCAGGCATGGCTCGCAGAACCCTATTAAATGTGTAGGACAGTAAGTCTGGTGAATGAAGGAGAGCTGACCAGGCAGAAGTGGCATCCCATCTTCCCCCAGAGCCCTCTAGAGAGAAATGTCCAAGCCCCCAAACCAAGCATCCTCCGCTTCAGAGTGACCAGCCTTTCGGCTAAAGGCCATAGGAGCTCTTTGGCGTGGTGGCACCTCTGAAAAGAGATTGAGAAACAGAGAGCCATAGAGACTAGTTTCACTCACCAGAGTAGAGAAGTGGTGTGGACGTGGATGTCAAGGCCAGCAATGGTATTGGTGAAAAGTCTCGTGTGGTGTCTCAAGGCATTTTGGTTTGCAGAAAGAGGGTGGTTAGGAAATTCTAACATTTCCAACTCAAAAACCCTATCCGAGACAGAGCACCATATATAAGGTATATTAAATAGGTAGGTTTCATTAGGTAGCTGATGAAGAGAACACCACATGCTATTCAGACTCTTCGGAGTCTTCTGGAAGCCTTGGGATGCTTGAGAGTGTGTGGTCCTCTGAAGATCCAGAGCCGGGGCCACCTAAGCAGCCTGGTAAGAAACCCTGCCACTTAAGCTGCTCAGCGTGGAGCCCCATCAACAACAAGGGATTTGGGAAGGGTCTTCCCACTTTAATGTCTGTGTAAGTTTTTCCCTTTTCTTTTTCACTTCCTGTAGCTCTCTGAGTAATCGCCCTTTTTCTGGTGGGTCACTTGGAGAAACAGAGCATTGAAATCTGTATTTGGTTAGAGAGAGCTATGGTGTTTCCCTGCTGTTCCATCGCCATCTTGACCCCTCCCCTGCAGGTGGAGTTTTTCTTAGGTGGCCTGTGGGTCTTGGTTACCAAAGGATAGGTACATAAAAGAATATGTTGTAAAGTCTGCAGATTGTAGTTAGACATTTATGTTAATATAGCCTTCCCAAGTTTAGCAACCAAAGGGGGTGGTCTACCCTAAAGTATTTCAAAGGTATTAAATCCTTTAACATAAGGGCTACATATTGCTCGAAGGAGAACAAAGTTCAGGAGGCTTACCTAACCATGGACAGTCCCTGTATTTAATTTAGTTAATGTTTCCTTTAAGGTGATATTCATTCTTTCTAGTCCCTTGAACTCTGAGATCTATAAATGGATTGTAACTTCCAATTTATTCCTAGGGTGTTAGTTAATAATTAAGAAATTTGGCCTTGAATGAAGGGGCACCTTTGGACCCCATAGCTAAAGGTAAGCCAAATCAAGAAACTATCACATGCCTCAGCTCAGCCTGAAAAAGTGTCCACAATTAGTAACAGATACCAATAACCATACTTTCCAGCCTTTACCTCTGTGAAGCCCACATTCCCAAATTTACCATCTGAGGTTCCTCACATATGAATTGTTTCCATACGTTCCAGCTTTTCAGCATTTACCTGTTGGAAATTACCTACACACATTACAAAGGATTGTCAGGCTGAGGCCCCACTGGTTTTTGAACAGTTATAGGCAGTGGCCCGGGGCAATATACCAGGGTGCAAATATCTACATGTAAACTGACAGAAAGCTTGAGCCTGCATGCATTTTTCACAAGTTCAGTGTCAACATTTGCACATTTATTACTACTGTTTTTGCTTCTTCTTTTAATCTTAATGACTAGTAGCTCTAGAGATCCCACTGGTTTTAGAGTGGTCTCCCAAGCTACCTGATCAGCTCAGATGTTTCCCTGTATCTTAGGGTCTCTAGTTTTACTCCTGTATAGTACGCTGAACCTTGGAAACTTCTTCCATTTTATTCTCCTGCTTTTCTCTCAAACTTGCTTTCATGATCTTACTCTCCTTCTCAATGTGCTCCTTAACCTGCAAGTATTTTGACCGGGTCACAGGAGAGTTCCTTTGACTGGTCAACTGCTGCTCCTTCTCACATCACCTTTGCTTGCTCTTCAACTACTCCCTTAAGTTCAAAAAGGTGCTATTGAGAGGTATTTTTTCCCACCTCCATCTGTTCCATAGGGACTCGATGCTTCTGCATTACATTTATGGTGAAGGTCTCAGCAGTCTTTTTGGCTTTTTACTCTAGTATTTTCTCTTTCTGTTTTTCCACTTCAGTGTAATTTTGTGACAGATCTTTCAACTGTTTGTTTAGCTTTTCTGCTTTTCTTCCCAGTGATCTTTCCCTTTCCCCAGCATTCTCTATCAGAGCATGTGGTCCTTTAAATCTTTCTGAAGATTAACAATCTCTTTCTTCAGCCTGATATTTTCCTGTACACTTTTCTTGGCCTGATCTTCTATGACACAGCACTTCCCTGTCTTCTCTGCTAACTACTCTTTCCTTCTTTCTCTGTTGCCTTGAATTTCTGGTGACACTCTTCAAAGCTTATAATCAATATGTACTTCACCCTAATACATTCTTTTTTTTTTTTTTTTTTTTTTTTTTTTTTTTAAATTTTATTTTATTTTATTTGAGAACATACTGTACAGAGGGGTTACAATTACATGGGCAGGATAATGCATACATTTCTTACCAAGCATTGCATCCTCCTCCTTTGTTTACCCTTCACCTCCCTTCCCAGCCTCCCCCCTCCCTCCCACCCAATCATACCCCCCCTCCCCCCCCCCCACCGACATTGTAAAGCTGGTTTTGACATGACATTTTGTACTTCTCATTGTTGCAACAGGTCCACCTGAATCCTTAAACGACTTGTTTGTCCCCGTCTCCTCCACATGTTATACTGACATCAAATATAGTGAAAGCAGGGGTTACACTGTGGGGGAGGGACACACAAAGCAACAAAGAAATAATCTTATAAATGCATTAGAAACACATGCATGAAAGAAACAAAAACATTAAAATACATATTTGAGGTTTTATTTTCCTAACATCACATTATCTGACTTTTTCCGCTTGACTCATACCTATACTAGATATTGCAAATAAGGGAAACCATGGGACCTATGTTTCTTTGGGCCTGGCTTACTTCACTTAATATAATTTTTTCCAAGCCTTTCCATTTCCTAACAAATGGGGCAATGTCATTCTTTCTGATGGAGGCATAGAATTCCATTGTGTATATATACCACATCTTCTTGATCCATTCATCTACTGAGGGGCATCTGGGTTGGTTCCATGTCTTAGCTATGGTAAATAATGCTGCAATAAACATAGTTGTGCTGGTAGCTTTAGTGTGGCCTTGTTTGTGATCATTTGGGTAAATGCCCAAAAGTGGGATTGCTGGGTCGTTGGGGAGCTCTATGTGGAGTCTTTTGAGGAACCTCCATACTGCTTTCCAAAGTGGTTGAACAAGTTTACATTCCCACCAACAATGAAGTAAGGTTCCTTTCTGTCCACATCCCCTCCAGCATCTGTTGTTGTTAGAGTTCTTGATTTTTGCTGTTCTAACTGGAGTGAGGTGATATCTCAATGTTGTTTTGATTTGCATTTCTTTTATGGCTAGGGATTTTCTGAATAGAGACCCGGAAACACAACAAATCAAAGAAAGGCTGGACAAATGGGATTGTATAAGGTTGCAGAGCTTCTGCAGGGCAAATGACATAGCTAGCAAGATCAATAGAAAGCCCACGGACTGGGAGAAGATCTTTACTAGCCATACAACGGACAAGGGTCTCATATCTAAAATATACTTGGAACTCAAAAAATTAAACCACCCAACAACAAATCCTCAAAGAAACAACTGCCCAATAAGTAAGTGGGCGAAAGACTTAAAGAGAAGCTTCCCTAATACATTCTTATATCAGGTCTAGCTCCTTTTGCATGGCTATGATTTCTTAATGCAGCATCCAGATCTTTTCTTGGCCTCACTTTTGGTTAGCAAGGATGGCAGAATTGCTGTCCTGTGCTTCTGTTGGCCTCTGACCTGTAGTCCCCTAATTTTCCTCATGCTTACCCAGGCTAATGTACTTGAATTTCATTTGATTCTGGGTGTTTTCTAGGTTACTTTTGAGGATTTTCTTCTCATTTTTGACTCTCACAAGTTTCTAATTTATATCTTCAAATCTTTTCTTCATGTTATATAATTATCTCTATTTTCTCCTGTGTGCTCTATGTGCTTTTACCCTCTTGGTGGGTTTTGACTGGCACCTATAGGAGATTCAGTCTTTTATAAGCCTGTGTTTTGAGTTAGAAGTGCGTGAATTTTTTCTTTACCACATTTCTTCTTAAGTTCAGAGGGCTGCTTTTTAAATTGAACACAGTTGGAATTCGGGGCCCAAAGCTCCTTTGCATGTTTCTCCAGAGAAATGAATATATTTTCCAGGTGGTTAATGTGATTATTTACCCTGTCATTTTCTATCTTTCTCGTCCTTGGACATTCCTTTCCCCAATGTCCATTTTGCTTGCAATAAGCACACTGGTTTAGTCCTACTGGTTTAGTTCCCTACTGCCATTTTCAAATCGATTGTACTGTCTTTGCCAAAGGTTTCTTGATCCGTATTCTGGTGCTCCTACCAAAAATTCAAACTCCCTTCTTAGACTCTTTTTTTTACAGGGTACCTCTGTTATCAAAAACCCACTGGGCAAACCACTTCCAACTTAGAATGCACCTTTCCCTCAAAACCTTCTAACTTTTGAAGCTTTCTTCTAATATCTGTGGCCGACTGGGAAACAAAGGCCATATTTAGGGAACTTTGATTCTCCAGGTCTTCAAGATCTATAGGCCAGGCCTATAGGTCCTATAGGTTTCTGGGAGAAGTTCCAGAAAAGCATTAGAGTACTCACTGGGGAACTGTCCCATTTCACTCACCTTAGATTGATGACTTGGCTTTCTAGCCACTGTGTTATCCCTGCTAACCAAACCTGGCAATAATTGGTAAGCACCTCCATACCTCGATAGCTGTTAGTCTCAGCTTGAGTAAGTCTTGGGAAAGACTTGTTCCAAATGGTCTGGTTCAATAGTGGGGCTACTGTGTGGTCGAAGGACCATATTTAAGTCACTGAGCAGGACTTACTCCCTTTACTACCAGGTGAAACACACCTGTAAAATTTGCTGAAACTCATACCAGATGTGCTTGTGTGTGAAAATTACTGTCTCTAATGAGGGAATGAGCCCCTGGTTTTATTTTTTCTGAAAAGGATGTATTTTTCTGTTTCCAGGTATACAAGTCACGAGCTGTAAAGGGAAAATATATTAGAAAGGGTCCTGCCCACCATCTCTTCCATGTTCCTGTCTCAAGGGTAATAAGGGTAACATACCATGTTGTACCACCTCAGGCTGGTACAAGTAATCACTTTTGGTATGGGAGGACTTTAGATTACAAGTGGTGATGGCAAAGAATAGGAGAGAGAGTATATCAGTGCATCGTCATCTGAAGGATTCTGTAACCCTGGGGGAGAATATTTTTTTGGATATGACAACTTTAGGCCTGTTCTGCCATCCTGAGGAAAGAAGTAAACAGAGGTGCATACATGACACAGATAAAACTATCAGCATACACACACAGACCAATAGCCACAAACACTTAACCCACAAGTCCCACACCACTCCATTTTGACTCTACAGAGATCTGAGATGACAGAGAGAACATCCCAGATTGCCTCTTGAGGATGCTGCAGATGACCTCTGGAAGATGTCACATATATCCTCCCTAGGAGGCCCTAGATTACCTCTCATGGAGGTTCCAAACGGCTTCCCAAAGAAGTGTCAGATGACCTCAAAAGGAGGCCCCAGACGTCCTCTCAATGAGAATGTGATTACCTCTTGAGTAAGTCCCAAATGGCCAGTCAAGGAGGCCACATATGAACTCCAAAGGAGGTTCCAGATAACCCTCTTGAGAAAGCGACAGATGACCTCCAGAAAAGGTCCTATATAGCTTCTCAAGGAATTCCCAAATGATGTCTGAAGACAGTCAGATTTTTCATAAAGGTAAGCTGAGATGACTTCCCAAAGAAGCTCCACATGACCTCAGGAGGTCGTCCTAACTTGCCTCTTAAGGAAGCCCCAATGACTACTTTTGAATAGGTGTCAGGTGGCCTCCTGAGGAAGCCACAGATGACCTCTGGAGAAAGTCCAAGACGACCACTGGAGAAGGCCCAACATGACCTCCAGGGTAGGTCTCAGATAGCTTCTCAAGGAAGTTGCAGATACACTCTTGATGAAGTTCCAGATGGCTTCCTAAGGAAGCACTACATGACCTCTTAAGGAGGTTCCAGGTAGCTTCCCAAGGAAATCACTCATGACCTCTCAAAGAGTTCTCAGATGGCTTCCCAAGAAAGCCACAAATGACCTCTAGAAGGGGTCCCAAAAACAGGCTGGCAAGCTTGCCCAGACGCACCCCTAGAGGTACCTATATGACTTTTGTCTATGTTGCTCCTCTGGAGACAAACACTCGAGGCCTTGAAGGCTGACACTCTCACCTATAGGGATTTTCCCCTCAGGCCAAGGCCTGATGCCATCCAAACGGATTAATCTTCATGGGGTCTCCAAAAATTCGGACCTCTAATGTTCAAGAGAATCCATCGAGGCACATTTAATATAATAAATGTTCTCCAAACCACCGAACCCAAAATTATGATATCCAAAGCTCCAAATATCAAAGGGCAAGCCTTTTGTCCCCCTTACCTTTGTCTCTCCTTCACTAAAGACCTGTACTTCATTGAAGTCTTTCCCTTTATCCCTTCTACCAGTTCTTTCTTCTCTTCAGGCCTCTCTACTCTCCACAGGCCTGAACTGCTTTGCCTGGGTCGTCGGTTGCCATCCTTCACCTCCTGCTCTCCCTCAAATTCTTCTCCTCCCAGGTCTTTCCACTTCTGTTATCACACCACTTCCTCCCTTCCAGGACTTTTCAATTTTAATCTCCCCTTCCATTGCTGTGAACAAGCAGCATATATAAAGTTTGTACCCCTTCTCCACTCCAACTGCTAACAGTTTTCAACTATCACATCCCAAGCTCCCCACAGCCTAATCACTTCTTAACAGCTCAACTCTTGGTGATTAATGTACCAGCCCCTCCCACAGAATGCCCTGCCCCCTCCAGCTGGCCAGGAGATGGGGCCACACTGATTACTGGACCCCTATAGATTATCGGTGCCCTGCTGATTATTACAGTATCCTCCTTGTGAACTAGTTGCAATTGAAATTGGAAATTTGATTGTGATATTGCAAACTCGTTGTGACATCACAATCCCATTTTGACATCATCATCATCACGACATCACAAATCCTTTGTGACAATATTTTCATTGTAACATCATGATTCCATTGTGACATCTCACATGTATTATGACTCTTAACTCCTTTGAAAAATCACATACCCTTTTCAACATTACAGTCCCTTTGTGTACCCATATCCTTGTTGTTAACTAATGACAATTGAGATCAGACATGCCATCATAACATCAAAAAGTGTTTGTGACATCCTCAACAGTGTGACATCACATTTTCATTATGAGAGCATCAGTTCATTATGACATCACCAAACTCAATGACATAATCGCATTATGACAATTGTCATTGTGATGTCGTAGAAACATTATGAATGTCTATTCTGTGATTTCATTGTATTTCAAATGTGGCATGAGAGTTGATATCAGAAACACACTTTTGTGCCTATATAACCATTTTGACATCATAATCACGTTGTGACATCACAGAGCCATTGTGATATATCTAATACCATGTGACATCACAAACCTCTCCTATCTTCATAACTTCTGTGACATGCTGACATTGTGATATCTTATGACTTTTTGCCCTCAGAGTTTGTTTCCAACCTCATATTTCATGTATGACATGAGCCATCAGAAATTCACTGTGACATCCTGACCATTGTGACATCACACTGACAGATGTCATGAACATCGTGTCACATTGTGACATTACAAAAAGTTTTGGTGTCAAAATTAGTTGGTGATGCCATACAGGTAAGGGGTCACAGTAGGTCTATAATGTCACAATTGGTTGGTGAAATCCAATTGGCATAAAGTTCTCAGTTATTCTGAAATCACAGAGAATTGAGTTCACAATGGACTGTGGTATCTTCAAAGTCATGTGTTGTCACAAATGTGATGAAGTCCTAGGAGGATTGTGATGTCATAATGTGACACAATGGTCATGATGTCTGTCAGTATGATGTCACAATAGTCATGATGTCACAGGGGATTTCTAATATCACATATCATAACTGAATTATTATGTTTGAAAACAGATTACGAGCTCATAAAGGGCCTAAGACATCACAATTGCAGCACGTCACAAGACATATGAGGACAGGGCATATTTGTGATGTCACAGTTTGTTAGTGATATATCCATGGCACTGTGATGTCACAAAGTGATTGTGATGCCATATATTGATGAGATCACAATGATTTTCAGATATCAACCCACATGCCACTTTTAAAATAGAATGAAATAAGAGCATAAGCATTTACAATGTGTCTATTACCTCACAATGACAATATAATATCATAAAGCTATGAGGTCATTGTAAATTGGTGATGTTGCAAGGAGGTGATGGTGTCATAATGAATATGTGTTGTCACACTGGTGATGGGGTCACAAAGTGTTTGTGATATTACAATGGCATATATGAATTCAATTGTCATGTGTTCAAATTGAGGATATGGGTACACAAAGGGACTGTAATGTCACAAATGCCATATGTGTTTTCAAAGGTATTTAAGGGTCATGATAGCTTTATGATTCACAGTTGTGATGAGGTCACAATGTGTTTTTGATGCTATAATGTTTTTGTAATACCTCAAACACATGTCCAATTTGAATTGCTACTATTTCACAATCTGCATACAAGTTCACAGAAGGATCTTGAGGTCCTAAGGGACATGAATTTTTTTTTTAATGATATGAGGTCATATTAGGTTTTTGAAACAGTGGGACAGTGATATCACCATGGCAAAGTCAACTCACTACATCATGTCAGAATATAATTTTGGTGTCACAAATAGTTTGATGATGCCACATTAATGATGAAGCCACAAAAGTTTGGTGGTGTCACAATGTGCTGGCCATGTCACAATGAAATGATGGTTCTCAACTGTCTTTAACTTACAATGAGTTCATGAGTTCACAAAGGGACTGTGGTTTCTCCAAAAGTATGTGTTGTTACATATTGAAATCCTAAAAGGTTTGTGATGTCCGAATTTGACACAATGGTTATGACATCTGGCAATGTGATGACACCATGGTCATGATGTGACTGGGAATTTGTGATATCAAATGTCATATGTGAAATTTAATGAGGTGGCCAACAGATTATGAGGAAAAAAAGGCATGTCACAAAAGTTATGATGACAGGACAGGTTTGTGATGTCATGGTGTGTTAGCGATATCACAATGAAAATGTGATATGCAAAGGGATTGTGATGTCACAATTATTATGAGTTTATGATTTGTTTATGATATCCACCTATATGACACATTTGAAGAAGAATGAAATCACAGAAAAGGCATTCATAATGTATAGATGATATCACAATGACAATGTGAAATTATAATTTTATCATATTTCATTTTTGTGATTTCACAATGAGCAGATGGTATCACAACGACATTGTGATGTCACAGTTGTGATGACCTCAAACTTTTTAATGTTGAAATGTCATGTCTGTTCTCAATTGTCAATATTTCACAGTGGGGATTGGGTACACAAAGGCACTGTTATGTCACAAAGCTATGTATTTTTTCAAAGGTTATAAGAGGTCATAATAGATATGGGATGTCACAATGTGATCCTGGTGACTAAACAGCAATGTTACGTCACAGTGACTTCATGATGTCACAGTGGTTTTGAGGTCACAATGGGTTAGTTAGATCATGAGTTTGTAATATCAAAATTATTTGTCCAATTTCAATCGCTACTAGTTCACCATGAGGACACTGTAATAACCAGCAGTGCCCCTATAATCCATGGGAACAGATAGTCAGACCTCCTGGACTGGACCACCAGACAGGAGGGTGCATGCTGCTGGAGTGAGCAGGACATGCTGCTGAAGAGATAGGAAGTTAAGACCCACGTGGTGAGCTGCCAAGAAGTTATTGGGCATGGACATTTGGGAAGTGATGATTGAAAACTGTTATGCAGGAAACATATTTTAGTGGGAGCAGGGTACAGTCTATATATAGGTTGCATGTTCAGAGCAACAGAAGCGGGAAGGAAAAGGGGAAAGGCCTAGAAGGAAAGAACTGTTGAAACTGCAGGAGGTTAAAGTCCTGGGAGGAGAGGAAATTTTCGAGAGCAGGAGGTGAAAAACAGCAACTGGCCACTTGGACAGGGCAGGGAAGGCCTGTCAAGAGTACAGCAACCTGAAGAGAAGAAGGGAATGGTGGAAGGAAAAAAAGAAAAGACCTGAAAGGTAGGACAGGTCTGTAGAGAAGGAGGTTGAAGGAAAGGAAAAAGCCTTGACCTTTGAAGTGTGGAGCATTGGACATGATTATTTTGGGGGTTGGTTGTTTGAAGAGCAGTTAACAAATAGCTGGGCTGCTCTTTGGAGGTCTGAGGGTTCATGGTTGAGGCTGTAATTAGCTCTGGGCATCCAACCCAGGGCAAGGTAGTCGCTTGTTACAAAATTTATGAAGACAAGACAGGTTTGTGATGTTACATTGCATTAATGATACCACAATATCAATATGAGGTCACAAAGGGATTGCAATGTCGCAATGGTAATATGGTTCACAATGGGTTTCTGAAATCAACCTATATGCCACATTTGAGATAGAATGAAATCACAGAATAGGCAACCACATTGTCTCTATGACCTCACAATGAAAATGTGATGTCATAATGCTATGTTGTCATTGTCATTTTGGGATGTCACAATGGGCTGATGGTATCCTAACAACAATGTGATCTCACTCTGTAGATGATTTCACAAAGCGTTTGTAATGGTACAATGGCATGTCTGATGTCAGTTGTCCTTTGTGCACAATGAGAATATGGCTACCCAAAGGGACTGTGGTGTTACAAACACGATGTGCTTTTTCAAAGGTGCTAAGAGGTCACAACAGGTTTGGGATATCACGAGGTGATCGTGATATCACTGTGGCAATGTGATGTCACAATGGGTTTGTGATGTCACAGTGGTGATAAGTCACACTTGGATAGTGATGTCACAATGAATTTGTAATATCACCATTACCTGTCCAATTTCATTCTACTAGATCACAATGAAGATACAAGTTCACATAAGGAGCTAGAAGTCAGAAAGGCCATAAATTTTATAAAATATTATGAGGACATAATACAATGGTGAAAATGCAATGGGACAGAGATATTCCATTGGCAATGTGATGTTAACATTACATGAGATAGTATTGTTTTGAAGTGACAAATATTTGGTGATCCATACAGGTGATGAGGTCACATAGGTTTGTGATTTCACAATGGGATGGTGATGTCACAATCTCCTGCCAGATCTCTAATTGACAATGAATATATAAGTTCATAAGGGATAATGATGTATCCAAAGGTATATGTTGGCACAAGTGTAATGGGTCTTAACAGGTTTGTGGTGTCACAATGTGACTCAGTGGTCATGACAACTGGCAGTGTGATGTCACAGTGTCGATGATGTCACAGTGGATTTCTGATATCATGTCATACCTGAAGTATGAGTTAAACAATTTATGAACTCAGAGATGCCAAAGAGATCACACTGGCAGCATGTCAAAAATTTTATGAGAATAGGAGAGTTTTGTGATGGCACATTGGGTTAATGATATCATAATGGCAATGTGGTGTCATCAAGGTATTGTGATGTCATAATGATTACATGGTCACAATTTATTTCTGATATCAACCCACCTGCCACATTTGAAATACAATGGAACCACAGAATAGGCATTCCAATGTATCTATGACATCACAATGACCCTGTGATGTCATAATGCTATGATGTCATTGTTTTAGGATGTCACAATTTGCTGATGTTGTCATAATGACAGTGTGATGTTACACTGGTAATGATGTCACAAAGTGTTTTTGACATTAAAGTGGCATGTATGATCTCAATTGTCATTAGCTCAAAATGAGGATATGGGTACACAAATGGCCTGTGATGTCACAAAGGCCATGCTTTCTTTCAAAGATTCTGAGGTCCTAATAGGTTTGAGATGGAACAATGTGATTACGGTGGCACAATGGCAATGTGATATCACAAAAAGTTTGTGATGTGGTCACAATGGGTTAGTGATATGTCATCATTGCCTTAGAGGTAATAATTACGCGAGTTCACAGAAAGAGCTTGAAGTCTCAAAGGCCGTGAAGTTTCTAAGATGTGATGTGGCCATAATCCGTTTGCAAAAACACAATGGGACAGTGAAATAACAATGCTAATACCACAATATCACGTCAAAATAATGCTTTGATACCACAATTAGTTGTTGATACCATTCTCATGATAAGCTCACAATAAGTTTGTGATGTCACAATAGGTTCATGATGTCAGAGTGGCATGGGATATCTCAATTGTCATTAATTGACAATGAATATATGAGTTCAAAAAGGGACTGTAATGTTTCCAAAGGCATGTGTTGTCACAAATGTGATGCTGGTCTAACAGCTTTGTGGTGTTACAATGTGACACAATGGTCATGACATCTGGCAGTATGATGTCATAAGGGATTTCTGATATCACATGTTATAGCAGAAATATGAGATTGAAAACAGATTATGAGCTCATAACGGCACTACTATATGACCATGGCAGTATGTCACAAACTTTACAAGGTCAGGACTGGTAGTGACGGCACAACAGGTTAATGATATCACAATGGGAATGTGATGTCACAAAGGATTGTGATATCACAATGGTTATATGGTCAAAATGGGTTTCTGAAACAGAGTGAATTCACAGAATAGGCCTTCACACTGTTAAGTCATAACAATGTCACTTTGATTTATAATGCTATGATGCCATTGTTGTTTGGTGATGTCACAATGAGCTGATGGTGTCATAATGACAATTTGATGTCACTGCAGATTTATGATGTTACAATGGTTATGAGGTCACATTAGGTTTCTGATATCAACACACATGTCAAATTTGAAATAGAATAAAAAAGCTGGGTGCCAGTGGCTCACGCCTGTAAATTTAGCTACTCAGGAGGCTGAGATCTGAGGATTGCAGTTCAAAGCCAGCTCAGGCAGGAAAGTCTATGAGACTCTTATCTCCAATGAAAACCACTAGAAACCAGAAGTGTCTCTGTGGCTCTAGCGATAGAGTGCTCACCTTGTGCTGAAGAACAGGGACAGCACCCAAGCCCAGAGTTCAAGCCCAAGGACTGGCAAAAAAAAGATTAAAATCAGGCATTCATAATCTTTTTATAACATCACAATGGCACTGTGATCTCATAATGCTATCTTGTCTTTGTAGATATATGTCAAAAGTAGTTGATGCTACCATAATGACCATATCACACTGGTGATGTCACAAAGGGTTCGTGATGTTACAAAGGCATGTTTGATATCAATTGTCAGTTCATAATGAGGGTATAGTTACACAAAGGGACTGTGAAGTCACAAAGGCCATGTGTTTTTTCAAAGGTGCTAAGAGGTCCTAATAGGTTTGGAATGTCACAATGTGATAGTGATTTCAATTGGCAATGAAAGCTCACAATGGTTTTGGGATGTCACATTGGTGATGAAATCAAATAGTTTTGTGAAGTCACATCTCCTAATCACATGTCCAATTTCAGTTGCTACTATTTCACAATGAGGATATGAGTTCACAGAAGAAGACAAGTATAAAAGGTTATGAATTTTCTAAAATTCAGTAGGTTTTTGAAAACACAGTGGAAGAGTGACATCACAATGGCAATGTGATGTTGCAATATGATGACTTAATAATGTTTTGATATCACAATTGGTGATGCCCTACTGGTGATGAGTTTACAAGAGGTGTGTGATGTCACAATGGGTTGGTGATATCAAAATGACACAGGTGATCTCAATTGTCATAAACCCACAATCAGTATATGAGCTCACAGAGGGACTGTGATGTCTCCAAAGGCATGCATTGTCACAAAAGTGATGAAGTCCTAACAGGTGTCAGAATGTGACAAAATGCTCATAAAATCTATCAGAGTGATGTCACCATGTTCAAGATGTCACACTGGATACGGGTATCACATTTCATACCTGGATTGGGTATGAGAAGATTGGAATTTCCCATAGGGTTAGTGATATCACTATGGAAATGTGGGGTCATTAAGGGATTGTGCTCCCACAATGGCTATTAGATCACAATGTGATTCTACTATAATAGGTTTGTGCTGTCACAATTGGTTGGAAATGTCACAATGGCATGCCATATCTCAAAGGTCATTAATTCGCTATTAAGATATGAGTTCACAAAGGGACTATGTTGTTTCCAAAGTCACGTGTTGGCACAAATGTGATGAAACCCTAACAAATTTGTGAGTACACAATGTGACACCATAGTCTTGATGTCTATCAACGTGATGTAACAATGTTCATGTCAGAGTCAATTTCTGATATCATATGTCATACCTGAAATATTATGAGTTTGAAAACAGATTATAAGCTTACTAAAGGAGGAAAATATACTAATGGCAGCATATTGCACAAGTTTTGACTAAAAACTCATGGTCTTTGGAGCTTAAGATTCTTTCTTTGAAATTGTATCCTCATTGTGAACTAGTAGAGTTTGAAATTGGATATGTCATTGTGACATTACAAACTCATAGTGACATCACAAACTCATTGTGACCTTGTCACCACTTTGACATCACAAAACCATTGTGACATCACATTGCTGTTGTGCCTTCACAATCACATTGTGACATCACAAAGCTATTGTGAACTCTTGATGTACAAGTCGTTATGTCGAAAATGAACTTTCATGTGGAGAGGGGGAGGGGGAGCGGGGAGGATTCGGTGGGATGGCAGGGAGAGGATGGGAAGGCGTGGGAAGGGGAAACAAATTAGGAGGCTACAATGTTTGATAAGAAATGTACTCATTATCTTGCCCATGTAATTGTCAGCCCTCTGTACAGTATTTTCACAATAAAAAAACATGAAAAAAGAAGAAAAAACAAACACATGACCTCTGTGGCATCACAGACCATTTGTGTACTCATATCTTCATAGTGAACTAATGAAAATTGTTATCACACATAACATTGTATCATCACAAACACTTTGTGCAATAATTATGACTGTGAAATCACATTGTCATCATGACACCACCATTCATTGTGACATCACCAAACCCCAATGACACCATACCATATTTTTCTTTTTTTTCTTCTGTGGGTTTTTTTTGTAGAAAATAGAGTGTACAGAAGGATTACAGTTACATGAGCAAGGTAATGATTACATATCCTATCAAACATTGCTGCCTTGACATCCCATTGTCATTTTCATGTCATAGACCCATTTTGAATGCCTATTCTTTGATTTCATTCTATCTCAAATGTGCCATCTGTGTTGATATCAGGAAACCATTATGAACTCATGACCTTTGTGACATCTAAATCTCTTTGTCACATCACATTGCCTTTGTTATATCACTAACCCATTGTGATATCAAATACCTCTCCTGTTCTCATAATTTTGTGGCATGCCTTTGTGATATCTTAGGCCATTTGTGAGTTGAAAATCTGTGTTCAACTTCATATTTCAGATATGACATGAGATATCTAAAATCCAGTGTAACATCATCATATCACACTTCTGGACATCATAACCGTTGTGTCACTTTGTGACATCTCAGACCTGTTAGTTCTTCACCTTTTTGACTACATATGCTTTGCTGACATCAGAATCCCTTCCCAAACTCATATACTCATGGTGTGTTAATGACAACTGAGATCCACATACCATTGTGCCATCACCAACACCTTGGGACATCTCAAATCTATTGCGACCTCCTCATCAGTATTGCATCACCAATTGTGACATCAAAACATTCTTATAACATGATGGTGAGATATCACATTGTCATTGTGAAATCACTGTCCCATTAGGTTTTCACACAGTATGACCTCATACTATGGAGCTTCTTCTATCACCTGGTATCCTCATATTGAATTATGAGTCATTGAAATTTGATATATCATACAAACAAACTGTGACATCACAAAACCATTGTGACCTCATCTCCACTGTGACATCAAAAACCCAATGGGATATCTCATTTCCATTGTGACATTATGGATCACATTGTGCCATCCCAAGCCTATTATGACCTCTTACCACCTTTGAAAACACACATGGCCTCTGTGACATCACAGAACCTTTTTGTATCCATATCCTCATGGGGAACTAATGAAAACTGACATCAGATATACCATTGAAACATAACGAATTCTTTTTGACATAATAATTGTGACATCATGTTGCCATTATGACACGATAAGGTCATTTTGACATATAAAACTACAATGACATCATAGCATTGTAACATCACGTTGTCATTCTGATGTCATAGACACGTTGTGTTTGCCTATTATGTGATTTGATTCTATTTCTAATGTGGCATGTCGGTTGTTACCAGAAATCCATTGTGAGTTCATGACCATTGTGATATCATGATGCCTTACTAGCATCACATTGCCAGTGTGATGTCACATTGCCAAATTGATGTCAAAAGGGGATTTTGATGTGACAATGGTTATGACATCACAATGAGTTTCTGATATCAACCCACATGCCACATTTCAAATACAATGAAATCACAGATTTGGCCTTCATAATGTGACAATGATGTCACAATGCCAATGCCAAATGCTATGCTGTCATTATCATTTTGTGATGTCACCATAAGCTAAGATGTCATAACAACAATATAATATCGCCCTGGTTATGATGTCACACAGGGTTTATTATCTTACAATGGTTATAAGGTCACAATGTGTTTATGATATCAACTGATATGCCACATTTGAAATAGAATGAAACCACAAGATATACATTCACAATGTGTCTATGACAGCAAAATGGCAATGCAATGTCATAATGCTATGATGTCGCTGTAGCTTGGTGATGTCACAATGAGCTGATGGTGTCATAATGACAGTCTGATGTCACACTGGTGATGATGTCACAAAGGGTTTATGATGTCACAATGGCATGTCAGATCTTAATTGCCATTAGTTTATAGTGAGGATATGAGAATGAAGTCACAATGACATATACAAATGAACTGTAATGAAACAAAGGCCATGTATTTTGTCAAAAGTGCTAAGGTTCCTAACAGGTTCTGGTTGTCAAAGTGTTAATGATATATAAATGGGTTGGTGATGTCAAAACTAGTTTGCAATATCACATCTTACTTCAATTTTCAATTGCTACAAGTTCACAATTATACAAGTTCACAGAAGGAGCTTGATGTCTCAAAGGCCATAATTTTCTAAGACGTGATGCGATCATAATAGGTTTGTGAAAACATGATAGTTCAGTAATATCACAATTGCAATATGATGTCAAATTACAATGTCATAAGAGTGTTGTTATGTCACAATTAATTGGTGATGCCATAATAGTGTTGAGTTCAAAATAGTTTTGTGATGTTGCAGTAGTTTGGTGATGTGACAATGGCATTCCAGACCTCAATTGTCATTAACTCATAACGAGTATATGAGTTTAGAATGGGATTGTGAGGATTCCAAAGTCATTTGTTGGCACAAATGTGATGAAGTCAGAACAGATTTGTGATGTGACAATGTGACACAATGGTCATTACATCTAGCAGTGTGATGTCACAATATTCATAATATCACAGTATATTTCTAATATGTAATGTCATACCTGAAATAATATGAGGTTGAAAATAGATTGAGCTCACAATGGGCCTAACACAGTGGCAACACGTCACAAAATTTATGAGGACAGGACATGTTTGAGTTGTCACAGTTGTTTAGAGATATCACAATGGCAATGGTATATCACAAAGGGATTGTCATGTCACAATAGTTATGAAGTCAAAATGTGTTTTTTGATATGAACACACATTTGAAATACAACGAAATCACATAATAGGCCTTCATAATGTATATATGTTTTCTCAATGACAATGTGGTGTCATAGTGGTATGATGTCATTACAGATTTTTGATGTCACAATGACCTGATGTTTTCATAATGACAATCTGATGTCACACCAATGATTATACTGTAAATGCGTTGTTATATTACAATGGCATATTTGATCTCAATTGATATTTCACAATGAGGATATGGATACACAAAGGGCCTGTGATGTCACAAAGGCCATGTGTTTTTTCAAAGGTGCTAAGGATGTCATAATGTGTTTGGGAGGTAATCAAGGTGATTGTAATGCCACAATAGCAATGTGATATCACAATGGCTTTGTGATGTCACATTGCTGATGAGGTCACAATGGATAGGACAGGTTTGTGATGTCAGAACAGGTTAATGATATCACAATGGCACTGTGATGTCACAAAGGGATTTTCATGTCACAATGTCCTTGAGGTCACAATGGATTTTTGATATCCACCAATATTGCTAGCTTGTAATATTATGAACTCACAGAATAGGAATTCACAATATGTCTATAATGTCACTATGACATATAATGTGATAATATTATGATATTTAAGTTTAGTGATGTCAAAATGGCATGTCTAATCGTATTGCTAATTAAATTACCATGTGGATCCCAAAAGTTGCTGTGTGCTGAGTCCTTCAAAAGGCACATTGTGCTGAATCCATTACACAGGGTTTTTTGAGCTTTTTTTTTTTTTTTAATTGTGCTGTGTGCTGTCATCCCAAAAGATTCAATTTTCTGATTCCTTGAGAGGACAATCACACACACACATACACACACACATACAAACACACACACACACACACACACACACAAACACAGAGCATTACCTTGCACCTGCTTGGTGTGTGGGGTGGATGGAGAAGAGTCTTCTCCAGTGTTTGGGCTGAGGGGATCTTCAAATCCCCCAGGGAGCTGCTGGGCTTGGGGGAAAGCCCTGAGCTGAGGTGAGGCAGCTCCTCTCATGGCCTGGTAACATTAGGGCAGAGTCAGGGCAGCACAAAGCCAGGAGCAGGGGCATGCCCGAGGTGGGGAGGGGCTGTGACTGAGGGGAGGACAGGGCATGGCTGAAGGGGCACGTAGTTGCTGCAGCCAGGGGAACACAGTAGCTGGCATACTTGCGCAGCAGGGACTGGGCAGTGTGGGTGAGAAGTGGGGCAGAGAGAGAGCAGAGAAGAGCAGGCACATACACCAGGGGTGGCAGCATCAATGGCTGGCCTCCGCTGCTGTAGGAACACAGGTGTGGGCCAGGAGCACAGAGGACACAAATCCAGCACAGTAGGCACATCCCTCTCACAGCCTCAGGGAGGTTTAGAGGCCAGGTAGGCCCTGAGTCCAAGGTCCTTGCACCAGAAGCTCACAACCCTGCCAGCTGTCTGCCCCTGCCCAGGCCCCTTCTCCTGCCCTCCCCGTGACACTGCGTTTGAAACAGGTTGCTGCCAGCTTGGACCAGTGGCGCCTCTTGGAGTCATCCAGCAATGGTGTACCCCTGGCCTCCTTATGGCCCTGACCTGGTCCCAGTCCCCAGTGGAAGCCCGTGGTCTGCACCTCACAAACTCCTCCTACACTCCACCTCCCACAGACCTAGACCTGTGACTCCTGCCTCCCCTCTTGTGTCCCAAACGCACCTCGCCAGCACCAGGCAGGCCAGCTCTGACTCTGCCACAAATGAGCCCCAGGAATGGGGGGTGGGGGAGTGGATGTTGATCCTGGGATCCCACCCCCATCCCTAGTGGACAGTGTCCAAGCAAAAGGGCAGATGCAGGGATGGGTGATGAGGGGGTGCCACTGAGCCCCTGGCCTAGAGCAGTGGGAGCCACAGAGCCATGCATCTGCACCCTTCCTCTCCCTGGGGAGAACCTGGTGGCTTTAGTCAGGGGTGGAGAGCAGCAACTCCACACATGCCTTCTTGGGATTTTTCCTTTTTGGGGGGATGGGGGGTGTTGGATGCAGAAGATAGCCCCCCCACTTCTGTGTGGGCCCTTGTCTTTTGTGCTTGGTCACCCTTTCCCCTGAGGAGGGTCCCAGAAGAGCCCACTAGGGAGGTGAGGGCACTAGGGATCAGATAGAAGGTGAATGTCTGGGAAGAACATGCCCCTCCATCACAGATACACCCTGCTGGTCCCCCCCACTCCAGTTGTCAACAGCACTCACAGGGTGATCACATTTCCCAGCTCTGCCACCATCTGCCGGTGCTCCAGGTCCATCTGGTTTCCTCATCCTCCCCCAGAATCCACCAAGTCACCCAGAAGCATCTAGGCTGGAAGTAGGAAGTTCATCCATGTATGTAGCCTTTAGGACCCCATCCATTTACCCAACACTGCCCTGACCCCGGGTCAGACACTTCTCTGGGGGCACCTTGACCTCTTGCTTGTTTTCAGTCTAGGCTCTGAAGAGCCACCTGTCTCAGGACTCCTTCACCCAGAGTACTGGTCTAGGGTTTTGGTGAATGGGGAGTCAAGGCTGGTTATTCCCAAGGGAAGGTGTCTGGCCCTGAAGAAAGGGAGAGGCAGGGTGGTTCAGCATTATTAGAGCAGTGCTTCGCTGGGTCGAGCCCTTGGTTCTGACAAGGGAACTCCCGTGCTCCCAGATGAGGAACCAACAAACTCAGGAGGGGCACTACTCTGAGTCTATGTGTGTGTGAGTGTGTGTGTGTGTGTGTGAGTGTGTGCATGAAAGAGAGAGAGAGAGAGAGGGAGAGAGAGAGAGAGAGAGAGAGAGAGAGAGAGAGAGAGAGTGAGAGAGAGAGCCTGACAGTGCAGAGGTGAATGATCAGTTGACAAATTGCAGGTGCTGCATGGATGAGTCTACAGTCACTGTTCTGGATTTGTGTGTGTGTGTGTGTGTGTGTGTGTGTGTGTGTGTGTGTGTGTGTGTGTGTGTGTGTGTACTTGTTCTTTTTTCATCAATGCCAAGTATGAGACCAACCATAATTTTTGTTTTCACCTTCACTGTTTCATGGCTCCTTTGGGGAATATTTCAGTAGACGTTCCTTTTCACCTCTCTCTTCCCCCTTTCCTATAGCCTACAGTAGCTGCTGGGCCTGTGTGGGTCTTCCCTATGAGGCCTGTGTGAACCACAGACCAAAGTGGACACCTACTGTCTTAAGCCTGAAGGCTTGTGAGACGAGTTTGACCACAGCTGCACTCTTCCAGCCAGACAGTCTCCTCTCGTTTGTATAGTTGGAGCTAATTCAAGGGTTGGGAATGTGTCTGCCAAATGTAACTAGGGAAGGAGATGGAGGGGGGGAGTAGGGCAGGGGCTGTGAATCTAGGAGGCTCTGGTAAGTGGTGAGCAATGTGACATTGCAGATGTTTCCCCACTACAGAGGATGAGAGGGCAACCTTACCAAGGGCATTGAGGGTGTCCGTGGGCATCTAGGCAGGGGGCTCTGGGACCCCACTGGTGGTGTGGATTACCTCCTGGGGAAGTGCACTGGTTTGAAGTCCTCCCTGGTGTTCTGCAGACTCTAATCTGTGTCCTGCCTGTGCTGTTTCCAGCTGGGCAGTGGTAGGCAAATGCATTCTCCCTGGTGGAGCCTGCTCGCTATCAGGTCATGGCAGTTAGGTAGGACTTGCTGAATGCCATTTTCTGTAACCTGCTGTGGGCTGTCTGGAAAGAAAAGGGGACTGCAAACATTGGAATCCTTTAAGTTTTCTTTTTTTTTTTTTCTATTTTTTATTTTTATTTTTTATTATTTTTTTTTGTCGGTCGTGCAGCTTGAACTCTGGGCCTGGGTGCACCACTTCCGGTTTTCTGGTGGTTTATTGGAGATAGGAGTCTCACGGTCTTTCCTGCCTGGGCTGGCTTTGAACAGCGATCCTCGGATCTCAGCCTCCTGAGTAGCTCGGATTACAAGCGTGAGCCACCAGCACCCGGCTTGGAACCCTTTAAGTTTTATTGGGACAAATGAAATGCCACCTTTTCGAGGGTTTTTTTCTTGAAGGTGGCAATTTCCACTAACAACTGGGATTATTGGTCAAATTAGACGGACCATTTCAGCCAACAATCAATGACGTTCAAAGTATCACAAGCAGAGTTCCCAAGCCAGATGGTCTCCTGCTATGAACGTCTTGCCTTGATTGTTTTTATGCAGCAGCTGTTGATTCTCCTCTGACTCTCTCTAGTGTGACCACCACAGTTGAGTGAAGGGTTAAAATACTTGAGGCAGTGACCATTTGTTGCTTGTTTCAGAGCATAGCAACACGTGGTACACACTGGTTGTTTGCCTTTATAAGACCTGTAAATCCTTAGCTCAGGGCTCTCCTCTTGGGCTCCACTGTATCAGTGTAGGACAAGGCCCCAGCTGCAGCCCGTTTAAATAAAACTGCTGTAGAGTCTGACTATTGGTGGTCTTCTTGGTGGGGGTCCTGCGACCAAGGCATAATGTTGAGGATGTCATGGGGAGAAGAGGTTATGACCTCACCATCCCTAGCCTGCCACCTGTGAGTAGAGAGGATTCTCAGCACCTGCACTGGACTCTGGGAGATTCAGAAACCCAAGATGCCTCCAGGATCCTTTATCTGCAACATGAAACGGGGGCCAGATGTGATGGGCCATCCTGGCTGGCCCCAGGGGTAGGAGAGTAGGCCCCTTGAGCCTGGTCTTCAGCTCATGGCAACCTCATTCACTCCTGAGTGGGGAATTGAGTGCCCCATAGCTCGTCAGCCACTGACCAGAGATCTTTGTGAAGATAAGCATCCCAGAGGCCCTGGAATCCAGCGAGTACACCGTGGATCATATCTTCGGAGCCCAAACAGTTATGTTTGGTGGCACCAGGAGGGTGGGAAGAGAGAGGAGGGGGAACTGTGAGAGAGCTACATCAGGCTTTGCCCATCCACCATGATGCTTACCTGGATGCGATGGGATTTTATGTAGTATTTTTGTAGACAGATGCTCATTTATTTATCCAACAGAGTTACAGTGTGTGCCAGGCTCTGGAGGGGTCAAAGACAATGAGAGTTTCCAGTGCTGGTTACACAGCACATAAAGAAACCTTGGTTTGAGCTGGATGCCGGTGCTTCATGCCTGTCATCCTAGCTACATAGGAGGCTGTGATGGGAGGATCGATGCTTGAGGCTCAGGCAGGAAAGTCTGTAAGACTCTTATCTCCAACTAACTACCAAAAAGAAAACACAAGAAGTGGATGTGTAGCTCAAGCCGTAGTCTGTTGGCCTTGAGTAAAAAGGCTCAGGGACAGCACTTGGGCTTGGAGTTCAAGGCCCAGGAGTGAGAGAAAAGAAGAAAAAAAGAGAAAGAGGAGGGAAGGCTGAATGGAGAAAAAGAGGAAAGGAAAGAAGAAGGGAGAACATGTGAGCCTTGGTTTGGAGTCCCAGGATCAAGGGAGCCAACCATTCACAATCTATGTGGGGACAATTTCAGAGCCTAAAGCCAGTTTGTAGGACGAAGCTACTGACACCTCAGCAACTTGCTGACATCTAGGAGCTGTGTGGTAGCCCACTGCAGAGGGAAGCAGCCTCAGGTAGGCACTAGGACTCAGGGCGGGTGACCAGGTTTCCATCATCCCTGGCGCCAATGACTTTATTTTCTGGTCAGATAAGAACAAGCTGTCCAACAGGTAGGGAGGTATTGGTGTGACGGGGTGTCGGAGGGGGGGGGAAGGGATAAGCAGGAAGATGAAGAGGGAGGACAATCACAGGTCAGCAGTGTCAGGACATTGGAGACATGACTTCGCCTGACAACCTAGACCAAAAGTGATAGAGCCTTTGACCCAGCCACACTGCTATTAAGAGTCTTGGCACATTGGATTCACCATTGACTACCTGGCTATCGTCCACTGAAGGATGCCTGTGCAGTACATCCTTGGTGAATGGGACTCTCCAAGGCTCAATCTGAAGTTGACACCCCCCACCCCGTTCTTTCCTCCACCAGAGACAGAAGTAAGCTCTTCACTAGCACAGGGCAGCCAGGGAATGAGGGTGGGAGTAAGGACCCTTGTTGCCCCAGACTTCCTCTAGGGGGCGAAATGGCCCCGTGAATGCCTTTCTCAGAGGCAGAGATGGGTCTCCGCCGGCTCAGCCTTTAGTCTAGATGGCAGATCTGGGATTCAGAGAGGGCAAACTGAAGGTGGGGAAGATTTGTATATAGGCTGGTGGGAAAACCAGAGGCACTGGTCTCGGAGCAGGGGGTTATTTCTTTGAGGATACTCAGAACCCAGGAAAATTCCTGGGATAGATCAGCCCTTTTCTGCTTCGTGAGAGAGAGGGACCTGGAGCCCTAGATTCTGTGTCCCATGTCCGAGAAATCCTTTCATTCCCACATCCTGTGGTTGGATAACTACACCTTACTTCCTTACTAGTGTAGAGGCAGGACAGTGAGAGATCTTGAGTCTTTGATAAGGTCAGGGGATCCTGAATATGCGATTGTACTTGAACATCCTAACTTGCTGCATGGGAAGTTCCATCTAGGATTACCATGATGTAGGACATAGAATCAAGAGAATCAGAACAGGATGGGGTCTGTTCTGGGAGTCTTGAGTATTATGTGTGAGCTTTCAGCTCCTGTATGCCCACCCGTTTCCCTTTCTTGGGTGGATCTTTGCTAGAAAAAGCTTGAAACTAGGGACTGGGTCCTGTCCCTTGTCATTTATACTCAAAGCTAGCACTCTACTATTTGAGCCACAGCTCCACTTCCAACTTGTTTGGGTGTTTATAATTGGAGATAAAGAATTCTCAAGGACTTTGTTCCTAAGGGTGGCATCCAACTGCAATCCTCAGATCTCAGTCTCCTGAGAGGATAGGATGAGAGGCAAGGAAAAGTATCATTGGCTGGGTGGCACTAGCTCATGACTGTCTTCCTAGGTAATCAGGAGGTGAGATCTGAGGATCAGTGGTCAAAGCCAGCCTGGGCAGAAAAAGCCCTGAAGCTCTTATCTCCAACGAACCACCAGAAAAGCACAAGTGGTTTTATGTTGTGGCTTAAGTAGTAGAGTGCTCACTATGAGCTGAAATGCTCAGGGACAGCACCCAGGCCTAGGATTCAAGCCCCACAACTGAAAAATGAAAGAAAGTAAAACACATTTGCCTGCAAAGAATGGTCCAGGTGTGGGAGGGACGAAGAAGGGGGTGCTGTGGTTGGGAGACCAGGTGCTCGCCCCACTGTACAGACATTTCTAAGAACTCCCCAAGTTTATCCCAGCTTGAAGCCACCGCTTCTAGAGGACGTGGCTTGTGGCAGGCAGGGAGTGGGCGAATGGGTGCAGGGGTGGGATAGCTGTGTCTGTATTCTCTCCAATAAAGGATGGATTTGAATGCTTGGTGACAAAGTCTGAAGTGAAGTGTTGCAAGGAGTTTGTGGCCTTATGACATTGTTTTCCTCTGTATGTAAAGGTGGCTGAAACCGGAAGCCGCCAGTGGCTCACAACTGTCATCCTAGCTACTCAGAAGGCTGAGATGTGAAGACCATGGTTCAGAGCCAGCTTGGGCAGAAAAGTCTGTGAGACTTGATGTCCAATGGACCACCAGAGAACAGGAAGAGGTGCTGTGGATTAAGTGGGAGAGTGCTCACCTTCAGCTGAAAAGCTGAGGGAGAGTGACCTGGCCCAGAGTTCAAACCCCATGAGTAACACCAAAAAAAGAGGTGGCCAAGTTTTCTGCATAGCAGTGTGTACGGTATGAAATGCCATGCTGGTCTATGAGACGTTCCAGATATGTGAGAGGCTCAATGTTTTGTGTACAGTGGGTCTGAGGTCCATAGTGCCACCTTCTTGGGGATTGGATGTGATCCTAATGGAATGAGTTCATGGTTCTGTCCTCAGTGACTGCTGAAGCCTTGGGCTGTCCATGTGTGTGTGTGTGTGTCTGTGTGTGTGTGTGTGTGTGTGTGTGTGTGTGTTTGTCGTGTGTCTGTGTCTGTGTCTGTCTGTTTGTAGTTAGAAGAACTGGGCCTTGAACTCAGGGCATAGGTGTTCTTCCTGACCTTCTGAGCTCAAAGCTAGTGCTCTGACACTTGAGCCAGAGGTCCATCTCTATCTATTTGGTAGTTCACTGAGGTAAGAATCTCAGAGCCTTTCCTGCATGGGCTGGCATTGAACTGAAATCATCCACAGCCTCCTGAGTAGCTAGGATGACAGACATGAACCACCTGTGCCGGATTTCTGTGTGTGTGTGTGTGTGTGTGTGTGTGTGTGTGTGTGTGTGTGTGTGTGTAGAAGTGGGTTGTAACAAGGAGCTCTGGACCCTTCGGGTAACATCTAGCTGCTATCTTTGGGGGGGGGGGGTGCATGGATGTTGTGTCTTAGGTTTTGGGGCTTGGATGGGTGAAAGGCATAAATTATAAGACCAAGGGATCTGTGTTCCCTGGAGCTGTCTACTCCCTTGTCCCTGGTTGGTGGCAGAGGGAGCTTGGGAGGACCTGGGGGTGGGGCTCGCAGGGGGTGGCTCCCCAGGGGGACAGAGAGCATGGCCAGCACTTAGTAAGGATACCAGCTCTGTTTATATGGAGCGCACTGGATGGATCAGATTCTGTTTCTTCTCATCATGAGGTCTGATGGGTGAGGCCAACTCTATTTTAAATCTTGACCTATGATCTTCAGATCTCAGCCTACTGAGTACCTAGGATTATAGTCATGAGCCTCTGGCAACGGGCCTCTTATTCATTTTGGTATATTAGGGTTTCAACTCAAGGCCTTAGGCTTGCCAATCAGGTACTCTACCATGAAAGCCAAGCCTTTCTGTCTTGGGCATTTCCGAGATAGAGAGTCAATATATGCTCAGGCTGGGCTGGATCACGATCCTCCTGTGACAAGTGTGGGCCACCATGACTGGTTCTCTGTATAGGGATGCTAGACAGGTAGTGCCACGTTCAGTCATCGGTTTAGATGGATTGTCCCAAACTCTTAGTACACAGCAGCTGATTCTTGACCACAGGTGAAGCACTGTACCTTGACCATCGGACCTAAGGATCCTTCTGGGACAGTTGCGAGGAAACAAGGGATCAATATAGGGAGATCCCTGGGGCAGGGACAGGCATAGAAGGAGTGGTTGCCAGATATGGTTCTTGGAAATTCTGTGAGCATATGACAGGAAGATACCCTGCAAGGGCTCAGATGGGGCCTGTTATTTATCATGCAACAGGTATGGGATTATGAAACAAAACATGGCTCTCTTTAATCCTTACCCAATCATCATATGGAAGGGGATCCTTCATTGTTCAGTTTTGCAGCTGGATAAAATGAGGCACGAAGAAGCTGGGTGACCTATTTATGACCCCCAGCTTACAGGAAGCTCAGCCTGAGTTCTCTGCCATGCTCCCCATAACAATAGCTGCTATTCCACTTTTTGTGGTGGAAAGTCCACTTCTTGTCAGTCCGGGGGCTTGAATTCTGGTCCTGGGTGCTGTCTTCAACCTCTTCAGTTCAAGGCAGGCGCTCTACCACTTGAGCCCTCAGCACCACTTCTGGATTTCTGGTGGTTCTTTGGAGATAAGAGTCTCACAGACCATTCCTGCCTGCGCTGGCTAAAAACCATGATCCTCATATCTCAGCTTCCTGTATAGCATTATGCCTGTGCCACTGGCATAAGGCCTAAGTCCAATTCTGATTTCTCTCTCTCTCTCTTTCTTTCTTTCTTTCTTTCCTTCTTTCTTTCTCCCTTCCTTCCTTCCTCCTTCCTTCCTTCCTTCCTTCCTTCCTTTCTTTTTTCTTCCTTCCTTCCTTCCTTTCTTTCTTTCTTTCTTTCTTTCTTTCTTTCTTTCTTTCTTTCTTTCTTTCTTTCTTTCTTTCTTTCTTTCTTTCTTTCTTTCTTTCTTTCTTTCTTTCTTTCTTCCTCTCTCTCTCTCTCTCTCTCTCTATTTCAGGAACTGTTTGAATGGGTCCTGGAGGAGGTGGCTCAGCGTCTCCATGTGGCTGGGACCCACGGTAACCCTCTTATTCTTGAGGTGGGCTGTGGGTCAGGAGCTGTCTTGCTCAGCTTGTTGAAATAGCTCCATGAGATAAGCCCTGCTAAAAACTTTCAAAGGCCTGACTGCAACCAGACTCCTTCCTGATAGCCCTCCTCTGCTTTAGGGAAATCCCTCTTCTACTCCACACCTTCCTGGAATCCCTGCTCTGCACCACCAGAAACCAGGCCACATCAATATCTCCTTCTATTTCCCACCTTGCTGCAATAGAACCCCGCCTACACCAGGCTCCTCCCTCAAATTCCCACCTCATCCACCAGATGAAGTCTGCCCCTAACTATTCTAGTCCATCATAGTCGAATTGCTCCCATATCCTAATACTTCCAAACTCCTCCCTTCCCTTTTATACCCCACCCCCAACTATCCTTCTCACTCCAGTGCCCCCCACCCCCGGTTTCATCAGAAACTCTGCCTATAACTAGCCTACTTGTAAGAGGCCTAACCTCTCAAACACAGCCATTAACCTACCTCTTCCCACAAAGCCCATCATGCTATACCAAAAACCGTTCACCTTCCTATAACTGCCCTTGAAGCCCTGCCTTCTTGACCAGAAGCTTCTTACACAGCCCATCTCCTGCCTGGAAAGACAGCCCTGCTCCACCACAAGCCTCTCTATTTCCCACATCTATGCGCTCAATGGCCTGCCTTCCTCTCCAGATAAACCCGCCTCCTATTGGCTCCTCCCTCAGTTCCACATCCTACTCCACCAGATACCCTGCCCACAATTATCCTACACCTTTTTAGGTCTTCGACTCCTTCTCAAAGCACCTCCTCCAACTAGCCCCATGGCTCTAAACCCTGCCCTGCTCCTGAAAAACCCCACTAGAAAACTCCCACCACTCTATGCCATTTCTGGACACACACATTGCTCCACTGGAAACCACTGAACCAGTTGGCCTCCCTCTGGAAGCCTCACTAGACTCAACTGTAAATCCCAGTCCCTCCATAGTCCCTTTTGGAAGGTTGTTTTGCCCTGCTGGAAATCCTAGCTATAGTTCATGTCCTGCCTTACAACACTGAAATACCCATCCAACCTTACTCCTCTTTTCGAAGTGGTGACTGGCTACAACAGAAACCCCATCCTAACTAGTTTAGTGCACTGGATCTTATCACTGCTCTCACAAAGCCCTGGTTCTGATAAAAGCCTCCATACATTGTGACTACATCCTGCTCTGCTGGAAACCCCACCTCCACCCTAATAAACTTCCCGAATGCCTGCCATTCTCCATGAGAAACCACACCCCTTACTAGCCTATGTCTTCCTAGTACCACCTTGCCCTCTCAAAGCCACACTCTGTAAAGCCACTCCCTCATAGCTTCGCATTCCTGCTCCAGAATCCCCACCTTCTGTCTACCTCTGGCCTCCATTCCCTGCCCTGCTTTATCAGAAACCTCACCCTACATATCCCACAAGGGCTCACAGTGTTCCACGAGATCCCCTCCTCTAAGTAATCTCTTCCTTTGTAGCCTTGTTCTTCCTTTTCAAAGCCCTGCCCTAAACAGCCTCCCTTCCTGTGACCCCACCTTCTTCCAATGAAAACCTGTCCACCTGCCAGACTCCATCCTAAATCCCGTCTTCTCTGTAAGAGACCCCTCCCCTAACAAATCTAGTCCTTCCTGTTCCCTTCCTGATGTCTCAAAGCCCTACACAGACTGGCCTTCACCCTCAATGCCTTGTCCTGTTCCACCTTACAGGCTGTGCCAATACCAACTCCTCCCTTAAACCAGACAGAGCTCCACCAGAAACCCCATACCACCTCTTCCATGAAGGTCTCATCTAGTAACTTTTATTACAAATGTGATTTTGAACATATCTGGGGAAATAAAAGTTCCAGCCTCCAGCTGGGCTCAATCACAGAGAAGGATTTGTGTCTGTTTTTGACTTTTCAGCTAGTCCTGACAATGTAAAATGCTCTTGTGTAAAACTGAATAAAAATCTGGCCAGTTTAATTTCAGGTGAATACTGCCCCCAGCCTTCCTCAAACAGAAGGGATTCAAAAGACCAATTTTTGAAATGACTTGCTAAATAAGCAAGCGCTGAGAAAATGAAGCTCAACAAAGTTACTTAGATTAAAATAAATACTGTATTAAATGTTTCTTTCAAAACTTTAAAATGTACATATAACTGATTTTGAATTTTTGCGTGCTTAAAAATTTCAGTGTGTTTTGTATGTTTTGTGAACATTTTCATGATAGAAATTGTCAGCATGCTGTAACAATTGGCTGAGTTTAAGTTTAAAGTTACAAAGTTATGAGATTTGATCATTACTAAAAAAATTTTAAAGCATTTTCACATTGTTTGAAATGGCTTTTTATGGATTCTTTAACTTAAAAAATAGAAAATCTGGTGTTTTAGAATGCATAAGGCTGTTTACACTGTAATCAAGATATATGGCTTAACAAAAAGGAGAAATTTAGGAGTGAAGGGTGAACAGGCAGAAGTGCAGTTCAGCTGGCCATGCATGGTGGAACAGGCCCTGGGAAGAGTCCACACATGTTGAAAGAGGGCAAGCTGGCAAAAATGCAGTTCAACTAACCCTAAAGAGTCGGATTGGGTGTGTGCCCATTCCACAGGAAGGGACAAGTGGCCCATATTTATTCTGCCCCATTACCCTGCAGATAGACCCTGGAAACATGATGGTAAAAATGAGTGATGTGAAGATCTGATTAACATTGCTAAAATTACCCCTTGGATCTGTTAAAATTAAAATTAAGAAGGCCTTAAAAAGAGGGTGAAAAAGTTTATTTGTATAATGTGGTTTGCTCTCAATGATATTCTGTCATTGGATATGTTATTTTTAATGCAAAAAGGTGTTAAGTCTAGCTTCTTGGTACAGTGATGGTGATTTTAATTTTTGCATTAAGAAAAAAATGTTATTTGAGCTTAAAAATTTAATGTGTATCTGTTTAAAAACAAGCAGCCAAAAGGAAATGAGTGACTCCTAGCCTCGAGAGTTTAAGGGGTTTTTCAAAATGCAACTAAAAACTAAATATAGAATATTAAAACAGAGATAAATAGGAGGCTTACAAATTAGGAATGGATTTCTGTATATAAAGTTTAAAAGTAAAATTGTTCTAAACATTTGTGTCAAACTACAAAAAGGAAAAATTAGAATTACCAAAGTTATTGCTTAATTCTTATTTCAGTTTAGTCTCAGAGGTTTTATTTTTTGTAACAGTTCCCAGCAGATCCACAAAAATGAGTGAGGATTCTTGTAAGTTTGTCAGATGTAACTTTGGCTCTTAATAAGTTTCCGGTAAGAATATGCTTAAAACCTACTTCCATGTTGACTGCCTTGTTGCTTTTAATTGGAGTAAAATGGCCTTTTATGAGACTCATTGATCTGAAAATTGGTTCGAATCCAGCCTGTGCAGATAAAGGTCTCTGTGAGAATGTCATCTCTACTCAGCCAGCAGAAGTCAGAAAGAGCAAGCAGACTTGCTTTTGGATTCAGTGCGGCAGAGTGCTAGCCTTGAGCTGTAGAGCTGAGGGACAGCACTCAGGCCCCAAGTTCAAGTCCAGCAACCAACTAAGGGAATTGCCAATGAGGCATTGTTCCCAGTGTGGAGAAGACACTCCTTGGACGAAAGTAATGGAGGAGCATCCAGAGACCATAAGCCAATGCTTAGATGGCAGAAATAATGTAAGATCCTTGAGTCATTTGTGCATGGCCCTTCAAAAATTAGTCAGAGCCAGGAGGTCATGGGAAGATAGTTTGTAAGCATGCCTAATGTCTATGATTGTAAGGGACAGGAACTTGTCAGTCATCTGTGATAGTAGTAAAAAGCTAAGGTTGTAAAATGTGGAGGATAGTTTAAATCCCAACCCCTGTATGTGCCAAAAGCTCTAATTGGCAGTAACTTTTGAGCTGACACCAGCTACATGAAATTCATCTGCTCACGAAAAGTTTGTAAACCTGAGAGTGTGTTTCTATTGATATCTGTCTGAAGGCCTACATAGGTATCTCAGACATTGTTAGGATTCCTAGAGATCACGTTCCTAAGCCATCCATAAAGATCATTTTGCAAACCAGAAGGCTAAATAAGCTCCACTGCTGTAGCCAGAAAAATGGTCTGTGCATTTGTCAAAAGTTAAAATATTGTTCTTAATGATATCTAACCCTGGTAACCTCTTTATAAAATAGGCTAAGTTTATAGGTTCCTGGCAAGGTAGGATCAACACTCTTGAGTCAGCTTGAAGAAGTGACAGAAGATGAATCTTTGCCCATTATCCCCTTTTAAGAACAAGGGAAAATATTCACTTTTTTTAAAATGTGGCAAAAATAGACAGAAGGAAAAGGCATGGATAATAATAGTACAGGCCTGAGCCCTGTATATATATCTGCTTAGAAAATCTTAGCCTTATTAAAAGAACTATTTGTTTAAAAAGTTGTCATCTTGGTAAATTGTCCTGGGCTATTGTATAAATTGTCTTAAAAACTAGTGGGGTCACAGCCTGCCAAGTGTATACAATGTATCCTTACCAGTCTATGTAGGAATTTACAGTGCAGCACGAGATGTGACAGTCCCTTGGAACCACTGAGAAACCCTGTTGCTGCTGCTGCACATACTAATGGGTAAACTTCAACAACAGCCTGACAGTTACCTCGAGGAAATCTACTTCATCACCCAGACCACCTCCACCTTGGTAAAAGTAGACTACACTCCTGCCTGATTCCATCACCTGAAAATGCTTCCCGGTTGAAAGCTGCTACAACTAAGATCTTGTGGGACATTCTCTTGGTAATATGCAGTAACCCTCTATACTCCCACAGTAGATATTGGGAACGAGGATATCACTGGCTTGCCTTAGGCACTTCAGGGTCACAGCCTAGTTTGGTTCTGGTATGGTAATAACCTGCTCCATTCTGGGTGTGTTTTAAAGATAAAGGAGAGATTTTTTTTTTAATCAATGGAGTTAGTATGAAGAATGAGACCCAGCCCTAATCTTAGCCTTAAAATCTAGCAAGCTTAGGCTGGGAAGGTGGCTCAGTGGTAGAGCGCTTGCCTTGCATGCCTCAGGCCCTTGGTTCGATTCCTCAGCACCACATAAGCAAAAAGAAAAAAGCCGGAACTGTCGCTGTGGCTCAAGTGGTAGAGCACTAGCCTTGAGCTAAAGAGCTGAGGGACAGTGCCCAGGCCCAGAGTTGAGGCCCCACAACCGGACACTCCCTCAAAAATCTAGCATGCTTTTCATCCCAATGGTGCCTTGAGGCTTTCTGAGATAACTTGGTTCCACAAGTCAAAGGAAAAATGGGCAGTTTTAAACTCTCACCACAAAGAAGCTCAAGGAATTGTAAAGAAGATGAGGGTAGTACAGAAAGCCTTAGGAAAGGAAATGGGGGAAAATTGGTATCCTCTGGATAAGAAAGGATTTAAAAAGTAAGGATTGTCTTAAAATGTTTGTAAAGAAGACAAACCTCAGAAAGTTTAAGTATGTAACAAATGGTATGAGTATGTCTTAAAATTGGAGCTTACAAGTACAGCTGGTATAAAATTAAGTTAGCTGTTATATACAGAGTCAAGATTGCTAGAAGAAAATGTCAGGGCCTTTGGTACTGTTAATTTTGTTACTCACAATCGGACCTTGTAGACTGGTGTCCTTTGTGAAAGAGAGGATCAGCACAGTCCATCTATTAGTTCTGAAATCCCAATACCAAACTGTAAATATAGAAAACTGTGCCAATTAGGGGAACATGATTGGTCCATGATGCTTTAGAAGAGGAGGGAATGAAGAGCCAAAGTAACTACAACTTGAGATTTTCCTCACCATCTTCTGCTAGGCTGCCCTCAGAGTAACCCCAAGAGAGAGAAAAAAAAAACACAGGTTGCCACCAACCGTGCCCACCCTTAAGTAAGCAGAACAGTTGGCCAAGTATTTGAGGAACAGAATATACCAACAGTTCAGAAAAAGGGCAGTATATTTTGTGTGGACTCAAACCAATCATGTAACTGCTTGTGTGGAAATTCCCTAAACTTGTTTGTTCAATACTATAAAAACTGTGCTGATTTTGCGCTTGAGGACTCTTACTGTCATCGGTTACCAGTGCGTGGAGGACCAAGCTTGAGCTTGCAAATCAATGACTCTTTTGATGTTCCCATTGGTCGTAGTTCTCTGATGGTCTTTTGGGGGTCCCAAGTCCGTACAAGAGGGCTTGATATAAAATGTCACTGCCCAGAGATTTGAATGAAGGCATTTATAGTTTAAATGATTTAGGGTAATTATTAACATCTATCACATGCTGAGGTTTTTATTTATACCCCTCTTTCACCCTTTCTTTCTTCCTCCCTTTCTTTCTTTTTTTCTTTTCCTTCCTTCTTTCCTTCCTTCGTTCCTTTCTTTCTTTCTTTCTTTCTTTCTTTCTTTCTTTCTTTCTTTCTTTCTTTCTTTCTTTCTTTCTTTCTTTCTTTCTTTCTTTCTTACTTTCTTTTAGTTCCTTTCTTTCTCTTTTTCTTTCTTTCTTTCTATCTTTCTTTGTTTCTTTCTTTCCTTCTTTCTTTGGTTCTTTCGTTCCCTTCCTTCCTTCCTTCTGTCCTTCCTTATTTCCTTCTTTCCTTCCTTCCTTCTTTCCTTCCTTCCTTCATTCCTTCCTTCCTTCCTTCCCTCTCTCCCTCCCTCTTTCCTTCCTTCCTTCTTTCTTTCCTTCTTTTGTTCCTTCCTTCCTTCATTCCTTCCTTCCTTCCTTCACTTCTCTCCTTCTCCTTCTGTGCTTTCTTTTCTTTCTCTTTCTTTCTTTCTTCCCTTTTCTTTCCTCTTTTATGAAATAAGTATGAATTTAGATATTTTGTTTGCTGAGCAGTATTATACCATTAGAACAATCCTTTTTTAATTTAGTTACTTTGCTCATAGGTTATCAATTTTGCTGAGGGCTGAACAGAGGCTAAGTTCCTTACTTATGTCTGCCAAGTAACTGGGATCACAAATGTATTCCAACTTGCTAGACTTTAAGATAATATGAGAATCGTATTACTTTCCTGGCACACTGGTTCTGAGGTGTGATCCTCTCAAATTCTCCCCCTTTAGTTAGTGATGTGAGCTCCAATAGATGGTCCTCAGTATAGATTATCTAAATGAATGATTGAATGTAATTTCAATATAATCTCTTTTTTCCCAGTTCAGGGACTGTTATAATTTTATTTCTATACAAATTTTGTGTATATGTGCACATTACTTTTAAAATGTTGCTTTCCCTCACTTTTTTCCTTTTTTATTTTTGTAGGTCATGGGGCTTGAACTCCAGGCCTGGGTGCTGTCCCTAAGTTCTTTAGATCAAGGCTAGCACTTTACACTTGATCCACAGTGCCACTTCCAGTTTTTTGGTGTTTAATTGGAGGCAAGAATGTCACAGATTTCCTGCAAGGGCTAGCTTTGAACTACCATCTGCAGATCTCAGCTCTTGCATAGCTAGGATTACCAGCCCAAACCACTGGCTCCCAGGTAAATTTTACTTATTTTAAGTTCTATGATTTAGTTGAGGGATTAGCATGAGTGTGGAGAAAGGAAACTTTCATTTTTGAAAGTATTATCACAGCAGTCAGATATTTTGCTAAGTAAATTTTGCTTCACATTAAAAAACATCTCGACCAGAATTCAGGACTTATTTTGCTGTCTGTCAACTTGTATGTCATCTGGGAAAATAAACTTAGTGTCTTCCATGCGTGGTAAAGATCTTTGAATGGTCTGATATGCTGGTTCACATCTATAATCATGGTTAGCAATCAGAAGTAAATAGATCACAATTTGAACATAGCCTAACCAAAAATATAGGCAGTCTCAATCTCAACAAACTAGTGGATCATGTTGAAGCATGTCATTAATCTGAACACCACAAGAGGCTAAGTCTCTGCCCAATATCTCTGTCACTTAGGTAACTGGCTCACTTGGAGGCAGTCACCTCTCCTGATGCAAGAGGAGGGAGGAGTCTCTCCCACCGTCCCTGGGTGGACCTCCAGAATGCAGTGAATGTGCTTGCTTTCCTCCTCCAAATGGCTTGAGATGCCATCCTGCTGAGTGCTCATTATTTGATTCCAGTGACCTGTGGTAGAGGTGTAAGGTAACAGTAAATTAAATTTCACATTTTCCAATTGAGCTGTTCTTCACAGCCTGTGAGTTCAACTCACAAAGTGTCCATTTTTTGAGTTTTGAGAATACTGAGGTAGGAGAGAGAGGGAGGGTGAGTGAAAGAGAGGAGAAATAGATAGAAAAAAAAGAGAGGAGAGATAACAGAAAGAAAGGAAGGCAGGAAAGGCAGGAAGGCAGGCAGGAAGGAAGGAAGGAAGGAAGGAAGGCAGGAAGGAAGGCAGGAAGGAAGGAAGGAAGGAAGGAAGGAAGGAAGGAAGGAAGGAAGGAAGGAAGGAAGAAAAGAAGGAAGAAGGGAAGGAAGACAGAAAGAAGGATGGAAGACAGAAAGAAGGATGGAAGAAGAAAGAAAGAAAGAAAGAAAGAAAGAAAGAAAGAAAGAAAGAAAGAAAGAAAGAAAGAAAGAAAGAAAGAAAGAAAGAAAGAAAGAAAGAAAGAAAGAAGACAAAGAAAAGAAAGATAATAATTGAGAATGAATGGTTTGGAGTCAGGAGTTACATGGCAGAGGTGCTACCTGTATTTTGTATTAGGTCTGCCCAAGCCATGCAGACCCTATGCAGACACTTCCCCTCTTCTTGGCTAAGTTTCCCTACTTTATGTTTTACCTAGGTATCTGGCATTCCTGGAGGCAGACACCTCCCCCTCCTGCTAAATCACAACCTGGTCAGTCTCTGGTCACACTTTCCATTTGACCAGAGGAGATTCCCAGGCCCTGAGGTCACATTCAGTGTGGCCAGAATCCCCCACCAGGCCATATCTCATCTGGTCCTTGGCCTAGATATGTCCTGGCCCAAGGTTGTGTCAACCCCCTTTTTTTCACATGCCTCTCCACCATATATGGCATGGGCAGGAGTTCAGTAAATAAACTACTTTACCTGACTGAATACCATGTGGTGTTCTCTTCATTGGCTATCTAATGAAAGTTACCTAATTAATATACCTTACACTTCAGAGTTTCTAGTTATGAATTCATGGATATTTTTCTGACATATGTGAGATCAGTATTTACAAAACATATGTACTAACTCATCATTTATCAGTATAATTCTGCCTGGAATCTTTTTTTTTCAATTTTTTAATTTTGAAAATAATGTTCAGAGAAGTTGCAATTACATTTGCAAGATAATGAGTGCATGTCTTATTAAGCATTGGTGCCTCCTCCTTTGTTTCCCCTTTTCATCCCTTACCATCTCCCACTTCCTCCTCCAAAGTTGTAAAGTTCCTTTTTTGACATAATGTGTTGTACATCTCATTGTTGCTATGGATCCACCTGTATCCCTATTTACATAATTTGTTTTTTCCCTTCCCCTCCACGAAGACTACCAACATCTGAATTTTAATAGTAGCCTAATTAATCTAAAAGTCTATTTTGTTTGTTTTGCTTTGTTTTGTTTTTAGCTTAAAGTAATCAAAGATTTGGTGGGAATATCTGAAAAGGGCTCTGCCTTCATATTTTCTAATCACCCTGGGCTACAACATTGTGATACCAGGTCAGATGAAATACTAGAAAGCAGATGCACATCATAAGGTCTATGGCTTTGGGATTTCTCAGATTCTTTTTTAAATGTAATTGTTATTATTGTGTGTAAAGTGAGTTTACCTTATCACAATTCATGAATGTGTACATTTGCCTTGTACACAATGCCATCCTTTCCTGAGCTTTCTCCCAGTTTTTGTTTGTTTTGTTTTTGTTGTTTGTCTTTGTTTTTGTACCTAACCATCAGGTTCAACTCAGGATTGGTTGCTGCACCTGAGTTTTTGTAATCAATGCTACTCTACCTATGGAGTGCTAGCTCTCTTTATGGTTGTTAATTGGAGACAAGAGTCACAGATTTTCTCACTCCTGCTGTCTTTGAACTGTGATCATCAGCCTCCTGAATAGCTAGGATTATAGGCCTGAGTCCCCAGTATCCAGCTACTAACGTGTTGGTTTCATGCTTCCCTGGTTGTGTTACAATTTTCCTTGACTCTTGGCACTAATACTACATATTTCCTGGCTCAAATCTGAATTGGTGAAACATGCTTGTATTTTGAGGAAGGCAGGATTAGGAAACTATAGGCCATAGGGAAATATAAGCTAAAGAAATCATTTGGAACATGGCCAAAAGACCAGTAAATTTATTGCCAGTTGACTGTGTCTTGTCTTTATTTCTAATTTTGCATGGCCTGTGAATGATGTTAGACACATCCAAATGGCAATTGCCAGAAATAAGGTTTCTCATCCTGTTCTAAAAACAAAACAAAAAGCCACCAAAAATATTATGTATGAGTCCAGCAATTTCCTCAAATTAGAGACCAATCTGCCCTAGTTTATGAAAAAATGTCCTTTATTCAAGTGCTGCTACTCTTTCTAACTTCAAATATAATGAAATCTGTAGTAGTCTGTAAAGTTGTATACCACAGTTGTCATTTTAATTTACAAGAAATTCCGACTTTAAAATGTTTATTTATTTTTTTGACAGTTGTGGGCTTTGGACTCCTGGCCTGGGCACTGTCCCTGAGACTCTGTGCTCAAGGTTGTTAGCATTCTACCCATTGAGCCACAGAGTCACTTCTGTTTTATCAGTTGTTAATTGGAGATAAGAGTCTTATGGGGACTTTTCTTCCTGGGCTGGCTTTGAACTGCGATCCTCAGATCTCAGACTCATAACTAGCTGGAATTACAGGCATGAGGGACTGGCACCTGACTTCAAATAGTCATTGTTAAAATGAACTACTAGGTGCCTCTGGCTCACATATATAATCCTACCTATAGTTAGGATTACAGTTATGAGAAACAAACACTAGTTAAGTGTTGTTCATGATGGTTTGTATTGCCATGCTTTAATATTGTTTGTTTCTTATACTACAATGCTCTCATTTTTATTTTCACTTAGGTGGGGGTGATAAGTGCTAGCCAGTGTTGAACTTTCTTTGGTTGAGTTGGAGCCATGTGGACGATCTTTCCTCGAATGGCATGGAAATGAAATCCTCCTGCTCTCAACTCCCCATGGGCCTGGGATGATAGAAATATTCCATCACGCATAGCCAGGGGTTGGGGAGCATTGCAGGTAACTTTTCAATGGTCTGGAACTGATGCCCCAAATACCTAGCTTTACAGGCAAAACCATGTTATATTCCATTTCACTTTGAATAGCTTATGTATATACTTAGAGAGTACAATGATAACACACTACATGTAAAATATATAAAATAGCCAATATAATTAGCAGGTTTATCTCCCTAAACATTCAAGCTAATTTATTTTGGTAATCTCCTGACTCTGCTAGCTATTTTGGAATATACCATAAACACGAATACACTGACAATGTGCAGAATATTGGAAGCTGATAGAGATAGAGACAAGTTAGACTATGTGTAGTAAATATATATTTATCTATTGCTCCTCTGAAGAATATTATCATATATTCACCATGACAATAATTTTCCACAATGCAGAATTTTCCATTTCATAATCTGCCATCTTCAACTTTTTATATCTTTTTACATTATAAATATGAATGTTTTCCTGTTTATTATAATGTTTTGAAATTATTATATGATGGAATTAAAAATTTGTAGAGTCTACTGAAATTATCTCATTTTGTTTGGATGTGTGATGCTAAATCATTAGGACCATGGTTTCCTGAAATTTATGCTAACAGACTATATCATTAAATTATATTCTAATTACATCTTATTATTGTATTTTTATATAGGGTTCTACTCTTACTGTTTTATGATATAGAATGTTGTGAATCTAGACTGAAACTTGCAATCCCGCTGCTTCCAGTAACACTGTTTTATCACCAGGTTATGTAGGCTGATAAATATAACTCTAACTAATCAAGAGTTTGAGACCTGAGATTTAGTTCAGACAACCTGAGCATGAAATTTTATGAGTCTCTCCTCTCCAGTTCACTACAGAAAGCTTACAGTGGAACTTCGGCACAATTGGTACATCACTACATTCACCAGAAAGAAACTCAGGCTTGTCATATAGCCCCTGAATTCAAGACTTAAAACACAGATATGCACAACACACCCTCACACACATACACACACACACCAACACACATGTACACACACAGATTCTCTGGCAAAGTTGTATCTTAAATTCTTATCCAGAGATTGGGCAATTGCACACTCATTTGTGGAGGTTTTTTCCTGATTATTTTGAAGGAGGAGGATAGTTCATGGGACAAAGATGACAAGACTTTAGTGAGGAATTTTTTATAAATGACTACCTTATTAAAAACAAACAGGAGCACAGTTTTTATATTTAAAGCTTACATTCTTTCAACTATAGTATTTTTCTATAATAATCATTGAATTATGAGAAGACAATGCAGCACCTCTTCCCTCCTCCCCTTCCCCTCTGTCATAAAATATGACAAAAGTATCAAAAATACTCTCTTATCTTACAAGAATGTACATCTCTAAAAAGGTCTGAAAATATGTGTAAGATTTATTTTTCAATACTTGTATGATTTTCCCACCACTAAGTACTTACCTTTTTTCCAGATGACAGCACACTGGGGCAAACAAGATTAGGAACCAAAATCTAACAAAGTCCTAGGATGTAGATGTCAAAAATAGATGCAAGAAGTACATGGCAGGCTGAGAGGGCCCTGAGAGGCAAAATGATTTCTGCTGGATGAGAGGAATAGTGACAAATAAGGCATGGATCTGACCTAGAAAGTGTTCCTTGAGGTTGAGAACATACTGATTTCCAGACCTAGCTGAGGATGTTGGGATTTGACAATGTTCGCATGTGTATAGAGTGATGTGGGAGGGGAGATTTCATGCTCCAGTATGTCTTTGGGGTGGTCTTATGTGAGCAAGCAGCTTAGATCATTGGGCTCTGAGAGGTGACACTCTCTACCTCACAATGGAATAGAATATGGAACTCTGACCACCAGGCAACTGTAACTGACAGTTAGCTCAAGCCAAGTGGCCTGTAGCTCAGGAACAAGAAAGATGTTCCTGTGTTGTTTTCAAAGTTCAAGAGACTCTGGTCTCAGGCATGAGAGGTGTGAGTGCCTCACTCAATGCTGCAGACATTGGATCAGTGCCAAAACACGAATCCATATTCTCAGACCTTTTTATAAGAAGAAACCAAGGAAATCACAAGGCAACTCAGGCCAGGTATAACTATGACAGGAAACCTATTTAATCTCGTCCTAGCCCACATTACAACCTTCTTCTTGTGTGCTTTTATATGTGTATGCTGAGAAAATATTTACTGTGTACTTTTCAATCCACTCTATTACTCATTTTTTAGTATACTCCCAATTCCATGTTTCAAAAATCCATTCTTTTTACCACCTCAGTGTTACAATGAGTTAGCCCAAACCCTGAATATGCCTTGTAATATAGGGAGCTTGTACTCAGGCTTGTTGGAAATGCTGGTAATGGACCTGGTCCCTGCCTACCAGAAAGGTCATCTTTTCTATGTTGGAAACATCCTTCAACACTACAGAGTAGGAGACAATGGAGCAGTTGTTGGATATTGTTTAAAAAGTGAGTGTTCCTCTTTCAAACAGAGCTGATGAGACACCCTGGCAGATTATTGGAATACTTGGTATCTCTCTGAGGCTGTTTCACTGGAGTCTGATCACAGGAGCTTGTCTTGCGCCAAAGAAGTTCACTTCCCGGCTAACTCCTTAGGACTGGGCTGCCAGAACATTTCATTTGCCACAGAAGCTAGTGGAGCCTTAGCAGTTTGCTTGCTGAGAGACTAGAATTAAAGGAATGAGCCAGTGGCACCCAACGTCCACCCTCACCTAGGAAACCATTATCTTGGAGGCCTTTGAAGGAATATAGACAGAAGAAAGAATGCAACTTGAGCTTGAATTCGGGGCCTGAGTGCTGTCCTGTTCGTAGCACTCTATAATTTGATTCCCAGGTCCAGGTCAGGCCTTTGGCTGGTTAATTGAAGTATCTTTAGAATTTTACAAATTAGACTGTGTTCAAACTGTGATCCTCAGATCTCACACTCCTGGTTAGTAGGATTAGAGGCATGAGCCATTGAGCACTTATTTGGACAGATGCATATAAGCATCCTCACAGAATTTCCTTGAAATTGTGTAGACATATCTCCACTTTTTGTCTGTCATGTTTACATTACTCTGTGGACTTATTTTAACCAGTCCCAAGTGTGTCCTGTTAGTTCAGAAAAAGGAGAAGCACAGAGTTATTCTCCTTCTTTCCTCCCACTGGTACAGATCCTTCTACCGTAACTGGGAGGATGATGAACAAGATGAAGAAGAAAGTGGACGCTGGGACAAAGAGAAGTTCTGTCCTTGAAAAATGGGTATCTTGAGGTTTCTGATTCAAAGTCAACATTCTTCTTTGCACACCAGTTGTGATTTTCACCAGGGGGTTGAGGCTTGGCACTTCAGTGGATAGCAGATTACACATTGTGGATGCGCTTGTTGTTTTGGACTCTAATGGATGACAAGGAGGTCTGTGTATACCAAGTCAGATTCAGTGGGGAAACAAATTTCTCCGCCTATCACAGGAAGAAATTTAGAGTATTGTATTTGAGAAATTGTGAGGAGCATCCTGCTTGCAGGAGTCTCTTCTCACCTCCCAACATGCATGTCCTGCCAAAAAAACGCTATAGGCTCAGGATGTGGAGGGCGAGCTCTCATTTTCCTTGTCTGCCCACAGCATGGTTTGTTCCATCTTTCCTATGTGGATGGACTTCTACCATGATGATTTCTCTGAGTACAAGTACCATGACACCATGAAAGAACTTACACAGTATGTCAAGCTCAACATGCCATCTTCAGACTTGCTCTTATGCTCACATATTCTTCTGGAGCAGCTGGAGGAACGCATGATCCTTGAGACCAAGAAACAGAGGAAGAAGTCCTTGTTTAGATGCCTCAGAGCTGGTGAGTACAGATGGAACCTGGGTCTCTAGGTCTGTGCCTCATTGGCCAAGAGCCCTTAGTACGCACCAACATTTCAAAATGTCCTTTTATTGATATTCTTTGCAAGGTAATATCTGTTCTCCTTTTAAAAGAACTTGGAAGTAATCACTCATTAGAAACACCCTACCTTCTCATCAGTGTTCAGTCCAAACACAAGTTCTACAGCTTTCCCCATTAGATCCTCATGAAAGTTTAGTCACACCTTAACTTCTATAGTTCTAAGACTCCTGAACCTATTTCCATGTTCAGGTTTGTATCACTGTAGAACAACTCCTGCAGAACTCCAGATAAAGAACCCATCAGTGATGTCACCTATGGTGCATGATAGAGATCAGAAGCCATCACTAATCTCCAGAAAGGATGTGAACATAGAGGGCTTTTTTGAATTTGTGGAAAGGCCCAAGCCAGTTTTGAGTCTTGCGGACATCTCACTGGTTCTGAACACCACATGTGATGCAGGTGCACCTGCACATACAACCAAGGAAGAAGATGATCCAGAATGTCTCCCATTGATATTCACAATCCACCTAGATTGGTGCCAAACCAGTCAAAAAGACTCGTCTTGGTGTGCAGGGTAAATGTGTGCTAATGGAAAATGACCCCAGTCTATGTTCAGGAAAACCAATAAGAGAGGTCCAAAATCTAGAAGAATGAGAATCTTTCCTCACAGAATACCCAGACCAATCTGTCCTCCTGCAGGGGATCCAATTTCCAATTGAGAAATTAGAATCTGTCTATCCCTGGACTCAGGAAGAAAATCCTGTCTTTAATGAGGAAATAAATCACTTTGAGGACTCAGAAGCAGAATTTCTGCCTGAAGGCAACTTAGAGGCCAATCGAGATTTAGAGATTCCATTCCCCCTTCCTGGAAAAATCTTTATTTTTATTTTTGTTCTGATTGTTGTAAAGCGTTAATTATATTTATTTTTCTAATTTTATTAAAATGTCAATGTTTTTGATATATTGTAGATTCATGAATCCTAAATATGTTTCTTTTTAATCCTACAATATGAAGCATCTTGCATACGTGTGCTGTTGGGGGAAAAACACAGAGTGACAGGGAGCTGTACAAGAGAGCCTACTGTGTATAAAGGGAACTGTTAAGTGCACAGGGAGCGACAAAGAAGCCAGGCCATACCTGGCTGGGGTAATAAGGTGTCTAGAAAAGGTCTTGGGCAGCAGATAAAATGTCCTAGAAAGCTATTCTGTCAATTGGGACAAATGACACAATACTTATAGTGATATGAGGGACACTCATCCAACAGTGAGTGCAAATCTGTATACATTTTCTCTGTGCTTTGTGTAAATATGGAAGAAAAATTTGGCTCTAATAATATAAAAATCTACTTATGGTTGATATTTGACAAAATATACAGGAAATATGTATACTGGAAAGTAAAAATTGTCATCAATAGAAGAAAGAAGGCTTACATAGATGAAGAAACACAAAATCAGGCAGGAAAATAACACAATTAAATCAGTTGTATGTAAATACATGTTATATTCTTGATGTTATATATAGTATAATATATGAAATTGAATATGATTTTTCAAACTACAAAGGCATTTAAATTTTTAGTCTTGAGTAATTATTTCACAAAATATTAGTGTAAAATATTTTTGGGGAAACACAGCTATGCTTTGATTATAATTATATGATTATATGAATATATATTTGTGTGTTTCTAGAGCTAACACTGATTATAAATAGATGAATAATCATATACATATATTTGTATATATCTGTCTATTAAGTGAATATAATGAAACTGACTACGCTATGTATAAAAATGCAGCTATGAGTTGAGTAAAAGAGACTCAGGCCTCTAATCCTAGTGATGTGGGAAGCTGGGTTCTGAGGTTTACCCCCAAGGCCTTAGATTTTCAGAGGAGGCCTGTACCCTTCAGTGTAGCAAAGAAACACATATGCAGTGGGATCACACTCCCCAAACCCAAAGGAAAGTCAGTAGAAATCAGGACAAGCCTCTTATGACACTCTACTCAGTTTCTGTACCAAGATGGCCATCTGTAGAACATCAGATAGAAAGTAGACATTTCCTCCAAAAGGGTCTAAAAAGAGCCTTCTGAACTATAATCTCTGACTATACTGAATTAAAACTTATTTCCCTTACCAAGCTGCAAACACAAAGAAATATGGCAAGGGCTCAAGAGAGATGGAAATAGACGTACAAATACATAAAATTATATACTCTGTTTCAGTAATTCAATGACAAATCACCAAAGCATGTCTTGAATTTCTCTTTTTTTAAAGGAAATGGAAACATACTCTGAGTGTATCAGGAACTGGATGACAGTTTTGTTGTTGAATTGTTGAATGCACTCCTGGGCAAAGGAGACACATATATGGAAGACATTATGTTGGGGTGAATGTCCTCACACAGCTTCACAAAATAATGGCTATAACTTCTATGATGTCACAGCCACCGTTGCCACAGCAACAAATAGGTGTCAGGCACTCGTTTTGCCCTGAAGTGGACTCATCAACACCAACAGGCACAAAGAATGAGAGGGAATGACGACTAGCCACCAGACTTCAGCTTGAAGAGCTGTCCTGACCAGAAGCTAGGATAAATCGAGCTGGGGAAGGTGGATCTCCATGTAAGACACCTGAACACTAAGGATTAAGCACTATTATAGTTATTGGAGAAACAGAAGTGAATGTGGCTCTCTCTTTACCAATTTCATGCTGAAATGAAAACCAGAAATCATAATTATAATTCCTATAAATCAGAGACATGACATTGGTGATTTTGTAGCAACAACTTCACAGTGAGTATGGGAGGAGACAACCCTGAACAAGAGATAGTTGATATGGGAGCCATCATCCAGGCAATTATCTAGGAGCAGGTACTCCAGGCAGTAAGAACAGCAAGTATATCCCCCATTGATGGGGATGGACCTGACTTCCTTCAGAAAAGGAAAACAGCACTGACATGCTTGCTTGTGAAATAAGAATGGAAATGTACAATGAAGAACAAAGAGGTCAAAAATGAAGATAAGAATAAATTAGATAGATATGGGATACTATGGATTACAAGAAGAAAAGTTCTGATATTAGTATAAAACTGACATGACCCACTGGAACCAAAGTGCTAAAATAGCAGTCAGACACATCTGATTCATCTAAAGAAGACTTCTAAAATGTGATTCTACCTGGGCTCTTGTGGCTTACAATTGGAATCTTACTTACTCAGGAGGCTGATATCTGAGGATGAGTTTTAAAGAAACCCAAAGAGGAAATTTGTTAAGACATGTCCAATTAAACACCAAGAATATGGTATAAAGTTGTGGTTCAACTGGAAGATCACTAGCCTTGAGGAAAAAACTAAGAAACAGCACCTAGGCCTTAGGTTCAAATCCCAGGACATTAAAAACAAAGAAGCCAAGAAATAAAATTTGGTGCTCCGTCATTCATCACTTAGCATTCTAGTTCAATGTATTTGGTATGAGTCTTAGAAATTATATCCTTAGCAAATGCTCTGCCCGGATATTTTGCTTCATTACCAACTTGGCAGCACCAATATCTCCTCCCAGTTAGCATAGCAGTCAACCATTGGAAATTTGAAGATATATTTTATTAATCATAAGAATTCTTATCATCTTTCCACATACATCAAATGAGTAGTCGCCACATTTCACTATTCTGAATGTTTATAATCCTCTTTTGAGTTAATAAGCATTAAAGCTTAAAAATTCTAGAGTGGTTATCAAATTAATTCAATAGTCATCATTCTTCCACCCAATCTTGTAATATATGTTTATAAAAGGAGAGATTATTTGGAAGTGTGTACATGATACCTTCTATCTCTAATAATCTCAAGAAATAGGGTTTTACAGAAACATCCTGATTGTTTTGCCAAAGGAAAGTATAAGAGATTTAAATAAGAGACCTAACATCTCACAAGGAAAATGCTATTGGCTTTAGAACAATTTCATTTTTCTAGAACTTTGGAAATCAGTTTCAGAAATGCCAGAGGCAAAGGGTATTATTCAAATCACATTATCATTAGGTACAAGCAGTCTCTCTAGATCAACCTTCCAGGAAAAAAATTCAATGAATGAAAAGCAATGCTTCTAAAACAAGCCTGGTGTTGGTGGTTCATGCTTGTTATCCTAGCTACTTAGAAGTCTACAATGAATGGATCCCAAGTCAAAACCTGGCCAGTAAAATCCTCCCTGTCTGCAACCAGCAGACAGTAAACATTAGCTCTATTCCTGAAGCCCAGATGGACGGCCTCTGACAACAGACACCCAGACACACAACAACACCCCTATTTGAAATATTATCAAATACATTCACGTAATATCTCCTGCTTGGGAGATAATGTTTAAAAGATGTATCAAAGACAGTTCATAAAGGCATTTAAAAATTGATATTGGAAATATGTACTCACTGACTGAAATGTAAGTTACAGCCAGAATGGGGCTAGAGGCCCATTTGGTAACTTATCCACTCAACCATCTTTCCTCACATCCTGTCAGCCTGAACAGTGAGACTTTTGAATGCAAGGAATGTGTGTGAGCATATAGCTTGTAAAAGTAATAATCAAAAGCTAGGCATTGGAAGCTCAGGCCTGTAAAACTAGGTACTCAGAACTCTGAGATATGAGGAACTCAGTTCAAAGCCAACTGAGCAAAAAAGACTCTTAACTCCATTTAAACAGTAAATAAAGAAAGCTGAGCTGTGCTTCAAATGGTAGAGCATATAAAAGCTAAGCAACAGTACCTAGGTCCTGAATTCAACCCCAGTGCTGCTTCTCATACACAAAATAATCATGATTACACCACAGTATATGCTCATGTTGACAAGGGATGTAGATGAATGGGATGATGACATCAGTTAGCTCACCTTTAGTCTCAAGTTTTCTGTACAGCGTAGCCCAGTCTTTGAAAAGCCATAGGTGAAATCTTTCCTCAAAATCAGCGGATACATCCTCACTTCCCTCTGCACATTTATATTATGTATACACACCTATAAGGGCTAAATTTTATAATGAATTTTCTTTTCTTATTGCGAAAATACTGTACAGAGAAATGCATAATCTTACACACATGCTTCAGAGTTATGTGCCCTTGTTTATGTTTCGTAGGGAGCACAATATATTCAGCCTCTGGATCATTGTTGTAATCTTAGCTGTTCACAAGGATGGAATCTGAGTATCACAGTTTGATGCCAACCCAAGCTAATAAATCCTCAAATTCTTATCTTCAATTAACTAGAAAAAGCCAGAAGTGGAGATCTGGTTCGAGGGGCACAGTGACAGCATTGAGTAAAGCAATCTAAGCAAGACCTCCAGACCCTCAGTTCAAGCCTGAATATTGGCCCACTAGTACTTCAAAAGCCAACCTCCCCCCAAACACTAAACCAAAAATATGTCAAAATATTTTGTAACTCGTGAAGCAAAATCCAATGAGACAACATAGTTGTTAGTTTGTTAAAGAGTTGGCGGGGAAACCTCAAATTCAACATGTGTTCAAATAACATAATGACCAAGCAACCAAGTAAAATTTCCCAGTAAAGAAACTTCCTTAGTATTCACTGGGACCCCTGACAAAGAGACATTTTTCTATGCTTTTTGAAAATTAGTGTTTTTTTTTTCAGTAAGGTAAATAGTATAAATCTTTACTGTAAGTTATAAGAGTAATTGGAAGCTCCAAGTGAAATGAATGTACAACAAAAAGCATACAATATTACAAGTTTCTATGCCTCGGTTGACACACTAGAAACTTGTTATACTGTGGCCTCTCGGAAAGAGAAGGGGGATGCTCAGCATCACTGGTCATAAAAGAAATGCAAATCAAAACAAAAATCACATTTTGATCCCACTCACCCCAGTTAGAATGTCCATTATAAAGAAAACAAATAATAACAGATGCTGGGGTGGATATGCCTAAATGAGAACCCTACTACACTGATGGTAGGAATGTAAGCTGGATCAACCAGTCTGGAAGGCAGTATGGAGGTTCCTCAAAAGACTAAATATAGAACTCCCTTAAGATCCAGCAATCCCACTCCTCACAGTTATCCAAATGATCTCAAACTTGGGGGCAATAAGCTACCAGAACAACTATGTTCATTGCAGTATTGTTTACCATAGCTAAGATATGGAGCCAACCCAGTTGCCCCTCAATAGATGAGTGGATCAAGAAAATATGGTATATTTACAGAATGGAATTTTATGCTTCTATCAGAAAGAGTGGCATCGTCCCTTTTGTAAGAAAATGAAAAGACTTGGAAGAAATCATACTAAGTTAATCAAGCCAGGCCCAAAGAAACATGAGCTCTATGATTTCCCTCACTTGCAACGATTAGCATTAGCCTATTACTCCTGAAAGTGGATCAAAGTAGCGCAGGAGTTATGAATATATACATGACCATACAAAATGATGCTAATTGTAATGAATGCCAATATATAGAAACGACAGGTCTTCTTTTGTTTAGTTGTCAAGCGTGATGTAACCAATGTACTACAGATAGTTCATTCTTCTTATTTATGTTATTTTTCTTCTCCTATTTGTTTTATCCATGGCAATTCCCATCTGTGATTGTGGTACCCTGCATTCTGTATATTCATTTATCTGATTGGGGGAAGGGAAGTGAAATAACAAAATGCTGAAATAAGTATAAATGGTGATGCATTGCAACAATGATACTCACAGGACATTGTGGGGGGAATTAACTTTACAACGCAGGAGGGGATTGGAGGGAAGGAACAGAGGGAGATAAACACTGGAGCGGGTAACAATGTTCAATGAGAAATGTAACTTACTCATGTAAATGTAACCCCTCTATACAGCATCTTTATAATAAAATAGATTTTTAAAAATATAAAAATTATTTTTTTTCATAAAGTCTCAAGATGATACCAACAGAACTTCTGAGTTCATGTCAAAGAGTTTTTCAGGACTTTCAAGAAGCTAGTACTAAATACATATAACCACAATTAAGAGATAATGAGAAAAGTAGCGCTTTTTATTTTGTTAGATGAATAAAGGAAAATTTGTTTTTGTTTCTGTTAACATCGAATATGTGTTTGTTATCTGCGTTGTTCCCAAGTCAGACTAATCTCTTGTCCTTAACTTTCTTTGGTATGTATAACTTGGACATGTAATCTGAGATATAAGAAGTTTTTTGCTCAATTTGGAGGCACTCCTCCCTGGTCAAGAAGTTAGACTGGAAGAGCCTTCACACTTGCTGTGGTTTCTCTCGCACAGCTTACTGAGGAACTTAGGAGTTTGAGAAAATGACTGCTAATTAAGTGCCTCTAAGTAATAAAAATTATTGGTAGAAACTGAAAACATATTTGGGTAATATATAGACTAGAAAAAGGTTAAGTTTGCTATTTTATATCACTGCATTTCTTTTTGTCTAAGTATAGAAGCCAGACTTACCCTAAGGTCCTAGAAGAAGCAAAATGGCTTCTAGAGCTCAGATCATTTCCTTCCACAGAAGATGACAGCAGCAGAAGATATACAGGTCCACAAGTGGCACAAGGAAGGGAGAGTTTGATTTCTCCTTAAATCTTAGGGTCGAATGTTCAATAAGGAACCCTATGGACTGATGACAGCTTAAGGAGGTATCATTTCCTGTGTTGTTCGATCTTAGGAAGCTGTCACCAGTCTCTCATCACACTGTAGGTGCCATGCCTGACTGGTGACCTTCGCTGTGTCCTGAGAAGATCCAGCAAGGCTCTATAATGTTCACTGGAGAGTCAGGATTACACTCTAACAGGACATACAGGAATGTGGTAATAAGGTCTGAGTTAAGGTTTTGACAGATCTAGATGATTAGTAACAGTCACTACTGTCTTCTGGCTAAGAATGTGGATATATTATCAGGGTCCTGCACACAAATTTATCACAAGTGTTAGTTTGCATCATTAACTTATGAAAGAAAACAAAAAGTCATTAATGCCCTCTGACATATTCTCATTAATATTTACTAGGTTAAAAGCTATATAAAATCAAGTTCATCATGAGGAAAAAACCCAGACAAAAACCAAAACTGTTTTTCTGTACATTTCATATGTGACAAAGTATTAAAAGTTAATGAAGCTGGGAAAGTTAAATGGATTTCTTTTTTACTATGATTGAACCTGTCTTTTACATTTCAACTACTTAACAAAAAGAAGGTAGGCCAATCATGGCCAGTGGCTCACACTTGTAACTCTAACTATTTGTGAAGCTGAGATCTGAGGAAAGTGAATTATAGCTAGACCAGGTTAGAAAAATCTGTGAAATTTTGATCTTCAATTAACCATTCAAAATCAAGAAGTGAAGGTTGGTTCAAGTCATAGATGGCTACCCTTGAGTATAAAAAAACTAAAAGTCAGCTCCCTGAGTTCAAGCTCCATTAAACACACACACACACACACACACACACACACACACACACACACACACACACACACACACACACACCTATTTTATCTCAAAAATAGCCAGAGACCAGGAAACAGAAACAAGATGATATTTTTCTTTGTTTTCTTTCATTTTTGTCATGTTTCTTCATTTATCTCACTTTGAGAAGTGAAAGGGGTCATATTAAAAGTGAGACGAATGATGAACATGTTCAACAGTGATATTCAATTGGTACTGTATTGAAAATGACCTATGCAACTTGTTTGTGGGGAAAGATGGGAAAATGAAGAGATGAAGGGAAAGGGTAATATTATCTAAAAAGAAATGCACTCAGGGAAGTAGTGTCATTCTTTAGCAAAAGATCTCAGAGACAGTGCTCAGGCCCTTGATTCAAGCCTGATTACTGACTGAAACAAAAACAAATACAAAAGAAATGTAGTCATTACCACACGTATGTAACTATCCCTTCTACAGCAAAATAATGATAAGAAGAAGAAGAAGAAGAAGGAGGAGGAGGAGGAAGAGGATGAGAAGGAGGAGGAGGAGGAGGAGGAGGAGGAGGAGGAGGAGGAGGAGGAGGAGGAGGAGGAGGAGGAGGAGGAGGAGGAAGTTAATAAAACCAAACCAGTGAGAGAGAAAAATTGAGACAGCAAGGGAAGGGGTGACATTTCAAAAAAGAAATATATCCATACCTGACTTATATGACTATAAACTCTGTGTAGCTCATATTTGTTATAATAATACAAAGAGAAAACAGAAATATAGTGCTGGAGGAGTAATTCAAATGGAAGATCTGACTAATATGTATGTGATACCAAGTTCAAAACCCATTATCAATTTCCCCTTCAAAAATGGCTCTTCTCATCATGTGTGCTTTCCCTAGCTTTTGAGAATGGGTGCAAACAGTTAAAGAGAGAGAAAAATAAGCTGTCAGGCACAGAACTGTGCTTTTAAGGAGCAGTACTTGCTAGAACACGTGTTGACTAGAATAGATGATGACTCCATGTTTTCTGAAATAAAGAGACCTAGTTGAACTTGAATACAGGTTCCACTGTATATGAGATAGGGACTCAAAATTAACTAAACTCTCTGGAGCTCAAAGTCTTCATAGTTAAAATGAGCATAACAATACATATCTCACATTATGAGATCGGGATGTTATCAAATCTGGAGTGGGTTTTATCTTATGTGTGTGTGAAACACTCAAACACTGCTGGAAGGAGTATAAACTGGCATGATGTTTACTAAATTACTTAACAGTAATACAGCAACTATACCGACTCCTGCCTGCTATCTTACAAAGAGGTTGAGAAAAGAGGATCAAAGTTCTAAGGCAGAACAGGAAAATGGGTCAGACTCATCTCCATTGACCTCTTAAAGAGCTTGAGGTGGAGTTTGGTTCAAGTTGTAGAGTGCTAGACTTGAGCAAAAATCTCAGGAACAGTGCCCAGGCCCTGAGTTCAAGCCCTAGGACCAGCAGAAGCGCCCGCGCGTGTGTGTGTGCGCGCGCACACACACACACACACACACACACACACACACACACACCACAAACACACATACACAAACACACACACAATTTTGTATGTTCCTATCACCCCACTTAACAATACTTTCCCATTTCCAAGCTCACAAGTTGTTGTTGTTTTGTTTTGTTTTAAAAGGGACTGGCTGTGTAGCTCAGGCTGCTCTTAAGCTTACAATCCTTCTGGGTGCTGTGATTACAGGCATGTGTACCATAATTGGCTTCACTCAGTCACTCTATCTATAACATTTTTTGCAAGAAATTCATTCATACTCATGAAGATATGTGGCTTAAAGCTGTTCATATTAATATTCTACTATACAAAATATAAATAATATAGCTGGACATGGTACTATACTACCACATGGTAATGCCAGACAGAATTAGGAGTTGAGGAAAGCCAGATTTACACTGCAGAACCTTGTCTCCAAGGAAAGAAATTCTATAAACATAAATCTACTCTGAGACATACAATATGTTAAATTAATATAATGGAACATATAGATTATTGTTAATGGAAATAAAATCTTGGCAGAAAATTTAAATACATACATGTGTATATATATTTAAATTTGAAGAAATAAAATTTCAAGTAGTATTATCTGCATTTTTCAGTCTGTCACCTACCTATTTACTCACATATTGATTTCTGTTTAGTCTTCACAAAATACTGTTCTCTCACATAAGTACAAAAAATCTGCATAACAAAAAGTACAAAAAAGTGCATTATCATAAATGCAAATGTAGTTTATTCCCTACCATGATAATTTGGAGAAAACATGCATTAAGCTAATGGCATTGAATACTGCTCAAGAAGGGGAGTCAAAGAGAATGTAGATTATGTGTTTGTGTGTGTGTGTGTGTGTGTGTGTGTGTGTGTGTGTGTGTGTGTGTGTGTTCCATGTGTAAATAATGGAGACAGAAGTGACCTAATATTCCTGTTTAGTCTTTTTGCTCAAAGCTGACACTCTACCACGAGAGCCACATCTCCACTTCTGGATTTTGGTTTCTCAATTGGAGAAATATCTCAGATTCTTCTGCATAGGCTGTTTTAAACCAGGATCCTCCGATTTTTACCTCTAAAGTAGCCAGGTTTTAAAATATGAGCCATAGGTGGACAGCAACTACATTAATATTTTTGCATGTTTGAATGAATTTTAGAGTAAGACATATATGTTACTTTTGAGAATTGAGAATGTAGGACAATAGTAATTAATATTTAAGAGATCATAAAGCAAACAAACCTGAAAATAGAATTTAGCTGAGAATAATATGGAATAAATCAAAATTACCCATGACAGTTTTCAGTCTGTGCACAGAAATGATTGCATTGTTGGAGCCCAAGGCCATCAGATAGCTAAGCTCCAGCTGGCTTCTATGCTCATGAGGCCAGCTAGTGCTATTCACAAGAATGTGATGTTGTTGGATGGCAGGGATCAGCTTCAAGTTCAGAACCTGAAATATTTCTATTGATCTAGAAGTGGAAACAGCAGGACCAGAATGTGATTAGAAGTGCTGAATGCAAAAACCATAGAGTCCAAGGAAGACAAAATAACTCTTTCTATATCTGAAAGAGTATTCTCTCACAAAGAATCCTGAGCCGAATATGGTGGTCAATGTGTGTAATCTCTGAACTTGAGAGGATGATTTAGAAGTTAGCTTGAGACCAGCCTATGTTTTAGGCCAACAGAAGGACACATAGTAAAATGCTATCTTAAAAAAACAACAACAACAGTCCCAATAACTGGGAATATGTTTAATGGTAGAGTGCTGGCCTCACATGCATGAAGCACTTGATTTGATTCCTCAGTATGATATAAGCAGAAAAATTGGAATTGGTAATGTGGCTCAATTGGTAGAGTGCTAGTCTGGATCAAAGAAGCTCAGGGAGAGAGCCCAGGCCCTGATTTCAAGCCCCAGTGCTGTCAAAATTAAGCAACAACAGCAACAACCAAATGCAAAGTGCTGTTTGTTGAAATAAATATGTTGAAGAATTGTTGATGCTCACTAGAAAATTGTGCTGTCGCCATTCATAATGAACTTTGTTAGAAAAAGTAAAATAAATTAATGAAATATTATCTGGCATTAGACAGGACATAGTGAGATCTAAAAATGATAGCTGCCTATGGTGACTTGACACAACTAACATTACAGATACACTTTCTAGATTGTAATTTTTTAAGGATACAATCGTGGGTTTTTTTCTTTTTCCAAATAATTATACTGCCGGGGGCCAGTGGCTCACCCCTGTAATCTCAATCCTCTGAGTAGCAAGGATTATAAGCATGCACCCCTGGCAACTGGCTAAAATAATTGCTTACCTGTGACAGAAGCCAGTTAGTATTAATTGTCAATCATGTTTAACTTTGTAAAATAAACTTTACTGAAAGGCCTTACAGTAGAAATAAGGAATAAAATGTGTCTGTTTGATAAAAAGTTCTTACTAAAAGCTACTACATATTTTACTTGATTTTTTTCTTTCAAAATTGTGTTTTCCAGAATAATACCTTATCTTTCTTTGCTGTTTCTTTCGTTTATTTCATACATGCCCACAGCTTCTTCAACTATCATTTATGTGAAGAGCTTGCACATATGTATTTTCAGTCCAAATTCCTTTTATGCATCTATCATACACATATTCAACTAGCATAAAAACTTGTGAAACAATAATCACCCCTTTCCATTACTGGATATTAATGTGTAAGTAAAATTTAGGAAAACAAAGAATAACATCAATAAATATAACTAGATTTTAATAGTAAGGTTAAACATAAATTCAATATTGTTTATTTTCTGAGCAATTTAATAAAAACCTCAAGGAAAAGAAATCAACTATTTTGAGTGCTGATATTGTGGTTTAAACTAAGGATGTTAACTTCTCACTTAAGCTTTTTCCCTAATGGGTGGTGCTATATACATGAACCACAACTCCCCTTCCAACTTATTTTGGGGATTATATAGAGATAAGAATCTCATGGAATAAAAATTCAGCTGTGTCCCTATCCTGGGGTTCATTTCAATTAACATCATCTTTAATGGTCATATGGTACCATGTACTAGTTATTACAAGTAAAGGAAACTATGGGACCTATGTTTATTTGGGCCTGGAATATTTCACTTAATATAATTTTTTTCACATCTTTCCATTTCCTTACAAATGGGAGATGTCATTTTTCTGATAGAGGCATAGAATTCCATTATATATATATATATATATATATATATATATATATATACACACACACGAATATATATATACATACATATACATATATGCATATATACATATCACATTTTCTCTTTTTTATTGGGCAAATAACGTACAGAGGGTTTGCAATTACATGGGCTATGTAATGAGTACATTTCTTATCAAGAATTGTTGCCTTCTCCTTTGTTTCCCCTTCCCATCACTTTCCATTCCCCCCCACCCCTTGTCCCCCCACCCTAAGCCACAATAGTAATGTTAGTTTTTCAACATAATATCTTGAACATGTCATTGTTGCAATGGGTCTACCTATATCCCTATTTAAACAATTTGGTTTTCCCTTCCACTCCACAAATTATACCAACATAAAATACAGTGAAAACAGGGGTTATACTGTGGGGGAGGGCCATACAAAGCAACAAAATAATCATCTTATAAATACGTTAGAAACAAGCAAAAGAAAGAAAAAAAAAGTTTGAAGCCTTATCTTGGGGTTCATTTCGCCTCACATCAACTGATCTGACCTTTTCTACTTGTCTCAGACATATACTAGTTATTGCAAATAAGGGAAACCCTGGGACGTAAGTTTCTTGGGGCCTGGTTTATTTCACTTAATATAATTTTTCCAAGTCATTCCATTTCATAACAAATGGAGCTATGTCATTCTTTCTGATGAGGCATAGGATTCCATTGTGTATATATACCACATTTTCTTGATCAGTTCATCTACTGAGGGGCACCTGGGTTGGTTCCATATCTTAGCTATAACTGCCAAGACAGCCATCTACCATCTCAACAAATGAGCTGGCCATCGTGATTTACATCTGAAATCCTAGCTAATTATGTGGGAGACATAGGTAATAAACTCTCAGTCAATCTAAGATCACACCTGTGCAAAAAATGCAAGACCTCAAGCAAATTATATGGACTAGAAGTATGGCAGTATTGGTTGAGCTGCTTGGTGCTATACAACAAAAATCCTCTCTAGCAAGCAGAGAACTCCTGGATAGAACCCTAGTAATACTCCTCTCTTCCACCAAAAAGCCTAAATAAGTTTGTCCTATTTGAACATCTAATTTCAAGGCCACTGACAGATCAGAGATGGTGACCTTCTCTTTAAAATTAGGTATTCAAAAGAGACAAAGTTATTTAGGCTTTGAAAGAATTGAAAAGGGAGGAAAATGCATGTCATTTTTGTTAGCTCCATAATTCTTGAAAACATAAAATGCACATATCCATGTATGTATGATAATACATGTATGCAAATATATGTACAAGTAGTTCATCCCTTTTCTGTGTTGAAAATGGTACAAATGAATCTGCACAATCACTACTCAAAGGCATGAATAGACAAAGAGAAGGAGCAAAGAACTCATATTCAGGAATCTATGGCTAGGCAATAACCCTAAAAATCTTTTACATCAGTTTTCATGTATCAGTTATTGCAGTACAGGGACAGTAAGGCGACAATGGGATACCAGGCAGAAGAAATGAGAGAAATGAAAGACGAGAGATATAAATGGTACAATATTCTTTCTGATGGGTAAGTAGAATTTCCAGTGTGTGTTTGTGTGTGTGTGTGTGTGTGTGTGTGTGTGTGTGTGTGTGTGTGTGTGTATTGCATTTTCTTCATTCATTTCTCTCTTGAGGGGTATCTGGGAGGATTCAGTAAGCATGGTTGTGCTGAAACTTTAACTATATCCTCGCTTGTAAATTTCAGGTAAATGCCTAGGAGTCGAGTTGATGGATAATATGGAAGTGGGTAGTCAAAAGAGAGGTGAAGGGAGAAAAGGTAGAATGAACAAGAGGAATTGGAGGAAGTGCAGAGAGGAATCCAGTAAGTTTCCTACAAAATTAAGAAGAGTGAAGGAATATATTCATAGAGGAAGGATGGATTAGAATGTTGAAAGGGTTGGCATTGATCAAAGTAAACTGTGCACATTAACTGCTTTATTTAATGATAACTCAAAATAATGATTAAAAATCATGTCTCCAAAATGTTATACAATTAGAAGCAAAGCATGAGAATGTGCTCAGATCATCTCTAGGGTCTATAAATCTTTTTTCGTTAGGATGAGTTTTAGAACAAGAGTAATGATTCCTATCATCTGAAGAAAATTTAATGATTTCCAGCTATTTAAAATAATCATCAGCTATTTAAAATAATCATTTTAGGAGATATGGCTCAAGTGGCATTGGCTTCCTCATGAGCAAAGCTCTCAGATATTGAATACAAGTCTTGATCTCGAACATGAGTAAAAACAATCAATAAAAGTCAAGCACTTTCCTGGGCACTGGTAGCTCATGCCTTTAATTCTAACTTTAATCAGAAGGCAGAGATCTGGGGATCTCAGTTCAGTATCAGCTTTGATAGGAAAGTCTGTGTGATTCTTATTTCCAATTCACTGCCAAAGACAGCTGGAAGTGGATTCGTAGCTCATAGACTACAGCATAAAGCTCAGGAACAGAACCCAAGCCTTGAGTTAAAGCCTTAGAATAGTGCATATATATACACAAATGAAGTAAGTCACTCAAGTTCTCAACCTTCCATTTCCCTAATCTTAACTCTAATCCTGATCAAAACCCTAAGAGTAACCTTGATGATAATAGTAACCCAATCCTAAAATTAATGGAAATTACTCGAGTTTAGATACATCTTTACAGATACCCATTGTCTTTTAAATGATTTGCAATTTGCTCCAAATCCTACAGATTCCCTAACTTGGACTCTGAAATCTATCTTGTTCCCTATTAGGAATCATTAACCTCAAATCCTCAAATCATGAAAAATAGCATAGTTTCCATTGATCTTAACTTTTACTGAACTCCTCTATATCCAAAAAGAAGCTGTGGGTTTACTTAAAATCTACTCTACTTCCAAACCCTAGTTATATATCTAAACCTTACTAGAAACCTAACTCTATATTTAACCCTATTGAACCCTGAATAGGAAAATTAGGGAAACTCTGTAGTTTTTGTTAAATTTCGCACTTACTTTACTTGAAAGTGTTAGTAGAATCTCAGTTTTACCTTAAAGCTTTCCGTTCCCTAACCCTAAGCCTAAATTGAATTAGGAAAGTAAACCTAAACCTAGAACTAATGGTCTTTGGAGTCTAAAAGCCACACAAATACATTAGTTTTTATTCATCCTAACTTCAATTCAACTCATCTTTCTAAAAATATTTTGTAGTTTCACTCATTATCTTTTCTTTATCGTAACCCTAACCCTAACTGGAATATTGATGTTAACCCTCACCCTAATCATACTCTAATCTTAATATTATTAGCAGTTTTCTATTTCACATTCATCCTAATTCTAACTCTACTTGTTATTCGAAGATTTACTTTCAGTTTGACCCTAAATTTTCCATTTCCCTAATGCTTACACAAAGCCTAGCTAACTAAAACCTAACTTTCACCCTAATGATAATCCAATTCTAATGTTTAAGAAAGATACTCTAGATTTTAATCATTCTAATGAATATTCCTGTTTTCACTCTGGAAATGAGTTTCAGTTGGCTCTAATTCCCACAAATTTTCTGACTCTACCACTAAAGTTATCTTGTTCCCTCACATGAGCCATTATATTACTTGTCCTCAAGTTCTCTTATCAGGAAAAATACTGTATTTTCCATTGATTCTACCTTTTCCTGAACCACTGTATCTGAAAAGTTTCAGATTTACTTACCATCTGGTCCATTACTTACCGCTAACTCTCAACCTAAACCTGGCTGGAAAACTCTCATTAATCACTACAAGAATGATCACTGAGAAATAAATATAATGATAATGTCTTAGTTACTATTCAGCCTCACATATTTGCTTCTACTTGTTAGTGAACACAATTTTATACTAAAAGCTTTCTTATTCGTAACAGTAAATAAATCAGAAGAAAATACTGATCCTAATCTTAATCCAAATTATATGGTAATGCTAACACTAACACAAGTACACTAGTTTTCACTCATCCTTCCAAACATGTTTCAATTTTTTCCAATATCTTAGTCATTTTGTAACACTAAACTTAATCTTTCTTAACTGGAACATTGAGAATAACCATCAGCCTAATTGTAAGAAGACTCATATACTAATAGCAATACTCTAGTATACATTCATTTTAATTCTTACCAGGCATATATTAAAATTTACCTTCAATTTGGCCCTCATTTTTTTTCTCCTTTACTCTAAGCCTAACCATGGCTGGAATCCTAACCATAACCTTGACAGTACTCGTATCCCAATTCTAAAATGTATGAAAAATGCTCGTTTTGTGCAAGCCTAACAGAAATTCCACTGGTAATTCTTGAAATAAATTGCAGGTTTTCTGTAAACCCTACAGATTTTTTCACTCTTAACTCTGAATGTATTTTGTTCCATAATAGGAATCATTATGCCCATTGATCTCAAACCGTGATATTGTGAAATGCATTGTACTTCCATTATCCCAGCTTTTCCTAAATTCCTAGAACCTAAAAAGTTTCAGCTTTACTTAGTATTTAACATTTCTTTTGTTTTTCTTTTTGTAGGTCGTGAGGCTTGCACTCTGGGCCAGGGCATGATCCCTGAGTTCTTTACCTCATAGCACCGCTTTTGTGTTTTATGGTGGTTAATTTGAGATAAAAATCTCATGGACTTTCCTGCCTGGGCTACCTTTGAACTGTGATCCTCAAAAACAGCTTCCTGAGTAACTAGGATAATAGGCGTGAGCCACTAGTTTAACCCATTTCTTTACTCTATCCTCAACCCCGGTTAACCAGAAACCTAATCTAAATCACATTCTGATTTAACACCAAATGGCTAATGTAAGGAAAATTGTCTAGATTCTATTCAATCGCACATTTTTTTTGGCTTCTACTTCTTATTGGAAAACTAAAATTTACTGTAAAGCTTATCCTTCCCTAACCCTAATGGGAACAAAAAAGTATCTCACACTTTAAACCAAATTATATCTGAATGTTTAAAGTAACACAGACTGGTTTGCATTAATTCTTGCATTCATTCTTCTTAAAATATGTGGCAGTTTTACACAATGTCTTACATGTTTTTCTCATCCTAACCCAGCTCTAACTGGCACATATTTCCTAATCCTAAGCCTAGATATAACCGAATCATCATGTTAATAGCAAGCCACTTTTTCATATTTATCCAAACTCTTGCTCAGCGTGTAGGTCTAAATTTTACTTGCATTTTGGACATATTTTTAAGTGTTTTTCTATTTCCTGTCAGGTTTTATTGTTCATTATTTTTTAAAATTTTTATTTTGTTGAAAATATGCTTTAAAGAAGGATTAGTTATACGTGTAAGGTAAGGAGTACGTTTCTTGTTGAGCATTGTTACCCACTTCTTTCTTGTTCTCCCACTATCACATCCCTCCCCACTTTACTTACCCCTTCCTTCCCATGGTGTAATCTTCATTTTCAACATAGTGTCTTGTGAGTATCATTGTTGCAATGGGTCATCCTTTGATGAACCTAAATTTTCTATTTCTCTAATCCTAATTCTAATTCTGTCTGGGATCCTAACCATAATAATAAGGATAACTCAATTCAAAAGTTAACAAAAAATATTCAGGTTTTTATTCATCCTATTAATTCTCTGTACATCTTGAATTATGTTGCAGTTTAGCTTCAATCTTCCAAATTAGTTTATATGCACATCTATAAAGATGTAATTTTATGTGAAAAACAGAAGATCTTTGGAGGAAGGAGTAATGAGAAGGAAATAGAGGGAGTAAAATCCAATACGTTAAATATATTATGGAATTGTCACTTCTGACAATTACTATCTACTAACAAAATAACTAAAAATTAATAAAGAACACACTGCCTTCTAGTGTTCTTTAAGAGAGCCATGATCTGACTTTTGAAAAAAAAACTCGTGCTAGATAAAATTTGTCCATGCATAATTTATATTGTTTGCCAATTATTTAACTTAATGAATAAAAATTTATCGAATAAGATTCTTTGACAAAAATATAAAACAGTGACTTAGCAATTGTTTGAGAAAAAGTTATTTTTATGAGTTTTAAGAAACGGAATTGCTATTTCCCTACAAAGCAATGAATTAGGTTTACTAATCTAGTATTTGTAGTAAGTTTAGAGAACATAATTGACATGAGAAACAACTAACTGTATATCTTGTTTCTTGAATGAGTGATATTTTAAACATTGTCTTTTATTCAAATAAATACTTAGGTTTACATTTCAAAATAAGTGCAATTTTATCTCCTTTCAGAACAAGTACTTATCTTGCAATTAAATGTACTAGCATATTCAGGTATTTAAAAGCTAAATTTTCTATGTTTTATATGCAGCTCTACATATTCAGAATGACATGATTTTTTATTCATAAATATCTAACCCCAGATTTTTCCTTTATCAATATAAATTGTCTCATGAGTTTGTAGTGAAGGCTCCAGTAACCAGACTGGTTAAAACAATTTCCTGAATTCTAAATTTTAAATCAAATCATTTTTAAGCTTTGATAATATCATTTATTGTCTCTTCAGAGCAATTAATCTAAAACAAATACTACTTTTTAAACATTTCACTCACATTGTAAAGAATATTAACATAGGTCAAAAAGAAACTAATTATTTCAGACTCATCATATTTGGTGATCTTATTGTGAAGAATGTAGAGAGTAGAAGGTCCTTATACTCAATAAGTAGTTTTTGTTAAATTAAATCATATATCTGGATTTCTGATTTGGAGCTTAATCACATGGAAACAGGAAAATAATAAAAAAAAATTACTTTGGGTTCACCAGAAAAGGATATGTGTGCATGTACCACAGTTGCTTTATTAGTTTGTAGTTGAACACTGGACTTCGATTTATATCTTAGCTGTTGTGGTGAATAATGTGAATAACAATGAACTACAGATATATTTATGAATTACCCTCAGACAAATAATCACACGATTGGTGGGTCAGACAATATTTCAACTTTGTATTTCTTTAGGAAACTGCATACAACTTTCTACAACGAGAACACTAACCTGTATTTTGACCAAGAGTGTAGAAAATTTCCTTTTCTCCACAGTGTCACCAGCCAACATTTTTACCTTTTGAGTTTTTTTAAAGGACATGTTTTTACTGTGTGCAGCACCCAAGACTGGCCTTAGAATCAAATCCTTTTACTCCAACCTCCAATCACTTGGAATTACCAGCCTTTACTACCACACCTGGTTCTTTGGCTATTTTTATGAGTTATAATAATTAAGAAGTAGTATCATAGTAATTTTGAATTGCATTTCTCTAATGACTTCTGCTCACAAAGCATTAAGCCAACATAGACGTTGTATTAAATACAAATTTGTAAATCCACAGGCGATTTTCAGGGCTTTTTGGAAAACATGTCTATTCAGAACTTTTGTCCATTTTTAATCAAGTTTCTTGTTAATCTCATCTTTAATCTCTCTATAGAAAATCAATAATTAATTCAAGGTAGTAGAAAGGAAAAAATAAGCAACTCAACATTTTTAAATTTTTAGTAACATGATATTGCTTAAATCATTTTTCTTTTGATGCTTGAGACTCGATAACTCAATTTAGTTAGACCTTTTACAAGGCTATATATATTTTATTTATTTTACTTTGTTCTTTCCTGCATGAATAATTTAACTTGGTTTCTTTCAGCCTCATGTAATTCAGATTTCAAACTGAAGAATAAATGGAAGGAAGCAAACAGAAAATATAGTTCCCCTCATCTGATGATGCCTCTACAAAAATGAGGAAAGTGTTCATCCTTCTAAGGACCAACGATAGAATATCAAAAAGACAATTTATTCTTCTAGGTCTTCCTTATCTTTGCGATGTAACTTAAATCATATAAAATACAATATACTGCTCAGATACTTTTATGTTTTATCAGTTTTGCACATTTTCATATGGATTTCACCTCAGTCTACAACATTCCTTCATCGTTCTGTCCCTGTTATTTTTATATTATCACAACATAAGATAACCAGTTTGATTTACAGCATAAGTTATCCAACTGGCTTCCTTGGAAGCAGAGCATGGTCAATAGATATTACTTCTGGTTGCTCACACTACATGTAATTGTTTCTGTACTACTTATCACATTCTATTTGGTATTTAAAAAAGAATGCTGGCTAAACTCAAAGCTCATTCATAGGTTTACGTTAAGTTTTTCACAAGTTTTATGCTCTTAATTCTTAAGATAACATTTGCTATAATGCTAATGTTATTACTATTGTAGTGTTGGGAAAAATTATAGTTAAAGACAGTAATTGCATGGCCCAAAGACACACACAGTGAGGAAGAAAATGAGTCAAAGTTTCCAAAAGTCTTTCAGCAATACCAAAAAGGTGGATAAAATCTTTCCATTCTCTTACCCTCTCAATTCAATATTCATATTGCCGAAGAAATAATAGTGTAGCAAATATTACAAATGGTGATTGTTTTCTATCACATTTTGTCTTCAACACAGACTGTGGTGGTGACATTGGGGTATCATGCACAGAGCTGAGCTTACAAATTGAGGTCCGAAGACAGCCAAATTTCTTCTGTCCCACAGTTCCAGTTTCTTTTTTAAAACATACCAGAACTTTTAAATATCATCATTTACTATCTTTTCACAATCCCCAAACGAATTAAATTGACATATAATCACTCCAAAAGGCTTTCAAATAAGGAGATGATACAACAGGCACCCATAAAGTAAATTTTCTTTTATTTTTAAAATTATTCTAAAAACATTGTGCTGGCTGGTCACACTTATAATCCTATCTACTCTGAATATTTGCTCAGGAGACTGAGATCTGTGGATTACACTTGGGAGCCAATCATGGCCAAAAAAAAAAAACTTCATGAAATTATTTTTCAAAATGTTTAATGAACTAGCAAAGAGCCAGGAATTGAGATGTAGCTTACATAGTAGATCACCAATCTAGATAGGAAAGGCCTAGCAAGACCTTGAAGCCCTGATTTTAAACTCTGAGCATGATGATATACATGCATGACGTGTTTTAGCAGGTACACGCATGTTTGCTTGAACGCTGCCGCACTCACACTCACATACATTTATTCAAATTACCTTCATATCAGTGTTCTGCATTAATTTCTTTGTTAGCGATATTATATGCGTAAAACAGAGGAAGTAAACTCGTCCATCTCAGAACATTTTTACATATTTTTTATTGTAATAATACTGTGCATGAACAAAGAAACTAGTACATTTCCTAACAAGAATTCTTACCTCCTCCTTTATATTTCCCCTACCATCCCTTCCCTTCCACCTCCACAAGTACACTCACCTCCCCCTTCCTTCCTCCACCTAAATTGTAAAGTTCATTTTTCAACATAGTGTCTTGTGCATCTCATTGTTACAATGGGTCAACCTGTATCCTTATTTGAGCAATTTTTCCCTTCCCCTCCCCAAATTAGAGAAGCATACGTTCAAGATGTATGTGCACCAACTTCAAATACAGAGAAAACAGGGGTTATAGCATGGGGAGAAACATACAAAGAAACAAAAAAAAAATGCCATCGCTCATTATAAGTACGTTAGAAACAATAGCAAGAAAGCAAAAACCACTTGTGTCACTATCTTGGGGTTCAATTTCTTTAACATCATCTTATCTGGTTCTATGTGCATAGCTTTTCAACTTTTCTGCTTATCCCAGACATACATTCGTTATTGAAAATAAGGGAAATCATGGGACCTATGATTCTTTGGACTTGGGTTACTTCACTCAATAAAATTTTTTCCAATACTTTCCATTTCCTAACAAATTGGGCGATGTCATTCTTTCTGATGGAGGCATAGAATTCCATTGTGTATATATACCACATTTTCTTGATCCATTCATCTGGTGGGGGCATCTGGGTTGGTTCCATATACTAGCTATCGTAAATAATGTTGCAATAACCATAGTTGTGCTGGTAGTTTTAGTATGGTCTTGTTTATGATCATTTGGGTAGATCCCCAAAAGTGGGATTAATGTGTCATAGAGGAGTTTTATGTGGAGTCTTTTGAGGAACCTGCAAACTGCTGTCCAAAGTAGTTGAACAAGTTACACTCCCACCAAGAATGCAGTACGGTTCCCTTGTGGCTACATACCTTTCAGCATCTGTTGTTGTAAAAATATGGAATGCTCCACGAATTTTCATGTCATCCTTGCGCAGGGGGCATGCTAATCTTCTCTGTATCGTTCCAATGTTAGTGTATGTGATGCTAAATTGAGCACAGAACATTTCTTATATATAAAGTATAATTTGTATTGATTTTATTAAACTAGACAATTCAAAAAAAATTCAAAAGAATTGTTGTGAAATTTTAGAATCATGTACTTCTTACATAAGCACACATTTAAGAATAAAATCAAGATAGACATGCCAAAAACAAAATAATTCCAGATATTTGTAGTTCAAGAGATGTGTAGGAGGAGTAATTCAATTATTCTATACAAGGCACCTGTCAAAATGAACATTGCAGCAAGTGTTTAGGTTTGTTAAAGTTTTAATGTTTTAGGGCTGGGAAGGTGGCTCAGTGGTAGAGTGCTTGCCTTGCATGCATGAGGCCCTGGGATCTATTCCTCAGCACCACATAAGCAAAAAGAAAAAAGCCATAAGTGACGGCGTGGCTCAAGTGGTAGAGTGCTAGCCTTGAGCTGAAGAGCTGAGGGACAGCGCCCAGGCCCAGAGTTCATGCCCCACAACCGGACCCTCCCCCCAAAAAAAACAGTTTTAATGTTTTAAATATGCTTAATTATGGGATTTTGCTTATATATGCCAAAAATAGGACTGTTTGGCAGGTATAAAAGTTTTTGATAAAGTATTTAAGATTTATGGTACTAGACATTAAGTGCTAAGTATGTACATTTTAGAGTATATGGAAACTTTATTAATGAGAAGTTGCAAAGTCTTTGTGTAAAGAAGCAAAGTGAAGAGTTAAGACTTTATCTATACAGTCTCTGTTAAAACTTTAGAGATTCCTTACTTTATTTGATGATATAAGCCATAATGTACACATGTATGTTACTAGTCACACACATACATATACACATGTATACATGCGCACATGGAGAAAGACACATAATTACAGCCAACACAATCTCCACCAGTTGTTGAATATGCCTTAAACGGAATACTTGGAACAATATATATTGAAGATGTATTTGTCTCTAATAGTTCATTTACCAATCCTCTTATCTCTTAAAACTGGTAGTTTTAGAGAGATTTGATTTACAAAATGCAGTACAAGTGATAGCAAGTCACTTGGAAACCTCAGTAAGTATAAGTGATATGGTGTCTCCTTGCTCCTCACGGAATGCTTACTCTTGTAGACACTCTCAACCACTGAAGTAGCAGGAAAATACCCTGGTAAAGAGTAAAGTTATAAGGCTTTAAATGGCATCCTTACTTGAGCTCTTTTCCCAACAACCAGCATGAATTCCTAGGCAGATGCGTGAGTCCTCCGAAAACCGGACTCTACATATACATTTAACTAACCCATGTGAAAATTCCTATATGAGAAATGCTGACTGAGGTCTTGCTGATTTCCTGGCCAAGAAAAAAAGAAAAAAAAGAAAGTATTTTTAATGTTTTAAAGTTTGAGAATAATTTTTAACCTGTCAATAAATGTGTAGAACACAATTATACCAACTGACAAAAAAATGATGGCATTACATTTATGTGCTCTTGGACTTGGCCAGTGATTTTAGATGTGTCTACAAAAGTAGAATCAGCATAAATCAAGCCAGCATTTCTTCATTTAAGATATAAGGAAAGGATACTGGTTGACCCATTGTAACAATACAAGACACTCTACCAGAGGATGGGTGAAGGGTGGAGGTGGGGTGGTGTGAAGGGAAGGGATGGTAGGGTTAAAAACAAAGGAGGGGGTAACAATGCTCAATAAGAAATGTACTCATTACCTTACTTATGTAACTGTAACCCCTCTGTACAGTATTTTTAATAAAAATATATATTAAAAACATACAAGGAAAACTTATCCCCCATTGTATACACACTTAATCCAGAAATTCATTACTGAATTCAAAACCTCTTAGGATTAAATTCCTAAATAGCCATACTACATCTATATACCAGTATAAAATTGTAAGCATTTTTATTTTTTAATTTTTCACGTCTCCTTTCTATCCCTCCCCTTCTCTTATCCTATTCCCGTCCTTCTCTGAATATTATGTTTTTAATTTGCATAATTTTAAGTGTTTCACTTTTAAGTTTTTAATTTTTGTTTTACTATTTTTCCTTGTCTTTTTTTTCTTTCTTTTTTCCCCGGGCTCTACTATCTTTCTATCCAACCTATTCCCTGCTTTTAGATTAGGACTAAGTTAGCTCTCCCTCTACCTTTCCACTTCCCTCTATTCCTATTTATACCCACATGTCTCGCTAAAACTAATAACTTCTGGTTTGTCAAATTCTTCTTTGCTGTTCGTAGCCTATTAATGCATAGTTGTTTGATGTTGAAAAATATATCTGTTGAACTAGATTATATCTGCATGCTTTTGACTGTGCAACTACAGACTTTGCTGATGCTTGCCTTAAGATAGTTTTCTAGCACAAACTGGTGTTACTCTCATCCCAAATGGGCAAAATAAGCCGGAAAAACACAAGAAAAATGTCACGTCCGGGTATCTCAATTCCCACTCATGATAATCAGTGGACAGAACAGATAATGAATAATCCAGAGGAGAACTCCCAAAAAGCTCTACAAACAATAATGGTAAACATGGTAAATAAAAAGATTGAAAACCTGCAAAGGACTCTGTTTGAGCATGATAGGGAGAGAGAGGAAGCAAACCGAAGATCAAAACAGGAAGCTCATGGGTGTGAGGAAGCTACTCAAAGATAGATAAAGGAATTGCATGAGCAGCTTGAGAATACTCAAAGAGAAATAAAAGAATTGTGTGAGCAGTCTGAGATCAGTCAAAGAGAACTACAGTAATTGCATGAACGTTAGGAAGCTAATCAAAGAGTAGTACAAGAATTGCAAGAGCAGGATGAGCATAGACAAAGATCAATAGAGGCATTCATGGAATCCATAAACCGAGAGCTGAAAGAAGTCAGGGAGTCCACAAAGGGAATGCTGAATGGATCCCAACAGAAGGAATGGAATTCCAAGGAAATCATAACCAATCAATTAAGTGAATTGAGAATAAACATTAAACACCAAATTATGGAAGTAAAGAATTTCATACAAGTTCTAAAATAAAGATCCAACAAAGAATTTGAAGCCATAAAAGCCGACCAACTAGAAGGAAAAGAAAAAAAAAGTAGAAAATCTGGATAGTTGAATAGACCATGAAGAAGATTGAATTCTGAGGATAGAAGACATCCTAGATATTATAGAGAAAGGACATACAACCATCCTAGACAAATCTAAGAAATATGATAGATCTATTCAACATTCAACCCTTGGAAGACACCATTAGTAGGTCTAATGTGAGGATAATTGTTTTAGAGGAGCACGTAGAACCAGAAGTCCATGGTCTAGGAAATTTGTTTAACAGGATCCTAGCAGAGAACTTCCCAAACATGCAAAAAGATAGGCCTATTCAGATACAAGAAGCTTTTAGAACTCCCAATAGACCAGACCAGAACAAGATTTCCCATTGTCACATTATATGCACAGGATCAATTCAGATCAAGGGAAAGATCCTTAAAGTTGTCATGAAGAAAAGATCAATCACCTATAAAGGGAAACCAATTAGAATCACCTCAGATTTCTCAGCAGAGACAATCAAAGCAAGAAGAGACTAGAATGATGTAAGCAATGCCCTAAAGACAAACAACAATCAACCAGGAATACTTTACCCAGCTACACTCTCCTTAATAATCGAAGGTCAAATAAAACACTTCCATGGCAAAGAAAAATTGAAACTATATTATCTCCACCACACCAACCCTACAAAAGAATATTAAAGATATCTTACATAGAGAAAACCAACAAGACCACAATAAAGGCAAAGAAACAGCACCCAAACTGAGAATCCAAGAACCATAGGAAGAACACAGTTGCAGCAGCCCCGAAGAAGTTGGATAAAATGGCAGGAACTCTCAAATACCTCTCAGTTCTATCTCTCAACATTAACGGATTTAACTCTCCAATTAAGCGACAAAGTCTGTCTACTTGGATTCAAAAGCAAGATCTTTCTATCTGCTGCCTTCAGGAGTCACATCCTGTCCACAAAAACAAACACATTTTCAATTTTAAAGACTGGAACAAAATCTACCAAGCAAACGGCCCCCATAAACAGGAAGGAGTTGCAATCCTAATATCAGATAAAATAGACTTTTAATTAAAATTAGTGAAAAGGATGGTGCATACTAATTAAGGGATCGCTCTTTCAGGAAGATATTATCATTCTGAATATCTATTTGCCAAACAACGGAGCACCCAAATTTATCCAAGAAACACTACTTTCCCTCAAATCCCACATAGATCCAAAGACATTAATTGTTGGGAGCTTTAACACACAACTTTCCCCACTACATAGATGAACTTCGCAAGAACTCAACAGAGAAACTGCAGATATAAACAACTGCATAGATCAACTAGATTTAACAGACATCTATCAAATATTTCACCCAGCAGCATCAGAATACACGTTTTTCTCAGAAGACACATGGAACATTTTCCAAAATAGACCACATTTTAGGCCACAAAGCAAACTTGTCCTAATTCAGAAACATTGAAGTTATACCTTGCATTCTATCAGACCACAAGGGAATAAAATTATAATTCAACACCAAAAGCCACCAAAGAACGTCATGTAACACATGGATCCTGAACAACACACTGCTGAATTATGAGTGGGTCATGGAAGAGATTAGAAAGGAAATTCAAATGTTCATGATATTCAACAAAAATGAACACACGAATTACTAGCTCCTCTGGGACACAGCAAACGCAGTATTCAGAGGCAAGTTTTTAGCTCTGAGTTCCTACATCAACAAATTGGAGAGATCTGAAACCAATTTAATTAGCCTCCTTGAAAAAGAGCAGCAAGATAAACACAATCCAGTAGATGGAAATAAATAATTAAAATTTAATCAGAATTAAATGAATTGAAATGTAAAAAAATAATAGAAAGATTCAAGAATCCAAAGAGTTGATTCTTTGAAAAAATTAACAAAATTGAGAGACACTTAGCAAATCTTATCAGAAAAAGAAGAGAACGCACCCAAATAAAGTCACAGATGAGAATGGAAACATCATCACAGAATCAATTAAGATTCAGAACATTATAAGGGAATGCTTCTAAAACTTTCATACTAATAAGTTTGAAAACTTGAAAGAAAAGGACCTTATCCTAGCAAATACTGACATGACGAAACAAAGCCAAGATGAGTCAAACTATCTTAAAAGGCCTATATCAAGCATTCAAATAAAAACAACAATAAGAGACCTCCCATCTAAGAAAAGCCCAGGACCAAATGGTTTTAAAGAGGAATTCTACAAGGCCTTCAAAGCAGACATCACACCAATACTCCTCCAAATCTTCAATGAAACTGAAAAAGAAAGTTCACTACTGAACTCATTCTATAAGGCCATCATAACACACATCCCAAAACCAGGAAGGGACTCATCAAGGAAAGAGAACTATAGACCCATTTCTTAGATTAACATTTATGCAAAGTTTTTCAACAAAATTTTGGCCAATCGACTTCAACAATTCATCCAAAAAATCATGCACCATGATCAGAAAGGATTCATTTCAGGGATGCAAAGCTGGTTTAATATATGCAAATCAATTTATATACTTCAGCACATCAACAGCAGCAAGGATAAGAACCATGTGGTTATCTCAATAGATGCAGATAAAGCATTCAACAAGATCCAACACCCCTTTATTATGATGGTTCTGGAAAAATGAGGAATCCATGGAACATTCCTCAATACAATAAAGGCTGTATATGACAAACCAATAGCCAGCATTATAGTTAATGGTGAAAAAATAAAGCTATTTCCTCTTAACTCAGGAATGAGACAAGGATGCCCACTCTCTCCACTTCTCTTCAATCTAGTATTGGAATCCCTAACTACAGCAATAAGATAAGATGCAAATGTAAGAGGGATCCAAATAGGGAAAGAAGTAAAACGCTCCCTCTTTGCAGATGACAAGATCCTGTATTTAAAGAATCGCACAGAGTCCACTCCAAAATTGCTAAAGCTGATTCAAAACTCTGGCAAAGTAGCAGGGTTTAAATTAACCCTCAAAGCCGGGTGCTGGTGGCTCACGCCTGTAATCCTAGCTACTCAGGAGGCTGAGATCTGAGGATCGCGGTTCAAAGCCATCCCGGGCAAGAAAGACCGTGAGACACCTATCTCCAATAAACCACCAGACAACCGGAAGTGGCGCTGTAGCTCAAGTGGTAGAGCGCTCGCCTTGAGCTGAAGAGCTGAGGGACAGCGCCCAGTCCCAGAGATCAAGCCCCACGACCGAGAAAAAATAAATAAATAAATAAATTAACCCTCAAAAATCAATGGCTTTTCTGTATGCCAACAATAAGAAAAGTGTGGCTGAAATTAGGAAAGCAACTCCATTCGTAATAGCCCCACAAAAAATAAAATACCTAGGAATTAACTTAACCAAAGAAGCAAAGGACCTCTATGATGAAAACTTTAAAAAACTGCAAAAGGTAATCAAAACTGAACTTAGAAAGTGGCAAAAACTCCCATACTCCTGGATTGGGAAAGATCAACATCGTGAAAATGGCAATACTTCCCAAGGCTATCTACAAATTAAATGCGATACCTATCAATATTCCAACCTCATTCTTCAAGGAAATAGAAGAGGCAATCAAAAAATTCATATGGAACAATAAAAGACCCTGAATAGCAAAAATGATCCTTAACAGAATGAACAGTGCTGGAAGAATATCAATACCAAATTCAAATTCAACTACAAAGCCATAGTAATCAAAACAGCTTGGTACTGGCACAAGAACAGACCTCAGGACCAATGGAATAGAATTGAAAATCCAGAAATGAACCAACAGATCTATAGCCATCTAATCTTCGGTAAGGGAGCTAAAAAATAGAATGAAAGAAAGACAGCCTCTTCAGTAAATGGTGCTGGCAAAATTGGTTAACAACGTGTAGAACACTAAAGCTAGATCCTTATATATCACCCTGTACCAGAATCAACTACAAATGGATCAAAGACCTCGCAGTCAAAGCAGACACTCTGAAAACATTACAGGATGGAATTGGAGAAACCCTAGGCCTTGTTGGCACAGGCCAAAATTTTCTTAATAGAGACCAGGAAACAACAAATCAAAGAAAGGTTGGACAAATGGGATTGCATAAAATTGCAGAGCTTCTGCATGTCAAAGGACATAGCTAGCAAGATTAATAGAAAGTCTACGGATTGGGAGAAGATCTTCATTAGCCATAAAATACACAAGGGTCACAGATCGAAAATATAACTTTAACTCAAAAATTTAAATCCCCCAACAAATCTTCAAAGAAACAACTGCCCAATAAATAAGTGGGCTAAAGACTTAAAGAGAAAGTTCTCTGTAGAGGAAAGAAGGATGGCCAATAGACACATGAAGAAATGCTCAACCTCCCTAGTCATAAAAGAAATGTAAATCAAAATAATATTGAGATACTACCTCACCCCATATAATCAAGAACTCTAATAACAACAGATGCTGGAAGGGATGTGGACAGAAAGGAACACTACTTTATTGTTGATGGGAGTGTAAACTTGTTCAACCAGTTTGGAAAGCAGTATGGAGGTTCCTCAAAAGAATCCACATAGAGCTCCCCTATGACCCAGCAATTCCACTTTGGGTATTTAACCAAATGTTCACATACAAGACCACAGTAGAGCTTCCAGCACAACTACGTTTATTGCATCATTATTTACCATAGCTAATATATGGAACCAACCCAGATGCACCTTAGTAGATGAGTAGATCAAGAAAATGTGGTATATATACACACTGGAATTTTATGCCTCCATCAGAAAGAATGACATTGACCCATTTGTTAGGAAATGGAAAGACTTGGAAAAAAATATATTAAGTGATGTAAGCCAGGCCCAAAGAAACATAAGTGCCATGGTTTCCCTTATTTTCAATAACTAGTATATGTCTGAGACAAACAGAAACTCTCAGACAAGTTGATGTAAGGGAAATGAAACTTAAGATATATATTCAAATGTTTTTTTTTCCTTTCATGCGATTGTTTCTAACACATTTATAAGATTATTTCTTTTTTGCTTTGTATGTCCCTCCCCTACTGTACCTTCCCTGCTATCATTGTACTTGATGTTGGTATTATTTGTGGAGGGGAAGGGAAAAAACAAATGGTTTAAATAATAGGGATACAGTTGGACCCATTACAACAATGAGATGTCTAAGTCATTATGCCAAAAACAAACTTTAAAATTTTGGTGGGGGGGGGGGGTGAGGATTGGGTTGGGTGCGGGGAGAGGACGGGAAGTTATGGGAAGGTGAAACAAAGGAGGAGGCTACAATGCTTGATAAGAACTGTACTTATTATCTTGCCCATGTAATTGAAACCCCTTTGTACAGTATTTCCACAACAACAAAGAAAAATAAATTTACATATGGAATGAAATTAGTTCCAATAATGCATTGCATTAAGGTATTTAGAAATAACTGAGAAACTTAAAGGTGCATAAGATTTTTTTTTATTGGAAATGAAGGGATATTGGAATTTGATTCTCTATATTTTAAGCGATTTGCTTAAAAGAATAGGCAAAATTAAATTTACATTTGCAGCAGACTTGACATATTAAATTTTGTATATCGAAAGGGAAACAAGACTCAACAATATGTCAATTCTCTCTTCTTATTTATCTCTAAAGGTTTATGCTTCTGGTCTCTGAATATTAAAACTTCAAAAAATTTATGTTTAGCTAGTTGTGCAAAGGGGTTTTGCTTCATCAATTCAGTGTTGAATAGAATGTATGTGCATTTCAATATACAGTGCATCTGGATCATTGTCAAACTTCACATTTTTCTTCCTTCCCTTACCCCAACCCCACCTATCCCTTCATGTTTCCTACTTACATTCTCACATATGTACATTGAATGTTATGACTGTATTAGTACACCATTTCCCTTTCCATTCTTCTACTCTACTCCTTTTTTGCCTAGATCCTCTTTTAATAGTTGTTTCAACTTCATGTTATTTTGTTAAATATCTCTACTTTGGCATTTGGCGATGGGTTTGCCACATATTCTCTTCCATGTTTGACCTACATAAATGAGTATATTTCTCCACATTTCTAATCTCTGAATGGCTAAGATAGATCTCCTTTACTATTCACCTTCTGTCCTAAATTTAGAATTGGACTTTCAGGGACATCCAATAGAGAATTTTTACTCTCTACATATTGAAGATGGAAGGGAAATAATTTCCATGCTCTCCATGTAATCCATATTTCCATGTTATCCATCATGAATTCCCATCACTTATCACTACAGCAGTCTAAATTTAAAGTCATATCTTCTGCATTATATTCACACAGTATAAATGAATATCAATGGCAATTTACCTAATATTGGAAGTTTAGGGATAATCTTTAATTTCTTATGATAGAAGCAGGAATCAGTTTTAATTTTCAGATTCCACTATGTAGTGAGCCCTGTAGTCTTCTAAATTTTCGATATATTTCGAGTTACCTTTTGTTAATAATTTAAAAAGTTTTAATTCAGTATTTGAAATGCTGCTCCAATTATTTTAAAAGTTTCACAATAAGTTAGACTGAACTTTTTCCTCCCATGTTCCCCACTAGTTCAGGTTAAGTCTCCTTTCACTTTATTTTTTGAGAGACCAAGGAATGAGGGTAAACAGAGAGATGATCATTACTCAGATATTTCCTTCCTCTTCTGTTTCTGCTGTTCTTGTTAAGAAGAAGACTGGAGCAGGGAACAAGAGTGATGCTTGACTTCACCATACAAGGGGGCATTCCTGGCATGTCAATTATTATTTCTCAGAATCACTGAAATTGCTTACTCTTGCCATCTCTCTGACAGTAACCTAACTGTGGCTTCCTTGGTGCAGAAGGAAGCACACTAACAGGTTATTACCCGTAAATTGGTATTTTATATCTCAGCTTACTACTACCAAAAATAAAAAGCTTTGGCTACATAAAAGCAAAGGTACTGATTGTCCAACAAAACCTTAGTGAGGAGTAGACAATTCTACTCAGCTACGCCCTCCTCTCATATCCTGCCTTCCACTCCCCTCCCCTCATTTAACCTCCCTTCATTTCTTCTTCCTTTGTGTCTCTCTCCTGCATATTCATCTCTATCTTCTCTCTTTTTCTCTTCCAGTAGCAAGTGCTTTGGTTTATCAGACAACACATAAATAATTGAACAATTTTTTTTCCTCTTTTTGTGATTTTTTTATTCTTAAGAAGTGAATTCTAGCACAGCACCAGTGGCTTACACCTAGATATTCGGTAGGTTCAAATTTGACAATTGCAATTCGAAGCTATTCCAAGTGGATAAACCTAAGAGATTCTTTTCTCCACTTGTGGTAAATGGAGTAAGTGAAGGTGTGGCTCAGCTGGTATAGAGCAAGCACTGAGAATTAAAGCCCAGATAGAGCTCAAGGCCAGAAGTTCAAACCCCAGTACCAGCACAAGATTAAAAAAATGAGTCCTTTGTCTTTGAAATGGGATATTTCTCCAAAAATTCATAACTAGGACAATTTTCAAGGTCTAAGACTCTTTTTAAGGCTCTTTCACATGTTAAAATGATTCCTATGCTTGATTCATATTATGGAAAATAGGAGTCACACTTCATATTAAAAAGTATGCACATTACTGAACAGTTCTTACCATTTTTAATATAAAGGATGCATGGGAGAAGCTTTCACCTCATATGGGTGAGTTAGGTTTGACTCACTGACAGACTTTTGCAAGTAAATGAGGGTCTGTTTTCATGTGAAGAAGTCCATATAGACGGTTTTCTAGGAGAGAGAACAAGCTACCTGTTTCCAAGTTTGAATCAGATTAAGTTTATTCCTATGATATGGTAAAAAGAAAGAAGCTCAACTCATACAACAGTCTGCAGACAGTAATTTCAAAAATATTAAAAACCCATGTCTATGTTTTGAACAGCTCATTTGTCACAAACTAAAAACAGTTTACTGAGCCAAGAAAACATAAGTTAGAGCAATAGGAACTATGTTAAATATAGTTAATGGCTGAGTGTTATGTGTAAAAGAGTTCTGTAATCACAACTAAAATATAAATTTTTTCATCATATCCCTAACAAGAACCTCTAAGATAGGCCTTGCTAAATCTGTCATAGAGGGTGGTGTTTATGCAATTGTCAGGTTTGTTTAGGGTCCAATATCTTCCTCAGTCTCTTGGGTTGCAAACTGCTCACACCACATGCAGTGTCTGGAAACACATGCTGTCTTGCTAGGCACCTAAGGGATTTTTGTGCCACTGTGAATAGTTACTGTTTTTCTTCTTGTAATTATACCTGTCACTGTGAAGTCCTTTCATGATAAGAATAATAGTTTCTGTACTCTTTGTTCCACTAACAAATCTCAGATATAAGTATAGTCCAGTGCCCGTGGCTCATGCCTATAATCCTAGCTACTCAGGAGGCTGAGATCTGAGGATCACAGTTCAATTCCAGCTCAGGCAGGAAATTCCATGAGATTCTTATCTCCAATAAACTACCAGAAAACTGGAAGTGGTGCTATGTCTCAAGCGGTAGAGCTCTTGCCTTGAGCTGAAGAGCACTTGGACAGCACCTAAGCCCAGAATTCAAGCCCCACGACTGACCAAAAAAAAGTATCTAACTATCTATCTATCCATCTATCTATCTATCATCTATCTATCTATCTATCTATCTATCTATCTATCTATCTATCTATCTATCTATCTGTCTATGTATCTATGATGAGAAGAATTACATTTAAATATAAATCAATATTTGATACACATTTAAAATACAAGTAAACATATGATGTATTTATAATATATACATATATTTACATATATAAGATCATATTATATCTGTATGTTTATAAATATACTTGTAATTTATATCCAAAGAGTACATTTGAAGATTTTGGGGAAAATGTAGCGTGTCTAAAGGCTTACTACTAACCCACCATACTTTCAATCATTTTTTCCACTTATTACAATATATGGAGTACTAAGACTGAATGATTATGAAACAGAGTTGCTGTTTTCTTCGTTACCATTTTGGATTAGAAACATCTACTTACTTGGTATAAAACCTACCCAAATGTGATCTTGAAATCACACTCCACAAACTGGACATATACATCAATTTAGCAACTTGCAAGTCTCAAACTTTTATTTGAATCCTGTATCTCACATACATTCAGGTTCCTTTGAGTCAGCTACATGTACAAACATGCCTAGATTTTTATGCTCACATACATCCCCCTACTCATATGACATACTAAATGTGACATTAAAATAAAAAATAATATATATGCTGAAAAAGAACACCTTTGCAAATGTAATCAAATTTTATTTTTAAATACAATGCATTATTGAAATACTGATGAAAGAGCAGCTGAGAGATGTTTCAAATAGTAGAGTGCCTGTCTAAAGAGCATGTTTCTTATTCCAAGCATCATTATTTCCATCCTTCCTTCTCCCACATAAAAAAGCATAAATAAGTAAAGAATTAACTAGATGTTCCTTAATCACTCATTGAAGAGAGAAACTGTAATATATACATATATATATATAGACACACAATGATATACTATTTAGCCACACATAATTATGAAAACATATCATCTTCAAGAAAATAGAATTGGAAACCTTCATAAAAAACAGTTAGCGATACTGTGTAAAACAAATATTAGATTTCTCATATGCAGACTCTAGACCCAGAAAATAAAATGAATGACCCAGGTGTAAAAGATGGAACTTATTAAGCTTGGAAAAAAGTTAGAGAGGAGATGAAGAGAAATATTGTGGAGTAAATGTGTTCAAATATTTCATAAGTTAGTATGATGACATAATAAAATACAAGTATAAAAATAGGATAATGAAATTAATAAAATGATTAAAATGTAACAAGCTACATTATGTGGACATATGTGTATAACACAATAAAATACTTTTGTGAAATTAATATTTGCTAATAAAAAGTAAAATTCATTCCAGTTGTTATAGATTCATATGTTAATTTCCATTTTTAGCTTAGATATTTCCCTGATAAAGTAAAAGGAGAAATAGGTTTTGCTCATTTAGAAGGACAATCTTGTCCAATTAGCATTAAAGTATTCTAGATAATTACTGTCAATGTGAAATTGTTCAAATTATTATATTAGAATATTTCCAATTGATTCTTCAAAATATTATCCTATAATTATATAGTTTTTGTTATTTATAGAATATTTTTCTACTCAATTACTATATACCATTTTCTGAATGCAGTTTGGTATATGTAACTAGGATATATTATACCTGAACAGGAAATCAATTATTCAAACAGTTTTTATCAAAAATTCCTATAACGAAATAAAGAGGTAAATCCAAATTATGTATATTTGAAGACAATACTTGCTTAATCCTCTTCTCACATTCTACATTCCCTTCTTGAGAATAATACATATTGTAAGGGAATACTTAACATGTTTTAGAGAAATATGTTGACTTTAGTCCAATGAGTTACTGTATGCTGCATTTTGGTTTACTTTATATCCAGAAGAGCTAAATTCTTGTCTTATGATTTTCCTTAGACTTTATACTCAGGTTTAACCTCTGATGGGTGACAGATAAAGGTATAAAAATTTTTTACAGTAGCTAAATTTAGGCTGAGGAATCTAGGTACAACTACTCATGCAGACAGGCCTCATCAGTCATGAGACCACGATATCAAAATGTTAACCTATGCTTCCTGAAATCATGCTTATGAGATTTTGTGTATTATAAACAGTGGTTATTAGCGTTTGTTTTCTAAACAACATCATTTCATGGGTTAGGAACTGAAGTGAGATATTATACCCAGAACAAAACTTAAGGAGGCATCCAAAATTAGTTACCAAGATATAAATCATTTAACACAATGTTTTAAAAATGCAAGACAAAGGAAATAATTTATGAAAAAAGCTAACATTTAAAATAAATACAGAATCAGTATGACAGATTTTTCTTTTTATCCCAGTTGCAATACGGATTGCATGATGAATTTTCTAGTTATATGTTTAGTTAGGTCTTGATATTTAGTTGGAGAAGTTATGTTCTTTCATATATTCATTTGTCAGATCAAAGAGGAAATGAATTCCATGCCAGAGTCAACATCCATAATAATGTTACAGTTGTATTCTACTAATTTGCCAAAGTTTCAAATCAGCTCGAGTAACTTCAGTCTTCTTTAGATCTAACTAATGAGGTACACAATTTAGTCAGGAATAGATTTTGACCACCATTTATTAAAATAATATTATCCAGAAACTACTACTCTTCTCTCTTTTCATGAGATTTTTAATTTCATTTATATAATGTGCTGATGTTTTCCTTTAGATAATCCAAATTCAGTGTTCTAAAAACAGTATAATTTGGAGTATTATTAAATTATGTACACTTATGTACAATGCTGAGATTCTATTATTTGCACTTTTTGTTCTTGTTAAGTCAGTAGTATTTAGTTCTCATTACGGATGTTTTGGAATTACTAATTGCATTTTGGAATTTTTAAGAATGTTATGATTTTTGTGATTTAATACTGTAGCATTTTTTCTTTTAAGTATGTGCAGATCTTACTTTACATACAGTTACATTAGTTTTAAACAATTTGATCCATTCAAGGGATTTTCTATATTAGGTTGATCCAGATGAATTTAATTACAAATTAACACAACCTTATTTCTGAGAGACAGTTATACTTATAGCTCTACTTAAATTAACATGTGTTTGAAGGTTTTGTAGTTTAAAAAAATAAACTGGGCACAACATGTTTTTGTTCTTGGGGAAGTTTCAATGTGTTGGTTGTTTTTCCAGCTGTGATGACTTCAACATATGTGTGCATTTTATTTCAATTGTTTTGTGCCTATATTTTGTTTCATATAACAGAAAATACAAAAAGAAGCAGTGATTTAGAACTTTTCCACATAGAATTCTAAGAGAGACACTTGAAGTTTTGTGACAACTGGGAAAAGGGACGTTTTCTTAGTGGAGGGGTTAGCAGAATAACAGAGACATTGTTTGATGAGATTTGAATTCTGCTACTTCCTGCCTCACTATTTCCAATAGTATTACTTCAATGTATTTAGTGGAAAGAAAATAATTTTGTCTGTATGAATTCACAAATTTTTGTTTAATTGGGCCACACTACACATTCATATTTGATTTTACCTCTAAAATCTTTTCTCCTTAGTTTAAAAACACAGATGTGAATTTATAATGTAAAATAGCACCTAGAATTTATATGAAATTGTCCAAACTATTTGGAATGTAATGATTATAGTGTGTCAGGTACTATGTAATAATTGATTTTGGGGAAAGTCAATTACAGTGGATTTTTGTGAAATACTGAGTAATAGAATTATATTTGGTTCTATAAAAAATTGATGGTTACATCTAAAAATTACTCAGTTATAAGTTAATTGTGAAAAAATAAGATTGTTTACTGGAAAAAGCTAGAAGTTTCAATAAGCTTGCTTTTTAAAAATTGACTTGGATCTGGACTTTGGTGACTCATGCCTGGAATCCTCGCTACTCAGGAGTCTGAGATCTGAGGATAGTGGTTGAAAGCCAGCCTGGGCAGAAATTCTGTGAGACTCTTATCTCCAATAAACCAGAAATGGCACTGTGCCTCAAGTGGTACAGTGGTAGCCTTGAGCTGAAGAGCTAAGGGACATTGCCCAGTCCCAGAGATAAGGCCCACAACCAACAAAAAAAAAATGACATGGGGTTTTACTATATTATTTCATGATTTTTATGAGTGGTTGTTCAGTTAAGATGTCATTGGTTTTTATATTTTCAGTTGGCATAAAATGAGCCTACTATTGTATTAAATTTATCAAAAATTTTTTCTTATTCTATGACTGCATAAATTTTGTGGGTAATGGTTAAAACCAAGTTGCTTTTTTGAAATAAAATATTTATATTACCCCCCAAAAAAGAGGAACAAGATAAAATATATGCCAGAGACTTACTCTGTAAATCTTCATGGACTAATAGCCTGTCAGTTTGTTTTAACTTTTAATCAAAAATTAAAACAATCTTGGATAACATGAACCCATTTAAATTTCTTCATCCTTGTCATTTAAGATTCACTTTAAAAAGAAGTTCAATGGGTGAGTGTTTTTTCCTTACTTTTCCAAAGAAATGATCATTTCATCATTATAGTTTATAGCACAATATACGCAGAAAGCATTTCTTAAGGAAAAAGAATTTTTCCCATTCTTTGGTTTGCTTCAGTCTCTATTTAAACTGCATACCACAACTCACCCACCCTATTGTCTGTCTTTTCATTTGAAACATTTCAAAAGTTTTCCTTCCCTGGTGTGTCAGCCAGCAAAGTTTTACAAAACAGCATGCTTTCATTCATTGTGCTTTCCAAAATATATCTCACAAATGCCAACAATGAAACACAATCTGAAACATCTGTGGACTTTTCCACTTAGAGTGGAAAAATCGCTTTCCTTACTCCTTAGAACTAGCTGTTTACAGGCATTAATTGCTCTATCAGTTCCATGCTTTAGAACAGCTGCATTTGACAATGGCGTACATGTTAATTTGTTTACCACATCTGGTTTGTTTTCAGGAAGGACTGTGTTCATGAAAGATGGTAATAGATGAATTTTTCAATTATGAAGTTTAATAGGGCTCTGAGTTGTGGATATAAAACATTAATTTCAATGACTAAATATTTAAATTAAATCCCATAAAGTATATTCCTTCAATTTTCTGGGTAAAGTGTTCTACAATCTAGGTATTTTTAAAGAAATACTATATGTTGTTTCCTTGGTGACAACGTAATTGGAGGATTTAAAATTTTATATACCATGCCCATCTTAAATGAGGTAGATGTACTTGGGTTGTCATGCAAAACTTTTGGTAACTAAGGTAAGTGCTATACCACTGAGCCACCTTCCCAGCCTTTCATGCATGCAAAACTTTTGGGACAGCATTAATGTTTGAATCTTGGCTAGGATTTGATTGGGAATTGTGACAGACTTTCATAGTATAAGAAGAAAAACGAAAGGCCATACTAATATTTTTTTTGGGGGGTGGTAATTGGGGGACCTGAACTCTGGCCTGGGCGTTGTCACTCAGCTATTCAGCTCAAGGTCAGCGCTCTACCACTTGAGTCACAAAGCCACTTCTGGCTTTTTTCTTTTTGCTTATGTGGTGCTGAGGAATTGAACCAAGGGCCTCATGCATGCAACTCAAGGGCTCCACAACTAAGCCACTTCCCAGCCCCACTAATACTTCTCTCTGCTACATTGTTATATTAGTTTATTCAAACACACACATACACACATACAAACACACAGATACACACATTTGTAGTGTAAAGACCCACTCCGTGTGCAAGAAAATATTTTAATAAGAATTCCATAAAATATTTAGTCTACTGAATTCTGATTAGAATTTACAGAAATATGTACTTGATATTTCTGTAAATATCAAGTACAAGTCATTGTCATTTGTGAAGGTGTTGCGAATTGAATTTAGAATGACCCAGAAAGATCTATGTGTTAAAGAAAAATAACTTTCTATTTCCTCCCAGACTGTGGAGAATATCTGAATAGTTCTGGAGATTAAGTTCTTCAGCGTGAAAGCTATGAGAACATAAACTCTCAACTGCTTTCTTATTTTATATTTTAATCAGTCTAGGTCAAAAACTTTTCTCTTTGTCATACTCCCCACCTTGCCATTGTCTTGTCACAGGCTGCCAAAGCAATAAAACCAACTGAACATACACTGAAACCTTCAAACTTGTAAAACTGAATAAGCATTTCTGTTTGATAAATTGACAACATCACTTATTATGGTAGGTTATACAGCTAACACGGAAGTCTAGTCTTTCTAACAATGTAGAGTATATTAAATTATGCTTCATTATAAAATATCTAACTCCATGTTTTATTTTATATTTTTGTTTCTGTTGATCCCAGGGCTTAAACTCAGGGCCTGGTTGGTGTTTTTGTGTTCTATGCCAGTGCTCGACATAAAATCTGAACTGGAATGCTCGACATACAATCTGAACTAGAACTCCATTTGCCCTGGTGGTTAATTGGAAATAAGAATCTAATGAACTTTCCTATGCAGGCTGGATTTGAACTGAGATCTTCAGATCTTAGCCTCTTAACTAGCTAAAATTACATCCTTGAGCCACCAGTGCCTACTCATGTTGCATATTTGGTGTAATTCAAATTTTCAGCATTGTATAGATGCTCCTACTACAATATAAAAATACTTAACATACTTTTCACTGTATTTGTTGTTGGTATAATTTGTGGAGGGGTAAGGGAAAAACCAAGTTGTTTAAGTAGGGATACAGGTGGACTCAGTGCAACAATGAGATGCTATGTAGGAAAATGAAATTTACAATTTTGGCTCAATATGGGGGAGACGGTCGGGAAGGGGAGATGGAAAGGGATGATAAAGGGATAAAAAGGATAGAACTGTACTCATTACATTGTCCCTGTACTTGTATCCCCTCTGTATGTTATTTTCACAAAAAATCTTAAAACATAATAAGGATATTTGTAAAGTATATAATGAAGGAAGAATTTTCATTCTTTACAAAATATATGCAAAATCTATGCTAAACTATCTATATTTTACTCTACCTTTCCTGCAACCAGTTTGATATAGTTTAATACCTGTTACGCCAAGTTTGTCTATATTCTACTGGAGATTTATTTTTTCATGTATGTATGTATATGTATATGTATATTTATATGTATCTATCTATCTATCTATATATGTTCCAATGTGGATCATCAAACTTGAAACTTTGCTTTTTTTTTTTTTTTTTTTTTTTTTTTTTTGCTGTTTATCAGTTAACCTGGTCGGCTCAATCTGTGACAATATCTCTGCTCACTCCTTTATTTACCACACCATCAGCCTTTTAAAATTAACTTTGTTTTCAGAGATGATTACCAATCAGTCCAATCAATATACACCCAGAGGGTTTTAATAAAATAAGCTTTAAGGAAGGAAGATAACATGAAGTGAAAACTACAAAATTTCTACAGAGACCTGACATCTTTCACATTTTTGCCTTCCTCCTGGTACTTAAGCAATCATTGACTAACACTATTAATAATACTGCAATCATAACTTAAAGATCAGTGTTTTTTCCAACCTGAAGCCTTCTTTTCCATGATTTTTGACATAAACTTTTGTGAGACTTTTTTGATTGTGATGGTATTCCATCCCAAACAAAGCCATGTATATCAAGAAAGCCTATATTTTCAACTCAGAGTACTAAACAAAAGAGGGAGAAATTAACCTTAGCTATATATGTTAAGCACAAATATAGCTAATATCAAGATATTTTGAGATGATATAATTTTACTGGATAAAGTGGGTCAAATCTATAATATTATCTACTTGGAAAACAGAGCTTAGAGAATTCCAGTTCCAGGCAAAATGTTTTATGCTTGTGTTAGGAGGACCTCAGTCCAAGCACACCCAGGCATGGTGGTACTACCTCAAAATAAGCAATGAAATTATAATCTGCAGGTATGGTGGTAGTAGAGATGCCTTTTCACAAGTATAGGTTTTGAGTTCAATCCTCCAGTAGTGCTGGGAATTTAAATGTGGAATGTCTAAGGTCAAGATTTCATACTTGTCTTACAAGCTCTAATAAAACCTTTACCTCTTTTGCTATTTTTAAAAGTATAACCATAACTTCCCTGCCTCAAACAAATAATTTCATATTAGAAATTTTCTTCTATCTATTAAGTAATATGTTATGTCCCACTGAAATCAGACTAAAGATAAAAAACCCATTGTCTTACAAAGTGACTGTATATGGAAACAGAATCTCAAAGGTAGCATTTAAGTTGAAGTCTACTCCAAGAGAAGCAGAATGCCTTGAATATGCCAAGGAAAGAGGAATCAGAAGCTAACTCTAATCTTGGTGTTTTAATTTCACCAACTCAAACACAATGTATTTACAATGTTAATGCTACCCAATTTGTGGTATTTTATTATTGCAATTACTAGCAAACATGTGGAAGCTATAAGACACGAAACGTCATTGACTCTTCTGATCCAAGACTCATCTCTATAATCCTAGTGATTAAGAAGTACGAGACTTGGGGGATAATGATTTTCAGGCTGGTAGGAAAGTTCATGAGGTTCTATCTAAAATTAACTACAAAAATTTCTGGCTGGGGCATGGTTCAAATAGAAGACTTACTACTGTTAGCAAAAAAACAAAAACAAAAAACTGAGAGCATAATGTATGTTCAAGCCCCAAACTGGCAGAAAGAAAAAGTCCTTAGAAGAATACTATGAGAAACAGAATTATGAATAGGAAAGCAGAAACAAAAGAAATAAACTTATTGATATAGACAAAGCTTCTCAATGTGAAATATGGCACAAACTGTAATACTTAGGGTTTTCCTTCCTATACAGTAGAAATAAATGGCATTTTTACTTGACAAACTAAAATATAAAACTGTATGCAATAAATAATCACATTACATTTATGTTTCCATAATTTAACTTGTTTTCCTAAATATTTCTCGAATAGTGTAGCTTTTGAAAATCAATAAATGTTGCATTTTCATATATGATTACATATCCTTCCAAGTGTTGTCTAAAATTGATCTACACTGAAATGATTGCCATTGACATCTTTCTCAAGATATTTATACTTTCAGCTGACCTTCCACAAAACTCATACCCAAAATATAACTTTTTAGTTTGTTCATGCAAACATAGGAACATAAACATACTTCTCAAAATGTTAATTACTTTTATCTGTAGTCATTAATGAAGTATAACTAATAGAATTAAGTATATACTCTGAGGGAAATAAGATACTTCCTTCTAAATACAGATTTGCAGGCACACACACAATCACAAAAGCATACATATATATTATGCCACTTTGACTCAGGTTAGATTCCTGACATTGGGTGTCAGCAGTTATCTAATAATCAAATTTTCCTGCCCAGACATAAAATACATTCATAATTTTACACAGACAAAAACACCAGATCATTCAAAATAATGAGAATATTTAACAGAACCAACCAGCCCTTGTGCCATCTACTCCCTGATTTCTTTTATTCATGATGATGCATTTTCATATCATAAAAATATTTCTGTCTCTGATTAGCAGAAAAATATGCTATCATATAATGGAAATTGTAGGTAAAATTACTTGTAATGTATAATATATTTTATCAAAGACTTCTGTTTCTTTCTTGCAGAGTGTTTCTGGCATTTTGCCCTAATGTCTATAATTAAATTACAAAGGACATGCCGTATATCTTAATTCATTTTTCCTAATGGTTATGCTATGGAGTTGGATCTGATTTATTTGCTTATTCTAAATTAAATATTCTCAACAACTGGAATTATTGTTTATGTTACTCCTAATCCAAATGAAATATCAAATAGAACTGGAAATTCCCTTCGGCAATGATTTGTGAATGTCATTAATGGTTGTGGAGGGATGAAGGATTTGAATTATCTAGAGTGCATTAAAAATGGCACTGTTATTCAAAGGGCTGATCATTTAGTCAGCTTTTAAAGTGTGGACTTCTTATTTCATCTAAGAAGAAACCAGTATGCTTTTCTTAACATTCTTGCCTGCAAAGCAGTAGAATTATTTCCTTTGTACAGTTGATGTCCAGCTGCGACTTTAGTGAAACCTACAAACAACTGCACAGGTGTCTTAGCTGCTCTAGATTTTGAAATTTTCTTCCTGTAGCCCTTGTGATTTGAGGCCAGATTCATGGGATAGTCACATAATCCACAATAACAAAGCACCACAATATACAAAGACCACGTGCAAAATGAGGTTCAATTTTTAATATGTTGATTTCTTTTTTTATTGATTGTCTTTTAAGGAGCTAAGGGTGTTTATTTCTCATTATTTTTGATGTGACTGTAGTTTGTGAAAATTCTGTCTTATTTACCTTATGCCTGGTATATTCATTGTATGTCTTCAGGAAGGTGAGGGGTGGGCACAGAGCTTTAGGGAAAAGAGTGAAAAATTGCAGCATTGGAGTTCATTGAACATTGATGAAAGTGAACTATTTAACACATGGGTGGGGACAGGAGGGTGGGACTGGGAACAAGTGAGGGAACTGAAGACATTTCACAAAAGGAAATGTTCTCATTACCTGACCCTTGTAACAGTAATCCATCTGTAAATCACCTTAATAAGAACAACAGAGTAAATTTCTGTTAAAAAGGCAAACAAAATGTTGTTTCTTAGAATCCTAGAAATTTGTTTTTTTCACTGGTTTGAGCTGGTTGAGTCTATCTCTGAAAATAGCTACATTGACATTCATTGGGCGAATTTTTGAGCTACTAGTAGATAAAAGTCAATTATGATTGTATGCTTTTTGAGACTGATTCATTTATTTCTTTAATCTAATTTGTATTATTTCTGTCTACTGGTTTTTGGTTTTGTTTTTCCTGATTTGTCAAAGACTTAGTGGTGCATCATTAGTGCTGATTTAAAATTGTTCTAATTTGTTGATGTACATACTCAAAGCTATAAATATTCCTCTGAGTATTGTCTGTGCTGCTGCTGTGTCCCAGAGGAGGTAGTATTTTGTGTGTTCACTTCCACTGAATTCCACAAATATTGGAAATTCCCTCCATATCTCTTCAGTGACTCACTGATGATTTAGCAATGTGTTATTCAGTATCTGTGAGTTTCAGAATGTTATGTGATGCCTTTTGATGTCTAGATCTAATTTGGTTTCATCATGGTCTGACAGGATACAAAGAGTAATTTCATTTTTATTTTTGAATTTTGAAAGATTTTCCTTGTGACCTAAGATATGTTCTACTTTGGAGAACATTCCATGTGCTGCTAAGTGGAATATATATTGTGACATTGGTAGGTGAAATACTCTGTAGATATCTGTTAGGTATAGCTTGTCAATACAGTTATTTAGCTCTAAAGATTTTTGCTAAGTTTTTACCTGGGTGGCCTGTCCAGAGGTAAGAATGATTTGTTCAAGCAACCAAAAATTTATTTGGATGTATGCATGTTTTTAGGGTAAGTAGCATTTCTTTGATGAATTTGTGAGCTCTAGGATTCTGGACATTGATATTTAGAATTGTTATATCCCACTGATGGAGTTTTCTTTGTCAATATTTAATGTCCTTATTTGTCTCTTTTTACTTTCATACCACCTATATTTTAAAGCCAATTTTATCTAATATTAGTATAGCTACGCTAGCCTATTTATGAGGTCAATTTTAAATTTGTAAAGATGATGTACAGAAGGGTTACAATTACATAAGTCAGATAATGAACACATTTCTTTTTGAACAGTGTCACCTCTTCACTCATGTTCTCCCAGTTTTTCCCTTTCAACCTCCTTCTCGCATAAGTTGTATATTTCATTTACAATGTAGTGTCTATTGAGTAGCACTGCTGTATTTAAGCCTTTGTTCCACCATTTGTGTATTCCCCCTTGCCCTATCCAAACGTACATATAAGACCAAATGTGCAGTAATTTAAATAAATGGCATCAGAACACTGAAGGAAAAAACAAAATAATAAACAAACTCTCATAATCATTTCTTGGAGATTATTTTAATGAACATTATTTTATATGATAATATTCGTACAGCTATTACTCCTTTGTGATCCTCTCCGATGGGCATCCTCCTTTGATCTCACTGTATAAATGTTTACAATCCCACAAAATTTATTGTGTCCAAGTGTAATGTTTTCTCTTTTACCATCCAACTGTGTTTACTTGTAGAATTAGAGGCACATTCTACTACAACAAATGACGGAAATTAGGCAACCTATATTTATTTGAGTCTGTCTTTCTTCACTTAATATAAGTTTGTTCCAAGTCATATAAATAAATTCATAATGGAATTCTGTTCATCCATCGGAAAGAATAATATTGCACCATTCTAAAGGAAAAATGAAACACTTAGAAATAATATTAAGTGAAATAACGCAGACCCAGAGAAACTTAGTTTGCATGAATTTCCTCACTTGTGGTAGATAGTAGTGTCAATAAATGTAAAAGTAAACACACTGGATGGTATGCAAGGAGGTACAAATGCATTATCTGAAGTGTCAGAGTCCATGGAGAGTGAAAATACTATAATTCTCTTAAAAGGCTAAGTCGAAGCCCAACAAAAGAAATACCAGTAAATGTGTAGTGCAAGAGAGGATAGTGGGGGGCAATGTGAGAGTGGTAGGAAATTGAACGGGAAAAGGATAGAATATAGGCAAGAATCCATTGTATACTTCCCAGAGAATTCTTGAATTAAAAATCTGGGCTACAGCTTAGGCATTAACCTTACAAAAATGTTTGTAGTTTAAAAGTTGATACTCCTGGAGAAATAAAACCTAAGAATGTAAAGGAGTCTGGGAAATTCAGTTTGCATCCAGCCTTGGCAGAAAAGTCTTTGCAGCAGTACATATAATAAATCAGTCAAAAGGTGGATTGGAAGAATGGCCCAGGTGATGGAATGCCAGTTATTAGCAACATTGCTGAATAAGAGTTTGAGGATTTTGCATACATACATACAAACATACACATACACACAGAGGCACTTATATGTGCACACACAAATACACAAATGAAACAACTCTCAGAATGTGTAGAAAAGTTAAAAAACAATAAATATATGTCCTGAATAAGACTACAATCAAGTGATAATTTTTTTTTTTGGTCGGTCCTGGGGCTTGAACTCTGGGCCTGGGCGCTGTCCCTCAGCTCTTCAGCTCAAGGCGAGTGCTCTACCACTTGAGCTACAGCGCCACTTCCGGTTTTCTGGTGGTTTATTGGAGATAGGAGTCTCACGGTCTCTCCTGCCCGGGCTGGCTTTGAACCGCGATCCTCAGATCTCAGCCTCCTGAGTAGCTAGGATTACAGGCGTGAGCCACCAGCGCCCAGCTTTCAAGTGATAATTTTTAATATTAGAAAGTCCCTCAAGTGAACTTCTTTCAAAAACGTTTGAGAATATTGAATAGGTAGGGACCAGAGATAGTCAGAGAGTCAATTAATCATTATTAAAGGGATCGCATCCATGGAGGAATGAATCAGAGATCCCGCAGGTGCATCTGAAAATATTTATATACTGTGTCAAATGTTAGAACATCTTTGAAAATAGTAGATAAGCAGTCTGAACAGTCACTATGGTGAATAATATCCCTGGAGAAGTTCAGAATGGTAGTCTGTATCTAGATTAAATAAATAAAGAAATTATGGCAGGGCAATGTGAAACAAGCCTAGAATTCTAGCACTGAGATAAAGACAGGAGATTTGAGAGTGGAATTACATAGTGATACCTTCCCTGGACCAGGTAGTATAATTTTGTCATAATAAAACAAAACAAACAAGAAAGGAATACATAGTTGGAAGTTTGAACTAATCGTCATTAAGTTTTGAGAAGTCAAATTTCCTGTTGAAATGCAACTCATATTTTATCCTCACTTGTGTTTTAAATTCTCTCTTCATTACAGAACATTCCTAGATGCAAAATGACTCATGATTCCCATCCAAAATTTTAAAAAGTAAGTAATCATCACTCTGTAGTATCCCAAAGAAATGATGAAGGATTACACAAACTTAAGCCTGAAAAAATAGCAAAGTTCATCTAATGTAGGATTTGGAAGATCTTTCTAAATTAGAATTTACATTTAAAATAAATATTTTCATTTTGTTTTAAATTTCATATTCTATAGGATACTACAAAACTCTTTTTAAGTAGAGGGTTTAATTGACAAATTCACAAATGATTTTGCATTCTTTTTGCCTAAAATATTCTTTCAAGAGAGTTATAATTTTTTTAGAAATTGGTTAATAGATAATTCCAAGATTTCATGTATAAAATGATGATGTGAGTGTTGTAGACAGAGTTGCAGAAAATTGATATCAACTTATAAATTTAGAATAAGAGCAATTTTTTGAGGCTTTGGTATAACATGGTATGAAGAGAATAAAAGTGGGACATCTTTCTTCTACCTGTATGTAACACAGGAAGCAATTTCCTTAATTATTTGCCACTGTATACGATGAGAAAAATATTAGGTGTGGGGTTTGTTTTTATTTTTGTTTTTGTTTTATTGGTTTGTCCTAGGGCTTGAACTCTTGGCCTGGACACTGTCTCTGAGCCTGTTTATGCTCAAGGCTCGTGCTCTACCAATTCAACCTCAATACCACCTGTGTCTGGCTTTTGCTGAGAAGTTTATGTTTATTGGAGATAAGAATCTAGGGAAACTTACTACCTGAGTGGGCTTTGAATTGTAATCTTCCGATCTTAGCATCCAGAATTTATATGATCGTTAAAAAAGTATAAATATAAATAATATTTGCAAGTGTTCCGATCTCAAGAATACCAGTGGGGTAAAAATGATGCAACCCAGTTTATTGTGGTGTTCTTTCCAGAACATGTATGGCATCATATTAGCAGAGTTGTATTTTTTTCACAATAGAGATAAGCTTTCCATGATGTGAATTAAGGGAAGTTTGAGGTGTACCCTAAAATTTCTAAACTGTTGGGCTAGGATGACTCTATATAATAAATATTAGGATTGGTGGTTATAAAAATAATAGCTTACTGTGATAAACAATTGCTTACTCTTGAAGAATTATTACCGATGTTACATAGTTTTATCCTCTACCAGAATCTGGTTATTTTTCTGTTGACTCTCAATCTGTAACACCATGTTGGAAAATGCATCTATTGCAGAATTACAGAACATGCAAGCCGGTACTGTTTTGAATCTCTCAGGTATGGAATCTTCCGAATTTGAAAATGAGTAGTTACTAGTCATTGGAATGTTGAAGAACCCATATATTCTGTTTTCTTAACAACTTACTTAATTTTAAAAGTTATAGGTTTCCATAAAATTAAACTGTTTTCGCTTTTAGTACTATATTTATTCTTTTTTTCAAAATATTGGTAAGCATATTGTGAAAATATTGTCCAGTCAGATAGCATTCAAGTTAATGGTCCTCTGATTAAAATGGGGTAATTAATTCAAATTACACGCCAAACAGTATTGATTTTTAAAAAGTTACTACATAAAGAATAATATTTACTCTACCAATACAGTGAAATTTTATTTCATGCAGCTTATTTTTTAATTTTATTGTCAAAGTGATGTACAGTGGTGTTACAGCAATTTTAAGGTAGTGAATACATAACTTTTCAAACTTGTTACCGCCTCCGTCATTTTCTTCAGTTTTCCTTCACCCCAATACCCCACACAAGTTTTAATGTACATTTCCAACATATTGTCTTGTGAGTGTTACTATTGCATTGGTTTGCCTTTGTCCTTTGTCTCACCATTTTGTTGTTCCTCTTCCCTTCTCTAATTAAGTTAAATATATGCACAATACACAGGCTACCAAAATCAAATACAGCAGGGAATAAAGCATAGAGGAATAACCCAAAAGAAAATAGAAATCACATAGTACATTAAAAACAACAACCGCAAATAATACTCTCGGTTTCATATCTTGGAGTTCATTTTGCTCAGAGTCAGCTTATATGGTTATATATATGCATAACAAAGCCACTTGAAAATAATGGTTTCATGGGCACTATATCATGAAAACAACATGTTAACTGTTTTTGATGGTAAAGGAGGAGTTAAGATTGGTGAATTCGTGGTTCTAATAAAGGAAATTCAATTAAAAATTCAATTTAAAATTATAACAGGTAAATTTTAATTTGTTCAAAATTTTTCACAACTTAGCCTATTATGAAAATTTTAAATTGTCTGGGAAAATAGGCGTTCATGCAAAGTAATCCATGGAGACTTAGCTGAGAGGGAGCAATGCGGGTGAAGATGGCTCATTTTCACACTAAACAAACAAACCTCAGAAACCTTGCTATATATCCTGTAGGTTCCCTTGAGAATTGTCTTTACCCAGGAAATCTACTCTTACTGTGTGAAACAAGGTTGTAGTGGAATTTAAATTCAAAGTTCTTAGAAAAAAGACATCAAAATTGTGAATTGACTTTAATTACCAAACAGTAATTCTCTGAAAAATATAATTTGGGTCCAAATATTTAGGGAGAAAGTGCCCTCAACAATGAAAGAAGGTACTGGGTTTAAATTTTTCTGTTTGTAATACTTTCCACAATGTCTTTGTACATGACACACTGAACCACAGAAAAAAATCTGATTGGATACTTGAAACAAATGATTTCACATTTCTTAGTAGCTCACAAAATATAATATCCTCATTATCATGAGATAGTGAAGAATTCTCTTATTACATAAGCCAAAAAGTTTTGGGATCAGAAAAGAATTGAGCAAAATGAAAAGACAACAAAACACGTTCTTAGAAGCCCTAGCTAAGCATATTGGCTTCAGCAGTGCAGGGAGGCCAAACTTTTTGACATATTGTCTTAATATTTTTGCTACCTAAATTGATTTTACAGAGCCTATTTAGCTCACTGCAATGCAGAACGGAATGAATGAAGGCATGAAAATAAATTCCACATCCAAATAAAAAGTTTTAAAAGGAAAACCATGAAGATGTAGTGTGGGTAGAGCCGGTCAGATCTGGTTGAGTCAGCTAGAGTAGCAGTTGAAGCACATTTCCTGCTCATAGGGACGTGACCCACAGGCATCACTGCCTAATTTGCCAGCCATGAGCTGTCCATGCTCCCTACATGCCCCCAGGGGACCAATCAGTGCCTGTCACCAAGCAGTGCCCATCACAAGTGCCCATCATCAACTCCCCACTAAGTAATTGGCTGGGAAGGACTCAGGAGGTTGGGAAAGCTGGGGCTATAAAATCCCCAGCTTGTGCAGAAATAAACGAGACCTGATTAAGCCTGTTCTCCAAATGTGTGTTCCTTGTGTGTGTCATTCATGCTTACCTCCTGCCGGAGATCTAACCCTACAAGTGGCACCCAAGGAGGGGCTCGATCGCTTTTGGCAAATGGACGTTTTAGGATCTAGTGCAAGGTTAGTGTCTCCAAGGGCAATCTTCCCCCCACAGCATGAGAGCCTCAATAACGAGCACTTGTTGCCCTGCTCCGGAGTAGGCAGATAAAAGTATCACAAAAGGAAACTAGTTTAATATGGGAAATAGTGAGTGAATTGTGTCTCTGGATTGATTCTGGGGCCAATTGGAATCCAGACAGGTGGACCCACGTCCTTCAGGCAGCTCATAAAAAGGAAGTCCGTGAAGGCACTGAGCTGCCCCTAAACTTTTACCCCATCATAGTAGCTATTCAAGCCTGTCTTTCAGGGAAAGAAGAAGGGGAAACTCTGCAGACATTTAACACCTCGCTGCAAGAAGAAACAGAACAAAAGGAAAATTGCGAAGCTGCTCAAGCACTCCCATCTTCTTATGACACAGCAAACAATTCCAGCAAGAACACAGATAACCAACAACTTCCACTATCAGGTGACCCAGGGGGGCAGCCAGCTACACTTGTACAACCGCCTCCCCCACACTATCAGTCCCAGGAAGCCTGCCCAATCACTTCTTTTGGCTGTTTAGGCCAGCCTGGGAACTCCCCTCAGAAAACTTTGTATCCTTGGGCAGAGATATCCAACTTTGCCCAAGAACAAAAACCCCTTGTTCCCCATGTAATACAAAAGTTGTTCACGGGCCCCACAACTACCATGGCAAGGACTGCCAAGCCTATAAATGAACCCCAGTTCATGTTCCCGGTAAACGTCCACTGAATCTCTGCACAACTTAACCAATGGTACCCCCATGACCCAAAAGTACTTGACAAATAGCGGGCCGCTGTCAGGAAAGATGGGTTACACTCCCCGAATGCTCAACAGATGCTCGAAACCCTTAGCATTGATCTTAACTGCCCCCATGATTGGAAGAGCTTAAGGAGCACAGCATTATCTTCAGAGTCTTCCTTTGATGGAAGGCTGCTTTTTATGAAGAATGTGAACAACAAAGTGCACGAAATATCGCTGCCTGAGAGCAGGATGCCACCATGGAAGACCCTGATTGCTTAAAAGGGGAGGGAGCTTATGTGTCTCCTGCCGCACAAGCAGTGGCACCTCCGCAGTACTTTGACCAAGTAAGCCTCTGTGCATTTCGAGCTGTCTCCTCAGTCCCTTGTAAAGAAAGGGACAAACAACTAAAATCACTCATACAATGTCCCAATGATCCTTTCACTGACTTCGTTGCCACTGTTCAAGAAGCAGTGGCCAGGAAAGTATCCCATGCTGGAGCCAGAGATGCGCTAACCAAGACCCTAATATGGGAAGGGGCCACACAGGAATGCAGAAAAGCCATTGCCCGTGAACGAAATGGGGTGATCACTGATTGCATCCAAGCCACCAAAGATTTGGGGACATAAACTCATGCTATGAGGACCCTTGTGCTGCCTTTCGCCTTTATGACTGCCAGTGCTCGCGCGCCCCCTAATGGCACAATGGGAAATCGACCTTGTTGGGGATGTCGCAGGAACTGGTCATTTTAAAAAGGATTGCCCATCACTCTGGGGCTCATCCAAAAGAAAACAACCTCCTTCTGTATGTCCTAAATGCAAAAACGGTTTTCATTGGGCCTCTGAATGCTGCTCTATGACTCAGCCTTTCAACTAAATAAGGGGCAGTCCTCAGCCCTGACCCCAATAGGACAAAGGCAACAGCCACCACTTCAAGTGGTATGGACTATTCCTATCCAAAATGGAAAAGCTAGAATGAAACTTAAAATCAATGGAACAGAATTTAAGGTCATCATTGATACGGAAGCTGACTGTACAGTCCTTAAGAAAGATGAAGTAGAAGGGTTGGGATTGAACCTAATTCCTGGTCCCTGCATACAAGGTGTCGGTGGAAAAACAGATTCCCTCCATGTCCAATGGCCTGTAAGATGTGAAGACTGTGATAGGGCCACCGGGGTTTTTAAAAATCTTGTTGCCCCTGGCCTTCCATGCAATCTTTGGGAAAGAGATGTCCTCACTAATATGGGTACTCTGATAACAACAGAGGATAAGGCTTTTTATGAAGACATCATAACCGATCAAGCCATTAATCACCCACAGTACCCCCAATTCTAATTGTCACTGTTGCGTGACCAGAGCCAGTTCCACTCCAATGGGACACCACCAAACCCATTTGGGTCGAGTAGTGGCCTATTTCCTCTGAAAAGCTCCCTCATCTCCAGGCTCTAGTGGAGGAGCAACTAAAAAAGGGACACATAGAAACTAGCATCAGTCCCCACAATTCCCCATTTTTATTATCCAAAAAAGTGCTCAAGGAAAGTGGAGATTTCTCCGTGATCTATGTTCCATAGTCATATGAAAAAGATAGGAATGCTTCAACCCGGACTTCCATACCATTCTGCAATACCCAATTATTGGCACATTGCCATTATTGACATCAAGGACTGCTTTTTTCCACCCTCCTACATCCCAAAGATAAAGAATATTTTCCCTTCTCAGTATGGGAACTTAATTGTCAATTACGCACTCATAAATATCTATGGAAAGTTCTCCCTAAAGGTATGAAAAATAGCCCTACTATATGTCAGATATATGTTGCCCATGCTATTAGGCCTTTGCTTTCCAAATGCTTTTGTGTCCAATACATGGATGACATTTTAATTGCACATAAAGGTGCTACAACCATGCAAACCTGTTTAACACAACTCAAGGAGAACTTTACAGTGCTGGGCCTTCATACTGACCCCGAAAAATTCAACTCAAAGCTCCTTATGCCTATCTTGGATACCATCTAAATCAAACAATTACCCAAATGGGCTTCATATCGTCATTAAATCCGAATATACTTTAACTGAATTACAACAATTATGTGGACATATCAACTGGGCATGTGATTTTATGCGTCACCTCACCCAACAACTCGAACTGTTATTTCAATTGCTTCAGGGACCCTCTGACACAACTTCCCTTCGTATACTTACACCTGATGCTCAACAAGTCTCACAACAAGTCGCTGATCAATTATGGTCAATACCCTTGGTGTTTTTAGGTACCACCCAAAGAATCATCCTAATTATATTAAATAATAATGGCCTAATGGCAGCACTGACGCAAACCCATGGTGTGTTACAATGGGTACACCTTGCCACTTCCCAATTACCAAAAATTAGCACACCCATTACCATGCTATGCAACCTGGCCATCAAAGGCACGGAAGGATGCCCTCAAACTTATAGCGGATTCCCCGACCTTCTTATATGGCCCATTACAAAAACAATATTTGATTTCCTGACACCTGAAGAGGCATTAGCCTTACAAGTCACTCACTACTATTTTAACATTGATAATCATATGCCCCAACCCCCCCTTTTAAAAGTTACCCAAGAACTCCCACTTTCATGGAAATGTTGTACTTGTTCAAATAGGCACCCTATCCATGAAGCCATTGTACTTTTTACCGATGCTAACAAGCTGTTTATGGATTTTACAATGCCAATACTAAAAAATATATGCTTCAACAACGTTCCCTGTCTGGTCAAGCTGCTGAATTACTGGCCATTTTGCTCGCCCTTACATCTTTTCCCAAAGAACCTCTTAATATTTTTTCTGATAGTTTATATACTGTACACTGTTGCCATTCTTCCTGAAGCTTTATTAAAAGATGATGCTCATGATGTAACACAAATAATGTGTAAACTACAAAATGTATTAGACAATCGTGTCCAACCCTGGTACATTCAACACATTAGATCTCAGACAAACCTCCCTGAACCCCTAGCTGCTGGTAATGAAGCCATTGATTACGCTGTCACACCAAATATACTACTCACCAATATGTGCATGGACCAAGCCCTAACATTACATGGTCATTTTCATTTATCAGCAGCTACTATCAAGCAGTTATTTCCTGATTTAACACACCAGCAATGCAAGCACATGATTCAGTCGTGCTCCTCTTGTGCAACTCTTTTATCCTTAGGACCACTTCAACCCATGGGAACAATTCCACGAGTCCTTAGACCCAATAGCTCATGGCAAATGGACATAACCCATATCCCCCAATTCGGTAAACAAAAATACGTCCATGTATGCATAGATACATTCTCAGGCTTTATAAAAGTCTTAGCCTTAACAAGTGAAACAACAAGGCACACTATTAAGTCACTTCTAGATGCCACTACAATTATGGGCGTTCCTTGGACCTTTAACAGACAATGGCCCTGCTTACACCTCCAAACATTTTCATGAATTTTGTACATTTTGGAACATTATCCACCAGACAGGTATTCCATGTAACCCACAAGGCCAAGACATTGTTGAACACAGTCATAAAGAAATGAAGACACTTCTTTTAAAAGAAAAGGGGGAACTGGAGGGACTACAGCTTAAAGATCCCCAAACACAATTAAATGATTGCCTTATAGTAAAAAAACTTTTTTAACGTTCACACACCACATGTGGGACGCCAGTGTCCCTGCATTGGGGACTCATGAAAACACCTACTCTGTTCCCTTTGCTTAGATAGAGGGACCCCATCACAAGAAAATGGGAGGGCCCTGCTCCCTTAATGGCACAAGGGAGAGGATTTGCTTGTATCTTTCCAGACACGAGTGATAAACCTGTTTGGATTCCACCTGGAGTTGTATGACCAACCGTCTCCACATACAAACAAGATGTGTCAGCTATGCTTGAACAGCGCGAGGAGGAGGAGACACAAACCTCGAGCCCATGCCATCACTTGGGGAGACCTCAAGGGATTGGTAGAACAAGCCCAGACTATGGCCCCAGACACTGACCCGGGGCATGGTACTCTATTCTCCCTATTGTGTGCCATTATTACAGCCAATTCTCAATCAGCTGCAGGGCAGTGTAAGATAACCTTAGTGCCCAGCCCCCAAATCTTAATGATGGTAGGGGAAGTTACCACCATCTTCCCTCCAATGCTGTTTTCCAATGGCACGGTTGGCCTTCCTTTATCAGCAGATGCCTTATGGCATCAAAAAACAAACCTTACTTTTAGATAGAAGGGAGCCATCTCTTTTTGTTTTTCAAACGAGATGATAAAGCAATTTAATGGCTGTATCATCCCCCTTGCAACAGTAACGCATGGGATGGGATGGTGGAACTACACATGACCTACCCCATTTGTCCCACTGGAAAAAATTGAAATCAGGCTACTGACATACCTTTTCATATGCAGTTGTGCCCACGCAGGGAGTTTAATAGCTTTGGCACTATTTCCACTCCTCTTGAGGAATTAGTGATTAGCCTTTGTGCCAATTCCTGGCAAGGCAAAGTATTTGGGGACCCCACATTGTCTCTCTACTCAGCTATATACAACCAATCTGAAAAAGAACCCAAACCTCAAAATGTAAATGAGTTTTATGACTCTTCAAGAGGACGATTGGGAGACCTAGGACGCCCCCCCCCACCATGCCCATTGTTTGCTCATCACATTCCTGTCTAGATTTGATCCCTTTCCTATTGGCCAATACTTGTTGCTGTAACCAATCTGGATATGACCAGGTGTCAGGAATGGTAGTGGTTAGAGCACCGTTCTTTTTTTGTCTAGGAGACAACTCCTCCACTACTTGCACTCTCAGCAATCACTGGCAACCCAATGACTCATATCCTATTGCAGGTTTGGTACATGTTCCCCCATTTATTGCTCTGGCTACTAATGACTCCCAGTTTTCCGAGGTTCAATTGATTCGTCTGCGCACTAAAAGAGCAGTAGGATTGATCATTGCAATCAGGTCTGCAATCATTGCTACAGTGACTTCAGCTACCACCGTCGCTATATTGCTGTCCCAAAGCGTGCCCATCGTGCAACAGATAAACCAGCTCATCCCTCAACCGTCATCCATTGAATTTCAACATTTGCAACTTGCCAATCATCTTAGGGGAGGCCTCCTTGTGCTCCAACAACAAATAGACTTGCTCCAAGAACAGATTACGTTTCTTTGATTACAACAAGGAGGACTATATAATGCAATGACTACTTCTGTCTGTCAGCTTTCCATTCCTGCACCCAATGTCACTGAACTTAGTAACTACATCAAAGGCCCTTAGTCCCTTAAGTACTTAAACTTCACCCAAAACTTGCTGCATGATGTTACCTGCCTAAACCAGACCACCATACAGCTTATTCCTGGTCCCTCCTTTTTAGAAGATGTGCTTAAAATGTTACAACAATGGTTTTTGCCATCCTCTCTGGTCATCTGGGGAGGCCTTGCACTTGTAGGGCTTACTCTCATAGGAATTATTAAATGCTTGCACTCCTGCCAAAAATGCCTCCAACGACGGATCACTATAATGATGGTCCTTTTAAAATAAAAAGGGAAATTTGTGGGTAGAACCGGTCACATCTGGTTGAGTCAGCTAGAGTAGCAGTTGAAGCACACTTCCTGCTCATAGAGACGTGACCCACAGGCATGTCTGCCTAGCTTGCCATCCAATGAGCTGTCTACGCTCCCTCCATCCCCCCCGAGGACCAAACAGTGCCTGTCACCAAGCAGAGCCCATCATCAACTCCCCACTAAGTACTTGGCTGGGAAGGACTCAGGAGGTTGGGAAAGCTGGGGCTCTAAAATCCCAACCCTTGTGCAGAAATAAACAGACATGCTTAAGCTTGTTCTCCCAACATGTGTTCCTTGTGTGCATCGTTCATGCTTACCTCCTGCCGGAGATCTAGCCCTACAATGTAGCAATGGGGGAGGACTTATAATCCTTCACCTTCACTAGACTTGAAGCCAAGAATCTGTGATAAGTTGGAAATCAGGCAAGACCTAAGAGGAGGACAGAGAAATAGGACATAGGAGCATTGTACTTTTGTAACAGACACTGTCATCCAAGTTATGGGTGATTTAACTCTATTCTTCTCCATATATCTTGTTGAGCAAATGCAAGACGAAGAGAAAAATAATCTATTGAAATAATTTTGCAAAAATAACTTCACTATTCCTGATATTGTATCTAAGGAGAGTCTTAAGAGAGAAGATAAAAGTGCAGTATTCTTCGGTTTCCTCTAAGCATCTTGTTAGCAAAATATATCGTTGAGGTTATAAGTGATTGAACCAAAAATTGGTGGAGTACTTATTTTTGAGGGCACTTTAGACACAAGAAGACTTTCAAGGTAAAAGAAAAATGAAAAAAAATATAGCTAAATATTTGTGATCACAGCTTGTTGGACTGGTATTTTGGAGACAAAGTTTTACATTAGAGATTGTCCTCATTAATATTGATGCTGGGTTTCCGTGGCAACCAAATGCAAGGGGGAAGTTTAATCGACTCGCTTGGATAAGTAAACAGCATAATAAAAAAAAAAGTCAAATAATATTTAGTGAATTATTTTGAACAATTACTTTGCCAGAACAATGGAGGAAAAATATAATTCAAATCACTTGACTTAAACTTATGAATAAAAGTAGTCAATAGAAATGAGAGAAAACATAGAGAACTGTTTCGTCTCCAGTGGAGTAATGGGTTCTTGATCTTGTTTCTTCCATTCTATCTTCACACGCTATCAAGTGTGGCTCAGGACTGGAGAATCCAGTTCAGACCAAGAGAACTCGCAGAGGAAAATATTTGCAGCAAATGTAGGTGATTTAGACAATCTATTTAAATCTGTTAAAATTTCTCCTCTACCCCAAACTGCCCACTTTAAACAACTTTGTATGCTTTTCTCAAGATTGTCCTTCATTAACTATTTACAATTTTGAGAGTTCATAATAATACTCTATAGAGATAGCTGTTTTGTTGTGCTTTTTTTGAGTTTTTTTTTTGTTGTGATTTTTTCACTGAATTTCAAAAATTGTTCTAGTGTGTTACAATTAAATATGTCCATCTAATTGTTCAATGTTCCTGGATCAGAGTCACTCCTTCTATCATTTTCAACCAACCTGTTCTACAAGATTTATTTCTGATTTACCACTTCCTTTCTCACATGTGTACAATGAGTATTCTAACTGTACTTGCCCCTTGTTCCATTTTTCATTCATTCTATGACTTGACTATTATTCCCCTTTGGTTTCAACTTCCTGATAGTCATTCTTTTAAAGTGTCTGTTAGTCCTTTGAAAGGTTTATACATATTCCATGGAGTTTCAATTCTGCATATACTTAAACTGATGTCAGTTTATATTTCCATAATTCATTCATCTGAAGTAACAATTTGCAAGACTGGAGACATGAAGCATCTAGACATGATTTTATTCTCCTCTATTTGGAAGATTAATCTGAAGTCAACAAGAAAGTTTTATAAATGGCTTTGTACAGTGGTTTGTGATTATTTTATTTTACATGGGATAAAATTTTCTACTACCTATAAGTTTTGGAAAAAGAAGAAAACTGAAATTTACTACTGAAGAAGAATATGATAGAAATAGAAGACAGAGTTTATGTTTGTCAAATCTGTGATGAGTACCCATTTTCAAATTGCATGCTTTGATTAATATTTTTGTGTAAACTTGTATAAATTTCTAGCTTCCAAATATGAGATAGAACATGGGTCCTTTGTGTGTCTGGCTCTAACTTAGTTCACTTAATATATTTTTAGATCTATCCATTCCATTGCAAATAATGTAAGTCTTCAAAATGGATGGGTGCAATCCAATTCTGTGTATGTGCCACACATTCTCCAACCATCACTCCGCCAAAGGGCATCTGGGCTGTTTCCGTAACTAGGCTACGGTGAATAGTGCATTTTATTGTAAACATTTGAAAGAATTCATCACTACCTTTATGGGAGCAATCCTCTAGCCAGTTTTCCAGAATAAGCACATGCCTCCCTTCATTTTCATCACTATGTATTGCAAGTCCTCAAAAACACACTTCCCCCTACAGGTCTTAATAAGCTAAAACCACACTGTGCCCATATTCTTTCAATACAAGTTTTTCATAATTGTACATATAATTAAGTGAGAACCTTCTATATACTTTCCTAATGTGAGAATGAGGGACATGACAGAGTAAAAGTAAGAAATATTCAATTTAATTAGGTATTATCATATTTAAAATCATTTTCAGCTCTAATTCATAGTCTCAAATAATATTATTAAAACTATTGGAGGCTATTGCCTGGCATCCTGGTTACTCGGGAGGCTGAGATCTGACGATCATGGTTTGAAGCCATCCTGGGCAAGAATGACCAGGAGCCTCTTATCACCAAACAACCAACAGAAAATCAGAATTGGAACTGTGGCTCAAAGTAGTAGAGTGGTAGCCTTGAGAGAAAAATCTCAGGGACATCATCTAGGCTCTTAGTTCAAGAAGTACAATCTACCCAAATAAAATCTATTTAAATTACATCTGTGTAAGTAAAGTATTTCTATCACCCAAATGCACAACCATGCTCATTTGCAAGGTAACCCTGTTTTGTCTGAAGTACCATAAAACAATTTCACTTAACTTGAAAGCATTGCACCATGGGTTCATTCTATCTCTCTCATGCATTTTCCACTCAAATACTCAAATCTTACAATTATTCCAATTACTTAAAATCATAGCTTTTTACTTCAATGCCCAAATATTAAAGTTTAAATTGAGTGTCTTTTGCCTCCTAAATGGGTATTCTTACCATTTTGTCATGTCCGTAGCCCTAAATTCTCCTGATTATTTTTCATATAATTGCGTATGACCTTGGGCTCAGATCACGTTATGCTATTTTTCCTGGAATTTAGAATAATAGGTGCATGGCATTGTTTACAGATATTTCTGCCCACTCTGGGTTTTAACCTCTATTCTCACAACAGTAGACTCCCATGTAGTCAGGATTTTCATAAGCTTGTCATAGCTGATGTTTTTTTTTAAGTCTTTGCAGTTCTTGAGTACTGAATTAATTTGTTTTCTTGGGATGTTTTGTTCCATTTGAATGTATGTGTTGAGTTGTTCCTCACTTTTCCTTTTGTTTCTTTCAATCAAGTTCTTACCTAAAGTGCTGAGAAATCAATTCTTCTTTTTCATGATAGTCAAGGTGAACATGATTTGTTCCAAAGCAATTTCAGTAATATTTAAACACCTTCATATCTATGGGTGGTATATAAATGATAAGTGCTGCGAAGGGTCTTTTTATTTTCACAGCAGTCTTTGTCATACACAGACAGATCATGAAATATATGAAGATAATGAAACTACAGATGCAAGCAAAGAGAAGAAAACCCTATTATTAATTGTTTGACAGAGGCTTCCCTTCTAGTGAAAGAAATACGTTACTTGATGCATGATTTCATAAAATTATATAGCTTGGAGGAAGCTAAACAATCACCTAATTCTACAGAATTGAGGGAGAATAATCCTGAATAGTTTATATTTGGGTCAAATAAAAGCATGCTTCCAAAAAGAGAGTTGACTTAGAGAAACATGATGAGTTGTATGTAAATAGATGCTTAGTTGATTTTGTTAGTTTGTAAACTAATACAGGGAAATAGAGTACAGCAAGGTAAAAAAAGAACTTCACATTGAAACACTCATGTGTGTGTGTGTGTGTGTGTGTGTGTGTGTGTGTGTGTGTGTACATGCATGTGTATACACACACACACATGTGCAAGTGCTCATTCATTCATTCATCATCCTTAAGTTTCTGTGACCAAGGATAGGGGTTTACCACTTGAGCTATTGTTCTCTTTCAGGTTTTTTGGAGATAATCGCATGTATTTTCATGATTGGACTGGCTTTGAATAGTGTTCTTCATATATAAGTCTCCAGAGTAGCTAGCTAAGCTTATTCAGCCTCCAAGTAGCTAGTTAAAATTGGGGCTATCCTCTATGCTACACTGCTCTTTTATTCTTGTCCTGAGGTGTTCACATGCCTAAGTCATATATATGTCTAGTTGCTTTAAGAAATACTCTTACTGCTTGGCACCAGGGGCTCCCATCTGAACTCTTACCTACTGAGGAGGCTTGAGAACAGAACCCAGGCCAAAAGTTTACTGGACTTCCTTCTCAATCTATAGCTTGGTGCATTGGATCATTTCCACCACCCTGCACTATCTACAGGTTAAGATTGGAAGGACTGCAGAATCCAGGCCAGCCAAGGTAGGAATCTAGACAAGTTGGTGTGCAACTCCTATGCCTTTGATAATGGGAAAGCTAAAAAGACAGATCAGGTGCATGTTCTTGTGGAAAGGGAACCCCTATCCTAAAATTAAACACTGATATGACACCAGTCTACCAAAAACAATACCCGAATTTGAACACAATTTCCCACAACCAAAATAAGTATATACTTTAACATGCACAAACTTAGTACAATCTGCTCTTTGCTCTAATATCAGCTTCATCTAATTATCATATGGTGAATAGTTTCTTCATTAAACTTATTATATGTTTAAAAAGACCTAGAAAATTCTTTCTCACTTATTAAGTGCAAACGAATGGCAAATTGCCTCATTTCTTACATATTGACTACCACTATAAATTCATTTTATGATTATTATTAGTAGTAATATATTCTGATTTATTACTTTCTTTGTAACAGTTTTTAAACTTTTGGCTTCTCTGCTGAAGTTGAAGTATTTAAATAGTATCATCAAATTATATTACAATTATATTACTTAGGGCAGTTTTTTAAAAAGTTTTTAACAAATGGTTTCTAGTAATTCTGTTTTTTTTTTTTTTAGGTGGGGGGTCCGGTCGTGGGACCTGAACTCTGGGCCTGGGTGCTGTTCCTCAAGGATAGTTCAAAGCTAGCACTCGACCACAGGGCCACTTCTGGCTTTTTTTTTTTCTGTTTATGTGATGCTGAGGAAACGAACACAGGGACTCAAGCATGCAAGGCAAGAGCTCTACCACTGAGCAAACTTCCTAGCTCTCTACGAATTCTTAATAGGTATATTGTTTAGTTAATTTTTAATTTCAATTTAATTTTATTGTAAAGGTAATGTACAGAGGAGATACACTGATATAAATAAGGTAATGAGTACATTTATTATGGAAGGAACATTGTTATCTCTTCCATTGATTTTTTTACACACTCAAAAAAAAACTACTGATGCTTTTCCTGTCGCCATTGCCCAATGGGTATGAAATAAGCTCCGCTTTAGTGTCTAAGAAATAATAAATAGAAAACTCACAAGTATGACCATAATATAAAAAGAGGATGCAGAATATAGTAATGCATTTGTGGAGAAATCGATATACTTCTCATAGTGATCGATTTGTATAATACTGCAATCATTTTAGCAAACAAGTTTTCAAGTCTTCAAAAGATGAAAGGATCCAGGCATTACACTTCTATGAATGAATTAAACAGAAGTAAAAAACTTTTTGGACAGAGAATGTAGTTAATTGACAGTGAACTTGAATAGTATGTGTGAGACCCTGGAAATGATACCAAAAAGCATATTTTGAAAAGACTCACTATAGAGGATGTATGCTGGACAAATTCCTGTATCTGAATTTTATATCTATCTTAATGTCTGTTCTAAAATTTACAGCATTTCTATTTGAAGAAATGCAAGTTTGTGAAAATTAGGCTTTGAAAACCTATGAAGGTACAATTCACTTCCAAAGCACTAAAATGTATACAATAAAAGGAGATAATATATTGTAAGTGAATTGCATGTCAGGAAATAAAAAACTAATGTTAAAACTTCTTTCACACAAAATGCAGAATAGCTAAAAAGATGTTTTTGGTGTTGGTGAAAAACTCTTTGTAAACTACTGCATTTAAAACAAAGATGTTTTCTGTTTATTTTGAGGGTATTTTGTCCGTTTGAGTTTATACAGCGATAACTCAATCCAAAAGTATATGTGATAACTGGAATACCTAGGAATTATGCATCACTTCTAAGTTTTTTTTATTATTTTTATTTTTTTATTGTGAAAATACTGTACAGAGGTGTTACAATTATATGGACAAGATAATGAGTATATTTCTTATCAAGCTTTGTAGCCTCCTCCTTTGTTTCCCCTTCCCTTCCCTTCCCAACCTCCCCCGCCTTCCCACCCAATCTTCCCCTCTACCTCGCCCACCAAAGTTGTAAAGTTCTTTTTGACATAACGACTTGTACATCTCATTGTTGCAATGGGTCCACCCGTATCCCTATTTTTTCCTCAATGCTTTCCCTTATTTACAATATCTACTATATGTCTGAGTCAAGCAGAAAAGATCAGATAAGGTGATGTTACAGAAATGAACCCTAAGATATGTAGTCAAATGTTTTCTTTCTTTCATGAGATTGTTTCTAACACATTTATAAGATTATTTATTTGTTGCTTTGTATGTCCTTCCCCCACAGTATAACCCCTGCTTTCATTGTATTTGATGTCAGTATAATTTGTGGAGGGAAGGGGAAAAACTTTTAAGTAATTGAGAAACTTTTCTGGAAGAAACTTTTAGGAAATGACAGAAGACACTAATCTATCCATCTGCACTTTTTGAAAGTCATATGCTAATTACTCAATCCAATTGCTTTTCTCTACTTTGCTATGAAAAACGTATTCTCAAGATAAGAGCCAAAAGCAGTGAAAAGAACAAAATACACAATCATCTTGATTTATTTGTGAAAGTAACAAATGAAATAAACAATTCCACTTAAGGGACTCCAATATTAGTGTATGTGAAGATGTTCCTGAATGCCAATATCCATTAAATATTTGGAATTTTAATTTCTATTAACATGAAAACTAGAACAAGAAAACAAATATAGACTTAGAGTGAACCAGCCTTGAAATCATTTTCTTACTTGTTTTGAAATTACAAAAAAATTGATACTCCTTTGATACTCATTTAAAAATATTTATCACTTATGATAATTCAAATACCAAGCCAGAGTAATTTTATATAATCATTATAAATATCATTTTATTACTATTGTAAAATAGAATAAAAAATACCAGTCCCAATATATGACCTACCTATCATTATTCTTAACTTCTAATCATTTCCTAAATCTTAAACAATCTAAATAGTCAAGTCTTTAACATAGACGTAAATATTCTATACATTTTACTTAACATTTTCCAGGGGTATGTATTCATGTTTCTAAGAAATGTTTACAGCAGTTAAAAGATGCTTTTGTGAAATTAATGTGATATATTTTGTTGTTGTGGGTGTTGTTTTTAGTGGTTAATTGGAGATAAGAATCTAAAATGTACTTTTCTGTCTGGGCTAGTTTCCAAAACAATTCTAAGATCTCAGAACCCAGAATAGCTCTTATTATAAGGGTGAGTTACCAGCACTTGGTTTCATGAAGTTTTTGTTAAAATTATATTTTAAGATGCTTGTTTCACTATAATGTATATCATTCTACACATAAATTTAGATATATGTATATATTTCTGAGGACAAATAATCTCTAAAAATGTACTATTCTACACATAACATTTACATATATATAGAAGACATATATATATATATATATATATATATATATATATATATATATATATAGGAGCCAAACTCCCTCTAAAATATTTATGCTACTCTTTTTGACCTTTTTCATTTCAAAGATATACAGTATATTTTTCTAAAAGTTTCCTAGATTAAAATAATTAATATTTCTATAGAAAGTAGATTTTATTACTTTCAAGGGAGTTTTAGATATACACATGATATTTTAGTAACATTTACAGTATATTACTTGATAGGGTTCTGCCCAAACTCTTAAATATTTGATTGTAATTAGGGAGAGAGAGGAAGTTAAATCATACTGAATAGGAATTTGCAATGTTTCAAAAAATCTATTCCATAATTTGTTATAAGCACATAGTCAAGCTACCTGATATGGTTTAATTTTTTTGTTCATTTGTTCAAAATTTCAATATGGATGCATTCACAGTGGTAACATTAAAATTATTAATCAAAAGATAAATAATAATAAAATAATAGACATATATCTGACGTTCAATAATAAGCACTTATAATGCTAATAATAATTTTGATGGAGAGGATGATGACCAGAGTGTAGCCTGATAATGACGATGTTGTGATTGAAAAGGAAATAAAAAACTTAGACATCTTTGAAGCTGGATTTCCCACATTGAATGCATAGTTATAAACAATGTTGGATTACATACAATAAGAATAACAGGAGAAGGGCTGGGAAGGTGGCTCAGTGGCAGAGTGCTGGCCTTGCCTACATGAGGCTCTGGGTTTGATTCCTCAGCACCACATAAGCAGATATAAGAGGAAGTGGCACTGTGGCTCTGGCCCCATGACGAACCAAAAAAAAAAAAAACAGAATAACAAGAGAAGAGTTTGAATATCAAGAAATAAAATCTCATAAACAGGTAGAGACAGTAAAAACCCTAATGTTATTCCAGGAGTCTTTCTAATGTATACTCACTGTTGTTGGTGGTACTATTTTCTTTAAAATGATCTATTTCCACATTTTGATGGACTAAGATGTAGGTTCCAACTTAGTGTGATTAGATCAAATAACATTCTCCTCTAGATACCATTCAATAACCAATGTTTTCCAATGATATATTAAGAGTATGTTCTTCAGTACAGCTGTAAAGACATGACACAATTTACATAATACTACTTACATATCTGCAGTTACCATAAAAGAACACAGGCTGTAGAGCCAGAAGTTAAAATTTATTTTTACTTCTGCATGAAACTATTTCTGACTTTATACCAACAAACTGAATTCGACTCTTTCCTTATTTGAAAGCTAAGGTAGAAAATGTAAGGACTCTTCACTTTTCCTTTTCCTTTCTCTAGAATTCAACAAATATATTCTTCAATATTTCTGGTAGATTACATCCATTTACAGATGAGAAATGTAAGACCAACAGTCAATGTTGTGAGTAAATAATGATACTAGAATATTTGTCTGAGTTCTTCACTCTGTGTGTTTACAAGGAGAGTCATTGGGTGATGGAGAGGACCAATATGAAAAGACTATGGGGAGAAATGCATACTTTGTAAACAGTTGATTTAAGACTGAGTGACTGGTGTTGAGTATTTGCAATAGGCTGGTGTCAGGGGCATATAAAGGAGTACATAGAAATTACATTAGTGACAGAAACAGAAAATCTTGATCATTCATCTTATCTAATAGATAGTGGTGGGGTAAGAGGAAATCTAACGTTTTTCCACATCTCTGTCTCCTAACTGTGTTAGTTACATTCTTGGTGATAAGGATTACAGGTGGAAAAGATGGATTTAGAAGAAAAAACCTATCTGATAGTTCTAAGGTTTATTTTAAACAGATTCAAAGATAGTTCTGTTTGGACATCCTCAAAATATTCACGACCATGAATATGAAAAATAATAATAAAATCAGGGACATTATTAAAGTGAAGAGGAAAAGGAAAGTTTTGACGAAAGTGTGAACAATGTGAGTACCAGTGTGGAGAAGATTGGAGGAAAGAGATAAATAAGGAAACAAAAAAGTAATAAACACAGATTTACAGAAGAAAAGGAAGGAAAGAATTTTCAGGAAGATATTGAAGGAAATCTACTATTTGGATTTGAAAAGTAAAAGGATATAGACAAGTTCAATAAGAACAGTATTTTGGTGAAAGTCATATTGATAAAATGTAGAGATATGAATGTGAAGACATACAATTCTGGATCCATAAATTCAACATGTCCTGTTGATTCTAAATGTTGGGAACAAATGCTTTAATCCTGAACTTAGAAATATTATATACATATAACTGTCATGAACTATTCTTAGTGGTATTCTGTGAATACTTTTGAAAACTTTATTTAGCCAGGAGATTATAGATTGAACTACAGCACAGACAAGCCTAATTTTTCCTACAGTTCCAATTAGTGACCCATCTATCCATATCAGTTTGGGATTTTATTGAAATATATTTAGATATGTTTGGATATCTTATCAGCCTACTCATTATAAATGTAGTACAAGTAACACCAAGTATTAGGTTGAACATACAGCTTCACTGATGTGACTGAAGGCTCCTGGAATTGATTCCTCTTTAGAATAGAAAATGACTCAATAGGCATTGGCACATCATAACTGTCATATACACTATTGAAATCTAATTCCTGGTAGGTTTATCTCCATGTTGAAATAACCCTGTCAACCAACCTGACATAAATTCTTATATGTAGGAAAATGATCTTATAAACTTCAAGCTGTTATTGAATGGAAAAGTCCTGATATTACTCTCACCACTAGGATTAAATTCCTAAAAAGATAAGACATTTTGCTTTAATGCCTTTCTTTCATTTTCTCATACACATTGTCAAGAAGTGAAGGATTCTGATTTAACAATAATACAATCCCAACTTGTATTAACACAACATCTAGGGTCTAATGTTAATTCGGTTACTTACTAAATAGCTCCAGATTTTGTGGATATTTATATTTCTCCTGGGTAAACTAATGAACTCCAGGATAATGTCCCTAAGAAGCCTTTCAATTCTAATATCACTGTTTGTCTGAAAATGCTTTAAATTCTACATCCTTTAATGTGGACATAGAGTTATATTGTGGAACTTTTCTCCTTAGAGACTATTACCGTATTGCTTAACATGGACAAAGTACCTTCATTCATAGACTGGGCATGTACAAACAAGAAGTGGTAGTTGAACAATGTTCTTAGCAGTTTGTACAGATGAAATGGAAATAGAGCAACTCTGAACTCAAAAGGAATGTGCAAAGAAGACAAAGTCACAAAGTAGAATGTGCCAAGAAAAGCTGACGTATAATTTCAAATAATGTGCTCAGGTGTGAGGGTGTGTTCAAAGTACAGGTTCAGACAACGTAGTTGGATATCTTGGGCAGAAAACTTCTTTAAACTATTCTGGGATAATTGTACAAGTAGAGGCCCCTTAGTCTGACTCTAATCAGGCACAACATCATCAACTTAGGGACTATTTTCCAAGTGCAAAGTGAGAAAAAGAGGGCTGATCACAGTTAGTGTTCAAGTTGAAGCAATGGCAATCACATAACTTTTCTTATAAGTGTTCATTTATTTTGGAGCATTTAAGTAGGGAAAAGCCAAGTAAATATTTTGCATGTACCTAAACTAAGTGGGACGGATTATATTGGTCTCATTTTAACTTAGAAGTTATAGATTATGTCTTTTTAAACTCTAACTTAGGACAATGATCTGCTGTCAGTTATTTTCTTCTCTTACCCTTCTTTTGCCCTTCCAATTACATAACAATTATTTAAGGAGACATAATTGAGCTTGCATTTCTAAATTCTTCAAAATTATCTGAACTACTTCATACTTGTGGCAGCCTCCTATAACTTTCTCAAGGGAAATATTTTGTCACTACCATTTTTATCCTACATGTATTGGATATCTTCCTGCCTAATTCAGTGCAAATATAGACCTTAAACTCATCCTATATCTCAACACTTGTACCATCATAAAATACTATCTTACTTAGAAATCATGATATTAGTATATCTGGTGAGGTGCCATCTGTCATTTTTGAATGGTCTTAAGTGATACTTACATGCAATCATGTTTTAAACCAATATGCCACTCAGTAGATGAATGAATTGACAAAATGTGGTTGATATATGTACAGAGTAAGTCTATGCTTCCAATTCATAAGGAAATGGAAAGACTTGGAAAAATCCTACTAAGAAAAATAAGCAAGACACAAAGAAACAGATTCCATGGTTTCCCTCATTTGTAATAACTAGGAATTATCTTAGATAGTCCTAGAAGATGAGCAGAATGGCTCAATAGCTATGTATAAATGACCATATAAAATGATGCTGAGCAAAATAAACTCCTAGGTATGGAAAGAGAGGTTTTTCTTTGTGGTTGTTATTTTTAATGTACTATGTGATTAATTTTTCTTTTTTGTTATCCCCTATGGTTTGTCCACTGTTGAATTTGATTTTAGTATCTTGTGTGTTGTATATACATTTATCTTCATTTGGCAAGGGAAGCAGAACAATAAAATTGCGAGACAAAGGACAAAAGGCAAACCAATACAATAGACATACTCACAGGACAACATGTTGGAAATTTACATTACAATTTGTGAGGGGTATTGGGGTGAAGGGAAAGTGTGAGAAAAAGTGGGAGGGGGTAAAAATTTTGACATGTTATATATTCAATACCTTACAATTACTGCAACCCCTTCTATACATCACCTTGACAATAAAATTAAGTTAAAAATGAGCTACATAAAATATAATTTCACTGTATTTTTATAGTAAGTATTATTCTATGTGTATTATCTTTTAAAAATGTACATTTTGGCTGCTAATTTGAATTAGTTCTTTCTTTATCAGAGTGACATCAACTGGAATGTTATCAAACTACATAATATTTTCAGAATATACTTGCCATTATTTTGAAAAAAACATCATTTTAGTATTGTCTTATACTAAAACAGAAAACAGTTCAATTCTATGGAAACTCCTAACTTTGAAAACTGCCTAATTGTTAAGAGGACAGAATATATCTGTTCCTCAACATTCCTATGACTACTAACTACTCATTTTCAAATTCTGAACATGCCATACCAGAGACATTCAAAATAGTACTTCTTTGCATTTTATTTAATTCTGCAATAGATGCAGTTTTCAATGAGGCATTACATATTTAAAAGTCAACAGAAAAAATAGACACGTTATTGTAGAAGATAAAACTATGAAGTATCTATAATAATTAATTCCTTTTTTCGTCTGTCGTGGGGCTTGAACTCTGTTCTTGGGCGCTGTCCCTGCACTCTGCAACTCAAGGTGAGTGCTCAACCGCTTGAGCCACAGCGCCACTTCCAATAAATGATTCCATAAGAGTAAACATTTGTTCATCAGAGTAAGCGATTATTTCTATGACAGTCAATCCCAAGTTTTTATGCCGTAAAGTCATCCTAGCCCAACAGTTTCCAACTTGTAAGGTGCACCTTAAATTCCCTAAATTCACATCATGACTAGTTTATCACTATTGTAAAAAAATACTACACTTCTGCTAATATGATGCCCTTCCTATTGTGGAAAGAACACTACACTAAACTTTGCTACATCATTTTCCCCGCAGTAGTATTCTTGAGATCAGAACACTAGAAATATTATTTATTTTTATTTTATGTTTTTATTACATATATATATGTATATATATATTATAACACAGATATTCAGGAGATCTGTATATCTTAATATTAAGATTTGAAGATCATGGTTGAAAGCCCACCCAGGCAGGAAAATTCCTTAGATACTTATCTCCAATAAACTCATAAGGAAAAGCCAGACCCAAGTGGCACTGAGGTTCAAGTGGTAGAGCAGTAGCCTTGCCCAAAAACAGGTTCAGGGATAATGCCCAAACCCAGAGGTTAAGCCCTAGGACAAACCAAACAACAAAAACAAAAAAAAAAAAAAAAACAAAAAACAGGAGTTCCGGGAAGATGGCGGAGGAGAAGCTGGAATCTGAACAAGCTCTTGCATAGAAAACAGTTTCAGAGTTCCAGTGAACAGTCCCAAGCCAGAGAATCACACCAAGTGTGCCATCACAGGACAGAGAGTTAGTCAAGAGAGGGGAAGCCAAGCAGACACATCTGAGCAGCTGCCGCTGCGGCGGCAGGGTCGCAGCGGCGACCACCGCCGCGGAGGCATACCTGAGACGCAGTCCGGGACGAAGGAGCCAGACGCAGCGGACGAGCGGATTCTACTCAACACCAGCAAGAACCAACAAGGAGCGGAAAACTTCATCCTGCACTTTGCAGACCAGAGACGACCCGAGATCCAAGACTCCGCGTGAGTAGAAGCCCCACTTCCTCACTCCTCTGGGAGCAGAGGAGGGAAGGCCACCCCTCCCCCCCCAACACCGGTGATCTCCATCTTGGATACCGACAAAGCTCGGAGGAGCGGCTAGCTCCAGCTCAGGCCTTGGAATAGAGCTAGTCATTTGGCAGTTCACGGGAACTTGGCGGCGAGGTGACCTCACAGACTCAGTTCCATCCAGGGAGGGGTCGCCCAGCTCAGGCACCAGCCATTGGAGTGGCTCTCCTCGCTGGGTGGCCAGAGCCAGAGGCTGCCCCTCCCTCTAGCAGCCACCACAATCAATTGAAAAACAGAAACCCTGAGAATGGCTCCAGGCTGGGTGCTGTGAGTTTTTTTTTTCACAAAATAGCCCCAGGGAAAAGCTACTGTTCCTTGAAAGACCTCAACTCTACCCAGAACCTAGCCTCATCACTGCATCCCCCTCTTTTGTGATTCTCAAAGCAGATCACCCTCCCAGTAAACTAACCTGGGAGGGGGATCTCAAAATCTTGGGTAAAGCAGAGCATTTTTCTGCCTGTTCCAACAAACTGACTTAAGAAACCAATCAAGCCACAGGACCTCAAGCTGACCAGAGACTCCAACCAGACTCTGGTTACAGACAAAAGGGAGATACAGGACTCTTCCCACCCCTCCCAAAAAAAAAAAAAAAAAAAATCAAAGAACTTTTTTTTCTTCTTCTTCTTCTTTTCTTTTTTTCTTTTTCTTGTTTTGTTTTTTTTCGTTTTTTGTTACCTTATATATATATAAAATTTTTTTTTTTGCTTTTCTAAAACTTTTATTAATCTTTAATTTTTGCCTCTTCTGAAAAAATAATTGTTTTCCATTAATTTTTTTTTCTCCTCTTATAATTTTTATTTTAGGAATACGTGAATGTGTGTTTTCTTTTCTTTTCTTGTCTTCTTTCTCTTTTTCATTCATTCTTAATTATCTTTTTGTTTTTGTTTTTTTTCTAGCTCTACTGAACTTCTGATCTTTTCTTCTCACTTTCCTACCCTTTCCAACTTTTCCTCTTTGTTCACCTTTATGTGACTTAACTCTTGTCCTGCACATCCTCAGATAAACCCGTAGTTAACCAGTAGACCCTATCCCCCATTGTGTACACACTTAATCCACAAACTTATTACTCAATTCAAAACCTCTGAGACTTAAATTCATTAATAACAGTACTACCTCTTTATACCTATATAATATTTTAAGCATTTTTTAAAAGTTTTTCTCATCTCCTCTATGTCCCTCCCTTTCTCTCAACATATTCATATCCCTCTATAAATAGATGGTCTTTTAATCTCTAAAATAACATTAATTTTTACGTCTCTATTTTTTTTCTGGTCTCTTTTCATTCCCCTTTCCCTTTCTCCCCTTTTCTCTCTCTCTCTACTTACATCCTACCCAACCTATTTCCTGCATTGTGATTAGGACATAGTTAACTCTCCCTGTGCCTTCCCACACCAATCTATTCCTATTTTTTACCCACATCTCTCCCTAACCCTAATAATTTCTGGTTTTCCAAATTCTTCTCTGCGGTTCAAAGTCCTTTAACATATAGTTGTTTGATGTCGAATAGATGTATCTGTTGAACTAGATTGTATCTGTAGACTATTGACTGTACAAATGCAAACTTTGGTTGATGGTTGCCTTAAGATAGTGTTCTAGCAAAAAACTGGTGCTATCTTCATCTCAAATGGGCAGAGTAAGCCGGAAAAACACAAGAAAAATGGCAAATTCGGGTATCTCAATTCCCAATCCTGATAATCAGGGGTTAGAACAGATAATGAATAATCCAGAGGAGAGTTCCCAAACAGCTCTACAAACACTGCTGGCAAACATGATAAATGAAAAGTTTGACAACGTACAAAGGACTCTGTATGAGCGTGATAGGGAGAGAGAGGAGGCATCCCAGAAGTTTATACAGGAATATCATAAGCGTGAGGAAGCTACTCAAAAACTGATACAGGATTTGCGTGAACAACTTGAGAATACTCAAAGAGAAAGGGAGGAATGGCGTGAGCAGGCTGAGAACACTCAAAGAGATCTGCAGGAATCCCGCGAACGGGAGGAAGCTAATCAAAGAGTAATACAGGAATTGAGAGACCAGGTAGAGAACACACAAAGATCACTAAAGGCATTCATGGAATCCATTAACAAAGAGATGAAGGAAGTCAGGGAGACCACAAAGGGAATGCTGAATGGAACCCAACAGAAGGAATGGGAGCCCAAAGAAACCATAACCAATCAACTAAGTGATTTGAGGACAAACACTGAACACCAAATTAAGGAAGTAAAGAAATTCATACAAGACCTAAAACAGAGCTTCAACAAAGAACTTGAAGCCATCAAAGCTGACCAACTAGAAGGAAAAGAGATAAAAAACAAAGTAGAGAGTCTTGACAGCAGGTTAGAACATGCAGAAGATCGAATCTCAGGGATTGAAGACAGCCTAGATATTATAGAGAAAGAACATACAACCATCCAAGGCAAGTCCAAGAAATATGATAGATCTATCCAACACCTGGAAGACACCATCAGAAGGCCTAATCTAAGGATAATGGGTGTAGAGGAGCACCTAGAAACAGAAGTTAATGGTCTAGGAAATCTGTTTAACAGGATCCTAGCAGAGAACTTCCCAAACATGCAAAAAGATAGGCCTGTCCAGATACAAGAAGCCTTTAGAACCCCAAATAGACCAGACCAGAATAGGACATCCCACCGTCACATTATAATCCACACAGGATCAACTCAGAACAAGGAAAAGATCCTTAAAGCTGTCAGAGAGAAAAGGGTAATCACTTATAAAGGGAAACCAATTAGAATCACCTCAGATTTCTCAGCAGAGACAATCAAAGCAAGAAGAGCCTGGAATGATGTATGCCATGCCCTAAAAACAAACAACTATCAACCAAGAATACTGTACCCAGCTAAACTCTCCTTCATAACTGAAGGCCAAATAAAAACCTTCCATAGCAAAGAAAAATTGAAACAATACATCTCCACCAAACCAGCCCTACAAAAGATTCTTAAAGATGTCCTACACATAGAAAACCAACAAGACCGCAATAAAGGCCAAGAAACTGCACCCAAACTGAGAATCCAAGAACCATAGGAAGAACCCAGTTTTCGGAGCCCCCAAGAAGGTAGATAACATGGCAGGAACTCCCAAATACCTCTCAGTCCTATCTCTTAATGTTAACGGACTGAACTCTCCAATTAAGCGACATAGACTGTCTAGTTGGATTAAAAAACAAGACCCTTCTATCTGCTGCCTGCAGGAGTCACATCTTGCCCGTAAAAACAAACACATTTTCAATGTTAAAGGCTGGAACAAAATCTACCAAGCAAACGGACCGCATAAACAGGCGGGAGTTGCAATCCTAATATCAGATAAAATAGACTTCAAATTAAAATTCGTGAAAAGAGATAAAGAAGGTCGCTATATACTAATTAAAGGATCTCTCCTTCAGGAGGATATTACAATTCTAAATATCTATTCGCCAAACAATGGAGCACCCAAATTTATCAAAGAAACACTACTTTCCCTCAAATCCCATATAGATCCAAAGACATTAATCGTTGGGGATTTTAACACACCACTCTCCCCACTAGATAGATCAACTCGGCAAAAACTCAACAGAGAAACCGCAGATCTAAACAGCTGCATAGATCAACTAGACTTAACAGACATTTACCGAACATTTCACCCAGCAGCATCAGAATACACGTTTTTCTCAGCAGCACATGGAACGTTTTCTAAAATAGACCACATTTTAGGCCACAAAGCAAACTTGTCTAAATTCAGAAACATTGAAGTTATACCTTGCATTCTCTCTGACCACAAGGGAATAAAGTTAGAACTCAACACCAAAAGCCACCAAAGAAAGTCCGGTATCACATGGAGGCTGAACAACACACTGCTGAATCATGAGTGGGTCATGGAAGAGATTAGAAAGGAAATTCAAATGTTCATGCTATTCAACAAAAATGAACACACAAAATACCAGCTCCTCTGGGACACAGCAAAGGCAGTACTCAGAGGCAAGTTTATAGCTCTGAGCTCCTACATCAACAAATTGGAAAGATCTGAAACTAACAATTTAATGACACATCTAAACCTCCTTGAAAAAGAGCAGCAAGATAAACCCCAATCCAGTAGACGGAAAGAAATAATCAAAATTAAATCAGAATTAAATGAATTAGAATCCAAAAAAACTATAGAAAGAATCAACAAAACAAAGAGTTGGTTCTTCGAAAAACTCAACAAAATTGACAGACCCTTAGCAAATCTTATCAGAAAAAGAAGAGAACACACCCAAATTAATAAACTCAGAGATGAGAATGGAAACATCACCACGGAAACAAGCAAGATTCAGAACATTATAAGGGAATACTTCTCAAAACTTTATGCTAATAAGTTTGAGAACTTGACAGAAATGGACCTCTTCCTAGCAAATATTGACATGCCAAAACTAAACCAAGATGAGGTAAACTATCTTAACAGGCCCATATCAAGCATTGAAATAGAAACAGCAATAAGAGACCTCCCAGCTAAGAAAAGTCCAGGACCAGATGGTTTTACAGCGGAATTTTACAAGGCCTTCAAAGCAGAGCTCACACCAATTCTCCTCCAACTCTTCAATGAAATTGAAAGAGAAAGCTCACTACCGAACACATTCTATGAAGCCATCATAACCCTCATCCCAAAACCTGGCAGGGACTCATCAAAGAAAGAGAACTATAGACCCATTTCTTTGATGAACATTGATGCAAAACTTCTCAACAAAATTTTGGCCAACCGACTTCAACAATTCATCCAAAAAATCATACACCACGATCAAACAGGATTCATTTCAGGGATGCAAAGCTGGTTCAATGTACGCAAATCAATTAATATTATTCATCACATCAACAGGAGCAAGAATAAGAACCACATGGTTATCTCAATAGACGCAGAAAAAGCATTCGACAAGATCCAACACCCCTTTATGATGAAGGTTTTGAAAAAATTAGGAATCCATGGAACATTCCTCAATATAATAAAGGCTGTATATGACAAACCTACAGCCAGCATTATACTCAATGGTGAAAAACTAAAGCCATTTCCTCTTAACTCAGGAACAAGACAAGGATGCCCACTCTCTCCACTTCTCTTCAATCTAGTATTAGAATGCCTAGCTACAGCAATAAGACAAGATGCAGACATAAAGGGGATCCAAATAGGGAAAGAAGAAATAAAACTCTCCCTCTTTGCAGATGACATGATCTTGTATTTAAAGAATCCCATAGACTCCACTCCCAAATTACTCAAGCTGATTCAAAACTTTGGCAAAGTAGCAGGTTATAAAATTAACCCCCAAAAATCAATGGCTTTTCTGTATGCCAACAATGAGAAAAGTGTGGCTGAAATTAGGAAAGCAACTCCATTTGTAATAGCCCCACAAAAAATAAAATACCTAGGAATTAACTTAACTAAAGAAGTGAAGGACCTCTATGATGAAAACTTTAAAATCTTGAAAAAGGAAATAAACACAGAACTTAAAAAATGGCAAAACCTCCCATGCTCCTGGATTGGAAAGATTAACATCGTGAAAATGGCAATACTCCCCAAGGCTATCTACAAATTCAACGCAATACCTATCAAAATTCCACCCTCATTCTTCAAGGAAATAGAAGAGGCAATCCAAAAATTCATATGGAACAATAAAAGACCCCGAATAGCAAAAACGCTCCTCAACGGAAAGAACACTGCTGGAGGAATATCAGTACCAAATTTCAAACTCTACTATAAAGCCATAGTAATCAAAACAGCTTGGTATTGGCATAAGAACAGACCTCAGGACCAATGGAATAGAATTGAAAACCCAGAAATGAACCTACAAACCTATAGCCATCTAATCTTCGATAAGGGAGCTAAAACAATAGAATGGAAGACAGACAGCCTCTTCAGTAAATGGTGCTGGCAAAACTGGTTAACTACATGTAGAAAACTAAAGCTAGATCCTTATATATCACCCTGCACCAGAATCAACTCCAAATGGATCAAAGACCTTGAACTCAAAGCAGACACTCTGAAAACATTACAGGATGGAATAGGAGAAACCCTGGGTCTCCTTGGCACAGGCCGAAATTTTCTGAATAAAGACCCGGAAACACAACAAATCAAAGAAAGGCTGGACAAATGGGATTGTATAAGGTTGCAGAGCTTCTGCAGGGCAAATGACATAGCTAGCAAGATCAATAGAAAGCCCACGGACTGGGAGAAGATCTTTACTAGCCATACAACGGACAAGGGTCTCATATCTAAAATATACTTGGAACTCAAAAAATTAAACCACCCAACAACAAATCCTCAAAGAAACAACTGCCCAATAAGTAAGTGGGCGAAAGACTTAAAGAGAAGCTTCTCTGAAGAAGAAAGAAGGATGGCCAATAGACACATGAAGAAATGTTCAACATCCCTAGCCATAAAAGAAATGCAAATCAAAACAACATTGAGATATCACCTCACTCCAGTTAGAACAGCAAAAATCAAGAACTCTAACAACAACAGATGCTGGAGGGGATGTGGACAGAAAGGAACCTTACTTCATTGTTGGTGGGAATGTAAACTTGTTCAACCACTTTGGAAAGCAGTATGGAGGTTCCTCAAAAGACTCCACATAGAGCTCCCCAATGACCCAGCAATCCCACTTTTGGGCATTTACCCAAATGATCACAAACAAGGCCACACTAAAGCTACCAGCACAACTATGTTTATTGCAGCATTATTTACCATAGCTAAGACATGGAACCAACCCAGATGCCCCTCAGTAGATGAATGGATCAAGAAGATGTGGTATATATACACAATGGAATTCTATGCCTCCATCAGAAAGAATGAAATTTCCCCATTTGTTAGGAAATGGAAAGGCTTGGAAAAAATTATATTAAGTGAAGTAAGCCAGGCCCAAAGAAACATAGGTCCCATGGTTTCCCTTATTTGCAATATCTAGTATAGGTATGAGTCAAGCGGAAAAAGTCAAATAATGTGATGTTAGGAAAACGAAACCTCAAATATGTATTTTAATGTTTTTGTTTCTTTCACGCATGTGTTTCTAACGCATTTATAATATTATCTCTTTGTTGCTTTGTATGTCCCTCCCCCACAGTGTAACCCCCGCTTTCACTATATTTGATGTCAGTATAACATGTGGAGGAGATGGGGACAAACAAGTCGTTTAAGGATTCAGGTGGACCTGTTGCAACAATGAGAAGTACAAAATGTCATGTCAAAACCAGCTTTACAATGTCGGGGGGGGGGGAGGGGTGGTATGATTGGGTGGGAGGGAGGGGGGAGGCTGGGAAGGGAGGTGAAGGGTAAACAAAGGAGGAGGCTGCAATGCTTGGTAAGAAATGTATGCATTATCCTGCCCATGTAATTGTAACCCCTCTGTACAGTATGTTCTCAAATAAAATAAAATTAAATTAAAAAAAAAAAAAAAAAAACAAACCTGAAACCTATCATTTTTCTCATTGTATACAGAGGTATATAATTAAGGAAATCTCTTCCTGTGTTATGTATAGGAAGAAAAAAAAAAGATGTCACACAATTATGCTCTTCATACCATGTTACACCAAAGTCTCAAAAGATTGCTCTTTTTCTATATTTATAAATTAATATCATCAATTTGTTGGCAATTGGTCTAGATTATTCACATTATCATTTTACACATGAACTGTTGGGATTATCTATTAACTAAGTTCTTATTATACCTCACTTGAAAAACTGCTCTAGTCAATTAATGCCAGAATCATTTATGAATTTGTAAATTAAATCTTTTACTTGAAAAGAATTTTGTAGTATCCTATAGAATATTAAATTACAAACAAAAAAATATCTATTTTAAATCTAAATTCTAATTTAGCCAGCTCTACAAAGTCCTACATTAAATGAACTTTCCTATTTCTCCAGGCTTAAACTTTTGTAAACCTTCATCATTTCTTTGGAATCTAACAGAATGATGCTTAATTTTTCAAATTTTTGGTTGGGAATCATAAGCTCTTTTGCATGTAGAAATGTTCTGTAATTAAGACAACATTTAAAACACAACTGAGCATTATATATGAGTTGCATTTTTATAGTGAACTTGACTTCTCAAAACATAATGACAAAATTAGCCCAAATTTCCAACTGTGTATTCCTTTGTTGTTTATTTTTTATTCCTTTCTTGGTTGGTTTTATTGAAACAAAATTATATTCTGCTAATTGGCCAAAGTTTTTGATCAGCTCAAGTAAATTGAGAGTGGAGTCTATGGAGTCCATTAAATACAAGATCATGTCATCTTCCGGTTTTGTTTTCTTCTTTTTTTAAAATTTATTATTTTTTGTGAAAATACTGTACAGAGGGGTTAAAATTACCTGGGCAAGATAATGAGTACATTTCTTCTGAAGCGTTGTAGCCTCCTACTTTGTTTCATGGATCCATCTCTTCCCATCCTCCCTTTGCGCCATCACCCAATCCTCCTCCCCACCACCAAAGTTGTAAAGTTCGATTTTGACATAATGACTTGTACAGCTCATTGTTGCAATGGGTCCACCTGTATCCCTAGTTAAATGATTTGTATTTGCCATTCCCCTCCAGAAATTATACCGACATCAAATACAGTTAAAGCAGGGGTTATACCATGGGGGAGGCACATACAAAGTGACAAAGAAATAATCTTATAAATGTGTTAGAAACAATCCCATGAAAGAAAAAAAAAACATTTGAATACATATCTTAGGGTTCATTTCCCTAACATCAAATTATCTGTCCTATTCTGCTTGACAGAGACATATTCTATTTACTGCAAATAAGAGAGACCATAGGAACTTTGTTTATTTGGGTCTGGCTTACTTTACTTAATATAATTTTTTCAAAGTCTTTCCATTTCCTAACAAATGGGGCAATGTCATTCTTTCTGATGGAGGCATAGAATTCCATAGTGTATATATACCACAATTTCTTGATCCATTCATCTACTGAGGGGTCTCTGGTTTGGTTCCATATCATAGCTATTGTAAATAATTCTGCAATAAACGTAGGTGTGCTGGTAGCTTTAGTATGGTCTTCTTTGTGATCATGTGGGTAAATGCCCAAAAGTGGGATTGCTGGGTCATAGGGGAGCTCTATGAGGAGTCTTTTGAGGAACCTCCATATTGCTGTCCTCAGTGGTTGAACAAGTTTTCACTCCCACCAATGATGTAGTATGGTTCCCTTCTGTCCACATCCCCTCCAGCATCTGTTGTTAATAGAGTTCTTGATTATAGCCATTCTAACTGGGGTGAGGTGGTACCTCAATGTTGTTTTTATTGGCAATTCTTTTATGGTTAGAGAGGTTAAGCATTTCTTCATGTATTTATTGGCCATCCTTCTTTCCTCTTCAGAGAAGTTTCTCTTTAAGTCTTTAGCCCACTTAATAATTGGGCATTTGTTTCTTTGAGGATTTGTTGTTGGGGGATTTAATTTTTTGGGTCCAGGTATATTTTAGATATGAGACCCTTGTCCGTTGTATGGCTAGTGAAGATCTTCTCCCAATCCATGGGCTTTCTATTGATCTTGCTAGCTTGGTCCTTTGCCATGCAGAAGCTCTGAAATTCATGCAATCTCATCTTTCCCATTTGTCTTTGATTTTTTGTGTTTCTTGATCTCTATTAAGAAAATTTCGGCCTGTGCCAAGGAGACCTAGGGTTTCTGCTATTTCATCCTGTAATATTTTCAGAGTGTCTGCTTTGACTCTGACGTCTTTGATCCATTTGGAGTTGATTGTGGTGCAGGGTGATAAATAAGGGTCTAGCTTTATTTTTCTAGAAGCATTTAACCAATTTTGCCAGCACCATTTACTGAACAGGCTGTCTTTCTTCCATTCTATTTTTTTTTAGTTCCTTTATCGAAAATTAGATGCCTATGGGTCTGTAGATTGATTTCTGGGTTTTCAACTCTATTCCATTGGTCATCTTGTATGTTTTACTTCATCTTCCCTTATTTGGATTCCCTTTAATTTTGCATCTTGTCTTATTGTCCCAGCTAGCATTCTTATACTAAGTTGAAGAGGAGTGGAGAGAGCAGACATACTTATCTCTTTCCTGAATTTATAAGAAATGACTTTAACTTTTTACCATTAAGTATACTGCTGGCTGTAGGTTCATCAGTCCTTAGCCAAAAGAACAGCACTGGAACAATATCAGTTCCAATTTCAAATTATAGTGAAAAGCCATAGTAATAAGAACATCTTGGTACTGGCACAAGAACAGACCTGAGGACCAATGGAATAGGACTGAAGACTCAGAAATGAATCAAGTGCCCTATAGCCACCTGATCTTTGACAATGGAGTTAAAAAAATAGAATGGAAGAAAGACAGCCTTTTCAGTAAATGGTGTTGGCAAAATTTGTTAAACACCTGTAGAAAAGTAAAGCAAGATCCATATATATACATATATATGTATATATATCTATATATATCTATCTATATATCTATATATAGATATATATATCACCCTGCATGAGAATCAAGTCCAAATGGATCAAAGACCTCAAAATAAAAGCTGACACTGTGAAAACATTACATGAAGGATAAGAGAAACTCCAAGGCTCTTTAGCACAGGCCAAAATGTTCTAAATAGAGAACCAGAAACAAAACAAATCAAAGAAGGTTGGAGAAATGGGATTGCATGAAACAGTAGAGCTTCTGCAAGGTACAGCTCATAGATAGCAAGATAATCGAAAGCCCACTTACTGGGAGAAGTACTTCATGAGTCATAAAACAGACATAGTTTTATATCTAAAATATACTTAGGACTCAAAATCATAAATTCACCCAACAACAAATCCTCAAAGGAACAACTGCCCAAAAACTAAGTGGGCTGAAGTCTTACGGAGAGATTTCTTTGAAGATGAAATAAAAAAATGTCCATTAGACACATGAAGAAATGCTTAACTTTTCTAGTCATAAAAGAAATGCAAATCAGATTGAGATTGTACCTTACTCCAGTTAGAATGGCTATAATCAAGAAATGTAATAATGACAGATGCTGGTGGGGATGTGGCTAAAAGGAAACCCTACTGCATTATGGGTAGGAGTGTAAACTTATTTAACCATTTTGGAAAGCAGTATGGAATTTCTTCAAAAGACTCCATTAGAGCTCCCCAGTGACCCAGCAACCCCACTTTTGGGCACTTGCCCAAATGATCACCAAGCTACAAACAAAACCATGTTTATTGCAGTATTGTTCACCATAGCTATGATATGGAACCAAACCCGATGCACCTCAGCAGATGAATGGATCAAGAAAATGTGGTACACACAAACACACACACACACACACACACACACACACACACACTGGAATTCTATGCTTCCGTCAGAAAGAATGACATTGCTCCATATGTTAGGAAATGGAAAGACTTGGTAAAAATTATATTAAGTGAAGTAAGCAGACCCAAAGAAACATAGGACCCATGGTTTACCTTGTTTTACCTTTGTTTGCAAGGACTACAACATGCCTAGGACAAGCAAAGAAGATCAAAGACTAAGAACATATAACCATACAAGATGATGTTAAGCGAAATGTACCCCAAGTCAGAGACACAAGTGGTTTTTCCTTTCTTTCTTTTGTTTTTAATATGCTCATAATGCACTCTGTGATTCTTTTGTAGGTTCATCCCCCCACGGTATAGCCATGTTTCCACTGTATTTGATTCAAGTGTTCTGCATCATATATATACATACATATATATATATATATATATATATATATATATATATATATATATATATGTATATATATGTATATATATCATATATATCATATATATTTGTAATTTGGGGAGTGGAAGGGATATGGCAGAATGCTTAAATGGGGATGCAGGTTGACCCATTGTGACAATTAGATGTAGAGGACACTGTGTCGAAAATGAATTTGCAATGTCAGGCAGGGGTCGAGGAGTGAGGAGTTGGAGATGTGGGGAGGGAAAATATGGCAGGGGAAAAACAAAGGAGGAGGTAACAATGCTGTATAAGAAATGTACTCATTACCTAGTCCTGTAACTCTGAGCCCTCTGTACAGTATTTTTACAATAAAAATATATTAAAAAATCTCTGCCTGCTGTAGATTTCCAGTGCTACCCTCTGAATTGCATTTTCTGCCTATTCTGGCTGTGGTTAGGTCCACCTGCTCAATGGATCAGTAGTCTTCAAGGCATCTTGCTCCTGAAGTGGGACTTGGATTATCCAATGGTGGTTAGAACCAGGCCAAGGAGAGGACAAAACCACTTCCAGGACATGGCTTCTTCATTCCCCTTGCAACTAGGATTGCAAGCAGAATTTCTCTGAATTTAACTCCAGAAAACAATCAGTGAATCAAAGGGCAAGTCCACCAAATACCTCACACTTCCCCCCCGCCCCTCATTTCCTCCTTTCTCCCTCCCTGGGAAAGTACAAAATAATTTTGCAGGCTTTGGCACACACACAAAATGCCCACCATCTCCCCTGGTAAACTAGGTTTCAATTCACTAAGTCATGTAAACGGATAATGCTGCATTCATTATTCTGGACAACATCTTCAGGCTGTTTTAGGCTTTAATTTTTGTTGTTGTTTTTGGTAGGGGGGCCTAACCTCTTTGTCTGGGTGCTCTCCCTGAGCTGTTCAGCTCAAGGCTAGCGCACTATCACTTTAGACACAGTGCCACTTCCAGTTTTTTTCTGTTTATGTGGTGCTGAGGAATTGAACCCAGGACCTCATGCATGCAAGACAAACATTCTTCCACTGAGTCTCTTTCTGTCCCTAATGGTTTAATTCTTTAAAATTTCTTCTTGTCAGTCATGGGGATTGAACTCAGGGCCTGGGTATTAACATATCCCTGAATTCTTGAGCACAAGGGGAACTTTCTCCCTATTGAGCCACAATGCCACTTCCTATTTGGAGATAAGTGACTCAGAGACTTTCCTGCCAGGGTTTGCTTTTAACAGGTGAATTTTTAAATTATATTTCTTCTAGGTGTTTATTGGTACATTACAGTTTACCGGATTTTAAATTTTTCTGTAAACCTTTATCTTCAATTAATCCAACAACATTAAATATTACATTTCGAAGCTAACCTTTAGCACATCCATTTTGAAATTATCTTAAGATGAAATTCTAATTCTTTGTAGTAACAACCCATTAATGTCCAAATGGGAAATATGCTAATTTCAGCAGCCTTGAGTCTCCTTCATCTTTTTTTCTCTCCAGTATCTTTTCTTGTTTTGGAACAAGTGTCATGGACTGTCCAACCATTCAAAAGGAAGCTTATCCCATTAATTTAATAGGAAAGGAATAAAGCCTGCCTGCATCTCAAGGCAACTTTGAGTATGTTAATCTAATAATTCATGTCAGTGGATTTTCAGTCATTTCGATCATTTTTTGTTTAACTACTCATTAAAGAGGTTCCAAAAAGCAAGAATCAAAAATCATGTTCTGCTTTCTAAGAATGTTTAAAAAGCTAGTAATTCAACAAGACACATTCTATTCTTCCAAGATTCCATGGTGAAGAATTTCTCTTTTATCATAGCCCTTACCACTGACCCCTTCCCTTCAAACTTGTAGCTTTGTTCAGTTTTTTTTTTTTTTTTTTTTTTTTTTACCAGCTTTCGTTTTGGTATTAGCCTCAGTAATATCCTTGTAGTATTTGACAATGCAATTCCATTTATTTTTAGAGAGCTCAATTCATATTGCCAAAGGCAGAGTAATAAGCATATCATAAAGCCTAAACTATTGAATATCATTAACATGATCATATGCAACTATTCCATAAATTAATATAAGTACCACATAAATGTGAATCTTCATATACTTTTTAAAATGCAAAATAATTACATATCTATGTCATAAAATAATTTATATCACTGGCACAAGAGACTAAGCTAAACCTTTTATATCATCCCCAATATTTTTGTCAAATTTTCTTTTCTCATTAACTTTCACCTTAGGTACTGCTTTTCCTAGCAACAAGTTATAAATTGATATCCTTGGATTTTAGTCCCCTCTGAGTAACCTCTTCTCTTTCCAACACTAGGTAGTCCCTCATGATAAATACCTGAAGAATAAAGTCCCATTGTGCCTGCAAGAGGAGTACCCAAGTCGACTGTCTGTGCCTACTCTTGCTTTGCTTTGTTTGGGAATGTGGTAGCAGAGACAAGGGTGTCAGGAATCAGGTGGCTGGAACCATGATGATAAGAATTATGGGTAGCCAAATGAGTAGCAGAGAAAGGAAATACCAGGGAAAGGGTAATTGTGACTGTAATTGCTGAGTTGCAGTGGCAGGAAATTGGGTAGCAGCAACAGCTTTGCAGGGGTTGGGGTCCTGAGTTGAAGCTCCAGGACCAGTATATGAACACACATACATGCACACACACATACACACACAGATACCAGAAGTAAAGCTGTGACACCAAACGATAAAGAACTGAGCTTCTGTTCTGAGCTCATGGTCAGTACCCAGGTCCTGTGTTCAACCCTGAAACACAGCCACCCAGGGCCCAACTAGGAGAGGTCAAAGTTTCAAAATCTGATGAGTTTCACCAGCCCTAGATGACAGGAAGCCTAGTATTATTAAACATGTGCTTTGATTTAGCAAGCTTCTGGAAACCCAGGGAGGTATCATTGCCAATAATGCATAATTTCATTAGGTTCAGCTCCCTAGTTGTCTGCCAGAAGGACCCTTGAATTAATTGTAGCAGGTTATTTCAGCACTGGAACATAGTCTAACAAAGACAGGATAAGTGCAGGGAACTTGGACACAGGAGGTGCACAAATTAAGTCTTCATGTTATAACAGAGCTCTCAGCAGAGAGGTAGCTTGAGGTACATAGAGGCCTTTTTCTTCTGGCCTTCAGAGCCCACCCACACACCTCACTAATGGGCCTAGAAGGAGTATTTTATCACCCAGCTGTACAGGAGTGAGGCCTCTTCCAACAATAAGGAAGACTTTTTGCAGCAGTCCCCGATGTGGAGAAAACCTCAGGCTACAATGGGAACAGTGAGAGGAGCCCCGGAAGATGCACTGTCTTGAAAACTCTCTCTGTTCTATGAAATCATTCTATTCAAAGCAAATTTCCTAGCTGGATACCTTTCATCATAGGAACTCTAGTCCTTCACCAATAGAAATACATATATACATACATGGGGTGACATGTTGTTACTGGCTTTTTTTTTTAATTGGCAGGTATGGGGGTTTTACTGTGAGCCTAGGCAATGTTCCTGAGCTCCTTTTGCTCAAAGGTAGCGCTATGCCCTTGAGTCATAGCGCCCTTCATGGGAACTTTTATTCCTGTAATCCCCCAGAAATAAGAGTGTGGTGGAATTTCCTGTCCTGGCTGAATTCAAACTGGCATTCTCTACCTCTCAGCCTCCTGAAGAGCTAGGATTACAGGTAGGATCCACTGACACTTGGCTTTCTTTTCTTCTCATTCTTTTCTTACATCTTGACAATCTGAAATCTTCACAGTGTCATTCCAATGGTTTGTATTTTGAAGTAAAATACCCAGGCCTGGAGTTGAAGTGCCTGGACTGCCAACTACAAATGGAAGGAGATCTTGAGAAAATCATTCCTAACCATGGGAATGCCTACTGGAATGGTATAAAAGTAACAATTAAATTTGCAGTTAATTCATTATTATCTTATAGAATGCCACACGAAAATTATTGGATAATGTCTTCCATTCTAGCACCATGGTATGATTCTCCCAATTAAGGAATACTGACTACTTTTACATGAATGCTTTAATAAGTATTCAACCATGATACTTCATTTCATTAAAAGGAGGCATGATTTAATAACTAATAATTCATAATATATATAATTTAATATCCTCACATTCTTTCTCATATACATAGCAAACTACACTATCTGTCTGTCTATCTATCTATCTATCTATCTATCTATCTATCTATCTATCTATCTATCTATCTATCTATCTATCAATCTATCTATCTGTCTATCTATCTATCTATCCGCCACTACTATTGCTTGATCACAAATCCTCAGAAGTGGCTGGCAGTTCAGTTTTCCAAAGGCTTTTGTTTTACAATTGACCGATTCATGATTTGTGTATTGTGGGCTGTGAGTTCAAATCCCAGCATGGCCAAAAGTTTATATGTGGAGTCAAAAGCCAATTTTGACCCATTTTTTTTCCTTCTCTGTGATAGTCCTGGGTTTCTGTATGATGTATAGTCTATATGCAAATAAATCCATGTCATAAGATGTAATAAATGAAATAAATGTTATATATGTAATAATACTAATTAAAATAAATGTAAAATAAATAAAGGTAATAAATGTCATAGGGAGTAAACACATGCATGTAAATAGATCTCATGTATGAATATTATTTTTTCCAGTGCTGGTGTTTTAATTCAAGCCCTGGAAACTGGTCTGAAATTCTTGTCTTCAACGATGGTGAGTTTCCCCTCCCCAACAGTGCCAGAGAGTTATTCAGACCCTGAGTTGACATCCCAGGCCTGTCAGAAAAATGGTGCAAGTTCCAAGCCACGGTCTTAAATTTCTTTGACTAGGAACATGCACTGTCTTGAAAGCACTCTCTGTGCTATGACATCATTCTATTCAAAGCAAATTTGTTAGCTGGGTGCTATTCTTCATAACGACTATGGATGTTCACTGATAGAAATACATGCATATATTCACAGACACATGTAGTTACTGGCTCTTTTTTATTAGTGCAGATCCTGAGGCTTGAATTATGAGACTTGAAATTGTCCCTGAGCTCCATTTACACAAGGAAGCACTTTATTGTGCCTTAATCCATGATACTTCATTACATGGAGGCATAATTTAATACCTAATAATTATTAGTAATATATTACATGTAATTTAATAATATATAGACATCTCACATTCTATAAATATATTTATATTTAAATGTACAGTGGAATATACATATACATCTCTCTCTTTCTCTCACTATATATAGTTATATACACATATTTGCAGCAATTTGGACATCTATCTATTTATATATTGACCACTCCTAGGGCTAGAACTCAGGTCCTGAGAACTGCCTGGCATTGAATTTGTTTGAGGCTGCTGTGCTTATACTGACCCCTTGATGAATTAGACATTCCAGGCCCTTAGCTCAAATCCCAGGAGTGCCGAACACAATAGGTGGAGTAAGAAGCCAATGTTGACCTGATTTCCTTTCTGTGGAAATATTGTGACCTAGATACAATATGTAATATCTATGCAAATACATATATATGGTATATATTATACATGTATATAAATATTATTTTTTGCCATTTTTAAGGCTGGAATTCACACACTGAAAAATGCTCCGGATTTTTTTTTCTTCTAGGAGGTTAGCTTTCACTTCACCCAGAGCACAATAGTGTTACCCAGGCCCTGAGTTCAAATTCCAGGTATGGCAGATAAAATGGCCCAAACTCCTAGCCAGGACCTTAACTTTTTTGGGAGGGCAGGCCCGGGGCTTGAACTCAGGTCGCCACAACTCTGCCTCAGCCTTGATTACCCTAGGCTGAGGTGCAGCTTTTACACCCACAGATGATCCAGGGATCCTACGACCTGAGTTCAACTCCCAGCTCTGGCAAAAAAAAAAAAAAAAAAATCAAGCAAGATGGAGGAGTTAAACCCAGGAAGTATTAGACAACAGTTTTACCTTTGTTTCCTTTGCACTGTGACCATCCTGGCTCTCAATGCCTTGGCTTGAATATTGTACATGTCCTTGCATGGCCGAAGGCTGGTGGGCTGACAGTGAAGCCTGAGCCCAACACCTAGGCCCTCAGTTTGATCCTGGGACTCTCACCTACTCGTTCCTTTCTATAGGAACAATAATAGAATCTTTGTAATGTACCAATTGAACTACTAATTAGCTAATCATTATAGTATAAGTTTGTACGCAATAAATATAGGTCAATGATTAATTTAATTAGTACTTTATTAAGTCTCCTACCGTGATTAATTAATGGAGACATAATTTTAGACCAAATAATTCATAGTAATAGAGTATATAAAAGTAATATATAGGTCACCATTCTTTATATAGAGTTATACACTAGAATCTACATAAATGTCTGTCTCTCTATATAACTTTACTTATAGATTATTATACCTATGTAAATACACATACACGCTGCAATCTACACATCTATCTGTTTATATATTGGCCACTCCTAGGGCTTCATCTCAGATCCTCAAATTTGCCCGACAACTTCACTTGCATCAGACTGGTGGGCTAATATTGACTCATTCATGAAGTGGGCCTTCTAGGCCCAGAGTTCAAATCAGAAAACTGCCAAAAACTTAATCCTGGTGGAAGAAGGCAATTGTCCCACTTGTTTTCCTTATCAGTGAATGTCCTGGGTCTCAAGAATGATGTATAATACATAGACAAATCTATGTTCTGTGTAATAGGATGCAAAAAATATTATACATGTAATCATACTCTCTAAAATATATAATGAATAAATAAAAACCAAAATAAAATAAATAACTACACTAACTGCAATATGCAGTAAACATGTGTATGTAAGTATACATCATGTTTTTAAAATGTATACAAATATTATTTTTGCGAGTGCTAGGAACAGGCCTGTCTTTCTTATCTTCCAGCACTGTGAGCTTTCGCTTCCCCCACAGTACTGCAGATTTACCCAGACCCTGAGTTTAAAAATGGCGTGAATACAACTTCAAGTAGCGTAATAATTGTTTAAATATTTTTAGTATATATATATATATATATATGTACGTATGCATGATGCATTACATATTTTTATTTTGCCAAGCACAGGGCTTGAACTCAGGGCATGGCAACTCTGCCTCAGCTTTGATCACTCTAGGCTGGGTTGCAGCCACTGGACCCACAGCTGAACCTAGGTTCCTGGATCTCAAAGGCTGACAGGAAAAATAAATAAATAAAATGACACAGAAAAAAAAAAAAAACCCAGTAACTTGCAGATGGCTGCCGGTTTTACATTTATTTTCTTTTCAAGGTGACCATCCTGGGTCTAAATGACAGGACTGAAAAGTGTTGATAACCTGGCATTGCTGAAGGCTGTCGTTCTTCCAGAGAAGCCATGGGCCAACATGACAACATAGGCTCTGTGTTCGAAGCCGGGTCCTGACCTCTACCAATGGAGGGAGATCCTAAGAGTCTCGTTCCTATTCATAGGAATACCAATGGAAAGTTATGAATATCAAGGTTGAATTACTTGTTCCTGAATGATATTAGCATAAAATTTTAGAGAGTGATTTTAGGAGGCCGATGGATTTTAATGAATATTTTTGACATATTAAAATAATACTATTAATTACATGGACACAATAGTTTCGGGACAGTGGTCGATATAATTAATAATTCATTAAGGATGAAAACTGTAGTATTAATTACATGGAGGCATAATAAATACCCAAAAATTGGTAGGAATGTAGCCTATATAACTAAATAATGTATAGACATCTCTGGTACTCTATAAAGTTCTATATTTGTTTGTGTACTACCATCTGCATGTCCATCTGTTCTTGTTTTGTCAGCCTCTAGAGCTAAATCTCAGGTGCTGGGAACTGCTTGTCGGCTCCATATGCCCCAGGCTGGCATGCTGACACTCACCCATTCATGAATTGGGCCTTGTAGGCTGTGAGTTCAGATGCCAGCACTAACAAAAATTGACTCATGCAGTAGGACACAGGGTGACACATGTTTTCTTTTCCTGTGAAAGTCCTGGGTGTCAGGTGTGAAGTTTCATACATAGGCAATTCTATATCCTATGTAATAAATGTAGTAAATATTCCATGTGTTAGAGCAGTCAATAAAATAAATGGTAAATGAATAAAAAATAAAATGAATAACTACAGTAAGCACAATTTGGAGTCAACATACGGGGCTCAATCTCAGGGCCTGGGCAGTGCCAGGCAGCTGAATTGGCTAATGGCTGCTGTGCTGGCAGTCACCCATTCATGAACTGAGCCTTCTTTGCCCTGATTTTAGATCCCAGCACTCCCAAAAATGTAATCTTGGAGTGAGAAGCTGAGCATGACACATGTTTTCTTTTTCTGTGAAAGTGCTCGGTGTCAGGTAGGATGTATAATTTGGATGCAAATCTATATGCTATGTAATAGGATGTAATAAAGGTAAAAAACATCATAGGTAGAAGAATTACCACTACAGTAAATGATAAACAGATTGAATTAGTAGTGAATTATTCTAGTATAAAATTAGATGCAATAAGTGTAGGATGTGCACTAAGTTTAATTAATATTTTATTAACCATTAACAGAATAAAAATTACAAGGAGACATAATTAAATAACTAATAATTGGGAGTAACACATGATGCTTAATTTAATAATATATAGACATTGGTCTCATTCTATGAAATATCGAATTATATGTATGGATATATGTACATATATGATAAACAGTTATGGGATATTGAGTAATTATTAATTAATGCATTATTAATTGTTAACTGGGACACATCATTAAATGGAGACATAATTTAATACCTAAGAATTGGTAGCAATATTATCTATAAATTAATAATATGCAGAAATCTCTTTTTGTGTATATAATATTTATATACAGCGGTCTCTATTTATAACTCATTCACTCCTAAGGCTCGGTGGTTGAGTGCTCTCATAGTAAGCACGAAGCCCTGGGTTCGATTCCTCAGTGCCACAAAATAGAAAACTCAGAAGTTCTGTTGTCTTTCCATCAATTGAATGCTAGCCTTGAGCACAAACGATTAGGGACAGTGTCTAAGCTCTTACTCAAACCCCAGGTATGATGCCAAAAAAAGATAGGATATTCTAACTGCAGTTATAGAAGGACAGAACTTCAAATACCTCATTACAGAGCAAGCTAGGAGTCTGGTGCTGAAAGCTGCCACCTAACCTGACTTAGCCACATGTAAACCGCTGCAACCCAGCTCCACGGGTTACCCATGTCATCCTGGCTTATGCCTGTCATCCTAGCTGCTCAGGGGCTTTAAAACCCAGACCTGGCAGGAAGTGTGAGAGACACCTCAAAATGTGGCTCCAAGTGGTAGAGCTTTGAGTTCAAGCCCCATGGCTAACACCCTCTCCCCAGAAAAACACCCCACTAAACCATTAGATGTGAACTTGTATGGTTTGTAAATTTTCCTCAAGAAATGATGATACTGATGAAAGCACCCTAATTCTAATGACAGCTTGTAGAATGGTGCTATGTGCTGAGTCCTCCATTGGGTGCTCCATTCTGAGTCCTGCACAGGGTGCTATGTGCTGAGAGTTTTCAGGATGTATTGTGCTGAATAATGCATTGGGTGCTGGGTGCTGAATCTTTCACAGGATGTTGTGTGCTGAGGGGGGCAAAGAGTGCCATGTGCAATGTCCTTAACCAGGTGCATTCTTACATCTTGTCTATGTAAGAGCTCCACAACTTAGATGATTATACAGACAAGAATATTGAGGCTCAGATAGTCCCCATGTCAGGGACAAAATTATGTATTACTGAAGACTCGTGAGTTGTCTAGAGCAGACAATGGTTTGGTTTGTTTATTTCTTGGTCATGAACTTTGAACTCGTGGCTGAGGCACTGATCCTTACCTCTTGGGCTCATGGCTAGCACTCCACCACGTGGAGCCATGGACCCTCTTGCAGCAGAGGCCATGGCCAAGGGGTCAGTAGCTGAAATCTGTCATCCTGCCTTCCCAGGAAGCTGTGTTCTAAAGATCTTGGTTCCAAACTATCTCAGACACAAAATGTACCATGAGACAATTATCTCCAATTCACTACTAAGAACCTGAAGGGGAAGCTGCGTGCTTGAGCTCATGTCTGTTATCCTACCTACTCAGGAGGATGAGATCTGAAGAATCATGGTGCAAAGCTAGTCTAGGTAGGAAAGTCCTTGAGAAACTTAACACCAATGAACCACCAGAAAACCGGAAGTAGCTCTGTGGCTCAAGTGGTAGAACACAAGACTTGAGCTGAAGAGGTGAGGGACAACAGCCACGCCAAGTCTTCAACTTCTTCAATCGACAACAACAATAAAAAAAGACAGAAATAAACTAACAAAGCTGAAGTAGAGGGCTGGGAATGTGCCTTATTGGTAGAATACTTTGCATATATGAAATCATGGGCTTCACTTCTCAGGACCACATCACTAGGACATAGCCTGAAGTGGCTCTGTGGCTCAAGTGGGAGAGGGATATCATTGTACAAGAGAAACTAGGTACAGTGCTCAGGTCCTGAGTTCAAGCTTCAAGACTCATGTATATGTGTGCACGCACCCATACACACACACACACCGTGGTGTGCACACATCCACATCCACACATACACTCACACACCAGAAGTGATGTTGTTACACAAAATGGGAAAGCACTGGGCTTCTGCAACTGAGTTCATGGTCAGCAACCAGGCCCTGTGTTCCACCCCAAAACCTAGCCACCCAGAGCCCAACTAGGAGAAGTGAAAGCTTTCAAAACCTGATGAGCTTCAACAGTCCTAGATGACAGGAAGCTTTGTGATATCCAACATGTGCTTGGATTTCCCAAGCTTCTGGAAACATAAGAGAGGCATCATAGGCCCAACATTGCCTTCAATGAATCATTTCATTATGTTTAGTGCCCTAGTTGTCTGTCTGAAGGACTCCTGAATTATATGCAGCACTGTAACTGAACAACAGAATATAGTCTCACAAAGGCAGGATAAGTGCACAGAACTTGGCCTGCCATGGGAGGTGGCACAAATGAAGGTCTCCTGTTAAAACAGAGCATTGGGGAAAGAGATAGCTAAGGGTACAAAGAAGTCTTTTTGTCCTGACCTTCAGAGCCCACTCACACTCATTCTCACTAACTGGCCCAGATGGAGTTGTTTGTTACCCAGCTGTACAGGAGTGAGGACTTTTGTGTGCCTGTCCAGACAATGAGAGAGACTTCCTCCAGCAGACCTGTGATGCAGAGAAACCCTCAGGTTATACTGTGAACAATGAGGAGAGCCCTGGAACATGCACTATCTTGAAAGAAGTCTCTGTTATGAACTCATTGTACTGAATACAGATTTCCTAGTTTGATGCCATTCATTATAGCTACTCGGGAATTTCACCTATAAGAATAAAATACATAGACAAAGACATGGAAGTATAGGCTCTTTTTGAGGGGGGAGGTCCTGAGGTGGAAATATGAGCCTATGCATGGTCCCTGGGCTCCTTTTGCTCAAGGGTACTGCATTAAGCTTGAGTCACAGCACCATTTCTGCGTATTTCTGTGATTTGTTAGAAATAACTGTGTCATGGACTTTCCTACACTAGCTGGATTCAAACTAAGTTTCTGTACATCTCAGCCTCCTGAGGACGTGGGATTACAGACAGCAACCACTGGCACCTTATTTCTACTCTTCTTCATTTTTTAATCTGGACAATCTGACTTCTTAACAGGGTCATTCCCAAGGTTTTAATTTATAAGTAAACTACCCAGTGTTTTTTATTGCTGCTTTCCCTGAAAAGGATTTTCTCTCCTCATCTTCCCCTCTGGTCACAGGTTTGAGGCCAAAAGTGAGAAATGAGTGTCACAGGATTTGGGAGCAAATATCCACAGTACATGCCAGTTCTGTCACTTAGCATTGAGCTGCTGTGAATTTACTGTCTCAGGATATGAGGACCGAAAGCTGGAGCGATCCTCATAGTGTCTGCATTGCTCCTTTTGCCTATAAAATGATCTAATAATTATGAGTGTTTTGTGTCTCCAATGTTAAATGTCTAGAACACAATAGTAGCATTTTCATGTGAAGGGTTAAAGTTTTGAGGCAGTGACCACTTTTTGCTTGTTTCTAGCAGAGCAACACGTGGTGGTAATCGAAACACCTGGTTGATTGTGTGCCTTTATAAACCCTGCAAAACTTTAGCTCAGGGTTCTCCTACTAGGCTCCACTGTGTTGGAGTGTAGGATGAGACCTCAGTTGCAGCCCGTTTAAATAAAACCTTAAAACAGCTGTAAAGTCTGAATCTCCATGGTCTTCTTGGTGGGGATCGTGCGACCTGGGTATAACATATTAGTGAGGGCTTGTCCGGGATCCCCCCAAAACCCCCAAGATCTCAAACTCCAAAGGTAAAACAGAGCTGTCTTTGTTAATTGGTCTTGTCCTGTCCTTTGGTTTACTTTCCTTTTCCTTTGTGAGGATGGCCATTCTGATTCGTAAAGGGTTGTTGAAGCAGATGCGCTTGCACCACAACCCTAGAGGAACTGGGAGACATCCAAGATCCTCTTGTCGTGTGGGGGTCCTTGGAACCCCGCTGTGTGGGGCGGCGGGAGGCAGTCCTTGGAACACCGCCATGTGAATTGTGGGGTGGGGGTCGGTTCAGTGTTGGGCTGGAATTGACCAAGAGGGCCTCCTAATAGAGGTCCAACTCGCCCACTGTGGCTCTGCTCCTCCTACTGTGTGGCATGGGTGTGGAACCCCACCGTGACTGTAGTCAGTGGACCAAATTGGGAGATCTCCACTTTGTAAGCTCTTTTTGGTAAGTGTCAGGCCTGCGTGTGTTTTGTGTGTACTCTGTATTGTTTTTTGGACTGTACATCTGACAGGAATGGAAACCATAGGCACCACTCCATCTAGCCCCCTAGAATTACAAAAAGAAACTGAGACAGAGGGAAAGAAAAGGTACCCCCCATTTTTTCAGGGAGATAACTTAGAAGAAGAAATGTTTCCTCCCCCATACTCTCCTTTCCAGGTTCCTTTTGCAGAACCTGAGAATGATCAAGAGGAGGAGGGAGCTATAAAACACTCAACACCTGCCCTTAAAGTTTCTGAGGGGCCAGTCTCTCGACGATGCCGTGGGATCAACCCACCTTCTAATGCACCTGTTTTTCCCATACGTGCCATAGGTCCTGTGGATGCAGATGGTCAACAGCAACTCCAATATTAGACATTTTCTCCCAGTGATCTATACAATTGGCACACCCAAAATACCCCCTTTTCTGAGAAACCCCAGGATTTAATTCATTTGCTTGAAATTATTCTCTTTACTCATCAGCCCACTTGGGATGATTGTAGTCAGCTTTTACAGGTCCTTTTTACCACCGAAGAGAGAGACTTCATCCAAGAAGCAGCCCGGAAACATTCCTGGCCCCACAGGAGCACCTATCACAGATCCTGCCCTGATCACTGCCTATTTTCCTGAGATCTTACCAACAATTGTGACAACAATACAGTTGAAAGTAGGGAGCGACGTCTATCACCAGGCTCTGTTGTAAGGTCTCAAGGTGGCGGCTTGCCAACTTACTAATATGGCCAAAGTATATAATGTTAGACAGGGAGGAAGTGAAAGTCTGCCAGCATATCTTGAGCAGCTCATGGAAGCTATTAGTCAATATACCTGTATGATCTTGAAACCCAGGAGTTGGCTCAGATGATTATGTTTGCCTATATAAATCAAGCTGCACCAGACATAAAGCAAAAGTTGCAGGCTCTAGACAGACTTGATGAAAAGTCCATTAGGGATCTAGTAGCTGCAGTGGAAAAGATTTACAATAAGAGATAGACAGTAGGAAAGACAGGAAAGGAAGGACAGAGAACGTGAAATTGAGTGTGAAAAGAGCAACCAGGCTAAAGAAAAGAGGCCAAACTGGTTGGACTCGCCACTATTGCATGCCAAGCATACCTGGTTCACAGATGGCAGCAGTTTCATTGGAGAAGGAAAAAGGTATGCCGGTGCTGCAGTCACCATGGTCACTGAGATAGTGTGGTCAGAAGCACTCCTCCAGGGAACGTCTGCACAAAGAGCAGAACTAGTGGCACTAACAAAAGCCCTACAGATGGGAAAAGGTCAGAGACTAAATATTTACACGGACAGTCAGTATGCTTTTGCCACTGTGCATGTCCATGGAGCCATTTACCAAGAGAGGGGGCTGTTGACAGCTAAGGGAAAGGCAATTAAAAATGAACAAGAAATTTTAAGCCTCATCCAGGCCTTATGGGAACCAGCAAATATTGTCATTATGCACTGTCCTAGCCATAAAAAGGTAACTGATTCAATAACCAATGGAAATAACTTGGCAGATCAGACAGCTAAAGAGGTGGGCCTCCAGCCTAGAGCGGAAATAGACCCAGGGCCACAAGCTTTGCCTCCTGAGCCTCAGTACTCCCAAGAAGACTTGGAGTGGATAAAGAAAATTTCCATGGCCTATAAACCCCCAAACAGAGAAAGAAATAAAGACTGGAGGAAAACTGGTGAGGGGAAACTTATCTTGCCACAAAGATTGGGCAAGAGGATTCTTACGAGAATCCATCAGGTCTCTCACACGGGAACCCGAAGAATGGAGAACTTGCTCCTACTCTCAGAAGTAAAAATCAGGCAAGGAAATCAACTCATTGAGGACATTGTTAAAAATTTTAAAGCCTGTCAGCTCACCAAGGCCCCTAATCAACTGGTTACAAAAGGAACTCGCCTCCAAGAAGATAGGCCAGGTGTGTATTGGGAAGTAGACTTCACAGAAATTAAAACTGTAAAATTTGGATATAAATATTTGCTAGCTTATAGACACCTTTTCAGGATGGGTTAAAGTCTATGCAACAAAGCATGAGACTGTGAACGTCATATCTAAGAAGATCCTGGAAGAAATCCTACCCAGCGATGGCTTCCCATTCACCACCGCATAGGACAATGGACCAGCCTTGGACTCAAAAGTAAGTCAGGGAATAGCCGAGGCACTAGGGATGGATTGGAAATTGCACTGTGCTTATAGACTCCAGAGTTCAGGGCAGGTAGAAAAAACGAATCGGACTCTAAAAGAGACCTTAACTAAATTTGCCTTGGAGACTGGCACAGACTGGGTATCACTGCTTCCTTTTGCCCTGTTTAGAGTAAGAAATTCACACTATCAGTTTGGCTTTACTCCTTTTGAAATAATGTATGGACACCCTCCACCCATTATGCCTAGCCTTCAGACTGAATTACTTGCTGATTTGGATGATATTGAATTTCTTTGTAAGCTTGACTATTTACAGCTGGTGCATAAGAGGATGTGGACCCAGCTTAGAGCATTATATGATTCTGCTTCTATTCTTACTCCCCCACATTTGTTTAAACGCTGCAAATCTTTACCTTGGGGCTCTCCTCCTATGTGATGCTGTGTTGGAGTGTAGGCCCAAGCTGCACCCGTTTAAATAAAAACTTAAAACAGCTGTAATGTCTGACACTCGGTGGTCTTTTTGGTGGGGGTCCTGCGGCTGCAGGAAAAAAAAATGTTACCATTTTTCTCTAGTACTCCTCGAGATTTAGACTAAGGGTTTGTGTGGAGTGGCTCCTCGGTGAATCCCTGAGGAAACCATTTGGAGCCTTCTCAGGAGAACGCCATTCAAGCCAGCAGAGCAGGACAGTCTCTGAGATTATTTTCTCCAATTAACCACCAGAGAACCAGAAGTGAAGCAATGGCCCAGAGGGTAGAACTCCAGCTTTGAGAGAGAAAACTGAGTAGGAGATAAAATCCAGACCAGGCAGGAAAGCCTGGGAATTGCTTAGGTCCAATTAACTACCAGCAGGCGGGAAGTGTAGCTGTGGTGGTGGTAGAGACTCGGCCTTGAGCAAAACAGCTCAGGAACACATCGGGCCCTGAGTTTAAGTCCTGGGATGGCCACAAAAAATTCAAAAAGTGAAGGCCAAGTTTATGTATCAGTGCCCTACCTACTTATGTGTGTATATATATTACCACCCATAGTGCAATCTCTGCTTTTATTTACTGGTTTATTTTTAAGATATGCTAGTTGTGCATACTGCATCATTCTCTTCATTTCAGGCCCATTGCTTTTCTCTTCCAGGTTTCTAGGCCTGTGTCTTTATATGATGCACACTGAAGCTCTCAGCAGCCTTTATTTATATTTTATTATGAGGGCAATCCAGGAAGAATCACGAATAAGGCAGGGGAAGAGATCAGGTTTCTTAGAAGTAACCGGTATTCAGAAAATTAAACTTGAGAACATAAAATGGTAGCATACTTATGTAAAAATTACCATTAAGAAAAAAAATGAAGGCTGGGAAGGTGGCTCAGTGGTAGAGTGCCTGCCTTGCATGCATGAGGCCCTGGGTTCGATTCTTCAGCACCACATAAGCAAAAAGCAAAAAAAAATGAAGGGGCTGGGAATATGGATTAATGAGAGAGTGCTTGCCTAGCCTGCAAGAAGCCCTGCGTTCAATTCCTCAGGCACCCGTACACAGACAAAGCCAGAATATGTGCTGTGGCTCAAGTAGCAGAGTCCTAGAGACAGTGCCCAGGCCTTGAGTTCAACCCAACAACTGGCAAAGAGATAGCTACCTAGGTAGGATGGTAGGTAGATAGAAAGAAAGAAATAGAAAGAGAGAGAGAGAGAGAAGAAAGAAAGAAAGAAAGAAAGAAAGAAAGAAAGAAAGAAAGAAAGAAAGAAAGAAAGAAAGAAAGAAAGAAAGAAAGAAAGAAAGAAAGAAAGAAAGAAAAAGAAAGAAAGAAAGAAAGAAGGAAAGAAAGAGAAAGTAGGAAGGAAAGAAGGAAGGAAGGAAGGAAGGAAGGAAGGAAGGAAGGAAGGAAGGAAGGAAGGAAGGAAGGAAGGAAGGAAGGAAGGAAGGAAGGAAGGAAAGAAAGTTGATAGACGAATCTGTTTTTGATATCAGAAGGAAAGAAGGGAACATTCCCAGTCATCAATCTTTCTGCAGTGTGCCAGGACACCAGCATCACCTTCACACAAATGCAGAGCAGGATGACTGTCTCTGTCCCACTTCTCAGGTATCCAAGTGCCCCAGAATCAAGAGGGCAGAGCCAGGTTCTAACTCAGGTGCTTGGAGACAGAAGAGAAATGGCCCTGCCCCTCCTTGGACTGGGGATTTGCTTTAATGATATGGAGAATGAAGTAAGGAGAATGGACTAGCAGAGATAGAAGGGCCTTCAAACCTGACAAATTGAGAGTCAAAAACCCACTCCCAAAGACCAGAGAGCAGGGTTTTTCTACTCTATTCCTCCCCTCTCCAGCACTAAACTGGCTCTCTATTGGTAACTTAAAGATAGCATGAGGCTCCCTTCACCTGAGGGAGGAAGGTTAATTAGTCATTGTTTGAAGAGACTGAGAAAAGCCTGACCCTGCTGTAACTCTAACAAATGTTTCAATTTTCCCCCATTGCTGGCTGTGCCTGGAATGAATGAAGTGGTTTTGCAGCTCACTTCCCTGTTGAGTGTGTACATTCTGCCTCCTAACCCTGCAGGCCTAGTTCTCTGCACCTAGCCTGGCTTTTGAAACTGTTTTCTGTCCTTCAAATACAGTGTTACACTGAAGTTCTTCCTGCTAACAGACCTAGGGCTTGGATCCTGAGAACTTCATTTGAACCCTTTCCTTCCCTAGGCTATCTTCAAACTGTGATCTTCAGATCTCAGCCTCCTGAGAAAGTAGGTTTCCAGAGCCACTGGAATCTGTCATATTGTTTTTGCCAGACCTAGGGCTTGAAATTAGGGCCTGGGTACTCTCTTTGAGTTTCTTTTTCTCAAGGCTAGCACTCTATCACTTGAGCCACACCACAGCTTCTGTTTTTTTCTGAGTATGTAGCACTGAGGATTCAAACCCTGGCATTCATGCATGCTGAGCAAGCTATATACCACTAAGCCACATTCCCAGCCCCAACCTTATGATGTTATCCCTCAACTTGCCTATCCACAAGAAAAGCCTTCTGAGTATAAATCATCTAAACAAATCCGTATAGGAAGTTGTCCCAAGATAAATAAGACAAAACTCATACTGGGGACAGATCCTAACCATGTGATGACTTGACAAATGCCTCCATTTAATTAAGTATCATATTTCAAAACTTAATATAGTGTTAATGAAAATTAGTCAATGTACTGAATTATTGTGTATAATTTTATATGTACACAACATAATAAATATTATGTGTATAATAATACTAATACAATAAACAATAAAAGGAATAAAAATTAAATACAAAATTAATAATAATAATCATAATATGAAATAAGCATACATATTTACCTATATATCTTATATTACACATGTACACAAATATTTTTTTTATTGCAGGGTCTTAATTCAGGCCCTAGGAACTCTAGCTTGAAAATCTTTTCCTCAAGGAGAGGGAGCTTAGCCTTCACCCAAGGTACAAAAGAGTTACTTGGACAGTGAGCTCACATCCCAGCAATGGCAGAAATAGTGGCCCCAGTTCCAAGACAATGACTTAATATTTGTAACAGAAACAGTTACGTTTATTCAGTTCCATACTGAACACTGAAAAAAATCAGTGTAGAATTTTGTACAGCTATTCAGACATCCATCCCTTAAACCCAAAATGCTTCTTGAGCACTACATAATTTTTTGTACATTTTTTACTTTAAAAATGTTGTACAGATGTGTCACAGTTACATGAGCAAAGTAATGAGTACATTTCCTATTGAGCATTGTTGCCTCCTCGTTTGTTTTTCCCATACCATCCCTTCCCTCCCATCTTCACAACTAACATCCCTGCTGAGGTCAGGACATAATTATTTATTTTTGGCTTGGCATGGGATTTGAAATCAAGTATTGGCAACTCTGCGTCTTCTGTCTCATTGCTAAGGATTCATCAAGACTCTGAGTTCAAATCCCAGGCTATGAAAGAAAACTGGCAGAAATTCCAAACCAAGGAGCTTTATTATTTCAATTTAGTTAGTTAATTAATTAATGAATTAATTAGTTAATTAATTTTGCCAATCACGGAGCTTTAACTCAGGTCATGGTAACTCTGACTCAACTTCACTCTCCCTAGGCTGGGGTGCAGCCTCGGGACCCAAACCTGATCCTGGGACCCTAGGATAAGAGGGCTTGCATGAAGGAAAAAAAGCAAAACATCACAAAAAGTGGGGAGCTGTAGAGGGCTCAGGGTTTTACAATTTTTTTCTTTGCATGATGACCATCCTGGGTCTGAATGACATGGTTTCAAAGTGGACCTGGCCTACCATTGCTGATGGCTGGCAGGCTATCAGGGAAGCCATAAGCCAACATGTCAACATAGGTCCTTGGTTCAAATCCTAATCCTTACATTTACCAATGGCAGGAGATCACAAGAGACTCGTTCCTATGCATAAGAATACAGATTGAAAGAGTAGTTCATGCATTTGTCTAGTCTAAAATTGGATGCAGTAATCCTAGGATGCTGATTGACCTTAATTAATAGTTTATTAAGCATGAAAAGAATAATATTGTTTCATTGGAGATATAATAAATACCTAAGAGTTGGTAGGAACGTAGTAGATGTCATTCAGTCATAGATAGACAGCTCTGGAAATCTTTAACAAAATATATTTATTTGTATACCACCTCTGCCTATCCATGTATTGCTGTTTTGGCCAAACTTGGGGCTTGATCTCAGTGCCTAGGAACCACCTGACAGCTTCATTGGCTAGAGGCTTCTGTGCTCACACTCACCCAATCATGAATTGGGCCTGCTAGGCCCTGATTTCAGATCCTAGCACTGCCAAAATTTAATCTTTGAGTAAGAAGCCGAGTGTGACACATGTTTTCCTTTTCTGGGAGAGTCCAGGGTGTCAGACATGATAGAGAACACATCTACAAATCTAGATGGTATGTGATATGATGTAAACAATGTAATAAATGGTATAGGTGTCATCAAAGACAATAAAATAAATTGTAACTAAATGAATAAAAAAGATATAAAATGAATAACAACACTAAACGTGATATGGACTGAACATCTGTATTGAAGTATAAATCCTACCACACCAAACACGGTATTTACTGAACATCTGTATGGAAGTATAAATTCTATCTTTAAAATGTATATAAGGAGTATGTTTTCCATGCCTGAGGCTTGAATTCAGCCCACCCCCATGAGAAAACAATGGCGGGAAATCCTGAGATAATGGTTTCTGGACCAGGTAAAGTCATGGAATGTGATCGATCTCATCGAATGAGTAGTTCATGCAAGGTGTGACTAGGAAATGATAGGCAAGACTCATGGGGTATCACTTATTTGTAAAGCAGTGTTGATTAAGCATGATAATAATCATCACAGTCATGAAATGAAGGCATCTAGAAAGATCCAAGAATCAGTAGACACATGGTAGATTGGATTCCATCACAGGTTATCGTCTCTCCTACTCTACACAAATGTGTACTCATTTGCATTCTACCTTCAACTTATGAATGGATCACTACTGTGTACCCTCCTCCCCACCCCCACCTGGGGGTCCATCTCAGGTCCTGGGAACAGCCTTACTCCTTAGTGGCTCACAGGATGGTGTGCTCACATGGACCCATTCGTCAATTGGGTCTGCTGGTCCCCAAGTTCAGATCCCAGCAGTGCCAAAAGATTCATCCTGATGTCAGAAGCCAATTGTTGCACCTGTGTTCTTTCCTGTGCAAGTCCTGTTTCTCAGCTAGGGTGAAGAATACATGGGGCACCCTGTGGCCATGGGAATAGGTTGTTATCATATGAGCCCAGTTATACATGTCAACATATACTGAAGAAAATACACAATACATCCATGAATAGCATACAAAATAGAATAACTACACTAAATGCACAATGCAGTCCACACACGGATTTGAATATACATCCCATGTTTAAATGATGCATTCAGGAAAATTGTGGCCTCTCTGGTGCTCGATCTCGGTTCCTGGGACCTGACCAACTCCTTAGTGGCTCACAGACTGGTGTGATCACATGGGCCCATTGGGCAGTTGGGCCTCTTAGACCCAAAGTTCAAATATCAGCACTGCCAAAATTTACCCTGTTGTGAGAAGCCAGTCATTGCACCAGTTTTCCTGTGCTGTGCAAGTCCTGGGTCTCAGCTAGGATGGAGAATGCACAGGCAACTCTATACTCATGAGAATAGGTTGTCATCCAGGTCACCACAGTTATATCTGTCATCCTATACTCAAGAAAATACACAATACATCAATGAATAAGACAAAAAATAAAGAGAATGACTACACCGAATGCAAGATGCTGCCCATCCATATATGGAAATATAGATCCTCTGTTTAAATGATGAATTTATGACCATATTGGCTCCCACCAGGCCTTCATCTCAGGTCCTGGGAACGACCTACCTCCTTAGTTCCTCACAGGCTGGTGTGTTCACCATGACCCATTCACAAATTGGGCCTGCTAAGGCTTGAGTTCAAATCCCAGCACTGCCAAAAGGTTCACCTTGATTTGAGAAGCCAATCGATCCACCTCTTTTCCTGTCCTGTGAAAATCCTGGGTCTCAGCAGGGATGGAGAATTCTATATAGACAACTCTATAGCCATTCGAATAGGTTGTTATCCATGTCAGCATAGTTATATCTATCACCATACTCAATAAAATACACAATATATCCATGAATAAGACACAAAATAAAAAGAATAACTACACTGAATGCAAGATGCATACCAAACTTGTAGGTAAAGAGAGATCCAATGTTTAAAAAAGGCGGCTTGTTATTTTGTCCAGTACTGGGGCTTCAAATCAGGTCCTGGACCAGGCCTGACATTCTAGTCTTCAAGGATGGTGAGATTTCCCTTCCCCCAAAGGGCAACAGAGCTACCCAGATCTCAGATCAAATCCCAGCACTGACAAAAGATTCATTCTGTTGTCAGAAGCCAGTCGTTGAACATGTTTTCCTCTCCTGTGAAAGTACCGTGCTTTCACTAGGATGTAGAATGCATAGGCCACCATATAATTATGGGAACAAGTTGTCATCCATGTCAGCACAGTTACACCTGTCACCATACTCAGTAAAATACACAGTAACTCCATGAATTAGACACAAATTTAGGAGAAGTGCACCGGATGCAAGATGCTGTCCACACATGTAGGTAAATATAGATCCTGTATTTGAATTATGAATTTATGACTATCTGGACCTCCCTGGGACTCGATGTCAGTTCCTAGGAATAGATTATCTCCTTCGTTGCTCACAGGCTGGTGTCCTCACCTTGACCATTTCCCCAATTGTGCCTGATAGAGTGTGAGTTCTAATCCCAACACTGCCAAAAAATGAATCCTGATGTGAGAAGACCATCGGTTCACCTGTTTTCCTGTTCAGTGAGAGTCCTGGGTCTCAGCTCGGATGGAGAATGCATATGAAACCGTATAGCCAGGGCAATAGGTTGTCTTCCATGTAAGCACTGTTATATCTGTTACATTACTCAGTAAAATACACAATACTTACATAAGACAGAAAATAAGGAGAAAAAGTACCCCAAAGGCAAGATGCTGTCCACACATATATGTAAATATAGATCCTATGTTTAAATTATTAATTTATGACTATCATGGCCCACCCTGGGCATCCATGTCAGTTGCTGGGAATGGCCTAACTCCTTTGTCGCTCACAGGCTGGTGTGGTCACCTTAAACTATTCACCAATTGGTCCTGCTAGGCCCTGAGTTCAGATCCCAGAACTACCAACAATTGGATCATGCAGTAAGAAGCCAAGTGTGAAACTTTTTTCCCTTTCTCTGAGAGTCCTGGGTGTCAGGCATGATGGAGAACACGTCTACAAATTTAGATTCCATGTGATAGGATGTCATCAATGTAATAAAGGGAATGGGTGTCATCATAGTAAAATCAATGGTAAATAAATGAATAGAACCAAAAATACAAGGAACAACCAAACCAAACGTGTATGGACTGAACATCCATAGGTAAGTACAAATCATGTATTTACAATGTATATAAATAGTATGTTTTCCAAGGCTGGGGCTTGAATTTTGGCTTAGATTACAGGCCTGACTTTTTTATCTTCAAGTATGGTGAGCTTCCCCTTCTTCCACAGTGCTGCAGATTCACCTAGACTCTGAGTTCAAATCCGAAGCCTGCCAGAATAAACGGGGTGAATTGAAAGCCAGGGACCTAATCTCTTTTAATTATTTTTTGCTCAGCAGGGGGCTTGAACTCAGGTTGTGGTAATTCTGCCTCAGCGTTGACACCCTATGCTGAGGTGCAGCCACTGGACCCACAGTAGATCCTAGGATCCTAGACTCCCAGGCCTTGTGTGGCAAAAATGTACAGAAAAAATGCAGCAAGATGGCCTTTTTATGTTTTCTTCTTTTGCACGGTGACCCTCCTGGGTCTGAGTGACACTGTTGGAAAGGGTACTTCACCTTTCATTGCTGAAGGTTGTCAGACTATTGAGGAAGTCATAGGTCCACAAGGCAATGTAGGCCCTGATTTTGAATCCCAATCATGACACCAATCAATGGCAGCAGATACTAAGAGACTCGTTCCCATCCATAGGAATACCAAGGTAATATTATCAATGTCACAGTTGAATGAGTTGATGGTGAATGACGCTCCTATGAAATTAGACAGCATCATTTCAGGAGACTGACTTTATTTAATATTTATTATTTATGTATTTATTTATTATTATTTATTTAATATTTATTATTATTAACATTAAATAATACTATTACATACAGAATGCAATAATTTCAGGATATTGTTTGATTTACTTAATAGTTTGTTAAGCATGAAAACAATAAGATTAATTACATGGAAACATTATAAATACCCAAGAATTGGTAGGAATGTAGTCTATAAAAGTGAATAATGTATAGACATCTCTGGCACTCTATAAAGATATACATTTATTAGTGTACTACCAACTGCATGTCAATCTGTTCTTATTTTGTCAACCGCTGGGGCTCGATCGCAGGTGCTCGGGACTGCCTGTCAGCTCAATTTGCCAAAGGATGGCAGGCTGACACTCACCCATTCATGAATTGGGCTTTGAAGTCTGTGAGTTCAGATGCCAGCACTCCCAAAAAATGAATCGTGTAGTAAGAAGCTGATGGTGACACATGTTTTCCTTTTCTGTGAAAGTCCTGGGTGCCAGGAAGGACGTGCAATACATATGCAAAACTATATCCTATGTAATCAATGTAATCACTGTTCTATGTGTCATAATAGTCAATAAGATGAGTAGTCAGTACATGAATAAAACAAAACATAAAATAAGTAACTACACTGAATGCAATATGGAATCAACATATGTATATAAATATAAATCATATATTTAAAATGTGAACAAATAGGATGTTTTCTAGTGGTGGGCATCGATTTCAGGTGAAAGGAACAGACTTGAATTTCTTGAATTCAAGGAGGCAAGCTTCCCCTTCCCACACTGTGCAACAGCAGGGTTACCTAGACCATGAGTTCCAATCCCAGTTCTGGCAGAAAAAAAATGGCATCTCCATGCTATGTGATGCTCAATTCGTAGGTATTTCATTTGGCCTCCATTTAATGAAGGTGATTGTTTAAATGCTTCATAAAGTATTAATTAATATCGACTAGAATCCTATAATGTAACTGTGTATAATTTTATCCTCGAATCATTCAAGTGCAGCCCATTTAATCATGACATATATCACATTCCTTTGGTAATCATATGAATAGGAATGAGTTTCATAGGATCTCCTGCCATTTGTTGGTGGCAGGACCAGGATTCAAACTGTGGGCTCCAGCTCCTACCACTTAAACCTGAGGATAGGGAACTCACAGGTCTGTCCAAGAATATCAGCAAAACCAGGCATCATTGGCTCTCAGCAGTCCTCCTTAAAACTTACAAGGCTGTGATAGAAGGATCATGGTCAAAGTGACACTAGGCAGGAAAGTCCTTGAAACTCCTGTCCAACTTGTTCCAACAAAGCCAGAAGTAAAGCCGTGTGGCTCCAGTGGTAGAGAGCTAGCCTTGATCAAAAGCAACTCACAGATTGTGCCCAGATCCTGAGTTCAAGGTCTGGGAACAAACAGACATACACAACAATCTGTGCAGCCATCCGGCTAAAGCAGGTCACTCTCTTGTCCTCAATTGGATTGGACAGAGTTCCCTGGGAAAGGGGCTGCCATCATGTTGACTCCGCCCATTCTGCCTGCATCACAAGATTCCAGCCACACCTCCATTGTTTCATGGTTCTTTCTGACCAATGGGATACAAGAATGGTGGCCACGCCCACATTCCATGCTGCCCAGTAGCACCATGATTCGCTCTGTTTGTTGACACCACTACCAGCAGTTGAGGAAGGTAGTGGTGGCTGAGTGGTGAGCAAGAGACCTGAGGCCTAGGAAGAGAGGCCTTCCTCAGGCCCACCATGTGCCTGCCTGAGCCCCGGCCCCCTCCCCCCTTCCCCATGGAGCAGCATTTCAAATCTAATGCTGCAGGCTCAGGCCGATGGTTTCCTCAGGCAATGGTGCAATGGTGTGCCATGAGCCAGCTTGCGGCCCTGACCTGGTCCTGGCTCCCCTGTCCTCTGTTCAGGGCCTGAGTGTCTGTCATGCCTCTGCCATTGCTGCTTGCCCCACTTGGAGTGGCTGCCAACAGCTTCTGCCAGCAACACGTGAGTGGCTGCCACACCGCCCTGCACCCTGCGACCCCATATCCACTCCCTTCCGACCTGGACCCGCGCCTCCCCTGTGCTCCACAGTCTGGCCCATGCCCTGCCACAAATGTGCCCCAGGGGTGGGGGTGGGTGTTGACCAGAGGATGCCACCCCCATCTCCAGTGGCTAATGTCCCAGGATACAGGGAGATGCAGGGTTGGGTGAGGAGTGGGTGCCAAAGATCCCCTGGCCTGGAGCAGTGGGAGCCACACAGCAGCACATCTGCGCCCTTCCACTCCCTGGTGGGAACCCAGTGGCTTTAGTCAGAGGTGGGGAGCAGCATGTTTACACCTGCCTTCTGGGTTTTTTCCTTTTTTTTCTGGGGATGGGAGGTGTTGGATGCAGAAGATAGACATCCTTGCTGTGTGAGCCCTTGTATCCTGTGCTCAGTCAAACTTTCACCAGAAAACAGAGAGAAAGACAGACAGAGAGTGAAAGAGAGAGAGAGAGAGACAGAGAGAGAGAGAGAGAGAGAGAGAGAGAGAGAGAGACAGACAGACAGACAGACAGAGACAGAGGCAGAGACAGAGACAGAGACAGAGACAGAGGTCATCTTTTTCCTTGTACAGCCTGACTGTGCTCAGGTGAGTGGTCAGTTGGCAAATTGCAGGTGCTGCATGGAGGTGTCTTCTGTCACCGATCTGGATGTGTGTGTTTGTGTGTGTGTGTGTGTGTGTGTGTGTGTGTGTGTGTAGAAGCGGGTTGTAACAAGGAGGCTGAATACTTTGGTAATTTCTACCTACTATCTTTGGGGCATGTATGGGCGTCACAGCTGAGGTCTGTGGGCCTGGAAGGGTGAGAGGCTTGAAGGGGACTCAGCACTGTTAAATTACAAGAACAAGGGATCTGTGTGCAATGGAGCTGTGTACTCCCTTGGGCCTGGTTGGTGGCAGTGGGAGCTTGGGAGGACCTGGGAGTGCGGCCTGCAGGGGATGGCTTCCCAGGGGGACAGAGAGCATGGCCAACACTTAGTAAGTATATGAGTTCTGCTAGTATGGAGCACAACAGCATAGGTCAGACTCTTGGTCTTCTCATCATGACGTCTGACGGGCAAGGCCAACCCTAATTTAAATCTTGAGCTGTGATCTTCAGATCTCAGCCCCCTGAGTACCTAGGATTATAGGCATGAGCCTCTGGCATTGGGACTCTGGTTCTTTTGGGTATATTAGTATATTAGGGTTTGACCTCAAGGCCTTAGGCTTACCAGTCAGGTCTTCTACCATGTGAGTCAAGCTTTTCTCTCTTGGGCATTTCTGAGATGGAGAATTAATATATGCTCAAGCTGGGCTGGATCATGGTCCTCCTATCTGTGACAGGCCTCAGCCACCAGGCCCATTCTTCTGTAGTTGGGATGGTAGATATGTAGTGCCATGCTCAGTCATTGGTTTAGATGGATTGTCCCAAACTCAGTCCACGGCAGCCGATTCTTGACCAGAGGTGAATCTCTGGGTTGGGCCTCAACCATTGGACTTCAATCTCCTCATGGGACAGTTGTGAGGAAACAAGGGATTGATACAGAGGGATCTCTGGAGCAGGGACAGGCACAGGGGCCATCTGATACTGTTCTTGGAAATTCTGTGAGCATATGATAGGAAGATACCCGGAAAGATCTCAGATGGTGTGTATTAACGGTGCAACAGATATGGGATTATGAAACAAAACATGGCTCTCTTTCTTTATTACTCTATCCCCATGAGTAACGGGATCTTTGACTTTTTTCAGTTTTGAAGCTGGGGAAACTGAGGCACAGAGAAGCCGGGTGACCTACTAATGACTCCCAGCTGACAGGAAGCTCGGCCTGACTTCTCTGCCATGCTCCCTAAGACACACTTCTTGTGGTGGGAAGTCCACTTCTTTTCAGTCATGGGGCTTGAACTCTGGGCCTGGGACAGTTCCCTGTGCTCCTCAGCTCAATGCTAGCACTCTACCACTTGAGTCACAGCACCACTTCCAGTTTTTTGGTGGTTCTTTGGAGATAAGAGTCTCACATGTATTCCTGCCCAGGCTGGTTATAAACCATGATCTTCATATCTCAGCCTCCATTGTACTTAGGATTATAGGCCTGAGACACTGGCATCTGGTTTAAGTGTAATTCTGACCTTCTTTCTTTCACTTTCTCTCTCAGGAACTAATTCAATGGGTGCTGGAGGAGGTGGCCCAGCATCCCCATGTGGATGGAACCAAGGTGATCCTCTCATTCTGGAGGTAACCAGTGGGTCAGGAGCTGTCTCGCTCAGTCTGTTGTACCAGCTCCATGAGGTAAGTCCCTCTGTGCCCTGGCTACACTGTGACAGTTATCCATTGTCCATCTAGCCTTACTGTACTCAGTATTGTGTTCAATGCTCTTTTCTAGCAAAAGTTTCTGGTTAAAATTATGATACAGAGTTATAGAATGAAAATGTAATGCCATCTTAAGAAAATCATTTATGGTTCTGGGAATGTGGCTTCATGGTATGGTGATTGCCTAGCATTCATGAAACCCTGGGTTCAATTCCTCAGTACCACATAAATTGAAAAGGAAACACTGGAAGTGATCCTGTGCCTCAAGTGGTGGAGGGTTAGCCTTGAGGAAAAAAAAAAACCTGAAGAATAATTCCCAAGCACCGAGTTTCAGCCCCAGGACTGCCAAAACAACAGCAACAACAACAATGAACAGTTAGTAAATGCAAAAAAAAGAACCCATACTTGGAATATATAATTGCTCCTTCCATACTGATACCTGACAATAGTTCCTAATACATGTACTTTAAGTATTGATACTGTGTTGAAAAAATGTTTTGTTCATTAGGTCATGGCAATTAATGCTAGGAATGTGCTTAGATGTCAGGTGAAGATTAATTCTGGAAATTCAAGTATTCCAGGCTTTTGAGTGGGGTCACTGCTAATCACAATGAGAAGGATAGTGTAAGTGAGATTTGGAAACTATTTTGGCCAGTCATCACACCAAAAAGGCAGAGGCTAATTAACAGTTGTGACAGAATAGAAGGAATAACTCCAGATGGAAAGAATAAATGATAGTAACTAAGGTATAGCAGAAACCATTCTAGGGAACCATTTTTGGTTATTAAAGAACTAGTTATCAACTAGGCTTATTCCTCATTGCCTTTAGCATTCAAAATCTTCTAGGCTAGTTCTTAATCTCTGTGTGATGAATGTATCTCCTTCTATGCTGATCTTTCATACCTGATCTTTGCTTTCTAAAAATCTGTCTTTCTGTATTTATCTATGAACATTTCCTGATACTATATACACCTACAAAGATGAAAGAGGATGCTAATGTAAGAGTCCCATAGCTCATGAGTCATTAATGTAACAAAATATTGTAAATATTGCTACCTTAATTATTCTGAAAAGCTGCAATGTCACATCATTTGGTTCATATTTCCATTCTTTGTCTACATAGTGACATTAAGTGCACATAAATGCAAATATGAGCTGGGTGCTGGTGGCTCATGCTTGTAATCCTAGCTGCTCAGGAGGTTGAGTCCAGAGGTTGTGGTTCAAAGCCAGCCTGGTCAGGAAAGTCCATGAAACACGTATCTTCAATTAACCCCAGAAACCCGGAAGTGGTGCTGTAGCTAAAGTAGTAGAGTGCTCAAGCTGTGCTGAAGAGCTGAGAGACAGTGGCCAGGATCAATGTTCAATCCCCACAACCAACAAAAAAGTGCAAATATAGGTTTAAGTTTCCGCCAAAGGAATGATGAAGTCAATAGTAATCTTCCCAAATGATTTAGTAGTGCACCTACTTTTGCTGAGTTATTGGTTATGGCTTCTTTGCTAAACATATTCTCTTCTTTAAAAATTGTCAAGTAGTAGCTTTATAATAAACTTCATCTAATATTTCTTGGTTGAAAAGAGAATTCCATACAGTTGATGTCACTTAGCTTTCTTACTGTCATAGTTCAAAGCCAACCCAGGCAAGAGAGTCTGTCAAACACTTATCTGTAATTAAACACCAAAAAATCCAGAAGTGGAGTTTTGGCTCAAGCAGTGGAGTAATAGGTTTGGGCCAGGTGTGAAAGAAAGGCAACTGTTAAGGGACAGGGGCCAGTCTCTAAGTTCAAGTCCCAGAACCAGCACAAACTAAACAAACAAGCAAACAAAACAAACCCTGGGTATTTTTTGGGGACTCTCCTTAAAATAGTGGCGTTCCGAGAAGAGGCTGCTTTTGCTGATCATACTCACTGGATCCTGATTTTTTGGAATCCTTATTGCTATGGAAAACTCAAGACCAGACTAAAGGAATTGATAACTGATTCCTGCAACAAGAGAATCATCTCAGGAGTGAAACATCCATCCATAAGACGCTTTAAAACCTCCATATCTTTGCTTCTTTGCAGTAGAACACTTTTAAAACAAAGTTACTTCCTTTTGTTCTATGCTGGCCTTCAAATGGCATATTGTTTCCTTTTGCAATACTCTCAACCAGAAGTTTACAGACAAGTTTTATATGAGTAAAGGACACACTCAAAAAATTCAGGGACAGATTTTCCTTCCAGCCTTGGATTCTTTTCTTGTACAGAAAAAAGGAAAGTAATAGTTAGCTTGAATTTTATCATTTCTCAATGTTCAATTCCTCTCCTGGGATCAGTTTCCACATCCAGTAACAGTTACTTCCACTTACTTCCATTAACAATCTATGGTGCTGCTCCAGAAAAAAATGAATGTTTTCTGGCTTCATTGAAATAGTACAAAGACACTTTTGGACATGAGGTAACACTTGTTTCAGAGACAACTTAGTAAAGAGAAACGCAATTTAAATTGCTTATAAATATATTATCCATGAGAATATTTTGTTCAAACTTCTTATGTGCTCTGTAAATTAAGATGAATTTTAAATGGGAAGACGGTTCTCAGATCATTTTTTGTGAGTGTATATGCTGTTCATTAATTTCCCAAGTGTACATGAGTTAACAGTAAGAGAAACTATAGCAATTATAGGAGAAAAAGAAGTTCTGTGTTTATGTATAAGTGTTCAATACAATATAGAAGACTCTACAAATAAGAAAACATTGAAACAGTAAAGCCAAGTCCAGTATGTAGATTTATGGGAGTGATATAGAGAAAGCATTACTCCTAAGTGGAACAAGAAGCATGAGGCCACTCCCTTTCTACATCACGCTTGCTAATCATGTAAATGTGCAAAAAGGAGAATGGAAGAATGAGTCTGTCTCCAATGCAAGTCACATATGGGAGAATAGACTTAACTGGAAAAAAGGAGTCTATCTTGAGGGAACAGGAATTATACTAGCAATGAACCTGGTGGCTAAGATCACATTTCTTTTTCTTTCCTTTTCTTATATTCCTTTTTATTGTTGTTGTTTTTCGTGTCACTTGAAATATGGGACAGGGCGCTGTCCCTCTGAAATGCAGCTCAAGGCTAGTGCTCTTCCACTTGAGCCACAGTGCCACTTCCAGTTTTCTGGTAATTATTAGAGAAAAGAGTCTCCAGGACTTTCCTACCCGTGCTGGCTTTAAACCCCAATCCTCAGATCTCACAACAACTTGGTTTATGATCACATTTCTAACAGTGTACACTCAGGATATGTAATGTATATGTTCATCTATCTTTATATGAATTCTTGAGTTAAAAATCTGGGCTACAGGATAGACTTTACACTCACAAAAGTGTTTGAAGTTTAAAAGTTGATACTCCTGGAAAAATAAAACCTAAGAATGTAAAGGAGTCTGGGAAGTTCAATTTGCATCCAGCTTGGACAGTATAGGCTTTGAGACACTACCTACAATTAACCAGCCAAAAGCTGGGATACCAGTCACGAGCAAGGTTGCTGAATTACAGCTTTAGGTTTTTGCATACATACATACAAACATACACATACACACAGAGGCATTTATAGGTGCACACAAAAATATACAAATGAAACAACTCTCAGAATATGTAGGAAAGTTAGAAAACAATAGAAAATAGGTCCTGAGTAAGACTAGAATCAAGTGATAATTTTTAATATTAGAAAACTTTCAAGTGAACTTTCCCCCAGAAGTTGAGAATATTACATAGGTAGGGACCAGAGATAGTAAGAAAATCAAGCAACATGGTGGAATGAATCAGGGAAGCCTGCAGGTGCATCTGAAAATGTTCATAACCCGTGTCAAATGTTAAAACATCTTTGAAAATAGTACATAAACAGTCTGAGCAGTCAGTCTAGTGCATAAGATTATAGGAGAAGTTCAGATTTGCTAATTTGTTTCTAGATAAAATAAAACAAACTATGTCAGGGCAATGTGATACAAGCCTGGAATTCTAGCACTCATACAGGAGATTAGAGAGTAGAATTACATAACGATATCTTCCCTGGACCAGGTAGAATAATTTTTTCTCAGTAAAATAAACCATCAACAAAAACCAATACACAGTTGGAAGTTTGGCCTAATTTTGTCATTATGTTTTGTAAAGTCAAGTTTCCTATTGAATGCAACTCATACATATCCTCACTTGTTTTTTAAATGCTCTCACCATTACAGAACATTCCTAGATGCAAAATAGCTCATGATTCCCATCCAAAAACTTGCAGAAGTAAGTAAGCCTCATTCTGTTAGATTCCAAATAAATGTTGAAGGATTACAAAAGCTTAAGTCTGGAGAAATAGCAAAGTTCGTCTAAATAGTATTGATTTTTAAAATGTTACTACATAAAGAATATTATTTACTGTGCCAATACAGTGAAATTATATTTTATGCAGCTTATTTTTTTCAATTTTATTATCAAAAAGATGTACAGTGGGGTTACAATAATTGTAAGGTATTAAATCATAACTTTTCAAACTTGGTAACATTCCCTCATTTTTCTCACAGTTTCCTTCACCCCTTCACCGCTCACAAGTTGTGAAGTACATTTCCAACATATTGTCTTGTGAGTATTGCTATTGCATTGGTTTGCCTTTTGTCCTTTGTCTCACCATTGTCTCACCATACAGCAGGGATAAACTATAGGGGAACACCCCAAAAGAAAACAGAAATCACATAGTTCATCAAAAACAACAACCACAAATGAAAAAAAAAATCTGGTTCCATATCTTGGAATTCATTTTGCTTAGCATCATCTAATATGGTTATATATACGCATAACAAAGCCACTAGAAAATAATAGCTTCATAGATACTATATCATGAAAACAGCATGTTAACATTTTGATGGTAAAGGTGGAATTAGGATTGGTGAATTTGCGGTTCTGATAAAGGATTTTCAAGGGTTTTGAAGTTATGACAAGTAAAATTTAATTGTTCAAATTTTTTAACAACTTAGCCTATTAAGAAAATTTAAAATTGCCTGAAAGAATAGGCTTTCATGCAAAGAAATCCAAGGAGACTTAGTAGAGAGGGAGCAATGTGGATGAAGATGGCTCTTTTTCACACTAAACAAACAATCCTCAGAAACCTTGCTGTAAATCCTGTAGGTTCCCTTGGAATTGTCCTTACCCAGGAACTATATTCTCACTGTTTGAAACCAGATTGTATTGGAATTTAAATTAAAAGTTCTTAAAAAAATAAGGCATCAAAATTTGTAAATTTACCTTTAATTACCAAACAGTAATTCTCTGAAAAAGATAATTTGAGTCAAAATATTTAGGGAGAAAGTGCCCTCCACAATAAAAGAAGGTGTTGGTATTACACATTTCTGTTTGTAACACTTTCCACAATGTCTTTGGTCGTGAAGCAGTGAAACACAGAAAAAAAATCTGATTGCATACTTCAAACCAATGATTTGACATTTCTAAGTGGCTCACAAAAAATAATATTCTTATTAATATGAGATAGTGAAGACTTCTTTTATTACATATGCCAAAAAGTTCAGAAAAGAATTGAGCAAATGGAAAAAATAATAAAAAAAAAAAGTTTTCTTAGAAGCCTTAGCTAAGCGTAATGGCTTCAGCAGTGAAGGGAGGCCAAAACTTTTTGATATAAATAGTGTTAGTATTTTTACTCTCTAAAGTGATTTTACAGAGGGCATTTGGCTCACTACAATGCAGAACTGATTGAATGAAGACATGAAAATACATTCCACATCCAAATGAGGCAACTTAAAGAGGTTTAAAAGAGAAATAATGAAGATGTAGCAGTGGTGGAGCCAGTATGGCCTTCAGCTTCACTAGACTTGACACCAAGAACCTGTGATTAATTGGAACTCCGGCAAAAGATAAGAGGACATAGAAGTAGGACATAGAAGCATTGTCCTTTTGTAACAGACACTTTCTTCCAAGGTATGGGTGATTTAACTCTATTCTCCTCCATACAACTTGGTGAACAAATGCAAGACCAAGAGAAAAATAATCTATTGAAATAATTTTGCAGAGAATAACTTCACTGTTCCTGATATGGTATCTAAGGAGAATCTTAAGAGAGAAGATAAAAAGTGCAGTATTTTTTGGTTTCCTCTAAGCATCTTGTTAGCAAATATATCTTTGAGGTTAGACAATTCTGATTGAACCAACAAGTGATGGAGTACTTATTTTTGTGGGCACTTTAGATACAAGAAGTCTTTCAAGGTAAAAGAAAAAATATATAGCCAAATATTTGTGATCACAGCCTCTTGGACTGTTTTCTGGAGACAAAGATTTACTTTAGATTTCTCATTAACATAGATGTTTTTTCATGGCAACCAAATGCAAGAGGGAAGTTTTATGGACTCACTTGGCCAATTAAACAGCATGAAAGAAGAAAATGGCAAATAATATTTAATGAAATTACTTTGACCAATTACTTTGCCAGAAGAAAGAAGAAAAAATATAATTCAAAATCAATTTGACTTAAAAGTATCAAGAAAGAGTAGTGAAGAGAGATTAGAGAAAATATAGAGGATTGTTTTCTCTCCAGTGGAGTAATGGGTTCTTGATCTTGTTTCTTCCATTCTACCTCACAAGCTACCAAGTGTGTCTCAGGACTGGATTATCCAGTTCAGACAGAAAACTCGTAGAAGAAAGATACTTTTTGCAGCAGATATAGGTGATTTATAAACTTAGACAATCTAATTCTGTTCAAAATTCTCCCTATCCCAAACTTCCCTCTTTGAACAGCTTTGTTTGCTTTTCCCAAGACTGCCATTCATTAACTGATTAAAATTTTGAGTGGTCATATTCATACTCTCTAGAGATTGCTGTTTGGTTGTAATTTTTGTGTGTTTTTGTTTCTTGTTGTGTTTTTAACTGAATTTTAAAGGGTTATGCAATTGTGTTACAATTAAATATATCCATCTAATTATCCAATGCTCCTAGATCAGAGTCACTCCTTCCATCATTCTCAACCAACCCTTTCTCCAAGATTTATTTGCAATTTACCACTTCCTTCATCATATGTGTACATTCAGTATTCTAACTGTACTTGCCCCTTGTTCATTTTTCATTCATTCTATGTCTTTACTATAATTCCTCTCTGGTTTCAACTTCCTGATAGTCATTCTGTTAAACTGTCTATTAATACTTTGAAAAGTTTATATACATTCCATGGAGTTTCAATCCTGCATATTCTTTAACTGATGCCAGTTTATATTTCCATAATTCATTCATCTGCAGCAACAATTTGCACGACTGGAAATGGGAAGCCCTAAACATGATTTTATTCTCAACTGTTTGGAAGATTAATCTTTAGTCAAAAAGAAAGTTAAAAAATGGCTTAGAATGTATTCCTAACTATGAATTTTTATAAATGGCTTTGTACAATTGTGTGATTCTTTTATTTTACATGGAATAATATTTTCTACTACCTATAAGTTTTGGAAAAAGAAGAAACTTAAAATTTATTCCTAGAGAGGAATATGATAGAAGTAGAAGACAGATTTTATGTTTGTCATATCTCTGATAAGTACCCATATACAAGACTTAAAGTCATATTTCTTACTATGTTAGATAGAGGAAAAACATAAAATAACATATAATAAGGCAACTATTTGTGATTTTTAAAAATGTACCTTATTAAATGATGAAATTTATTAGCTAACGTTTGGGTTTGAAATTTAGGAGGTTGATCTATTTAACACATTTCTGAAAGTCTCTTACTGAAAAACACAAATTGTGGGTGGTATTATTTCTACACTTTAATGAATGGTTGAACATGTTTTGCATTAGTGCTGTGTAAATAATTCAACTCTATTTAACTTGCTCCCTACACTTGAAAAACTAGTAATGTCACTAAGTATCATCAACTTGTCAAATGTTATTTTGGCGAAATTGATTTTAAAAAGTTTATTTGAAAATGAATATACTTTCAGGAGATTAAATGTAGATTATTATTGGTTTGAGAGTGACATTTTTATACCACAGAACCATGTTGTACTGAAGTCCCGGTGTTTTGAAGCACTCCTTAGTGCTTCAAATGTTTTTCTGAATTACATTTGACCGCTAAGTCAATTTTTCGGGCTTTGGTAGACCAGTTATGGATCTGTCCTTCCAGGGACTATTTTTGGCCCACTTATGTTGGAATAAAATCTTTCATTAATCATAGGTGAGGGGAATTAAAAATAAACTTATGACACTTTGTGAACTTGTTCACTCATAAGGGCTGGTCATCTGTAAGTTGAATGTTTGAATTACAGTACTTTCTCTCAAATTTTGTGATCTCATCCTTTATTTTAAGTTGCCTTGCATTTCACAATTTTTTACTGCTAATTCCTGCATCTCAAGGAATTGGGGGCCTGAAATATAGGAAACGTGAAATTGAGATGGGTCTTCAATTTCTTTGTGTTGATATGTTGCATGGGCCTTGGTGAAAAGTCTTGCCCCTGTTATCTGATGATGCAGGTAACTGGGATCTGGGATCCAAGGACCCATGGGTACTGCAGAAAAATAATATTTTTTAGACATCTTAGCAAAATTTGGGAATAATCAGTAGGGATGCTTCAGAAATATGGAGAAAAACAGTTTGGGACAGGTGAGTTAAAACAATAAACAGAGCAGCAGAGTAAAATCCATTACAGATTAGAGGAAAACATTGTTATTTTACCATGTGGATTCAGAAGGCAAAGAACATTTATAATGTATCACAAGTTTATACTAAAAACATTGTATTGATACTTTTTATAGCCTAATATATATTTTAAACCTAAATATTTATATTCCAATTCTATTTATTGGAAAAAAATAAATATCAATTTATTTGTCAAATTATCAACTAATTCTAGTAAGTTTCATTGTGTGAAATATAAAATCAGCACATATAAATATAAAATGTATGACTATATATAATTAAAAGGCACACATTTTGTATTTTTCTGTTGTAGTTACTGTATCAAAGGCAACTCTGTTTTAAAGTATTATTCCATTATCTCTAACTCAGTGTTTGATAGAGTTAGACCTAAAGTTTTACCATTTGTAGATTTACAGCATGGAGGCAAGAGGAAACTCTGTGATTAAAACATGATCAATTTAATGCCTAATAACGAGGAGAAACATATGCACTTCTCCTGCAACTCTGAAAATATTTGGTGATAAGGCAGTAGTGTAAGTTCCTGCCTGGTTGGATCGTCGACAGGCCAGAACAAAAAGTAATCATGCATACGAACAATTTTTCCACCTTCTTGGCTTTAGCTACTTTTGAAATGGAAGGTATAATAAACAATTATATTTTGATAAAATACCTTCTAATCTGAACAGTTCTATTTGTACTGTTCATCTCTCTATGATCCCTTGTAACCAAGATTAGTTTTGTTCTAGTAAGAAAATCTTTGCTGTCAGGGTAAGATATTCTAGTTGGTCTGTTCGCACATGGAAGACGGGTAAAGGCTCAGGTAGACATTTGTTCCAGTAACACCTCATTTGGGAAATTGCCAGCTGAAGAAGTTTAGAAGTAGCTCTTAAGCAATGCTTACTTTGAATCCATTAGGTCCACAAAGCTAATTCAGTCGGATAAATAAGTACTTGAAAAAGCCATCACCTTTGGACCTATCTATAAATAATTGAGAGTACGATCAAATACCAAATAAAAGACTTAATATAGTCATTGACAAAAAAATTTTGCAAATGTGAGCAATCGGCTGATCAATATAACTTTTTTCCACTATTCACAGAATTTTAGGGAAATAAGATCGATACCATTGTTAGGAACAATAAGGTTTCCTTCTTACAAGTAGGCACCCATAGATATAAGCCTGTATAAAGATTGCATCATTAACTACTTAAATTTAGAACATATTACATGCTTCAGCAGTACGTATACTCAAATTACAATACAGAGATTAACATGGCACTTGCACAAGGATAATATGTAAATTTGAGAAGTATTCCATATTTTTCATTCTTCAGATGCAAGAAATGAAAAACAGTTATTAAAAAGTTGATTACAAAATTACAAGTGTAACAATACACGTAATTCATATTATTAAATTTAGTTTGACATCAGTGTATTAAATCTTCACCTCAGAAAGGCGTTTACATAGCATAAACTTTACAAAACTTTTCAAATTAGACAACACTGTCATTTTATCCCAAAGAAAAATAATATTAAGACCTAGAAAAAAAGGAATCAAACTGTTCTATATGGAATGCAATCGGAAAGGACACATTAATGGACCTATATATTATAAAAAAAATGTAGAATTCAAAGTATATCTAGGAGAAAATAAATTATGAACATTATGCAAACATAGAATATAGAATATTTTAAAATATACTTTTTCAGACAAGCATCAGAAATATTTTAGTTTCTGTACTACTCATTTCAACAGGTAAATTAAAATTATTTCTGATTAAAAAATCACAAACTCTGAAGAAATTAGTATACATGTATACAAAAACTATTGAATACATTTTTACATCCAAGGCAGGAAATTCACTTGGAAGAATTCCATTGAATCCATGAATTTTTACAGTAAAATATTGCCTATAATCCTAGCTACACAGGTGGCTGAGATCTGAGGATCATGGTTCAAAGCCAGCCTGGGAAGGAAAGTCTGTGGTACTCTTATCTCAAATAAACCTCTAGAAAACTGGAAGTGGAGCTGTGTCTTAAGTGGTACAGCGCTCACCTTGAGCTGAAGAGCACAGGGATAGCTCCCATGCCCAGAGCTCAAGCCCCATGACCGACCAAAAAAAAAAGATATTGCTCTTATTTGGATTGTGAAAATGTTTTGTAGGGACACAAAAGATGGAGTTGCATTTTTGAAATTTAAGAAACTTAACCCGACCATTAGGACTTTGGTGGACAATTTGTACAGCCTTTCACAACTTCATAGAGGTAGTGATACATATCCTTTTGGCAATATCAAATAAAGTTTCTTCTATATTGTTCTTCAGGCCTGGTTTTACATAAAGGTTCAACATAAGGGTATCCAGCATATCTTTACTATCTCAATTCTCGAAAGAAAGATGTAAGGGTGTCAAAAGTCCTTTAGTTTGGGGAAGTGGAACTGTGCAGGAATTGCAATCCTAATATCAGATAAAATAGACTTCAAATTAAAATTAGTAAGAAGTAATAAAGAAGGTCGCTACATATTAATAATTAAGGGATCTCTCCTCCATGAGAATATTACAATTGTAAATACCTATTAAACAAACAACAGAGCACCCAAATTTATCCAAGAAACACTACTTTCCCTCAAATCCCACATAGATCCAAAGACATTAATTGTTGGGGACTTTAACACACCACTTTTCCCACTAGATAGATCAACTGGAGAAATCGCATATCTAAACAACCGTATAGATCAACTAGATTTAACAGACATCTACTGAATATTTCATCCAGCAGCATAAGAATACACGTTTTTCTCAGCAACACATGGAACATTTTCCAAAGTAGTCCACATTTTAGGCCACAAAGCAAACTTGTCCAAATTCAAAAACATTGAACTTATACATTGCATTCTCTCAGACCACAAGGGAATAAAATTAGAACTCATGACCAAAAGCCACCAAAGAAAGTCCAGTAACACATGGAGGCTGAACAACACACTGCTGAATCACGAGTGGGTCATGGAAGAGATTAGAAAGAAAATTCAAATGTTCATGATATTCAACAAAAATGAACACACAAATTACCAGCTCCTCTGGAACACAACAAAGACAGTACTCGGGGGCAAGCTTATAGCTCTGAGTTCCTACACCAACAAATTGGAGAGATCTGAAACCAACAGTTTAATACGACATCTGAGCCTCCTTGAATAAGAGCAGCAATATAAACCCCAATGCAGTAGAAGGAAAGAAATAATTAAAATAAAATCAGAATTAAATGAATTAGAATCCACAAAAAATCATAGAAAGAATTAACAAAACAAAGAGTTGGTTCTTTGAAAAAATTAACAAAATTGACAGACCCTTAGCAAACCTTATCAGAAAAAGAAGAGAACAACCCAAATAAATAAACTCAGAGTTTAGAATAGAAACATCACCAGAGAAACAACCAAGATTCAGAGCATTATAAGGGAATACTTCTCAAAACTTAATACTAATAAATTTTAGAACTTGGCAGAAATGGACCTTTTCCTAGCAAATATTGACATGCCAAAACTTAACCAAGATGAGTTAAATCATTTTAACAGCCCCATATCAAGTATTGAAGTAGAAACAGCAATTAGAGTCCTCCCATCTAAGAAAAGCCCAGGACCAGATGGTTTTCCAGCAGAATTCTACAAGGCTTTCAAAGCAGAGCTCACACAAATACTCCTCCAACTCTTCAATGAAATTGAAAAAGAAAGTTCTCTACCTAACTCTTTCTATGAAGCCATCATTACCTGTCTGGTCTTCGTCCGTCCCAGGAATGATGGATGGAGGCCAAGGAAAGGTAATGCGGCCACTCGCCTGTTACCCAGCCTCCCTTAGCTTGTGAGATAATCAGACCCAGCGGTTAGTCAAGTCAAGCAGGAAAGCTCATTTATTAACACAGAGCAGGCCCTTTTTAAAGCAAAAAAAAGCAGCTGGTGACGTGGCAGTGGAGGAGAAGGAACCAATCACTGTCAAGGTCACACCCTATCATGCACCTAAGCTTCCAGAGGCTGGTTACACACTGAACGTAAACCAAATTGAGCTCTGCCCACTCAACTCCCTCTCAGTGTCATATTTGGTGCCCAAGTGCTCTACAGATTCCCCCTTTTTTGTTGTAATGGCAGACCCACCTCCCAATTTGTTATCCTTTTCCCTCCTCTGTAAAGGTTATTTTAACCGGATTACATTGGTAAGAATAGCATTGGCCACACTGGGGGTTCGAGCCAAGTCTGGGGGGCCTGATTCGCCAGACAAGGATAGGGAGGGTCCTCGTGCATGATCCAAGAGCCTGTCCCAGTTACCTCACATCCCCACCTAGCACAGTAATAAACATCAGTCCCACCACAGTTAGAAATATCCAAAGCAGTTCAATTAGTTCCTGGGCATATATAAAAGTCAGTATCTTTTAAGGTCGTTCTCTTAGAACATGGGAGCAGCCTGGATATTGGGAGTTCTACACATGCAGCACGGTGCATCCTCGTGGGCCCCCATACTCAGGCAATTCTACTATAGACCAGAAAAACATGGAAAATAAAAAACAAACTGCAGATGTAGCAAAGTAATCCTGGGCACCTGGTGTCTTTTAAGTAAGCCAGTTCCTTGTACGTGCCTTTAAGAGAGCACAGGGTTCAAGAGGACCTTTGAGCTTTACTCTCAGCTCCCAATGGCCCCAACTTCTCCCCCTTCTTTGTTTAAAGAAGTGAACCCGCCTCTCTTAGGTTGGTGGATTGCCTTGTCTGCCTTACCCATCATCAGGACCTTCTTCAGAGCGAAGCTGAAGGCCCTGTCTTTGGTTGGTCAGACTGACACCCCCTCTTACCCATCTCTGTCTGTGATTCCTCTCAAGGGAAATTCATTCCCTTGGAGCTTGATCTTATGTAACTGGCTGGCTAAGCTCATAAGAGTTTTGCAGTGCACGTATAATGCAAGGAAGGCATAGAAAAACCATCAGCAAAAGCATTACCAGGACAAGCAAAGTCATTAGCAGTCCTTTAACATTAGTCAAGAACGGGATAGCAGTCTTTGCTACTTCAGAGTACAGAGGTGGGGCTTGTTCTAATCCAGCTATTTGCCTGTGGGGTTGAAAAAGATCTAAACTGAAAGCATAACAAAAGGTGATTGTTTAATAATAAGTTAGCAATAATGCCATTATACAAGCAATTAGTAAAAGGACAATTAAAGCAGGTAACATTAAAATAATTAGCTCCTACAGAAATATTAAACGGTCCAAACATAATGACATAGGGTGTGATCAAAATGAAGGTCAGGCCACCAGGTCGAAGGGACAGCTTTTCTTGTGGTGCTACTGATGATTTCTACATTGCCAGGGCTGATCACTGCCCAAGTCACCCTTGAGGTTGATGCAGATTCTGTAAGGCCATTGCCAGGACTGGGAGGGTCAGGACAACCAACAGCTGGAGTATTGCTATCTGCAATTGTTAGAAAACAAAAGAGCTTCTCAAGGGCTGGTTTCCCTTGGGGATGGTTAATGGTTATCTTTCTGGCTTTCCTCTTTTAAACACAAGCCTCGGCCACCATAGTCGTTTTTCTTTTCTTGTTGGTTAGTTTATCCTTGGACATCCTCCTGCATAGAGGAAATGGGTAAAAACTTAAGGCTCCTGGCAGGTATCCAAATGGGCGCTGTCTCCCCTATTGGAAAAAACGCATCCAAATCCCCTGCCCATAATAACTAGGGGGTCAGGTCCTCTCCATTGTTGTGTCAGGGGGTCCTTTCACCTGACTTTTACTTGGGGTTTAGAGTTTAGTTGTCCTCAGTGCTTCTAAAATCTGGATTCAGTTGCCCTTTTTGAAAAATTTAAAATATTAATGATAAACAAAGCTATGGAACTGCAAAAATATTGCCTGATGGCTTTCTGTAATTGTAATAACTTCTTGGGGCATCCTGTCTTTTAGTAGGGCAAATAAGGGCACAAGACTATCTTTAAAGACAGAAACCCATGGCAACATCCCATTGATTTCCCCTAAAAGACTCTGAAGTTGGATTAAGGTTAGAGAGGCTGGAATATCCAGCAAAGGCTTAAGAGGGCTGGCCTGAGTCAAGGTAAGGTGGGACCTGAGCATTTTAAAAGGAGGTAGATTTTGAATTTTATTGAGGGCTATGGTAAAATCCCCCTTTTTCAATATGGCAAGAACCTGGGCCAGAAGACACTCAAGTTGTCTGGGGTCTTGTTGCACCAGTATTATGTTATCCTTGTAGGCATAAGCAATGGAGGTATCTAAACCCAGCACAGGCCCTAAAAGTGTAGCCAAGTATTGTTGGCAAAAGGCGGGGCTATTGGCCATTCCCTGTGGCAACAAAATCCGTTCAAACCTATGATCAGGCTGGGAAAATTAATAGAAGGCATGGAGAAAGAAAACTTCTCACAGTCACCTGGATGCATGTTTCAGTGTGTTCTCCATCAAATTTGACCCATTCTTTTTCCTTCTCAATTCCCAAGTCCTACTTTACTCCTTTTACTCCTGATGTTGCCTCCTCCTCCTTCTTCTGTGAGATAGCATTACACATACTAAGGGTTTCACTTACCCTGAGAGACCATTTAGCCTCAGCTGGTATCTTTTCCTTTCAAGACCCATCTTGGGAGCCACATGTCCGGTCTTCGTCCATCCCACAAAAGATGGACAGGGTCCGAGGAAAGATAACGTGGATGTTCGCACCTTCCTCAGCCTCCCTTAGCCTGGGAGACAATCAGACCCAGCGGGGAGCCAAGTCAAGCTGGAAAACTCATTTATTAACACAGAGAAAACCCTTTTTAAAGCAAAAAAAAATAGCAGGCAGTGGCATGGCAGTGGAGGAGAAGGAACCAATCACTGTCAAGGTCACACCCTATCATACACCTAAGCTTCCTCAGGCTGGTTATGCACTGAAAGTAAAGCAAATTGGGCTCTGCCCACTCAACTGACTGTCAGTGCCATCTTTGCTGCCCATGTGCTTTACAATAACCCTCATCCCAAAACCAGGCAGGGACTCATCAAAGAAAGAGTACTGTAGATCCATTTCTGTTTTTGTTTTTTTTGTAGACCCATTTCTTTGGTGAATATTTATGTAAAATTTCTCAACAAAATTTTGGCCAATCGATTTCAACAATTCATCCAAAAAATCATACACCACGATCAAACAGGATTCATTTCAGGGATGCAAAGCTGGTTCAATATACGAAAATCAATTAATATAATTTATCACATCAACAGGAGCAAGGATAAGAACCACATGGGTATTTCAATAGGTGCAGAAAAAGCATTGGACAAGATCAAGCTCCCTTTTATGATTAAGGTTCTTAGAAAATTAGGAATCCATGGAACATTCCAAAATACAATAAAGGCTGTATAAGACAAACCTGCAGCAAGCATTATACTTAATGGTGAAAAACTAAAGTAATTTCCTCTTAATACAGGAAGGGGACAAGGTTGTCCATTGTCTCCAGTGCTCTTCAATCTAGTATTGAATGCTTAGCTACAGCAATAAGACAAGATGCAAACATAAAGTGGATTGAGATAGGGAAAGAAGAAGTAAAACTCCCCTCTTTGCAGATGACATGATCTTGTACTTAAAGAATCCCACAAACTCCACTCCCAAATTACTCAAGCTGATTCAAAACTTTGGCAAAGTAGCAGGGTATAAAATTAACCCTCAAGAATGGATGGCTTTTCTATAGGACAACAATGAGAAAAGTGTGGCTGAAATTAGGGAAACAACTCCATTCCTAATAGTCCCACAAAAATAAAATACCGACAGAGAGTTAGGCCAGAGAGGGCAGCTGCCGCAGTGGCAGCAGCCGTGGTGGCGGCAGTTTCCGCCGCCATACCAGAATCAAAAAGAGTCCGGGACGAAGGAGCCAGACGTGGCGGGCGAGCGGTTCTACTCAACACCAGCAAGAGCTGACAAGAAGCAGACATCTTCCTCCTGCAATTCGCAGACCAGGGATGACCCAGGAACCAAGACTCGACATGAGTAGAAGCCTGACGTCCTCACTCCTTCTCAGGGAGTAGAGGAGGGAAGAACACCCCTCCCCCCCCAGTACCGGAGATCTCCATCTTGGATACCGACAAAGCTCAGCAGAGCGGCTAGCTCCAACTCAGGCTCTGGAATAAATATAGAGTCATCTAGCTCACAAGAGCCTAATCTGACCTGCCAGACTCAGCTCCACCCAGGGAAAAGTCACCTAGCTCGGGCGCCAGCCCCAGGAGTGGCTTTATTCACAGGGTAATCAGAGCCAGAGGTTGCCCCTCCCTTTAGCAGCATCGACAATAAACTGAAATTCAGTAAGCAGAAACCCTGAGAGTGACTCCAGGCTGGGCTCTGTGAGTTTCTCACATACCAGCCCCTGGGAAAAGCTACTCTTTGCTGAAATGCCTCAACTGTACCCAGAACCTAGCCTCATCACAGCATCTCCAAACTCGAGGAAAAAGCCATTTCCTCTGATTGAACTAAACTGGGAGGAGGATCGCAGAGCATTTTTCTGCCTGTTCAAAGAAACTGACTTAAGTAACCAACCAAGCCACAGGAACACAAGCAGACCAGAGACTCCAACAAGAGTTTGGTTACAGACACAAGGTAGACACAGGATTTTTCCCACCTGTCCCAAAAAAATCAAAGAATTTTTTTTTGTACCTTTTATAAAAATTTTTTTTCTAAAAATTTTTTTTAATCTTTAATTTTTACCTTTTTTTAAAAAAGTTATTTTCTAGTAATTTTTTTTCCTCTTACAATTTGATTTTAGGGGTATAAGTGTTTGTGCGTTTTTCTTCCTTTTTTTGTTTTTTGTTTTGTTTTGTTTTTTGTTTAGCTCTACTGAACTTCTGATCTTTTTTCTTTCTTTCTTATCCTTTTCACCTGTTCTTCTCTTTCATTCTTTATGTGACTTAATTGATGCTCTGCACATCCTCAGATACAGCCATAGTCGATTATTAGACCTTATCCCCCATTGTGTACACACTTAATCCACAAATTTATTATTCAATTCAAAACCTCTTAGACTTAAATTCCTTAATAGCAGCACTACCTCTTTATACCTATATAATATTTCAACCAATTTTATTTTTAAATTTTTCACATCTCGTTTATACCCCTCCCCTTCTCTCATTATATTCATGTTCTTCTCTGAATAGTTTGTTTTCAATTTGTATAATATTTTTCATTTTTACCTTTCTATTTTTTCTGAAATCTATTTGTTCCCATTCTCTTTCTTCTTTTTTTTCTCTCTCTCTACTTTCATCCTATCCAACCTATTTCCTGCTTTGAGATTAGGACTTAGTTAACACTCCCTGTGCCTTCCCACATCACTCTATTCCTATTTTTTACCCACATCTCTTCTTAAACCAAATAATTTCTGGTTTACCAAATTCTTCTTTGCAGTTCGTAGCCCATTAATATATAGTTGTTTGATGATGAATAGATGTATCTGTTGAACTAGATTGTACCTTCAGACTATTGACTGTACAAATACAGACTTTGGTTGATGCTTGCCTTAAGATAGTGTTTTAGAACAAAACTGGTGTTAATTTCATCCTAAATGGGCAGAGTAAGCAGGAAAAACACAAGAAAAATGACAAGTCCGGGTATCTCAATTCCCACTCATGATAACCAGGGGACAGAACAGATAATGAATAATCCAAAGGAGAGTTCCCAAATAGCTCTACAAACACTGCTGGCAAACATGATAAATGAAAAGATTGAAAACATACAAAGGACTATGTATGAGCGTGATAGGGAGAGAGAGGAGGCAATCCAAAGTTTATACAGGAATTTCATAAGCGTGAGGAAGCTACTCAAAAACTTATACAGAATTTGCATGAGCAGCTTAAGAATACTCAAAGAGAAAAGCAGGAATGGCATGAGCAGGCTGAGAACACTCAAAGAGAACTACAGGAATCGCACAAACGAGAGGAAGCTAATCAAAGAGTAATACAGGAATTGAGAGATCAGGATGAAAATAAAAAAAGATCACTAAAGGCATTCATGGAATCCATTAACAAAGAGCAGAAGGAAGTCAGGGAGACCACAAAGAGAATGCTGAATGGAAACCAACAGAAGGAATGGGAGTCCAAGGAAACCATAAACAATCAACTAAGTAATTTGAGAATACACACTGAAGACCAAATTAAGGAAGTAAAGAAGTTCATACCAAATCTAAAACAAAGCTTCAACAAAGAATTTGAAGCCAACAAAGCTGACTAACTAGAAGGAAAAGCAATAAAAAAAAAAGTAGAAAGTCTTGACAGCAAGTTAGACCATGAAGAAGATCAAATCTCAGGGATTGAAGACAGCCTAGACTTTATAGACAAAGTACATACAACCATCCAAGACAAGTCCAAGAAATATGATAGATCTATCCAACATTTGGAAGACACCATCAGAAGGTCTAGGGTGTAGAGGAGGGTGTAGAGGAGCACCTAGAAACAAAAGTTAATGGTCTAGGAAATTTGTTTAACAGGATTCTAGCAGAGAACTTCCCAAACATGCAAAAAGACAGGCCTATTAAAATACAAGAAGCTTTTAGAACTCCAAATAGACCAGACTAGAATAGGACATCCCACCGTCATGTTATAATCCACACAGGATCAACTCAGACCAAGGAAAAGATCCTTAAAGCTGTCAAGGAGAAAAGATTAATCACCTATAAAGGGAAACCAATTAGAATCACCTCAGATTTCTCAGCAGAGACAATCAAAGCAAGAAGAGCCTGGAATGATGTATGCCATGCCCTAAAAACAAACAACTATCAACCAAGAATACTGTACTCAGCTAAACTCTCCTTCATAACTGAAGGCCAAATAAAAACCTTCCATAGCAAAGAATTGATACAATACATCTCCACCAAAACAATCCTACAAATATGCTTAAAGACGTCCTACACACAGAAAACCAACAAGACCACAATAAAGGACAAGAAACTGCACCCAAACTGAGAATCCAAGAACCATAGGAAGAACCCAGTTTTCACAGCCCCCAAGAAGGTGGATAACATGGCAGGAAATCCCAAATACCTCTCAGACCTATATCTTTACATTAAAGGAATTAACTCTCCAATTAAGGGACATAGACTGTCGAGTTGGATTAAAAATCAAGATCCTTCTATCTGCTGCCTTAAGGAGTCACATCTTGCCCGTAAAAACAAACACATTTTCAATGTTAAAGGCTGGAACAAAATCTACCAAGAAAATGGCCCCATAAACAGGCGGGAGTTGGAATCCTCACATCAGATAAAATAGACTTCCAATTAAAATTTGTGAGAAGATATAAAGAAGGTCGCTACATACTAATTAAGGGATCCCCCATTCAGGAGGATATTACAATTCTAAATATCTATTTGCCAAACAACAGAGCACCCAAATTTATCCAAGAAACACTACTTTCCCTCAAATCCCACATAGATCCACAGACATTAATTGTTGAGGATTTTAACACACTACTCTCCCCACTAGAGAGATCAACTCAGCACAAACGCAATAGAGAAACCGCAGATATAAACAATTGCATAGATAAACAAGTTTTAACAGACATCTACCGAACATTTCACCCAGCAGCATCAGAATACACGTTTTTCTCAGGAGCACATGGAACAATTTCTAAAATACCACATATTAGGCCACAAAGCAAACCTGTCCAAATTCAGAAACATTGAAGTTATACCTTGCATTCTGTCAGACTCCAAGGGAATAAAATTAGAACTCAACACCAAAAGCCACCAAAGAAAGTACGGTAACACAGGGAGGCTGAACAGCACACTGCTGAATCACGAGTGGGTATAGGAAGAGAGTAGAAAGAAATTCAAATGTTCATGCTATTCAATAAAAATGAGCACACAAATTACCAGCTTCTCTGTGACACAGGAAAGGCAGTACTCAGAGGCAAGTTTATATCTCTGAGTTCCTACACCAACAAATTGGAGAGATCTGAAACGAACAATTTAATGGCACATCTGAACCTCCTTGAAAAAAAGCAGCAAGATAAACTCCAATCCAGTAGATGGAAAGAAATAATTAAAATTAAATCAGAATTAAATGAATTGGAATCCAAAAAAACTATAGAAAGCATCAACAAAACAAAGAGTTGGTTCTTCGAAAAAATTAGCAAAATTGTCAGACCCTTAGCAAATCTTATCAGAAAAAGAAGAGAACACACCCAAATAAATAAACTCAGAGAGGAGAATAGAAACATCACCAGAGAAACAACCAAGATTCAAAATATTTTAAGGGAATACTTCTCAAACTTTATGCTAATAAGTTTGAGTACTTGGCAGAAATGGACCTTTTCCTAGCAAATATTGACGTGCTGAAACTAAACCAAGATGAGTTAAATAATCTTAACAGGTCCATATCAAGCATTGAAATAGAAACAGCAATAAGAGACCTCCCAGCTAAGAAAAGTCCAGGACCAGATGATTTTACAGCGGAATTCTACAAGGACTTCAAAGCTGAGCTCTCAAAAATACTCCTCCAACTCTTCAATGAAATTGAAAGAGAAAGTTCCCTATGGAACACATTCTATGAAGCCATCATAACCCTCATCCCAAAACCAGGCAGGGACTCATCAAAGAAAGAGAACTATAGACCCATTCCTTTGATGAACATTGATGCAAAACTTCTCAACAAAATTTTAGCCAATAGACTTCAACAATTCCTCCAAAAATGATACACATTGATCAAACAGGATTCATTTCAGGGATGCCAAGCTGGTTCAATATACGGAAATCAATTAATATTATTCATCATATCAATAGGAACAAGAATAAGAACCACATGGTTATCTCAATAGATGCAGAAAAATCATTAGAATAGATCCAACACCCCTTCATGATGAAGGTTTTGGAAAAATTAGGAATGCATGGAACATTCCTCAATACAATAAAGTCTGTATATGACAAACCTACAGCCAGCATTATACTTAATTTTGAAAAATTAAAGCCATTTTCTCTTAACTCAGGAACAAGACCAGGATGTGCACTCTCTCCACTTCTCTTCAACCTAGTGTTAGAATGCCTAGCTACAGCAATAAAACAAGATGCAGACATAAAGGGGATCCAAATAAGGGAAGAAGAAATAAAACTCTCCTTCTTTGCAGATCACATGATCTTGTACTTAAAGAATCCCAAGACTCCACTCCCAAATTACTCAAGCTGATTCAAAACTTTGGCAAAGTAGCAGGGTATAAAATTAACCCTCAAAAAGCAATGGCTTTTCTGTATGCCAACAATGAGAAAAGTCGGGCTGAAATTAAGAAATCAACTCCATTTGTAATAATAGCACCAAAAATAAAATACCTACGAATTAACTTAACCAAAGAAGTGAAGGACCTCTATGATGGAAACTTTAAAAACTTGAAAAAGGAAATCACAATAGAACTTAGAAAATGGGAAAAACTCCCATGCTCCTGGATTGGAAAGATTAACATCGTGAAAATGGCAATACTTTCCAAGGCTACCTACAAATTCAATGTGATACCTATCAGAATTCCAACCTCATTCTTCAAGGAAATACAAGAGACAATCCAAAATTCATATGGAACCATAAATGAGCCCTAATAGAAAAAGCGTTTCACAATGGAAAGAACACTGCTGGAGGAATATCAATATTAAATTTCAAACTCTACTATAAAGCCATAGTAATCAAAACAGATTGGTACTAACATAAGGACAGACCTTAGGACCAATGGAATAGAATAAAAAACCTACAAATGAACCTACACACATATAGCTATCTTATCTTTGATAAGGGAGCTAAAAAATAGAATGGAAGAAAGACAGCTTCTTCAGTAAATGGTGCTGCCAAAATTGGTTAAATACTTGTAGAAAATTAAGGCTAGATCCTTATATATCACCTTGCACCAGGATCATCTGCAAATGGAGCAAAGACCTCGGAGTCAAAGCAGACACTCTCAAAACATTACAGGATGGAATAGGAGAAACCCTAGGTCTCCTTGGAGCAGGCCGAAATTTTCTTAATAGAGACTCGGAAACACAACAAATCAAAGGAAGGTTGGACAAATGTGATTGCATGAAGTTGCAGAGCTTCTGCATGGCAAAGGACATAGCTAGCAAGATCAATTGAAAGCCCACAGATTGGGAGAAGATCTTCACTAGCCATACAACGGACAAGGATCTCATATCTAAAATATATGTGGAACTCAAAAAATTAAATCCCCCAACCACAAATCCTCAAAGAAACAACTGCCCAATAAATAAGTGGGCTAATGACTTAAAGAGAAACTTCTCTGAAGAAGAAAGAAGGATGGCCAATAGACATATGAAGAAATGCTCAACCTCCCTAGCCATAAAAGAAATGTTAATCAAAACAACATTGAGATAACCACCTCACCCCAGTTAGAATGGCTATAATCAAGAACTCTAACAACAACAGATGCTGGAGGGGATGTGGACAGAAGGGTACCTTACTTCATTGTTGGTGGGAGTGTAAACTTGTTCAATCACTTTGGAAAGTAGTATGGAGGTTCCTCAAAAGACTCCACATAGAGATCCCCTATGACCCAGCAGTCCCAAATATTTTAAGGGAATACTTCTCAAACTTTATGCTAATAATTTTGAGAACTTGTGCTGGTAGCTACCAGCACAACTATGTTTATTGCAGCATTATTTACCATAGCGAAGATCTGGAACCAACCCAGATACCCCTCAGTAGATGAATGGATCAAGAAAATATGGGATATATACACAACGGAATTCTTTGCCTCCATCAGAAAGAATGACATTGCCCCATTTGTTAGGAAATGGAAAGACTTGGAAAAAATTATATTAAGTGAAGTAAGCCAAACCCAAAGAAACAAAGGTCCCATGATTTCCCTTATTTGCCATATATAGTATATGTATGAGTCAAGCAGAAAAGGTCAGATAAGGTGATGTTAGGAAAATGAACAGTAAGAAATGTATTTAAATGTTTTTTCTCTTTCATGCATTTGTTTCTAACGTATTCATAAGATTATTTCTTTGTTGCTTTGTCTGTCCCTCCCCCACAGTATAACCCCTGCTTTAACTATATTTGATGTCTGTATAATTTGTGGAGGGGAAGGGGAAAAACAAGTCGTTTAAATAAGGATATAGGTGGACCTGTTGCAACAATGAGAAGTATTCGTTTTAAAAACTTGAAAAAGGTAATTAAAACAGAACTTAGAAAGTGGCAAAAACTCGCATACACCTGGATTGGAAAGATCAAAAGCCTGAAAATGACAATAATTCCCAAGGCTATCTACAAATTCAATGCAATACCTATCAATGTTCCATCCTCATTCTTCAAGGAAATAGAAGAGGCAATCCAAAAATTCATATGGAACAATAAAAGACCTCGAATAGCTAAAACTGTCCTCAACAGAAAGAACGGTGCTGGAGGAATATCAATACCAATTTTCAAAGACTACGACAAATCAAAACAGATTGGTACTAACACAAGAACAGACCTCAGGGCCAATGGAATATAAATGAAAACCCAGAAATGAACCTACAGACCTATAGCCATCTAATGTTCAATAAGGGAGCTAAAAAAATAGAATGGAAGAAAGAAAGCCTCTTCAGTAAATGGTGCTGCCAAAATTGGTTAACTAATTGTGGAAAATTAAGCTAGATCCTTATGTATCACCCTGCACCAGAATCAACTCCAAATGGAGTGATGACCTCGGAGTCAAAGCAGACACTCTGAAAACATTACAGGATGGAATAGGAGAAACCGTAGGTAGCCTTTGGAGCAGGCCGAAATTTTTTTAAGTTGCAGAGCTTCTGCATGGCAAAGGACATAGCTAGCAAGATCAATTGAAAGCCCACAGATTGGGAGAAGATCTTCACTAGCCATACAACAGACAAGAGTCTCATATCTAAAATACACCTGAAACTCAAAAATTAAATCCCCCAACAACAACTCCTCAAAGAAACAACTGCCCAAAAAATAAGTGGGCTAAAGACTTAAAGAGAATCTTCTCTGAAGAAGAAAGAAGGATGGCCAAAAGACACATAAAGAAATGCTCAATCTCCCTCGCCATAAAAGAAATGCAAATCAAAACAACATTGAGATACCACCTCAACCCAGTTAGAATGGCTATAATCAAGAACTCTAATAGCAACAGATGCTGGAGGGGATATGGCCAGAAGGGACCCTTACTACATTGTTGGTGGGAGTGATAATTTGTTCAACCACTTTGGAAAGTAGTATGGAGGTTCCTCAAAAGACTCCACATAGAGCTTCCCTATGTCCCAGCAATCCCACTTTTGGGCATTTACCCAAATGATCAAAAACAAGGCCACACTAAAGCTCCCAGTACAAGTATGTTTATTGCAGCAGCATTTGCCATAGCTAAGATATGGAACCAACCCAGATGCCCCTCTGTAGATGAATGGATCAAGAAAATGTGGTAAATATACACAATGGAATTCTATGCCTCTATCAGAAAGAATGACATTGCCCCATTTGTTAGGAAATGAAAAGAATTGGAAAAATTATATTAAGTGAAGTAAGCCAGGCCTAAAGAAGCTTAGATTCCATGGTTTCCATTATTTGCAATATCTAGTATGTGTCTGAGTCAAGCAGAAAAAGTCAGGTAAGTTGATGTCAGAGAAATGAACCCTATGTTATGTATTCAAATGCTTTTTTCTTTCAGGTGATTGTTTCTAACACATTTATAAGTTTTTTTATTGCTTTTTATGTCCCTCCCCCATGGTATAACCCCTGTTTCACTGTATTTTAGGTTGGTATAATTTGTGGAGGAGAAGCGAAAAAACAAATAGTTTAAGTAGGGATACAGGTGGATCCATTGCAACAATGAGATATACAAGACATTATGTGCAAAAACGAACTTCACCTCTTTGGTGGGGGGGAGGAGGATTGAGAGGGGGTAGGGGAAGGTTGGGAAGGGATGGAAAAGGGAAACAAAGAAGAGGAACAATGCTTGATAAGAAATATATTCATTATCTTGCCCATGTAATTGTAAGTCCTCTGTATGGTATTTTCACAGTAAGAAAAAATTCAAAAATAAAATAAAATAAATAAATGCTTAAAGAACTTAAAAAAAGAAATTGTAACTTCTCTGCAGGTATTTTCACAATTAAAAAAATTAGTAATAATATTTTTTAAAAAAAGAAAAAGAAAAACAAGAAAATTATTCCAGGGCTGAGAAGGTGGCTCAGTGGTAGAGTGCATGTGTTGCATCCATGAGGCCCTGGGTTCAATTCCTCAGCACCACATAAGCAAAAAGAAAAAAGGCAGAAGTGGCACTATGGCTGAAATTGTAGTGTGCTAGCCTTGAGCTGAAGAGCTGAGGGACAGAACCCAGGCCCAGATTTCAGGCCCCAAAACCGGACCCCCTCAAAAAAATATTCCAAGGCTGGTTTGCTCTAAGACTATATTTTTTTTCTTGTCTAGTTTTCATGTTCGTAGAAATTAAAATTCCAAAAATTGAATGGATGTTGGCATTCAGGAATATCTTCATAGACACTAATATTGGAAGCCCTTAAGTGGAATTGCTTTATTTCATTTGTTATTTTCCCAAATAAATCACCATGGTTGTGTATTTTGTTTCTTTTCAATGTTACTGGCTCTTATGTTGAGAATACTTTTTTCCTAGCAAAGTAGAGAAAAGCAATTTGATTGAGCAAGTAGCATATGGCTTTCATAAAATGTAGATGCATATATTTGTGTCTTCTGTCATTTCTAAAATTTCTTCCAGGAAAATTTATTAATTACTCATAAAAGATACCTAATTTCAAGATATTCCAGTTACTGCATACACTTTTTGATTGAGTTATGTCTGTATGAACTCAAAATAAACAGAAATCACATTTTCGTTTTAAAAACTGTAGTTTACAAAGAGTTTTTAGCCAACACCAAAATATTTCTAAGTATTCTGCATTTTGTGTGAAGTATTTTTAACAATAGATTTTTTGTTGACATGTAATTCATATGCAATGTATTATCTCCTTTTACTGTATACATTTTAGTGGTTTGGAAGCGAATTGTACAATCATGGGTTTTTCAAGCCTAATTTTCACAAACTTGCATTTCTTCAAATAGAAAATCTGTAAACTTTAGAACAGACATTAAAATAGATATAAAATTAAGTTACAGGTATTTGTCTAGCATACATCCTCTATAGCGTGTCTTTTCAAAATTTTTTTTGCAGATTATTTCTAGGGTCTAACATATACTGTTCCAGTGTACTGTCAATAAACTACATTACTTGTGCAAACAAGTTTTTTACTTCTCTATACATCCATACAAGTGTAATGCATGGATCCTATAAAATTCTCTTTGACCTTTTGAAGACTTGAAAACTTTCTTGCTAAAATGATTGCAGTATTATATAAATCGATCTGCTATGTGGAGTATAGCAATTTCTCCACAAATGCATTAATATATTTTGTGTCATCTTCTTATATAATGGTCACGCTACTCACTTTTCTTTTTCTTTTTTCTTAGATACTAAAGAGGAGCTCATTTCATATGTTTCTCCTATTGACTATTAATTTACATATGTTCTTTAAAGACATATCATATTCAGAAATAACTTATATAGAATTAGAAGACATAAAAATACTTAAGTCTCAGGATCATTGTAGCATTAAAATTGTAGCATTAACAAATATATGCCCTCTATCTGTTGCATATATTTACACTTCTGTTATACTGTCCTTTTTTGAAATATGAAAGGTTATCAGTTGATGTTATCTAGTTTTTTCTTGCTTGTCTTTAGCGACTAATGAGCCTCCTGAGCATCTAGGATTACAGGCATGACCGATAGGTGCATGTTTGTCTTTCAATATTTTAAATGTTTTCCTCTTTCTTTTGAATTCAAATATTGTCCTTTCAGGAATTCTGCAAATTCTCAGACTGTTGTTCTCCAACTGTCAAGATGATAAGCATCTGTTTGATGGGTAATTGTCCTTTTTATTGTGTTTGACATATTTTTAATGATATCTATTGTTTTATCCTTCCTAATTATTGCATATTATGATTAGAATATTTAATATATAGACTATAGCTTTGCCTCAAAAGAGATGGTAGAAATCATGTCAAAAGAATGGTTTAAGGAAGTGGTGCCATAGCTCAATTGGTAGAGCACTTACCTTGAGCTGAAGAGCTGAGGGACAGCGCGCAAGCACAGAGATCAAGCCCCATGACTGACAAAAAAAAAAAGAATGTTTGAAAATATTCTTTTTTTTTTTTTGTGAACATACAGTACAGACGGGTTACAATTACATGGGCAAGATAAGGAGAACATTTCCTATCAAGCATTGTAGCCTCCTCCTTTGTTTACCCTTCACATCCCTTCCCAGCCTCCCCCCGACCCCAACCCAATCCTCCACCCCCACCAAGGTTGTAAAGTTCGTTTTCGACATGACAACTTCTACTTCTCATTGCTGCAACGGGTCCACCTTTATCCTCATTTAAACAACTTGTTTTTCCCCTTCCCCTCTACAAATTATACCGACATCAAATACAGTTAAAGAAGGGGTTATACTGTGGGGGAGGGACATACAAAGCAACAAAGAAATAATCTTATAAATACGTTAGAAACAAATGCATGAAAGAAAAAAAACATTTAAATACATATCTTAGGGTTCATTTTCCTAACATCACCTTATCAGACCTTTTCTGCTTGACTCATACATATAATTGATATTGCAAATAAGGGAACCATGGGACCTATGTTTCCTTGGGCTTGGCTTACTTCACTTAATATAATTTTTTCCAAGTCTTTCCATTTCCTAACAAGTGGGGCAATGTCATTCTTCCTGATGGAGGCATAGAATTCCATTGTGTATATATACCACATTTTCTTGATCCATTCTTCTACTGAGAGGCACCTGGGCTGGTTCCATACCTTAGCTATGGTAAATAATGCTGCCATAAACATAGTTTTGCTGGTAGCTTTAGTGTGGAATTGTTTGTAAACATTTGGGTAAATGCCCAAAAGTGGGATTGCTGGGTCATAGGGGAGCTCTATGTGAAATCTTTTCAGGAACCTCCATACCACATTCAAAAGTGGTTGAACAAGTTTACACTACCACAAACAATGCAGTAGGTTTCCCTATCCACATCTCCTCCTGCATCTGATGTTATTAGAGTTCTTGATCATAGCCATTCTAACTGGGGTGTGGTGGTATCTCAATGTTGTTTGATTTGCATTTCTTTTATGGCTAGGGAGGTTGAGCCCTCATATGTCTATTGGTCATCCTTCTTTCTTCTTCAGAGAAGTTTCTCTTTAAGTCTTTAGTCTACTTATTTATTGGGCAGTTGTATCTTTGAGGATTTGTTGTTGGGGGATTTAATTTTTTGAGTTCCTTGTATATTTTAGTGCACGAACTACTGATTCAAGGATGAGATCGATAGCATACCATAACTCTTCCTAGGTCCAGAACTGAGTAGCTTATGATCTCCTGCCATTCCTTCCTCATAGTGGGGGCTGAATTCAAGATTCAGGCCTGCAAAAGATAAACCTTATATACATTTTAAAAGTAGGATTTATACTTCTATACAGATGTTCAGTCCATATTTTGTTTGGTGTGGTTATTCATTTTATTTCTTGTTTTATTCATTTATTTACCATTTATTTTATTGACTCTGATGACACCTATATCATTTATTAAATTGTTTACATCCTATCATATAGCATCTAGATTTTAGATGTGTTCTCCATCATGCTTGGCAATGCTAGGATCTGAACTCAGGGCCTAGCAGGCCCAATTCATGAATGGGTGAGTTTGATCATGTCAGCCTCTTGCCAATGAAGCTGTGAGGGTGTTCCCACATGATGAGATTGACCCCCATGTTTGGCCAAAACAACGATACATGGATAGGCAGACAGTGGTATACAAATAAATATATATTAGTAAAGAGTGCCAGAGCCGTCTATCTATGATAGAATGACACCTACTATGTTCCTACCAACTCTTAGGTATTTATTATACTGCCAGTGAAGGAATATTATTCGTTTCATGCTTAATAAACTATTAATTAAGATCAATCAGCATTCTAAGATTATTGCATCCAATTTTAGACTAGACCAAGGCATGAAGTACTTTTTCAACCAGTATTCCTATGCATAGGAACGAGTCTCTTGTGATCTTCTGCCATTGGTGTCAGGACTGAGATTTGAAACTAGGGTCTATGTTGACAGGTTGGCCTATGGCTTCCCTGAGAGCCCACCAGCCAGCAGCAATGGCAGGTCAGGTCCACTTTACAGCCGTGTCATTCAGACCCAGGATGGTCACTGTGTAAAGAAAAAAAATAATAAAAACACAGGCCTCTGCAGCTCACCACTTTTTGTGTTTTCCAGCTTTTTCTTTTCTTCCTGACAGCCCCCTGGGCCTAGGATCTCAGGATCAGAGACTGCATCCCAGCTTAGGGAGATCCAAGCAGAGGCAGTTTCCATGACCTGATTTCAAGCCCCATGGTTGGCCAATAAATAAATAAATAAATTAATTAACAAAATTAAAAACTACAGCTCCCTGATTTGAAATTTCTGCCAGTTTTATTTCCTGGCCTGGGATTTGAACTCAGGTTCTTGGTAAATCTGTAGCAATGTGAGGGAAGAGTGACCACTAGTTGAGTGGAAACCCCATGCCAACCAAAAATGAAAAATTAAGTCACTGATATTGGCAGGGGGAGCTAGTTTTCAAGATGGGAGGGAAGGGATGGTAATGGGAATACAAAGGAGGAGGCAACAATGCTCAATAGGAAATTTGTAATCATTTCCTTGCTCATGAAACTGTGTCCACTCTGTACAACATTTTTACAATAAAAAATACAAAAAAAGAAACATTAGTTTTCAGAGAAGCACTTTGGGGGGTAAGGGAAGGAAATATGAATAGCTGTACAAAATTCTATGCTACCTATTTTTAATTTTCAGTATGGAACTGAATAAACATAACTGCTTCCATTAAAAAAATTAAGTCACTGTCTTGGAACTTGGGCCAGTATTTCTGCCATTGCTAGGATTTGAGCTCACCATCCAGGTAACTCTTTTGCAAGGCAAAGCTCACTATCCTTGAGGAAAAGAAATTCATGCTAGAGTTCCCAGGGCCTGAATGAAGGCCCTGCAATGGAAAAACAACATTTCTATACCTGTGTAATGAATGTATGATATATACTTACATATGTATGTTAATTTCATATTATGATTTTTATTATTGATTTTGTATTTTATTTTTATTTCATTCATTTATTTATTGATTATTGTATTTAGTATTATTATACACATAATATTTATTACATTTTGCACAGCTCTTTTAAAATTATACACAATAATTTAAGACATTGACTCACTTTTCACTAATATTTTATTAAGAGTTGAAACATAATACATAATTAAATGGAGCCATTTGTCACAGTCTTCACATGTTTAGAGTCTCTCCCAAATATGAGCTTTTTCTTTTTTTTTTTTTTTAGGTCTTTTTTCTTTTTCTTTTTATTGTGAAAATACTGTAGAGAGGGTACAATTACATGGGCAAGATAATGAGTACATTTCTTATCAATATTGTAACCTCCTCCTTTATTTCCCCTACCCATCCCTTCCCATTCTCCCTGAGTTTTTTCTTAGCTTTGCACATCATCTTATAGAGATTTCTTTAGATGATTTATACTCAGAAGCCTTTTCTTGAGGATAGGCAAATTGAAGGATAAAATTTTAAGGGTGGGGCTAGAAATGTGGCTTAGTGGTAAAGAGCTCGCTCCCTCAGCATGCATGAATGCCAGGGTTTGAATCCTCAGTGACACATACTCAGGAAAAGCCAGAAGCTGTGGAGTGGTTCAAGTGGCTAACCCTAAGAAAAAGAAACACAGAGATAGTACCAAGGTCCTAAGATCAAGCCCCAGGACTGACAAAAACAATAGGCCAGATGCCAGTGCTCACACCTGGAACGCTAGCCTCTCAGCAGGCTGAGAGCTGAAGACTGCAGTTCAAAGACAGCCTAGGCAAAGCCTGTTAGACTGTTATCTCCAGTGAACCACCAAAAGACCCCAAATGGCTCTGTGGCTCTAGTGGTAGAGTGTTCACCTTGAGTTGACGGGCCCAGGGACAGTGCCCAGGCTTGAGTACAAGACACACAACTGGAAAAAAAGTGAGGATTATTCAAAGTATTTTCCTATTTGCTAATTAGGAGAACGTTCTCTGGAAAATGAACACTGATGTACACCAGAATTGGAGTTAGAGCTCCAGGTTCAAATGTAGCAAATTTATATTCCCAGCCTCTTAGACTCTAGCATTGTAACCTTGTGTCCTACATGGTTCTTAAAGGTCCATTGTTGAAAGGCTTAATATGCTTCCCGAACCCTATGTGATAAGCAGTTGACTTGTATTGTCAATGTCATTACATTTCTGAACCTAGCCCTAGCTCAAGAGGCTGAGGTCTCAGGATCACAGGGTGAAGCCAGCCAGGGCAGAAAGGTCTATGACACTCTGACTTCCACTTCTGACTTCCACTTCTGAAAGGTCAGATGTTCAAGAGCTTCCTGTGTTTCGCTTGATGATGAGAAGCTACTTGCACTCTAAATGTTCTTAGTGATCTCGAGCTATAGAAGCAGGAAAGAAACATTATTGAACCATCCTGGGTTCAAATGAAGTTATCAGGATCCAAGCCCTAGAACTGTTTGCAGAAAAACTCCAGTGTAACACTGTAATTGAAGGACAGAAAATGGTTGCAAAAGCCAGGCTAGGTGCAGAAACGTAGGCCTACAGGATTAGGAGGCAGAATGTACACACTCAACAGGGAAGTCAGCTGCAAAAGCTAGCAATGGGAGGAACCCTGAAACATTTGTTTGAGTTACACCAGGGACAGGCTTTTCTCACCCTCTTCAAACAATGACTGATTAACCTTCTTCCCTCAGGTGAAGGGAGCCTCAGGCTATCTTTAGGGGAAAAATAGAGAGTCAGTTTAGTGGGGGAGAGGGGAGGAACAGAGAAGAAAAACCTTGCTCTTTGGTCTTAAGAAATGGGGTTTTGACTGTCCATCTGTCAGATTTAAAGACCATTCTTCTTCCTCTGCCAGTCCATTCTCCTTCCTTCATTCTGCACATCATTTATGCAAATTCCCAGTCCAAGGAGAAGCAGGGCCCTTTCTCTTCTGTCTCCAAGCACCTGAGTTAGAACCTGGCTCTACCCTCTTGGCTCTGGGGCATTTGGCTGCCTGAGAAGTGGGAAAGAGACAGTCTTCCTGCTCTGTGGTTGTGTGAAGGCAAAGCTGGCAGCCGGAACATTGCAGAAGGCATCATTACTGGGAATTGTTCCTTTCATTCCTCCTGACATCCAAGACCAGGTTAATCTATCATGTTTCATTCTGTCTATATATTTATGTCTATTTTTCTTTCTATTTATCTATCTTTCTTTCTATCTATTATCTATCATCTATCTATCTACCCACCTAGCTACCTACCTACCCACCTACCTACATAGGTTTCGTTTGCCAGGTCTATCCACAGCACCAATTCTAGCTTTTTCTGTGTATGTGATACTGAGTAATCATACCCAGGGCTTCTTGAATGCTTGTCAAGCACTCTTTCACTAATCCAAGTCTGCAGCCTCATCTTTTTCTATATGGTAGTTTTTACATAAGTATGCTACCATTTTACATCCCCAAATTTAATTTTCTGAATACTAGTTATTTCTACAAAACCTTATCTTCTGTTCCCCTGCCTGATTTGTGGCTGTTCCTACATTGGCCTCATAATAAAATGTAAATAAAGACTGCTGAGAGCTTAAGTGTGCATCATATAAGGACATAGGCCTGAAACCCTAGAAGAGAAAAGCCATGGGCCTGAAATAAAGAGAATGGTGCAGTATGTGCAATGAGCATATCTGAAAAATGAACCAGTAAACAAAAGGAGAAGCATTGCATATGTTCTGTTTGTACTCAGGGAGGTCATATACACACATAAGTAGGTAGTGGACTGATACATAAACTTGGCCTTCTCTTTTTGAAAAGAGAAGCCATCCCAGTGCTGAAACACAGGGCCCAATGCATTGCTCAGCTGTTTCCTACAAGGCTGAGGCTTTACCACCACCACAGCTCCACTTCCAGCCATCTGGTCATTAATTGGACATAAGTGCCTCCCAGGCTTTCCTGCTTGGTCTGCCCTGTGTCCCCTGCTCGGCTTTCTCTCTCAAAGCTGGAACTTTACCCTCTGGGACACTGCTCCACTTCTGGGTTTCTGGTGGTTTATTGGTGATAAGAACCTCACAGACTTTCCTGCTCAGGCTGACTTTGAATTGCGATCTCTGCAGGAGACTGAAATCAGCTTTTTCAGGGATTCCCTGTGGAGCCCCTCCACACAAAATCTTAGTCTAAATCTCGGGAGGTACTAGAGAAAAACAGAAACATGTAGATGCTTCTAGTGTGTTCTAGATAATGAAGATTGGAGACACACAACACTCATAATTATTAGATCATTTTATAGGCAAAAGGAGCAATGCAGACAGTATGAGGATTGCTCCAGCTTTCGGTTCTCTCATTCTTAGACAGTAAATTCACTGCAGCTCAATGCTAAGTGACAGAACTGGCATGCAATGTAGACATTAGCTGCCAAATCCTGTGACACTCATTTCTCACTTTTGGCTTCAAACCTGTGACTAGAGGAGGAGATGAGGAGAGAACATCCTTCTCAGAGAAAGCAGCTATAAAGAACATTGGAAAGCTTTCTTATAAATTCAAACCACTGGAATGACCCTGTTAAGAAGTCAGATTGTACAGATTAAAAAATGAAGAAGCAAAGAAAGGCAAAAGCCAGTGGTGGCTGACTATAATCCCAGCTCCTCAGGATGCTGAGATGTACAGAATCTGAGTTTGAATCCAGTCAGCATAGGAATGTCCAAGACACTGTTATTTCTAAGAGATCAGAGAAAAACCCAGAAGTGGGGCTGTGATTCAAAGTTAATGCAATACCCTTGAGAAAAAGGAGCTCAGGGACAATGCCTAGGCTCATAGTTCAACCCCAGGACCTGCCCCCTCAATAAGAGTCTGTACCTCCATGTCTCTGTGTATATGGATGTATTCCTATAGATGAATCTCCAGAGTAGCTATTGTGAATTCAGTGCATGTTCCGGGGCTTCCCTCACTGTTCCCAGTGTAGCCTGAGGGTTTCTCTGCATCCCAGGCCTGCTGGGAAAAGTCTCTCTCATTGTTTCTCTGCATCCCAGGCCTGCTGGAAGAAGTCTCTCTCATTGTCTGGATATGTAGACAAATGGCCTCACTCCTGTTCAGCTGTTTAATAAACAACTGCATTTGTGTCAGTTAGTGATGATGAGTGTAGGCAGGCTTTGAAGGCCAGGAGAAAAAGGCATCTTTGTATCCCAAGCGATCTCTCTCCCCAGTGCTCTGCTTTGACAGGAAGCCTTCATTTGTGCCACCTCCCATGGCAGGCCAAGTCCTGTGCACTTATCCTGCCTTTGTGAGACTATGTTCTGGTGTTCAGATACAGTGCTCAATATAACTAAGGAGACCTTCTGGCAAACAACTAGGGCACTGAACCTAATGAAATGTTTCATTGTTGGAGATGATGGGCCTATGGTGCCTTTCCCAGGTTTCTGGAAGCTTGGGAAATCCAAACACATGTCGGATATCTCAAAGCTTCCTGTCATCTAGGGCTGGTGAAGCTCATCAGATATTGAAACTTTTGACCTCTCCTAATTAGGCCCTGGGTGGCTAGGCTTGGGGGTTGAACAAAGGGTCTGGGTACTGACCATGAGCTCAGGGCAGAAGCCCAGTGCTTTACCATTTTGTGTCACAACTTCACTTCTGGTCTGTGTGTGTGTGTTCGTGGTGTGTGTGTGTGTGTGTGTGTGTGTGTGTGTGTGTGTGTGTGTGTGTGGCTGTGCAAGTGCGCATATACCAGTCTTGGAGCTGGAAATCAGCACTGTATCTAGTTTCTCTTGTACGAGTATAGCCCTCTCCCAATTGAGACACTGAGCCACTGCATCCTTTTTCTAGTGTTGTGGTCCTGAGAAATAAAGTCCAGGGTTTCATAGATGCAAAGCACTCTACCCCTAAGGCACATTCCCAGCCCTCTCCTTCAGGTTTGTTAATTTGTTTCTGTCTTTTTTGTTGTTGTTGGTTGTAGGAATGGAAGTCTTGGCCTGGGTGCTCTCCCTGAACTCTTCAGCTCAAGTCTTGTGCCCTACCACTTGAGCCAAAGCTCCACTTCATGTTTTCTGGTGGTCCATTGGAGCTAAGTTTCTCAAAGTCTTTCCTCCCCAGGTTAGCTTTAAACCATGATACTCAGATCTCATCCTCCTGAGTAGCTAGTATGACAGGCATGAGCAACAAGCACCCAGCTTCAATGTCAGGTTTCTTAGTGGTGAATTGGAGATAATAGTCTCATGGGACCTTTGTGTCTGGGACAGTTTGAAACCCAGATCCTCAGATCTCAGCTTCTTGAGAAGGCAGGATGACAGACCTTAGCTATCGACACCTAGGTGGCACTCTGCTGCAAGGGGGTCCTTGGCTCCACGTGGAGGAGTGCTAGCCATGTGCCCAAGAGGTAAGGGTCAGTGCCTAGACCCCGAGTTCAAGGTTCATGACTGTGAAAAAACAGAAAGAAAAAAAAACACAATTGTCTACAGGAGCCAACTTACTAGCCTTCAGTAATACATAATTTTGTCCCTGCCATGGGGACATATCTGAGCCTCAATATTCTTGTGTGCATATTCATCTCAGTTGTGGAGCTCTTACAAGGACCCAATGAAAGAATGCACCTGTGAAGGACACAGCACATGGCACTCTTTGCATGACTCAACACACAACATCTTGTGAAAGACCAATAACACAGCACCCAATACAGAACTCAGCACACTGCACCCTGTGAAGGACTCAGTACATAGCACCATGTGCAGAACTCAGCACAGAGCACCTTATGAAGGACTCAGCATTTAGCTCTATTCCACAAGCTGTTATTAGAATTAGGGTGCTTTCATCAGTATCACCATTCTTTGAGGAACATTTCACAAACCACACAAGTTCACATCTAATGGTTTATTGTGGTGGTGTTTTTTTTGGGGGGGAGGGGTTAGGCATATGGTTTGAACTCAAAACATGGAGATTATACTCTAATAACATTTGCTCAAGGCTAGAGCTCTACCACTTGAAGCCACATTTTAAAGAGTCTCACAGAATTCCTGCCAGGACTGGGTTTTAAAGCCCCTGAGCAGCTAGGATGATGGGGGTAAGCATGTTGTGTCTGGTTCCATGGAGCTGGTTGCAGCGTTTATATCTGGCTAAGTCAGGTTAGGTGGCAGCTGTCAGCACCAGACTCCTAGCTTGCTCTGTGATGTGGTATTTGAAGTTCTGTCCTAGTATAGTTGCAGTTAGAACATTCTACCTTTTTGTGGCGGTAGTCCTGGGGCTTGAGTAAGGGCTTAGACACTGTCCCTAAGCATTTGTCTTCCAGGCTAGCACTCAATTGATTGAAAGACCTCAGAACTTCCCAGTATTCTGTTTATATGGCACTGAGGAATCAAACCAAGGGCTTGGTGCTTACTAGGTGAGCACTCAACCACTGAAACCAGGAGTGACCAGAGATTGCTGTATATAAATATGATATAAACAGAGAGATGTCTGTATATTATTAAATTATAGATAATATTACTAGCAATTATTAGGTATGAAATTATGTCTCCATTAAATGGTGTGTCCCAGTGGAACAATTAATAAATCATTAATTAATAATTACTCTATATCTTGTTATTATCATATATGTACATACATCCATACATATAATTACATATTTTACAGAATGAGACAGATGTCTATATATAGTTAAATTATGCACCATGTGTTACTATCAATTAGGTATTTAATAATATCTCCATGTCATTTTTATTCTGTTAATGCTTAAGAAAATATTAATTAAACTTAATCCACCTCCTATAATTACTGTGTCTAATTTTATCCCAGAATGATTCACTATTAATTCAATCTCTTTTTCATTTATTTTAGTGACAATTATTCCACTTATGACATTTTTTACCTTTGTGACATCCTATTACATAGTATATAGATTTGTACCCGAATTATACATCCTACCTGACACTGAGCACTTTCAAAGAAAAGGAAAACATGGGTCCCGCTCAGCTTCTTACTCCAAGATTCTATTTTTGGCAGTGCTAGGATCTTGACTCAGAGCCTAGAAGGCTCAGTTCATGAATGAGTGGTTGTCAGCAAAGCAGCCTCTACCCAATTCAGCTGCCAGGCAGTTGCCAGGCCCTGAGATTGAGCCCTGTATGTTGACTCCATATTGCGCTTAGTGTAGTTATTCATTTAATTTTTTGTTTTATTCATTTATTTACCATTTATTTTATTGACTTATTACATGTGGAATAATTACTACATTTATTACATAGCATATAGATTTGCTTATGTATGAAACTTCACACCTGACACCCAGGATGTTCACAGAAAAGGAAAACGTGTCACCCTGGGCTTTTTACTCCACACTTCAATATTTGTGAGTGCTGGCATCTGAACTCACAGACTACAAGGCTCAATTTATGAATGGATGAGTGTCAGCTTAGCCAGCATGGGGCAGATGGAGCTGACAAGCAGTTCCCAGCACTGAGATCAAGCCCCAGGGGTTGACAAAAGAAGAACAGATTGGCATGCAGATGGTAGTACACAAAGCAGTATGGAGGTTCCTCAAAAGACTCCACATAGAGCTCTCCTATGACCCAGCAATCCCACTTTAGGGCATTTACCCAAATGATCACAAACTAGACCATACTGAAGCTACCAGCACAACTATGTTTATTGCAGCATTATTTACCACAGCTAAGATATGGAACCAACCTAGATGCCCCTCAGTAGATGAATGGATCAAGAAAATGTGGTATATACACACAGTGGAATTCTATGCCTCCATCAGAAAGAATGGCATTGTCCTATTTGTTAGGAAATGGAAAGACTTGGAAAAAATTATATTAAGTGAAGTAAGCCACGCCCAAAGAAACATAGGTACCATGGTTTCCCGTATATGCAATAACTGGTATATGTCTGAGTCAAGCAGAAAAGGTCAGATAAGTTGATGTTAGGGGAATAAACCCCAAGATAAGTATTCAAATTTTTTTTTCCTTTCATGCAATTGTTTCTAACATATTTACAAGATGATTTCTATGTTGCATTGTATGCCCCTCCCCCATGCTATAACCCCTGCTTTCACTGTATTTGATGTTGGTATAATTTGTGGAGGGGAAGGGATACAGGTGGACCCATTGCAACAATGAGATGTACAATTCATTATGTCGAAAAACGAACTTTACAAGTTTGGTGCAGAGGGCGGGGGAGGACCTGATGGGGGTGACGGGTAGTATGGGAAGGGATGGGAAGGAGAAATAAAGAGGAGGCAACAATGCTTGATACAAAATGTACTCTTTATCTTGACCATGTAATTTTAACTCCTCAGTAAAATATTCTCACAAAAAAAAGCCCTGAAAAAAAAACAATTAATATAGATCTTTATAGAGTGCTAAAGTTTTCTATACATTCTTCAGTTATGTAGACTACATTCTTACCAACTCTTGGGTATTTATTATGCCTCTGTGCAATTAATATGACTGTTTCCATTCTTAATGAATTTTTAATTGAATCAACCACTGTTCTGAAACTATTCCATCCATGGAATTAAAAGTATTCTTTTAATGTGTCAAAAATATTCATTAAAATCCATCAGTCTCCTAAAATCACTCTGTTTAATTTTATAGTAGTATCTTTCAGGAACAACTAATTCAACCTTGACATTCGTAAAATTCCATCAGTATTCCTATGAATAGGAATGAGATTCTTAGGATTTCCCTCCATTGGTAGGGGACAGGAACGGGCTACTAACACATGGCTTATGTTGCTGAGATGGCCTATGGCTTCCCTGGTAGTCCGCTAGCCTTCAGAAATACCAGTTTACAAACAATTTTCAGCCATGCCATTCAAATCCAGGATGGTTACCTTGCAAAGAAGGCAAATGTAAAACTGGAGCCATCTGCAAGTTGCCGGATTTTTACCTGTCTTTTCATTTTTTTTCCTGTCAGTTTTTGGGGCCCAGGAACTCAGGTTCAGCTGTGGGTACAGTGGCTGCACCCCAGCCTAGAATGATCAAGGCTGAAGCAGAGTTGCCACTACCTGAGTTCAAGCCCTGTGCTTGACAAAACAAAAATAAATAAATAAATAAACTAATTAATTAATTAATTGAAATATTTTAAAAATTGTGAGGCTCCTTGGCTTGGAATTCACGCCATTTTTTCTCCAGGCCTGGGATTTGAACTCAGAGTCTGGGTAAATCTGCAGCATTGTGGGGGAACGGGTAGCTCACTGTGCTGGAGGACAAGAAAGTCAAGCCTGTTCTCAGGGCCTGAATTCAAGTCCTAGCACTCGAAAAAAAATAATATTCATATACATTTTAAATACATGATTTATATTTACATGCACTTTTAATGCATATTGTGGTTATTGTAGTTATTCATTTTATTTTGTGTTTTATTTATTTTTATCTATTTAATGAGTATGATTGCACATATAACATTTTTTACATCCTATTACATAGGACATAGATTTGCCTATGTATTATACATCATTCCTGAAACCCAGGACTTTCACTGATAAGGAAAACAAGTGAAACAATTGGCTTCTTCCACCAGGATTAAGTTTTTGGCAGTTCTGTGATTTGAACTCCAGGCCTAGAAGGCCCACTTCATGAATGGGTTAATGTTAGCACAACAGTCTGATGCAAGTGAAGTTGCTGAGCAAATTTTAGGACCTGAGATCAAGGCCTAGGAGTGACCAATATATAAACAGATAGATGTGTAGCTTGCTGTGTGTGTGTGTGTTTACATATGTATATTCATCTATAAATAAATGTATATATATAGAGAGAGACATTTATGTAGATTCTAGTGTATAACTCTATATAAAGTGATGTCTGTCTATATCTTATTTTTATATATTCTATTACTACCAATTATTTGTTCTAAAATTATGCCCCTATTAATAGCTCATGGTAGAAGACTTAATAAGGTACTAATTAAATTATTCAATGACTTATATTTATTGCATACAATCTTATACTAGAAAGACTAGCTAATTAGTAATTAAATTAGTAAATGTCAAACATTTTATTAGTGTTCCTATAGATAGGAACGAGTCTCCTAGGATCTTCAGCTGTGTGTAGGTGGCAGGCCCAGGATCATGGAACTCAGGGCCTAGGTATCTCTGTTGGGCTCAGGCTTCACTGACAGCCCACAAGCCTTAGGCCATGCAAGGTGACATACAATTTTCCAGCCCAGTCATTGAGACCCAGGATGGTCACAGTGCCAAGGAAAAGAGGTAAAATGGTTGTGTAAACATTCTGTTTTTTTCTTTCTCCGTTTTTTTTCCCTTTGGTTTGATGTATTTTTGCCAGTGCTGGGAGTTGAACTCGGGTCCTAGGATCCCCAGATCATCTGTGAATGTAAATGCTGTACCCCAGCCTATGGTAATCATGGTTTAAGACAATAAAGTGCTTCCTTCAGCAAAAGGAACTCAGGGACAATGTCTAGGCTCACAGTTCAAACCTCAAAAAAGCCATTAAAAAAGCCATTAAAAAAAGCCATGAAAAAGCCACAAAAAAGAGCCGCTAACTCCATGTGTCTGTGTATGTATGCATGTATTTCTATCGGTGAACATCCAAGGTCGCTGTGAAGAAAGGCACCAAGCTAGGAAATTTGCTTTGGATAGAATGATTTCATAACACAGACAGTGTTTTCAAGACAGTGCATGGTCCGGGGCTCCCCTCACTGTTCCCAGGGTATCCTGAGGGTTTCTGTGCACCACAGTCTGCTGGAGGAAGTCTGACTCACTGTTGGAACAGGCAGACAAAAAGCTTCACTCCTGTACAGTTGTGTAACACACAATTTATCCGGGGCAATTAGTGAGGATGAGTGTGGATGGGCTCTGAAGGCCAGGAGAAAAAGGCCTCTTTGTACCCCAAACTAACTCTTTCCCCAGTGCTCTGTTTTGACAGGAAGCCTTCATTTGTGCCACCTCCTGTGGCAGGCCAAGTTCCCTGCTCTTGTCCTGTCTTTTTGAGACTATGTTCCAATGTAGAAACAAACTGCTACAATTAATTCAAGAGTCCTTCTCGCAGACAACTACGGAGCTGAACCTAATGAAAAGATTCCTAATTGGCAATGGTGGTGCCTCCCTAAGATTCTGGAAGTTTGCTAAATCTAAGCACTTGTGCAAAATCACAATCCTTCCCGTCATCTAGGTCTGGTGAACCTTATCAGGTTTTGAAACCTTTGTGCTCTCCTAGTCAGGCTCCGGGTGGCTAGGTTTTGGGGTTGAACACAGGGTCAGGGTGATGACCATGAGCTCAGAGCAGAATCCAGGTACTTTACCATTTTGTGTCACAACTTCACTTCTGCTCTATATGTATGTGTGTGTGTGTGTGTGTGTGTGTGTGTGTGTGTGTGTGTGTGTGTGTGTGTGTGTGTGTGCGTGCATACACTAGTCCTGGAGCTTGAACTCAGGACATGAGCATTGTACCTGTTTCACCTGTTCAAGGATAGCACTCTACCACTTGAGCCAGAGAGCCACTTCAGACTTTTTTTCTAGGGATGTAGTACTAAGGATTCAAACCCAGGGTTTCATACATGCAAAGCACTCTACCCCTAACACAAGTTCCCAGCACTCCACTTCAGATTTCCTTCTTTCTTGTAAGTTGGAGGTGTTCAAGTCTGGGCCTCGGTGCTGTCTCTGAGCTCTTCAGCTCAAGTCTAGAGCTCTACCAATTGAGCTACAGCGCCCCTTCAGGCTTTCTGGTGGTTCATTGGAGATAAGCATCTCAAGGAATCTCCTGCCCATGCTGGCTTTGCACCATGATCCTCATCTCTCAGCCTCCTAAGTAGCTAGGATGACAGGCATGAGTCACCGATGCCTAGCTTCCACTTCAAGTTTCTAAGTGGTGAATATAAGATAATAGTATCATGCGACATGTTGTCAGGTTAGAATGGCAACTGTCAGCACCAGACTCCCAGCTTGCTCTGTGATGAGGTATTTGTAGTCCTATACTTGTGATGAGGTATTTGTAATCCTATACTTACATCATTGCAGTCAAAACATTCTATCTTTTTTTTGTGTGTGTGCCAGTCCTGGGTCTTGAGTAAGGGTCTAGACACAGTCCCTAGGTTTTTATGCTCAAAGCTAGTGCTTGACTGCTTGGTTGACAGCATGATTTCTGGATTTTTTTGTGTACACAAAAATCGCAGGGTTTTGTAATTACTAGGCAAACATTCTATCATTAAGCCCCAGGAGTGACAATTGTATGAACAGATAAATGTATAGATTGGTAGATAGACAAATAATTGCATATGTATAAAACAAGAGAGAGATGTCTATATATTATGAAATTGCATATACAATATTACTACCGATTATTGGCAAGTAAATTATTCCTTTTTAAGTATTATGATTGAATACATATTAAAGTACTAATTGAAAATTAGTCCATATAGTATAATTGTGTATAATTTTATAATTTCATACACTAACTACTAATTTAAATGTTACATTTATAACATTCCATTCGTATGGATATATATGGGAATAGGTTTCTGAGTATCTCCATTCATTAGTGGCAGTCCTGGGTTTCGACCTCCAGGCCTAAATTGCTGGTTTTGGCTATGGCTTCCCTAATACCCTGCCAAACATCAGCAATGCAAGATAATGTACGCTTTCTGGGCCTTGTCATTTAGACCTAGGGAGGTCACAATACGAAGGAAAAAAAAGTGAAACTACCTCCTTGAACTTCTCAGTTTTATGCTTATCCTTTACCGTTTTTTTATTTTTTTTTTTGCCACTCCGAGACTTGAACTCAGGTCCTGGGATGCCACCACCAGCTGTGGCAGACATGCCAAGACCTGGGTTCAAGCCCCGTGCTTGGCCAAAATAATAACAATAATAATAATAATAACAACAACAACAATTATTATTATTATAATTATAATTATACTAAGGCCCTGGTTTGGAATTTGCACCATTTTTCTAGTAGGCCTGGGATTTGAACTCAAGGTCTGGGTGAAGAGGAAAGGCTCACCGTCCTTGAACACAAGATATTCAGACCAGTTCCCATTGCCTGAATTGAAGCCCCAGCATTGGAAAAAGTAATATTAATATATGAGATCTATTTACATACATGGATTACTGCATATGATATTTATTACCCTTATTTATTTAGTATTTAGTATATACACATGTAACATTTCTTTTATTACATCATATCACATAGGATATAGTTGCATATGGATTATACATCATATACTGAGTCTAAGAACTTTCACAGAGAAGGAAAATAATGTGTCAAAAATTGGCTTCTTACTCCACGAATAAATTTTTGGCCATGCTGGGATTTCATCTCACAGCCTACAATGCCCAATCCATAAATAGGGTCACAGTCTTAGTAGACCAGCCTCCTGCAAACTGAGCTGCCAGGAAGTTCTGAGTACCTGTGATCAAGCCACTAGTAGTGCCCCATATATATATATATATATATATATATATACATTGTATATATATATATATATATATATATACATTGATAAATGTGTAGATTGAAGTAGATAGATAGATATAAACATATATACATATATATATACATATACAGAGAGTGGGACTGTGAGGATATTAAATTATATACATTATTACCAATTATTAGTTATTAAATTTTGCCTCCATTTAATGAAGTATCTGGGTTGAATACTTATAAAAGCATTAATTAAGAATTAATCAATATCCTTAATTATACCATGGTGCTAGAATGGAAGACATAAACCCAATAATTTTTGTGTGTCATTCTAAAATAGGGTCATGAATCCACTGTACATTTTAATTGTTACTTTAATAACACTACATAAGCATTCCCATGAACAGGAATGAGTTTGTCAGGCTCTCCCTCCATTTGTGAGTGGCAGTACTAGCATTCAAACTCCAGGCCTGGGTCGTTTAATTCGAATGCAAACCATTGGAATGACACCGTGAAGATTTCAGATTGTGGGGCTGGGAAGGTGGCTCAGTGGTAGAGCGCTTGCCTTGAATGAATGAGGCCCTGAGTTCGATTCCTCAGCACCACATAAGCAAAAAGAAAAAAGCCGGAAGTGGCGCTGTGGCTCAAGTGGTAGAGCGCTAGCCTTGAGCTGAAGAGCTGAGGGACAGTGCCCAGGCCCAGAGTTCAGGCCCCACGACTGGACTCAAAAAAAAAAAAAAAAAAAGATTTCAGATTGTTACGATTAAAAAAAAGAAAAAGAAGAAGAAAAGTAAGCAAGGTGCCTGTGGCTCCTGCTTGTAATCCTAGCTCCTCAGGAGGCCAAGATGTAGAGAATGCCAATTTGAATTCAGCCAGGGTGGGAAATCCATGACACTCTTCTTTCCAAGAGATCACAGGAAAAAAAAAACCCATGCATGGGGTTGTGGCTCAAGGGCAGAGCACTACTCTCGAGCAAAAGGTGCTCAGGAACAGAGCCTAGGCTCATAGTACAACCCCAGACCTGCCAAAATTAAAAAAGGAGCCATTAACACCATGTATCTGTGTATGGACAATGGGCATTCTGCAGGTTGCCCATGCCCAGCCCCCCAACCTGGGCAAGCTGGGACAAGTCTCAGAGAGTACAAAGTCTGAGCGGGCAACAGGAACAAAGCCTCCTTCTCTGCCATTTAAGAACTGAAGCCTTATATTCTGGCTGAGGTGTCCCATTGGGACACCATGAAGCCAGCCACTGCCTCCAGGGAAAGCACAGTTCCTAGGCTGTAGGAGTTGTCAAACGTTCTGGCGCCATATTCTCTATCCTTCTGTAGGATGTGAGCCTAGACTTCTGGGGTCTGTGGCTATCACTCATTTATCATTCCTCATTGATGAGTAACAGGCTGGTCCCAAATCGTGGCAAAGGTATGAAATAGACATTTCTACACCAAAGGGGGTAAGCCAATAAACCCGACCCTCATAACTCCCGTTAGAAGGGAGCCTTGGGCTAAGATTGTGGTTTAGTAGTAGAGTGCTTACCTAGCCCGCATGCACAAACCCTGGGTGCGATTGCTCAATACCACAGAAACAGAAAAAGCCAAAAGTGGTATTTTGGCTTAAGTGATAGAGTGATAGCCTTGAGCAAATGAAGCTCAGGGATATGCTGAGACCCTGAGATGAATCCCCAAGACTGTCAAAAAGAAAAAAAGCCATCCTGGTGTGATATTTTGTTCTGGGACTCAGAGGAGGGCTGAGGTTTTAGATAAGAGGTAGAGTAGAGGACAGGTGCTGGTGGATCACCCCTGTAATCTTAGCTACTCAGAAGGCTGAGATCTGAGGATCCCAATTGCAAGCAAGAAAGTCTATATGAGACACTTTTCTCCAATTAAACACCCAAAAAGCCAGAAGTAGAGCTGTGGTTCAAGTAGTAGAACACTAGCATTGAGCACAAAAGCTCAGGGATTGGATAGCATCCAGGCCATGAATTCAAACCCAGGACTGGCACACACATGCACACACACACACACACACACACACACACACACACACACACACACACACACACACACACACACACACACCAAGATAGAGCATTTGCCAGTCGGCCTGCATGAGTTTCATCTCTAGAAACTCAATATTAAAAAAAAAAAAAAAGAGGGAGAAGGGAAGGAAAGACTTGCTCCACAAGGTGATATAACCAATGCCAAAATTCCACAGGTGTTCTAAGATGTGGATTTAGGACAGAGGGCCTCAGACAGAAGGTACAGCATGGGCAAAGCTCCTGAGGTGTGGTGTAGAGAAGATGGTGTGGTGGAATGATGGTGATGTGGCTTCAGACAAGTCTTGTAAGACATTCAAGGCTGGGTCAAGTTTTTATTTGAGTCACAGGTAGGGCAGAGGGTGGGGTCCCAGAATGGGGCCCAGGGGGAAGATTAGTTGGCTTTTTACCAGAGACCCCAGCCATTTCCGGTGGCTGGAAGCTTATTTTTCACAGCTACTGACCCTCAGACCTCCTTTGCATGGAGGAGTCAAGACAAATGCAGGGAAGGATACTTGCTTAAGAAATGTTTCTAGCCCAATGCCACCAGTGGCTCAACCCCTGTAAATCCTAGCTACTCAGGATACTGAGATAGAGATTGTGGGTCAAGCCAGCTCAGGGGAGGAAAGTTAGTGAGACTCTTCTTGCCGATGAACTACCAAAAGCCCAAAATGGAGCTGTGGCTCAAGTGGTAGAGTGCTAACCTTGAGGGAAAAGCATTAAGAGACAAGAGCCTAACCCCTGAATTCAAGCCCCAGTACTGGCACCTAAAAAAATAAAGAAAAGCTTTCAGAAGCTGCTACTCTACTGTGGTGAAAGGCCAGATCAGCCGGGCACTGGTGGCTCACACCTGTCCTCCTAGCTCCTCAGGAGGCTGAGATGTGAGGATCACGGTTCAAAGCCAGACCAGGCAGGAAAGTCCGGGAGACTCTGACCTTCAAGGAACATCCAGAAAACCAGACGTGGTGCTGTGGCTCAAGTGATAAGCCGGACAGCTCGGGGACAGCCCGCAGGCCCAGAGTTCAAGTCCCATGACCAACACCTGGCCTGCTTGGACCTACTTTCCAGTGGGCCACTGAGGGTCTCCCAATGTCTAAGTTTCCTACAAGTCTTGAGAGCAGCATCTTTGGAGGCTTTTGCCTACAGAGCAGGCCACAGTATCAGAAAAGGTTCAAGCCTTGGAGCACGGAGGTCATTAATCTGTTCATTAGAATGGCATCTGTCATGGATGCACTGTGGATCTGAGCAGTAAATCGAAGTCTCAGACCACGGTTCTGGGCCAGGAGGGGAAGTAGCTGCAAGACGGCACAGCAGGTAATGCCCACTCACTCGAGTATCACAAGAGTGTGAATCTGTCAGGAACACCTTGGGCTGGTGTTGAGTTGGGCTCATGAAAGACTTGTAGTCTCAGGTATCCACAGCCAGCAGGCTGCTGCTGGTAGCAGTCGCTATCCCAGGAGTCACAGGGCTCAGAGCCTTACTTTCCTCACCAGTGCTCCGGGGAGATGAAGGTATGCAATCATAGGCCGACTACAAACGAGCATCCATAGTGTCCTTCCCTTGGTCCTGTGGCGCCATGCATGGATGGAGGGGCAGGTTCCATGGAACTTACTGCCATGACCCAGACCCCTCAGCCCAAGAATGACTTAGGGAAAGACTACTTGATCAGCCTGGAGAGTTTACAATGACTATGCCTCAGCAGTGCCCCCAGTTTTCTAGCTGAGCTCAACATTAACACCTTCTTCTGTGTGTGTGCATGTGTGTGTGTGTGTGTGTGTGTGTGTGTGTCTGTGTGTCTGTGTGTGTATGTATGCATGCACACACGTGCACACATCTTGGTACTATGGGTTGAACTCAGGGCCTAGACTCTGTCCCTCACCTTTTTCATTCAGCGCTAGCACTCTACAACTTGAGCCACAGTTTTTCTTCCAGCTTTTTCAGTGGCTAGCTGTAGAAGAGAGTCTCACAGACTTTTCTAGCTGGGCAGCCTCTGAATGGCAATCCTCAGACCTCAGACTGCTGAGGATCCTTGGAATAGGAAGGCATTAGCTATTAGCAACTGGGCATACTTTCCTTCTTGGCTAAAAAAGACTACCTCTCCCCCAGCCGAGCACCTCCAGCTACCCTCCTACCCCAGGCTACAGAAGAAACATACCCTCCCATGAGGACAAAAAAATGGAATCAGGTTTGAGCTTTATGTTCTCCACACAGTCAAGGGCTGGTGGGAGCTGATGTGGAGGTCATAGATCTAGGCCAGGGCAAGTAGATGCTGTTAGAACAGAAGAGCATATGAAAAGACATCCTTGCAAATGGGTGCTAGTGGCTCATGCCTAAAATCCTAGCTACTCAGGGCTGACACCTGAGGATCAATCAAGATTCAAAGCTACCCTGGGCAGACTCTTATCTCCAATGAATCACCAAAAGCTGGGAAGCAGAGCTTCAAGTTCAAGTGGTACAGCAACAACCTTGTGCAAACAAGCTAAAGGATACCACCTAGGCTCTGAGTTCAAGTCCTGGTAAACACACACACATATGCACACACGCATGCACGCAAACACACACGCAAGCACATGCATCCACTATCATCCTTAACACTAGCCAATTGGTCATACCAGCAATCCCAGCGACTCAAGAGGCTGAGCTCTCAGAATGGTAGCTTGAAGCCAGCCCAAGCAGGAAAGTCTGTGAGACTCTTCTCTCCACTAACTACTAAAAAAGGTGAAAAGTGATCTGTGATTCAAGTGGTAGAGTGTTAGCTCAGGGACAGTGCCTAGGCCCTGAGTTCCAGCTCTGAGAGGTTTTTTTTATTTTTTAATAGGTACCCTTTGTCATCCCCACCCCTACTGACCATAAATCCAGATTTTGATCATCATAGATCTCATTTTCGCTCCTGCCACTTCCATAGCACTGCCACAAATGGCCAGTGTGTGGCCAGCCATGACTTAAGAAGTGAACTTACGCAAGGAGGGTATAACCAGGTCAAGGCTAATGCCCCAGAACATTGAGGTACTGGCCATACCAGTCTCTCATCCCCCAGTTCCCTGGCCCTGGAATCTTAAGTCTGTGCCTCTGTATTCTGGGTATCCGGAATTGACTAGAAGGACCTGAGAGGTCCAGCTGGGGCTGGAAGATAGACTTGGCTGTGATAATGTTCGTTGACATTTCCTAGACAACAACAGATACTTCCAAGCCACCTGGGTCTCACCTCCCATTCAGCCCAAGATCCTTCTTGCTTGGACAGCCTTCTGTCAGCTATCAAGTTCAAGTTGGTCAGAGTCACTGGCAACCACCCTTCTCCCACTCCACTGCCAGCCTGATGGGAGGGACATGCAGCCAGAGGCCCAGCTGAGAAAAAGGACAAGACATCACATGACTGAACCCCACCCTTCCAGAGGTAAGGAAGAACCTATGCCAGCTGACCCTGCTGACCCAGAATCCCCTGAAGGTGGCCAAATATATGGACAACCGGACGTGGGCCCCAATGAAAAGCTGGAATATGCAGGTCTCTGACAATTTAGGACTCATTTTAGACCCTGACAGGGGGCTAAAGGCAAGGCTGTAATGGAAGAGGGGCAACATCCGAGGTCAGGAAGAGGAAGACAGGCACCCAGGAAGGCGACAGAGAAAGATGAGGGAAACACACACACACACACACACACACACACACACACACACACACACACACACACACACACACACACACACAGGGGTAGCCCAAGGCCTTATCAGTCCCTGAGCACCGGAACATCCCAAACCCCAAGAAGATGGAACTACCGTCTTCAAACCAACTGTAGACAAATCTCAGCCTCTCACACGTCTGGAATGGCTCATAACACAGCATGGCATTTCCTACTGTACACAATCCTATGTAGAAAACTCATCCACCTTATTTTTGGTTGTCGGTCATGGGGTTTGAACTATGGGCCTACAGGCAGTCCCTCAGCTCTTCAGCTGAAAGTGTGTGCTCTACCACTGGAGCCACAGCACCACCTCCGGTTTTCTGGTGGTTAAGTGGAGATAAAATCTCACAGACTTTCCTGCCCAAGCTGGCTTTGAACTGCAAGTCTCAGATCTCAGCCTCTTGAATAGCTAGGATGATAGTTGTGAGCCACTGGCAGCACCCGGCTTCAGTTACCTTCTTATAACCAGGTGAAACCCAACTTGTCAGGCTACAAACCACATGCAACCCTTCACTTCAGGCTTTGACACCAGCATCCAAAACTATATTTCCATGGATGGAGAGAATATAATTGACAATACCCTCCCATCCTTGCTCCCATTAGCCCACTCCCTGCCTAAGACAGGCCACGACCTCTGGAATTGGTTGTAAGGCAACGCCGACCCTGCTGTGACTTCACACTGGGGCAAACCTGGAGAGTCATTAGAAATTTCTGTACACTTATGCTAGCATCTGGTCTCCCAACCAGAGTACCCCCATTGCTTCACCATCACTTGCAGGCAAGGGGTGTCTTTCTGGGTTTGTTGTTGTTGTGTTTGTTGAGGGGCTTGAACTCAGGGCTTGGGAACTGTCCCTGATGATGATTTATGCTCAAGGCCAGTTCTGTAACTTTTGAGCCATAGCGCCATTTCTGTTTGGAGATTGGGGATGACACTCTCATGGGAATTTCCTGCTTGGGCTGGGAAACGAGATCCTCTGGATCTCAGCCTCCTGAGTAGCCAGGATGACAGGCGTAAGCCATCAGCACATGGCTTACAGTGTCTCATTCTTTAGAACTTCCATCTAGTCCTCCTCTATACACTCCTCTATCTCCCTCACAGAAAGCAAAGGGAGGCTTGGAATCTGGTTAGGGCCATGGGCATTAAAGTGCGCCCTCCACATCTCTACCCCTCTCTAAGCTCCCATCCGCCTCCTCTGGATGGACTGGTCCTCTGGGGCAGGTCAGACCCACTAGGTCTTCTGGGGGCTGCTCCTATATCCCCCTGCCCCAACCAACCTGTACATGAGGATTTCTGGGGCCAGCTATTCCATGTTCTGGTGGAAGATGTTGGGAGGGTTGCTAATAACCACCTCCAGGGGTGTCCAGGGCAGAAGGAATGTCCAGGTCCCCTCTGTCAAAGAAGGAGACACTAAGCATGGATGGATCTACTAAGAGCTACAGGGCATAGCCAACCACCTGTCACCAAGGTCCATTAGAGTGCTATTTTATTTTCACAGTCCTGGGGCTTGAACTCAGGGCCTGGGTGCTGTCTACGAGCTTCTTCTGCCCGAGGCAAGCACTCTTCCACCTGAGCCATGGTGCTGCTGCCGGCTTTTTCTATGGATGTGGTACCTAAGAATCGAACCCAGGGTTTCCTGTGTGCTAGGCAAGCCCACTACTGCTAAGACACATTCCCAACCCTGGATAGCTGTTCTTCTATGAACCCTCAGGCCTGTCTCGGGATAGTCTTGCCCATCAGTGTTGAGTTTCTTACCAGCAGCCCTGGCTGGAACTAAACATGCTCAACTATGTTGTAATTTATTTACAGCATCTTTGCTCTCTCTGCTTCCTGTAAGAACCTCCTTGTTAAGCAAGACCCCCTTTCAAGTTCTGCCTCTAAAAAGCCCGCTCCAATCACCCTGGCAGAGCAAGATCTTCTCCGCTCTGCAGGCTGCCTGCCTTGTCACGCTCTGCCTTCCAGCTTTTGTGGGTTAAGAGCACACGAAGGAGTAGGCCTGGCTTCCACCACCCAATTTCTGAAGGCTCTGATACACTACCCAGGACCTGTGCTGTATCACACTCTGTGAGAGTACACTCAAGGCCCAGGCAGTCTGGGGGCGACAAGATGGCGCCATTTTTGTGTGTGGGCTTGAACTCATTTTCTGGGAGCAGTCTCTCTGAGTTTTCATACTCAAGGCTGGTGCTCCACAACTTGAGCCACAGCTCCACTTCTAACTTTTTGGTGGTTTCATGTACAGTGGATTCTCACCAGCTTTCCAGCTTATGGCTGGCTTCGATCTTTGATCCTCAGATCTTTGCCTCCTAAGTAGCCAGGGTGTCAGTCGTGAACCTGAGCCAGAGGTGATGGGCACCAGACTCTTTCTTTGTTTATCTCGTGCCAACAAGCAAGCACTAGTTAAAATAGTCATTTACAAGGGATCAAGTACCTCTGCTAGGTCACTTAATCCAAGGAGATAAAGTGCCTTTGGAAAAGGTTAGTCTGAGTTGGCCTAGGTGAGTGTTTGTGTGTGTGTGTGTGTGTGTGTGTGTGTGTGTGTGTGTGTGTGTGTGAGTTTCGAGGATACCTACCCCCATCTCTGCAGTGCCTCATCCTCCCAGTGGTGAGTATATCCAGGATCCCCAACCCAAGGAAGGTGGGGAGGGGAGGGTACATAAGGTCACATTGAGTGGGATGATCTGAATTCTATCCTGAAAATGAAGCCTGTAGAGCTAATGGAGAGAAGGGGAGGTTTAGAGGAGCATCAAAGGAAGCCCCTTACTTTTGGCTACAAGTACCAGAGAGAAGACTAAATCCATTCTTATTGGTAGTAAGATAACAGGTGTCCACTATTCATTTATTTTATTATTTTTTTGTGAGTCCTAGGGCTTGGATTTAGGGCCTCGGTGTCATCCCTGAGCTTCTTTCATTCAAGGCTGAGGCACTACCACTTGAGCCACAGCACCACATCTGGCTTTTTCTGGTGGGGGGAGGTGGTTTTGGGAGATAAGAATATCAAAGTCTCGGGGCTGGGAAGGTGGCTCAGTGGTAGAGTGCTTGCCTTGTATGTATGAGGCCTTGGGTTCGATTCCTCAGCACCACATAAGCAGAAAAAAGCTAGAAGTGGCTCTGTGGCTCAAGTGGTAGAGCACTAGCCTTGAGCTGAAGAACTGAGGGACAGTGCCCAGGCCCAGAGTTCGGGCCCCACGACGGGCAAAAAAAAAAAAGAATATCAAAGTCTCTCCTGCCTGCTCTGGCCCTTAGACATGACCATCAGACCTCAGCCTCCCGAATATCCAGGATGATGGGTGGGAGCCCCCAGTACCTGAATGCCACCATCCATTTATATTCCCCTAGGGCCAGTGCGGGCCACCTGCGCTGCACCCCCCCTTATTGTGAGTGGGAAGTAATCATGGGTGGGTTTGATACTTCAACAGCCTGCCTACTTACCTTTGAGCATTGTTCCTGATCAGTTTGATGGTGCCTACTTCCTTATCCACAGCAATGACTTGGCTCTGTCACAAGAACAAATGTACCCCAAGAGCTATTAGGTCCGGAGTCTTTCCTCTGCATACTGCCCCCCTCCCTGAAGTAGACATACAGTGAATTCATTTTCTTATAACTGGGGTCTGACCAGATAGATGACAGTGAGGATTAGAGGCCCAGGATCGTGCTGGGTGGTTGAACAACACAATGCCTCCTCATCCACTTTCCTTTAACTGTCTTAGCAGAGGGTAGTGGGGAAGTACTCAGAGGATGGATGGATAATGAATAACCATCATGTTCTAGCCCAGGCACAGAGGGGCTTACCTCAGGGAGCTATTTCAACAAGCTGAGCAAGACAGCTCCTGACCCACAGCCCACCTCCAGAATGAGAAGTTCACCGTGGGTCCCAGCCACATGGAGACGCTGAGCCACCTCCTCCAGGACCCATTCAACCAGTTCCTGAAAGAGAGAGAGAGGGAGAGAGAGAGAGATAGAGTGAGAGAGAGAGAGAAAAAGAAAGAAAGAAAGAAAGAAACAAAGAAACAAAGAAAGAAAGTCAGAATTGGACTTATGCTTGATGCCAGTGGCACAGACATCATGCTATACAGGAATCTGAGATATGAGGATCATGCTTTTTAGACAGGGCAGGCAGGAATGGTCTGTGAGACACTTATCTCCAAAGAACCACCAGAAATCCAGAGGTGGTGCTGAAGGCTCAAGTGGTAGAGTGCCTGCCTTGAACTGAGGAGCTTGGGGACAGCGCCCAGGCCCAGAGTTCAAGCCCCAGGACTGACAAGAAGTGGAATTTCCACCACAACAAGTGGACTGAATAGCAGCCATTGTCATAGGGAGCATGGCAGAGAAGTCAGGCTGAGCTTCCTGTAAACTGGCAGTCATGAATAGGTCATCCAACTTCTTCGTGCCTCATTTTCCCCAGCTGCAAAACTGAACAGTGAAGGATTCCCTTCCTCATGGGGATAGGGTAATGATGAAAGAGAGCCATGTTTTGTTTCATAATCCCATACTTGTTGCACGATAAATAACAGGCCCCATCTGAGCCTTTTCCAGCTATCTTCCTGTCATATGCTCACAGAATTTCCAAGAACCATATCTGGTGACCGCTCCTTCTATGCCTGGCCCTGCCCCAGTGATCCCCCTTTATTGATCCCTTGTTTCCTCACAACTGTCCCAGGAGGATACTGAGGTCTGATGGTCAAGACCCAGAGCTTCACCTGTGGTCAAGAATCAGCTGCTGTGTACTAAGAGTTTGGGACAATCCATCTAAACCGATGATTAAACGTGGCACTATCTGTCTAGCATCTCAATACAGAGAACCAGTCATGGTGGCCAACACCTGTCACAAGAGGATCGTGATCCAGCCCAGCCTGAGCATATATTGACTCTCTATCTCGGCAATGCCCAAGACAGAAAGGCTTGGCTTTCATGGTAGAATACCTGACTGGCAAGCCTAAGGCCTTGAGTTCAAACCCTAATATACCAAAATGAATCAGAGGCCCAGTGCCAGAGGCTCATGCCTATAATCCTAGCTATTCAGGAGGCTGAGATCTGAAGATCATAAGTCAAGGTTTAAAATAGGTTTGGCCTCACCCATCAGACCTCATGATGAAAAGACCGAGTCTAACCCATCTAATGCACTCCATACTAACAGAACTGGCATCCTTACTAAGTGCTGGCCATGCTCTCTGTCCCCCTGGAGAGCCACCCCCTGTGGGCCCCACCCCCAGGCCCTCCCAAGCTCCCTCTGCCACCAACCAGGAACAAGGGAATACACAGCTCCAGGGAACACAGATCCCTTGGTATTATAATTTAAGTGTTTCACCCATCCAGGCCCCAAAACCTAAGACACAACATCCATGCACCTCCCCCCAAAGATAGCAGTTAGAAGTTGCCAAAAGGTCCAGCGCTCCTTGTTACAACCCATTTCTACACACACACACACACACACACACACACACACACACACACACACACACACACACACACAAATCTGGCACAGGTGGCTCATGTCTGTCATCCTAGCTACTCAGGAGGCTGTGGTCTGAGGAATACACTTCAAAGCCAGCCTATGCACGAAAGGTTCTGAGGCTATTATCTACAGTGTACTACCAAATAGATAGAGATGGACCTGTTGCTCAAATGTCAGAGCGCTAGCTTTGAGCTCAGAAGGTCAGGAACAACATGTATGCCCTGAGTTAAAGGCCCAGTTCTTATACCTATAAACACACAGAGACACAGAAAGACACAGACACAAACACAGACACACAGACACAGACACAACACACACACACACACACACACACACACACACAAACACACACACACACACACACACACAGTGACAGCCCAAGGCTTCAGCAGTCCCTGAGAATAGAACCATGAACTCATTCCATTAGGATCATATACCATCCCCAAGAAGGTGGCACTACCGACCTCAGACCCACTGTAGACAAACCATTGAGCCTCTCACATATCTGGAATGTCTCATAGACCAGCATGGCATTTCACACTGTACACACTGCTATGCAGAAAACTTAGCCACCTCTTTTTTTGTTGTTGCTCATGGGGTTTGAACTCTGGGCCAGGTCACTGCCCCTCAGCTTTTCAGCTGAAGGTGAGCACTTTCCCACTTAAGCCACAGCACCACTTCCTGTTTTCTGGTGGTCCATTGGACATCAAGTCTCACAGACTTTCCTGCCCAAGCTGGCTCTGAACATGGTCTTCACATCTCAGCTTTCTGAGTAGCTAGGATGACAGTTGTGAGCCACTGGAGATTTCTGGATTCAACCACCTTCACATACCCAGAGGAAAACCATCTCATAAGGCCTCAAACTTCTTGCAACCCTTCACTTCAGACTTTGTCAACAAGCATCCAAATCCATCCTTTATTGGAGAGAATACACACACAGCAATCCCACCCCTGCACCCATTCGCTCACTCCCTGCCTGCCACAAGCTCCGTCCTCTTGAAGCTGTGGCTTCAAGCTGGGGTAAACTTGGGGAGTTCTTAGAAATGTCTGTACAGTGGGAAGAGCACCTTGTCTCCCAACCACAGCACCCCCCCTCTTCGTCCCTCCCACACCTGGACCATCCTTTGAAGGCAAATATGTTTTACTTTCTTTCTTTTTTCAATTGTGGGGCTTGAACCCTAGGCCTGGGTGCTGTCCCTGAGCATTTCAGCTCTAGGTGAGCACTCTACTACTTAAGCCACAACACAACACCACTTCTGCTTTGCTGGTGGTTCGTTGGAGATAAGAGCTTCAGGGTTTTTCCTGACCCGGCTGGCTTTGACCCCTGATCCTCAGATCTCATTTCCAGAGTACCTAGGAAGACAGTCATGAGTTAGTGCCACCTGGCCAAAGATACTTTCCCATGCCTGTCATCCTATCCCCTCAGGAGACTGAAATCTGTGGACTGCAGTTGGATGCCACCTTGGCAACAAAGTCAATGAGAACTCTTTATCTCCAATTATAAAAACCCAAACAAGTTGGAAGTGGAGCTGTGGCTCAAATGGTAGAGTGCTAGCTTTGAGTATAAATGACAAGGGATAGGACCCAGTCCCTAGTTTCAAGCTTTTGCTAGTAAAGATCCACCCAAGAAAGGGAAGCAGGTGGGCATACGGGAGCTGAAAGCTCACACATAATATTCAAGACTCCCAGAACAGACCCCATCCTGCTCTGATTCTTTAGATTCTATGTCCTATATCATGGTCATCTTAGATGGAACTTGCCATGCACCAAGTTAGGATGATCAAGTACAATCGCATATTCAGGATCCCCTGACCTTTTCAAAGACTCAAGATCTCTCACTGTCCTGCCTCTACACTAGTAGGGAGGTGAGGTATAGTTATCCAACCACAGGATGTGGGAATGAAAGAATTTCTTGGCCAAGGGACGCAGACTCAAGGGCTCCAGGTCCCTCTCACTCAGGAAGCAGTAAAGGGCTGATCTATCCCAGGAATGTTCCTGGGTTGTGAGTACTCTCAAAGGAACAACCCTGCTCAGAGACCAGTGCCTCTGGTTTTCCCACCAGCCTCTATCCAAACCTGCCCCACCTTCATTCTGCCTTCTCTGAATCACAGATCTGCCATCTAGACTAAAGGCTGAGCCTGCAAAGAGACCCATCTCTCCCTCTGAGAATGGCAATCACGGGGTCCTCGCGCCCCCTAGAGGAAGTTTGGGGCAACAAGGGTCCTTATTCCCACCCTCATTCCTTGGCTGTCCTGTGCTAGTGGCCAGCTTACTTCTGTCTCTGGTGGAGGAAAGAATAGGGGGGGGGGGGGTGTCAACTTCAGATTGAGCCCTGGAAAGTTCCAGTCCCCAAGGATGTACTGCACAGGCAACCTGCAGTGGACGATAGCCAGGTGGTCAATGGTGAACCCAATGTGCCAAGACTCTTAATAGCACTGTGGCTGGGTCCAAGGGTCTATCACTTTTGGTCTAGGTTGTCAGGCAAAGTCATGGCTCCAATGTCATGACACTCCTTATCTGTGATCGTCCTCCCTCTTCATCTTCCTTCTTATCCCTTGCTGCCCCCTCCTCAACACTCCCTCACACCAATACCTCCCTAGCGCTTGGACAGCTTATTCTTATCTGACCAGAAAATAAACTCATTGGCGCCAGGGATGATTGAAGCCTGGTGACCTGCCCTGAGTCCTAGTGCCTACCGGAGGCTGCTTACCTCTGCAGTCAGGTACCACACAGCTCCTGGATGTCAGAAAGTTGCTGAGGTGTCAGTAGCATGGTCCTACATACAGGCTTTATGCTCTGAAATTGTCCCCACATAAATTGTGAATGGTTGGCTCCCTTGATCCAGGGACTCCAAGCCATGGCTCACATGTTCTCCCTTCTTCCTTCCTTTCCTCTTTTTCTCCATCTGGCCTTCCCTCCTCTTTATCTCTTTCTTTCCTTTCTCTCACTCCTGGGCCTTGAACTCTGAGCCTAGGTGCTGTCCCTGAGCCTTTTTACTCAAGGCCAACAGACTACGACTTGAGCCACACATCCACTTCTGGTGTTTTCTTTTTGGTAGTTAGTTGGAGATAAGAGTCTTACAGGCTTTCCTGCCTGGGCCTCAAGCATCGATCCTCCCATCAGAGCCTCTTATGTAGCTAGGATGACAGGCATGAAGCACCAGCATCCAGCTCAAACCAAGATTTCTTCATGTGCTGTGGAACCAGCAATGGAAACTCTCATTGTCTATGACCCCTCCAGAGCCTGGCGCACACTCTGACTCTTTCTTGCATAAATAAATGAGCATCTGTTTACAAAAATACTACAGAAAAGTCCCATCCCATTCACGTAAGCATCATGGTGGGCGGGGCAAAGCCTGATGTAGCTCTCCCACAATTCTCCCTCCTCCCTCTTCCCAGCCTCCTGGTACCACTGAACTTAACTGTTTTGGCTCTGAAGACATGATCCATGGTGTACTCGCTGGATTCCGGGACCTCTGGGATGCCTATCTTCTCAAAGATCTCTGGCCAGTGGCTGACCAGCTCTGTGGCACTCAATTCCCCACTCAAGAGTGAATGAGGTTGCCATCAGCTGAAGGCCAGGCTCAAGGGGCCTACTCTCCTACCCCTGCAGCCAGCCAGGATGGCCCATCACATCTGGCCCCCAAGTTTCATGTTGCAGAAAAAGGATCCTCCAGGCATCTTGGGTTTCTGAATCTCTCAGAGTCCAGTGCAGGTGCTGAGAATCCTCTCTACTCACAGCTGGCAGGCTAGGGATGGTGAGGTCACAATCTCTTCTCCTCATGACATCCTCAATGTTATGCCTAGGTCGCAGGACCCCCACCAAGAAGACCACTGAGAGTCAGGCTCTACAGCTGTTTTATTTAAATGGGCTGCAGCCCGGGCCTCATCCTACACTCTGACACAGCGGAGCCCAGGAGGAGAGCTCTGAGATAAGGATTTACAGGTCTTATAAAGGCACACAAGGAGGTGGTTTAGCACCACGTGTTGCTCTGCTCTGAAACGAGCAACAAATTGTCACTGCTTCAAGTACTTTAACCCTTCACTCAACTGTGGTGGTCACACTAGAGAGAGTCAGAGGAGAATCAACAGCTGCTGCATAAAAGCAATCAAGGCAGGACGTTCATAGCAGGAGACCATCTGGCTTGGGAACTCTGCTTGTGATATTTTGAACGTCATTGATTGTTGGCTGAAATGGTCCATCTAATTTGACCTATAATCCCAGGCGTTAGTGGAAATTGCCAGCTTCCAAAAAAAATAACCCTGAAAAAGGTGGCATTTCAGTTGTCCCAATCAAACTTAAAAGTTTCTAAAGTTAGTGGTCCCCTTTTCTTTCCAGACAGCCCACAGCAGGTTACAGAAACTGGCATTCAGCAAGCCCTAGCTAACTGCCACGGCCTGATACCGGGCAGGCTCCAGCACGGGGAATGCACTTGCCTACCACTGCCCAGCTGGAATAAGCATAGGCAGGACACAGATTAGAGTCTGCAGGACGCCAGGGAGGACTTCAAACCAGTGCACTCTCCCGGGAGGGAATCCACACCACCAGTGGGGTCCCAGAGCCCCCTGCCCAGATGCCCATGGACACCGTCAATGCCCTGGGTAAGGTTACCCTCTCATCTTCGGTAGTGGTGAACCATCTGCAACGTCACACCGTTCACCACTTCCCAGACCCTCCTAGATTTACAGCCCCTGCTCTACACCCCCCCTTGAATTAGCTCCACCCAACCCTTGCATTAGCTCCACCTATACAAACGAGAGCAGACTGTCTGGCTGGAAGAGTGCGGCTGTGGTCACATTCATCTCACAAGCCTTCAGGCTTAAGACAGAAGGTGTCCACTTTGGTCTGTGGTTCACACAGGCCTCCTAGGGGAGAACCACGCAGGCCCAGCAGTTACTGTGGGTTATAGGAAAGGGGGAAGTGAGAGGTGGAAAGAACATCTACTGAAATCTTCCCCAAAGGAGCTATGAAACAGTGAAGGTGTAAACAAAAATTATGGCTGGTCTCATACTTGGCATTGATGAAAAAAGAACAACAAATACACACAGACAAATGCAGAACAGTGATTGTAGACTCATCCATGCAGCACCTGCAAATTGCCAACTGATCACTCACCTGAGATCAGTCAGGCTCTCTCTCTCTCTCTCTCTCTCTCTTTCATGCACACACACTCTCTCACACACACAAACACACACACACATGCCCACACACACATGCACACACACAACAATCCATAACAGTTACTGTAGTTTTATCCATGCAGCACCTGCAATTTGTCAACTGATCACTCACCTGAGCACAGTCTCTCTCTCTCTCTCTCTCTCTCTCTCTCTCTCTCTCTCTCTATCTATCTATCATGCACACACACACACACACACACACACACACACACACACACACACAGACTCAGAGTAGTGCCCCTCCTGAGTTTGTTGGTTCCTCATCTGGGACAATGTACAAGCTGGAACACGGGAGTTCCCTTCTCAGAACCAGGGACTCGACCCAAGGAAGCACAGCTCCAATAATGCTGAACCGCCCTGCCTCGCCCTTTCTCCAGGGCCAGACACTTTCCCTTGGGAATAACCAGCCTTGACTCCCCATTCACCAAAACCCTAGACCAGGACTCTGGGTGAAGGAGTCCTGAGACAGTTGGCTCTTCAGACTGGACTGAAATAAAGCAGGAGGTCATTGTGCCCCCAGAGAAGTGTCTGACCCGGGGTAGGGGGAGTGTTAGGGAAATGGATGCGGTCCTAAAGGCTATATACATGGATACACTTCCTACTTCCAGCCTGGATGCTTCTGGGTGACTTGGGGAAGATGAGGAAATCAGATGGACTTGGAGCACCAGCAGATGGTGGCAGAGCTGGGAAATGTGTTCACCCTATGAGTGCTGTTGACAGCTGGAGTGGGGGGTCAGGCAAGGTGTAAGTGTGTTAGAGGGGCGTGTTCTTCCCAGACTTTCACCTCCTATCTGACTCCCAGTGCCCTCACCTCCCTAGTGGGCTCTTGTGGGACCCTCCTCAAGTAAAATGATGACCGAACACAAAAGACAAGGGCTCACACAACAAGGAGGCTCTATCTTCTGAATCCAACACCACCCACCCTCAGGGAAAAGGAAATATCCCAAAAAGGCTGGTGTGGAAGTGCTGCTTCCCACCTCTGAGTAAAGCCACCAGGTTCCCCCCAGTGAGAGGAAGGGTGCAGATGCATGGCTCTGTGGCTCCCACTGCTCTAGGCCAGGGGCTAAGTGGTGCCCCCTCTTCACCCATACCTGCATCTGCCCTTTTCCTGGAACACTGTCCACTAGGGATGGGGGTAGGATCCCAGGATCAACATCCACTCCCCCACCCTCCACTCCTGGTGCACATTTGTGGCAGAGTCAGGGCTGGCCTGCCTGGTGCTGGGGAGGTGCTTTGGGACACAAGAGGGGAGGCAGGAGTCATGGGTCTGGGTCTGGGGAGGTGGAGGGTAAGGGGAGGTCGTGAGGTGCAGATCCGCAGATCAGGGCAGCAAGGAGGGGAGGGGTGCACCATTGCTGGATGACTCCAAAAGGCGCCATGGGTCCAAGCTGGCAGCAACCTGTTTCAAACGCGGTGTCACGGGGAGGGCAAGGGAAGGGGCCGGGGCAGGGGCTGGCAGGTGGCAGGGCTGAGCTCGCCCCTCCACAGATGAGCTCCTGGTGCAGGGGCCCTGGATTCAGGGCCTACTTGGCCTCTGAGCCTCCCTGGGGCTGTAAGAGGGATGTGCCTGCTGTGCTGGCTTTGTGTCCTATGTGCTCCTGGCCCAGACGTGTGCTCCTACAGCAGCAGAGGTCAGCCATTGATGCTGCCACCCCTGGTGCGTGTGCCTGCTCTTCTCTGCTCTTTCTCTGCCCCCACTTCTCACCTAGGCTGCCCAGCCCCTGCTGCTCATTTATGCCAGCTCCCATGTGCCCCTAGCTGCAGCAACTATGTGCCCCTTCAGCCACGCCCTGTCTTCCTCTCATTCACACTCCCTCCCCACCTCGGGCATGCCCCCGCTCCTGGCTTTGTGCTGCCCTGACTCTGCATTAAGGCTATCAGGCTATGGCAGAATCAGCCTCACCTCAGCTCAGGGGTTTCCTCCAACCCCAGCAGCTGCCTGGGGGAATTGAAGATCCCCTCAGCCCAACCACTGGGGGAGACTCTACTCCATCCACCCCACACACAAATTAGGTGCAAGGTAATGCTCCATGTTTGTGTGTGTGTATGTGTGTGTGTGTGTGAGTGTGTGTGTGTGTGAGTGTGTGATTGTCCTCTCAAGGATTCAGAACATTGAATCTTTTGGGATGACAGTACACAGCACACTTAAAAAACAGTACAAAGAACCCTGTGTAATGAATTCAGCACAATGTGCCTTTCGAAGAACTCAACACATAGCAACTTTTGGGATCCTCATGGTAATTTAATTACCAATAAGATTAGACATGCCATTTTGACATCACTAAACTTAAATATCATAATATTATGACATTATATGTTATAGTGACATTAAAGTCATATTGTGGACTCCTATTTTGTGATTTCATCCAATTACAAGCTATCAATATTGGTGAATATCAGAAATCCATTGTGACCTCAAAGCCATCGTGACATGAAAATCCCTTTGTGACATCAGAGTGCCATTGTAATATCATTAATCTGTTCTGACATCACAAACCTGTCCTGTCCATTGTGACCTTACCACCAATGTGACATCACAAAGCCATTGTGATATCACATTGCTATTGTGACATTACAATCACCTTGATTACCACCCAAACCAATTATGACATCGTAAGAACCTTTGAAAAAACACATGGCCTTTGTGACATCACAGTCCCTTTGTGTATCCATATCCTCATTGTGAAATATCAATTGAGATTAGATATGCCATTATAATAACACAAAGCATTTACAATATAATCATTGGTGTGACATCACATTGTCATGATGACAACATCAGGTCATTGTGACATCACAAATAGGTAATGACATCATACCTCTATGACACCATATTGTCAATGTGACAAGAGATTATGAAGGCTTATTATGTGATTTCGTATTTCAAAACCATATTTTGACTTCATAATCATTGTGACATGACAATCCTTTTGTGATGTAACATTGCCATTGTGATATCTCTAAACAACTGTGACAACTCAAACATGTCCTGTCCTCATAAGTTTTGTGACATGTTGCCACTGTGTTAGGCTCATTGAGAACTCAATCTATTTTTGACCTCATATTATTTCAGGTATGACATTAAATATTAGAAATATACTGTGATATTATGAATATTGTGACATCACACTGCTAGATGTAATGACCATTGTGTCACATTGCCACATCACAAATCTGCTCTGACTTCATCACATTTGTGCCAACAAATGACTTTGGAATCCTCACTATCCCATTCTAAACTCATATACTCATTATGAGTTAATGACAATTGAGGTCTGGAATGCCATTCTACAGTGACATCACAAAACTAATTTGAACTCATCACTCTTATGGCATTACCAATTAATTGTGTCATAACAAGACTCTTATGACATTATAATTTGACATCATATTGCAATTGTGATATTACTGAACCATCATGCTTTCACAAATCTATTATGATCTCATCACATCTTAGACAATTATGGCCTTTGAGACATCAGGTTCCTTCCGTGAATTTGTATCATTGTGCACTTGTAGCAATTGAAAATTGAAATAAGATGTGATATTGCAAACTAGTTTTGACATCACTAACCCATTTTTATATCATTAACACTTTGACAACCAGAACCTGTTAGGAACCTTAGCACTTTTGACAAAAACATGGCCTTTGTTTCATCACAGTTCATTTGTATATGTCATTGTGACTTCATTCTCATATCCTCACTATAAACTAATGGCAATTAAGATCTGACATGCCATTGTGACATCATAAACCCTTTGTGACATCATCACTATTGTGACATCAGACTGTTGTGATGACACAATCAGCTCACTGTGACATCACCAAGCTCCAGTGACATCATAGCATTATGACATCGCATTGCCATTTTGCTGTCATAGACATATTGTGAATGAATATCTTGTGATTTCATTCTATTTCAAATGTGGCATATCAGTTGATATCAGAAACACATTGTGACCTCATAACCATTGTAAGATAATAAACCCTGTGACATCATAACCAGTGTGACATTATATTGACCCTGTGTGACATCATAACCAGTGTGACATTATATTTTTGTTATCATATCTTTAGCTTATGGTGACATCACAAAATGATAATGACAGCATAGCATTTGGCATTGGCATTGTGACATCATTGTCACATTATGAGTGCCAAATCTGTGATTTCATTGTATTTGAAATGTGGCACGTGGGTTGATATCCGAAACTCATTGTGATGTCATAACCATTGTCACATCAAAATCCCTTTTTGACATCAATTTGGCAATGTGACATCACACTGGCAATGTGATGCTAGTAAGGCATCGTGATATCACAATGGTCATGAACTCACAATGGATTTCTGGTATCAACTGACATGCCACATTAGAAATAGAATCAAATAACATAATAGGCAAACACAACGTGTCTATGACATCAGAATGACAATGTGATGTTACAATGCTATGATGTCATTGTAGTTTTACATGTCAAAATGAGCTGATCGTGTCGTAATGGCAACATGATGTCACAAATATTATTATGTCAGAAAGGATTTGTTATGTTTCTATGGTATATCTGATGTCAGTTTTCATTTGTTCCCCATGAGGATAGGATACAAAAAGGTTCTGTGATGTCACAGAGGCCATGTGTGTTTTCAAAGGTGGTTATTAGTCATAATAGGTATGGGATGGCACAATGCGATCCATAATGTCACAATGGAAATGAGATATCCCATTGGGTTTTTGATGTCACAGTGGTGATGAGGTCACAATGGTTTTGTGATGTCACAGTTTGTTTGTAATATCAGAATGATATATCAAATTTCAATGACTCATAATTCAATATGAGGATACCAGGTGATAGAAGCAGCTCCATAGTATGTGAAAACCCAATGGGACAGTGATTTCACAATGACAATGTGATATCTCACTATCATGTTATAAGAATGTTTTGACGTCACAATTGGTGATGCAATACTGGTGAGGAGGTCGCAATGGATTTGAGATGTCCCAAGGGGTTGGTAATGGCACAATGGCATGTGGGATCTCAATTGTCATTAACACACCATGAGTATATGAGTTTGGGAAAGGATTCTGATGTCAGTAAAGCATATGTAGTGAAAAAGCTGAAGAACTAACAGGTCTGAGATGTCACAAAATGAAACAATGGTTATGATGTCCAGCGGTGTGAAATCATGATGTTACACTGGATTTTAGATATCTCATGTCATATCTGAAATACGAGATCGAACACAGATTTTCAACTCACAAAGGGCCTAAAATATCACAATGGCATGTCACAAAATTATGAGAACAAGAGAGGTATTTGAAGTCACAGTGGGTTAGTGATATAACAAAGGCAATGTGCTGTGACAAAGAGATTTAGATCTCACAAAGGTTGTGAGTTCATAATGGTTTCCTGATATCAACACAGATGGCACATTTGAGATAGAATGAAATCAAAGAGTAAGCATTTGAAATGGGTCATGACATGAAAATGACAATGTGATGTCAAGGCATCAATGTTTGATAGTATATGTACTCATTACCGTGCTCATGTAACTGTAATCCTTGTGTACACTGTATTTACTATAAAAAAAAACTCACAGAAGAAAAAAAAGAAAAATATGGTATGGTGTCATTGGGTTTTGGTGATGCACAATGAATGGTGGTGTCATGATGACAATGTGATTTCACAGACATAATTATTACACAAAGTATTTGTGATGATATAATGCTATGTGTGATAACAATTTTCATTAGTTCACTATGAAGATATGAATACACAAAGGGTCTGTGATGCCACAGAGGTCATGTGTTTTTTTTTTCTTCTTTTTTTCGTGTTTTTTTTGTGAAAATACTGTATAGAGGGGTTAAAATTACATGGGCAAGATAATGAGTACATTTCTTATCAAGCATTGTAGCCTCCTCCTTTGTTTCCCCTTCCCATTCCTAACCATCCTTCCCCTGCCCCCCACCCAATCCTCCCCGCTCCCCCTCCCCCCATCCGCATGAAAATTGTAAAGTTCGTTTTCGACATAATGACTTGTACATCTCAAGAGTTCACAATAGTTTAGTGATGTCACAATGTGATTGTGAAGGCACAACAGCAATGTGATGTCACAATGGTTTTGTGATGTCACAGTGGTGATAAGGTCACAATGAGTTTGTGATGTCACTATGAGTTTGTAATATCACAATGACATGTCCAATTTCAATGTCTACTAGCTCACAATGAGGATACAATGTCAAAGAAAGAATCTTAAGCTCCAAAGGCCATGAGTTTTTAGTCATAACTTGTGTGATATGCTGCCATTAGGATATTTTAAGCCTTTAGTAACCTTATAATCTGTTTTCAAACTCATAATAATTCAGGTATGATATATGATATCAGAAATTGACTCTGATACGAACATTGTGACATCACATTGATAGACATCAAGACCATGGTGTCACATTGTGAACCCATAAATTTGTTAGGGCTTAATCACATTTGTGCCAACACATGACTTTGGAGACAACACAGTCCCTTTGTGAACTCATATCTTCATTGCGAATTAATGACATTTGAGATCCGGCATGCCATTGTAACATTTCCAACCAATTGTGACAGCACAAACCTATTATAGTAGAAACACATTGTGATCTAATAGACATTGTAGTAGCACAATCCCTTCATGACCCCACATTTCCATAGTGATATCACTAACCCAATGTGAAATTCCAATCCTCTCACACCCAATCCAGGTATGAAATGTGATACCCAAGTCCAGTGTGACATCTTCATCATGGTGACATCACACTGATAGATGTTATAAGCATTTTGTTACATTCTGACACCTGTTAGAACTTCATCACTTTTGTGACAACGCATGCCTTTGGAGACATCACAGTCACTTTGTGAGCTCATATACTGATTGTGGGTTTATGACAATTGATATCACATGTGTCATTTTGATATCACCAACCAATTGTGACATCACACACCACTTGTAAACTCATCACCAGTGTGGCATCACCAATTGCGATATCAAAACATAATTAAGTCATCATATTGCAACATCACATTGCCATTGTAATGTCACTCTTCCACTGTGTTTTCAAAAACCTACGGCATTTTAGAAAATTCATAGCCTTTTATACTTCAGTCTTCTTCTGTGAACTCATATCCTCATTGTGAAATAGTAGCAACTGAAATTGGACATGTGATTATGAGATGTGACTTCACAAAACTATTTGATTTCATAACCAATGTGACATCACAAACCCATTGTGAGCTTTCATTACCATTTGACATCACTATCACATTGTGACATCCAAAACCTATTAGGACCTCAGCACCTTTGAAAAAACACATGGCCTTTGTGACATCACAGTCCCTTTGTGTAACTATACCCTCATTATGAACTGACACTTGATATCAAACATGCCATTGTAACATCACGAACCTTTTGTGACATCACCAGTGTGGTATAATATTGTCATTATGGTAGTATCAATTAGTTTTGACATCATAAATCTACAATGACAAGATAGCATTATGAGATCATACTGCCATTGTGATGTTATAAATAGATTATGAATGCCTGATTTTAATCTTTATTTTTTGGTCATGGGGCTGGACCTCTGGGCTTGGGTGCTGTCCCTGTTCTTCAGCTCAAGGTGAGCACTCTATCGCTTGAGCCACAGAGCCACTTCTAGATTTCTAGTGGTTTTCATTGGAGATAAGAGTCTCATAGACTTTCCTGCCTGAGCTGGCTTTAAACTGCGATCCTCAGACCTCAGCCTGCTGAGTAGCTAGGTTTAAAGGCGTGAGCCACCGGTGCCCGGCTTTTTCATACTATTGCAAATGTGACATGGGTGTTGATATTAGAAACATAATGTGACCTCATAACTATTGTAACATCATAAATCAGCAGTGACAATAAATTGTCATTATGACACCATCAGCTCATTGTGACATCACCAAACAACAATGGCATCATAGCATTAAAAATCAAAGTGACATTGTTATGACTTAAGAGTGTGAAGGCCTATTCTGTGAATTCATTCTGTTTCAGAAAGTCATTTTGACCATATAACCATTGCGATATCACAATCCTTTGTGACATCACATTGCCATTGTGATATCATTAACCTGCTGTCCCTTCACAACCAGTCCTGTCCTTGTAAGTTTTGTGACATGCTGTCATGGTCATATAGTAGGTCCTTTGTGAGCTCATAATCTCTTTTCAATCTCATATTTCTGGTTTGACATGTGATATCAGAAATACCTTATGACATTATACTGCCAGATGTCATAACCATTGTGACATCACAAAGCTGTTAGAATGGCATCACATTTGTAACAACATATGCCTTTGGAGACATTACAGTCCCTTTTCGAACTCATATATTCATTGTCAATTAATGACAATTGAGATGTCCCATGCCACTCTGAAATCATGGACCTATTGTGACATCACAAACTTATTGTGACCTCATCACGAGAATGGTATCAACAACTAATTGTGGTATCAAAGCAGTATTTTGACAAAATATTGTGGTATTGGCATTGTTCTTTCACTGTCCTATTGTGTTTTTTCACAAACCTATTATGGCCACATCACATGTTAGAAACTTCACGGCCTTTGAGACTTCAAGTTCTTTCTGTGAACTTGTGTACTTATTACCTCTAAGGCAAGGAGACAAACCATTGAGTCACATTTAGTATAATAAACCAATTTACACTAGAAAGGAGACTGTGATCACTTTATCCTGGACTGGATAACCAGGTACAAGATCAGCCTTGACCACCAAACCTCAGACCTCCAATGGGCAGCCCCACCCTATCTTAATTGATCTGCAAGCCACCAGCCAAAAAATTATGATCTCCAAAGCTCCAAACCTCAATGGGCAAGGCTTTTAACTTTTCCATTACTCCCTCCTTCACTACAGACCAGTCATTTCTTTCTGGTCTTTCTGTTTTTCCCTTCCATCACTTCCTTCTTCTCTTCAGGCCTCTCCAGTCTCCACAGACCTGCACTACTCTGCCCTAATGACCACTTTTCTGCTTCCTCTCTTCTCAGTTTTTTCCCTTCCTGCTGTATTACCACTTTCTTCCATCTGGGTAGCTCTCATTTTTATCTCCCCTTCCAATGCTCTAAAAATGCAACTTATATATAGGTTGTACCCCTCCTCACTCCAACGGGTCTTCTGCCTAACAGTTTTCCACCTTTATTTCCCAAACTGCCAAATGCTCAATCACTTCTTGACAGCTCACCATGTGAGGCTTGACACCTCGACCTTTGGTGTCATTCCCCACACTCTCCGGTGGACCAGGCCAAGAATTTACAATGATTAACGGCTCCCACAGATAATTCTGGCTCTACTGGTTATTATAGTATCATCATAGTGAATTAGAAGAAATTGAAATTGTTTATGTCTTTGTTATATTACAAACTTGATGAGACATCACTAACCCATTGTGACCTCATCACTGCGGTGACATCACAAACTCATTGTGATATCACATTACCATTGTGCCACCATGATCATATTGTGACATCCCAAACCTATTATGACCTCAGAATCTTTGAAAGAAAGCATGGCCTTTGTGACATCACAGGCCATTTGTGTACCCATATCCCCATTTTGAGCTAATGACAATTGAGATCATACATCCCACTTTAACATCGAAAACACTTTGTGATATCATTACCAGTGTAACAACACATTGTCATTATGAGAACATCAGCAAATTGTGACATCCTAAAACAATGACATCATAGCATTATGACATCACAGGGTCATTGTGATGTCACAGATATATTGGAATGCCTATTCTGTGGTTCCATTCGATTTCAAATGTGGGAGGTGGGTTGATATCAGAGATATATTGTGACCACATAATCATTATGACATCACAATACCTTGATGACACCACATTGCCATTATGATATCACTAGCCCACTGTTACATCACAAAACTGTCCTATTCTCACATATTTTTTGACATGCTGCCAGTAAGATCTCTTTGGCATCTCTGAGTTCATAAATTGTTCAACTCATACTTCAGGTATGACGTGATATCAGAAATCCACTGTAACAGAATCACCACTGTGACATCACACTGACAGTTGTCATGACCACTGAATCACATTGTGATATCACAAACCTGTTAAGACCCATTACACTTGTGCCAACATATACCTTTGGATACATAATTATCCCTTATGAACTTATATATTCATTGTCAATTAGAGATCTGGCATGAGATTGAGACATCACCATCCCATTGTGAAATCACAAACCTATGTGACCTCATCACCTGTATGGATCACCAACTATTTTTGACTTCAAAACAATACTATCTCATGTAATGGTAACATCACATTGCCAATGGGATATCTCTGTCCCATTGCATTTTCACCAACCTATTATGTCCTCATAATATTTTACAAAATTTATGGCCTTTCTGACTTCTAGCTCCTTATGTGAACTTGTATCTTCATTGTGATCTAGTAGAATGAAATTGGACATGTAATGGTGATATTACAAATTCATTGTGACATCACTATCAAAGTGTGACCTTATCACCACTGTGACATCACAAACCCATTGTGACATCACATTGCCACAGTGATATCACGATAACCTTGTGATATCCCAAAACTGTTGCGACCTCTTAGCACCTTTGAAAAAGCACATGGTGTTTGTAACACCACAGTCCCTTTGAGTAACCATATCTTCACTGTGAACAAAGGACAACTAACATCAGACATGCCATTGTACCATTACAGATGCTTTGCGACATCATCTACAGAGTGAGATGATATTGTTGTTAGGATACCATCAGACCACTCTGAAATCCCAAAATGACAATGACAACATAGCATTATTACATCACATTTTCATTGTGAGGTCATAGAGACAATGTGATTGCCTATTCCAACCAAACCCCAAAATAATCATCTCCAAAGCTCCACACTTCAAAGGACAAGGCTTTTTTCTTTCTCTTCATCTTCCTTCTCTACAGACCTGTCCTACCTTTCAGGTCTTTTCATTTTTTCCTTCCATCATTCCCTTCTTCTCTTCAGGTTGCTGGACTTTTGACAGGCCTTCCCTGCCTTGTCCTGGTGGCCAGTTGCCGTCCTTCAGCTCCTGCTCTCCCTCAATTCCCTCTCCTCCCAGGTCTATACCCTCCTGCAGTCTCATCACTTCTTTCCTTCCAGGCCTTTCCCCTTTTCCTTCCCCCTTCTGTTGCTCTGAACATGCAACCTATATATAGGTTGTACCCTGCCCCCACTGAAATATGTTTCCTGCATTACAGTTTTTAATTATCACTTCCCAAATGTCCATGCCCAATAACTTCGTGGCAGCTCACTATGTGGGACTTAACATCCTATTTCTTCAGCAGCATGTCCTGCCCACTCCAGCGTCATGCACCCCCCCTCTCTGGTGGTCCAGTCTAATAGGTCATGATGACGATCTGTTATAGGGTTATTGCTGGTTATTACAGAGTCCTCATAGTGAACTAGTAGTGATTGAAATTGGACAAATAATTGTGATATTACAAACTCATGACCTAACCAACCCATTGTGACCTCAAAACCACTGTGACATCATGAACCCACTGTGACATCATGAACCCACTGTGATATCACATTGCTGTTTAGATACCAGGATCACATTGTGACATCCCAAATCTATTATGACCTCTTATAACCTTTGAAAAAATACATAGCTTTGTGACATAACAGTACTTTTGTTTACCCAAACCCCACTGTGAAATATTGACAATTGATTCTCAGACATGACATTTTAACATTAAAATGTTGTGACATCACATTGTCGTTGTGATACCATCTGCTCATTGTGAAATCACAAAACTAAAATATGATAAAATTATAATTTCACATTGTCATTGTGATATCATCAATACATTATGAATGCCTTTTCTGTGATTTCATTCTTCTTCAAATGTCGCATATAGGTGGATATCATAAACAAATCATGAACTCATAACCATTGTGACATCACAATCCCTTTGCACATCACATTTTCATTGTGATATCACTAACACACCGTGACATCACAAACCTGTCCTGTCATCATAACTTTTGTGACATGCTTTTTTTCCCTCATAATCTGTTGGCAACCTCATTAGATTTCACATATGACATTTGATATCACAAATTCCCAGTGACATCATGACCATGGTGACATCACACTGCCAGATGGCATAACCATTGTGTCAAATTCAGACATCACAAACCTTTTAGGATTTCAATATGTGACGACACATACTTTTGGAGAAACCACAGTCCCTTTGTGAACTCATGAACTCATTGTAAGTTAAAGACAATTGAGAACTATCATTTCATTGTGACATGGCCAGCACATTGTGACATCATCTATCTTTTGTGACTTCATCACCAATGTGGCATCATCAAATATTTGTGACACCAAAACAATATTCTGACATGATGAAGTGTGTTGACATTGATATGGTGATATCATTGTCCCACTGTTTCAAAATATGACCTAATATGACCTCATAACATTAAAAAAAATTCATTTCCCTTAGGTCTTCATGCTCCTTCTGTGAACTTGTATGCAGATTGTGAAATAGTAGTGATTCAAATTGGACTTGTGTTTGAGATATTACAAAATCATTATAGCATCAAAAACCCATTGTGACCTCATCACAACTGTGAATCATAAAGCTATCATGTCCCCTTAGTACCTTAAAAAACACATATGGTATTTGTGACCTCAGTCCCTTTGTGTACCCATATCATCAATTTGAACACATGACAATTGAATTCATATATACCATTGTAACATCACAAACCCTTTGTGACCCCATAACCAGTGTGACAACACATATTCATTATGACATCATCACCTCCTTGCAACATCACCAATTTACAATGACCTCATAGCATTATGACATTATATTGTCATTGTGAGGGAATAGACACATTGTAAATGCCTATGCTCTTATTTCATTCTATTTTAAATGTGGCATATGGGTTGATATCAGAAAATCATTGTGATCTCATAAACATATGGCATCACAATCACTTTGTGACATCACAGTGCCATGGTGATATCACTAACAAACTGTGACATCACAAACATGCCCTGTCCTCATAAGCATTGTGACGTGCTGCAATTGTGATGTCTTAGGCCATTTTTGAGCTCGTAATTTGTTTTCAAACTTATAATAATTCAGTTCTGATATGTGATATTAGAAATCCACTGTGACATCATGACCATTGTGATATCATACTGACAGACATCATGACCATTGTATCACACTATGACATCACAATCCTCCTAGGACTTCATCACATTTGTGACAACACATGCCTTTGGAGATACCACTGTCCTTTTGTGAACTCAAATTCTCTGTGATTTCATAATAACTGAGAACCTTTATGCCATTTGGATATCACCAACCAATTGTGACATTATAGACCTACTGTGACCCCTTACCTGTATGGCATCATCAACTAATTGGGACATCAAAACTTTTTGTAATTTCACAATGTGGCACAATATTCATGACATCTGTCAGTGTGATGTCACAATGGTTATGATGTCACAGTGGATTTCTGGTATCTCATGTCATACATGAAATATGAAGTTGGAAACAAATTATGAGCGCAAAAAGTTCTAAGATATCACATTGTCAGCATGTCACAGAAGTTATGAGGATAGGAGAGGTTTGTGATGTCACCTGGTATTAGATATATCACAATGGCACTGTGATGTCACAACGTGATTATGATGTGAAAATGGTTACGTAGGCACAAAAGTGTGTTTCTGATATCAACTCTCATGCCACAATTGAAATACAATGAAATCACAGAATAGGCATTCACAATGTTTCTACGATGTCACAATGACAATTGTTGTCATACTGTGATTATATCATTGAGTATGGTGATGTCACAAAGAGCTGATGTTCTCATAATGAAAATGTGATATCACAATGATGTTATAATGGCATATCTGATCTCAATTGTCATTAGTTAACAACAAGGATATGGGTACACAAAGAGACTGTAATGTTAAAAAGGGTATTTGATTTTTCAAAGGAGCTAAGATGTCATAATAGATTTGAGATGTCACAATGGAATCATGATGTTGCAATGACAATATTGTCACAATGGCTTTGTGATGTCGTGCTGATGATGATGTCAAAATGGGTTTGTGATATCACAACGAGTTTGCAATTTCACAATCAAATTTCCAATTTCAATTACAACTAGTTCACAAGGAGGATACTGTAATAATCAGCAGGGCCCCGATAATCTATAGGGTCCGATAATCAGTGTGGCCCCAACTCCTGGCCAGCTGGAGAGGACAGGGCATTCTGTGGGAGGGGATGGTACATTAATCACCAAGAGTTGAGCTGTTAAGAAGTGATTGGGCTGTGGGGAGCTTGGGATGTGATAGTTGAAAACTGTTAGCATTTGGAGTGGAGAAGGGGTACAGACTTTACATATGCTGCTTGTTCAGAGCAATGGAAGGGGAGATACAAATTGAAAAGTCCTGGAAGGAAGGAAGTGGTGTGATAGCAGAAGGGGAAAGACCTGGGAGGAGAAGAAGTTCAGGGAGAGCAGGAGGTGAAGGATGGCAACTGACGACCCAGGCAAAGCAGTTCAGGCCTGTGGAGAGTAGAGAGGCCTGAAGAGAAGAAGGAACTGGTAGAAGGGATAAAGGGAAAGACTTCAAAGGAAGTACAGGTCTGTAGTGAAGGAGAGACAAAGGGAAGAGGAAAAAAAGGCTTGCCCTTTGATATTTGGAGCTTTGGATATCATAATTTTGGGGTTCAGTGGTTTGGAGAATATTTATTATATTAAATATGTCTAGATGGATTCCCTTGAACATTAGAGTTCTGAATTTTTGGAGTCCCCATGAAGATTAATCCGTTTAGATGGCATCAGGCCTTGGCCCCAGGGCAAAATCCCTATAGGTGAGAGTGTCAGCCTTCAAGGCCTCGAGTGTTTGTCTCCAGAGGACCAACATGGACAAAAGTCCTATAGGTATCTCTAGGGGTGCGTTTGGGCAAGCTTGCCAGCCTGTTTTTGGGACCCCCTCTAGAGGTAATTTATGGCTTTCTTGGGAAGCCATCTGAGAAATTTTGAGAGGTCATTTGGGGCTTCCTTGTGAAGCCATCTGGAACCTCCTTAAGAGGTCATGTAGTGCTTCCTTTGGAAGCTATCTGGAACTTCATCAAGAGTGCATCTGCAACTTCTTTGAGAAGCTATCTGAGACCTACCCTGGAGGTCATCTTGGGCCTTCTCCAGTGGCCATCTTGGACTTTCTCCAGAGGTCATCTGGGGCTTCCTCTGAAGGCCACCCGAGACCTATTCAAAAGTAGTCATTGGGGATTCCTTGAGAGGCAAGTTAAGACGACCACCTGAGGTCATGTGGAGCTTCTTTGGGAGGTCATCTAGGGTTACCTTGATGAAAAATCTGACTGTCTTCAAACATCATCTGGGAATTACTTGAGAAGCTATATAGGACCTTCTCTGGAGGTCATCTGTCTCTTTCTCAAGAGGGTTATCTAGAACCTCCTTTGGGGTTCATATGTGGCTTCCTTGAGTGGCCATCTGGGAGCTACTCAAGAGTTAATCTCATCCTCATTGAGAGGACATCTGGAGCCTCCTTTTGAGGTCATCTGACACTTCCTTGGGGAACCGTTTGGATCCTCCATGAGAGGTAATCTAGGGCCTCCTAGGGAGGATATATGTGACATCCTCCAGAGGTCATCTGCAACATCCTCAAGAGGCAATCTGGGATGTTCTCTCTGTCATCTCAGATCTCTGTAGAGGTCAGAATTGAGTGGTGTGGACATGTGGGTTTAGTGTCTGTGGCTATTGGTCTCTGTGTGTATGCTGATAGTTCTATCTGTGTCCTGTATGCACCTCTGTTTACTCCCTTTCTCAGGATGGGAGAACAGACCTAAAGTTGTCATATCCAAAAAAATATTCTCCCTCAGTGTTACAGAATCCTTCAGAGGAAGATGCACTGATGTAGTCTCTCTCCTATTCTTTGCCATCAACACCTCTAATCTAAAGTCCTCCCATACCAAAAGTGGTTACTTGTACCAGCGTGAGGTGGTACAATGTGGTATGTTATCCTTATTACCCTTGAGACAAGAACATGGAGGAGATGGTGAGCAGGCCCCCTTTCTAATGTATTTTCCCTTTACAACTAGTGACCTGTATAACTGGATACAGAAAATCTATCCTTTTCAGAAAAAAATAAAACCAGGGGCTCATTCTCTCATTAGAGACAGTAATTTTCACACACAAGCACATCTGGGATGAGTGTCGGCAAATTTTACAGGTGTGTTTCACCTGGTATAAAAGGGAGTGAATTCTGCTCAGTGACTTAAAAGTGGTCCTTGGACCACACAGTAGCCCCACTATTGAACCAGACCATTTGGAACAAGTCTTTCCCAGGACTTACTCAAGCTGAGGCTGGGAAGGTGGCTCAGCGGTAGAGCGCTTGCCTTGCATGCTCAAGGCCCTGGGTTCCATTCCTCAGCACCACATAAGCAAAAAGAAAAAAGCCGGAAGTGGTGCTGTAGCTCAAGTGGTAGAGCTCTAGCCTTGAGCTGAAGAGCTGAGGGACAGCACCCAGGCCCAGAGTTCAGACCCCATGACCGGACCCAAAAAAAATAAAAAAAATTCTGGAAGTGGTGCTGTAGCTCAAGTGGTAGAGAGCTCGCCTTGAGCTGAAGAGCTGAGGGACAGCGCCCAGGCCCACAGTTCAATCCCCACGACCAACCAAAAAAACAAATCTAAACTCAAGATGAGACTAACAGCTATCGAGGTATGGTGGTGCTTACCAATTATTGCTAGGTTCGGTTAGCAGGGATACCACAGTATCTAGAAAGCCAAGTCATCAATCTAAGGTGAGTGAAATGGGACAGTTCCCCAGTTAGTACTCTAACGTTTTCTGGAACTTCACCCAGAAGCCTAGAGGACCTATAGGCCGGTCCTATAGATCTTGAAGACCTGGAGAATCAAAGATCCCTAAATATGGCCTTTGTTACACAGTCGGCCACAGATATTAGAAGAAACCTTCAAAAGTTAGAAGGTTTTGAGGGAAAAGTGTATTCTAAGTTGGAAGTGGTTGCCCAGTGGGTGTTTGATACCAGAGATACCCTGGAAAAAAAGGGTCTAAGAAGTGAGTTTGAATTTTTGGTAGGAGCACCAGAATACGGATCAAGAAACCTTTAGCAAAGACAGTACAATTCATTTGAAAATGTCATTAGGGATCCTCTAGGACTAAACCAGTGTGCTTATTGCAAGCAAAATGGACATTGTGGAAAAGAATGTCCAAGGAGGAGAAAGATAGAAAATGACAGGGTAAGTAATCACATTAACCACCTGGAAAATTTATTCATTTCTCTGGAGAAACATGCAAAGGAGCTTTGGGCTCTGAATTCTAGCTGTGTTCAATTTAAAAAGCAGCCCTCTGAACTTAAGAAGAAATATGTTAAAGAAAAAAATTTACCCACTTCTAACTCAAAACACAGGCTTATAAAAGAATGAATCACCTATAGGTGCCAGTAAAAACCCACCAAGAGATTAAAAGCACATAGAGCACACAGGAGATAATAGAGCGAATTATTTAACATGAAAAAAAGATTTGAAGATATAAATTAGGAACTTGTGAGAGTCAAAAATGAGAAGAAAATCCTCAAAAGGAACCTAGAAAACACTCAGAATCAAATGAAATTCAAGTACATTAGCCTGGGTGAGCATGAGGCAAATTAGGGGACTACAAGTCAGAGGCCAACAGAAGCACAGGACAGCAATGCTGCCATCCTTGCTAACCACAAGTGAGGCCAAGAAAAGGTCTGGATGCTGCATTAAGTAATCATAGCCATGAAAAAGAAGTTGGACCTGATATAAGAATGTATTAGGGTGAAGTACATGTTGATTATAAGCTTTGAAGAGTGTCACCAGAAATTCAAGGCAACAGAGAAAGAAGGAAAGAGTAGTTGGCAGAGAAGATGGGGAAGTGCTGTGTCATAGAAGATCAGGCCAAGAAAAGTGAACAGGAAAATATCAGGCTGAAGATTGTTACTCTTCAGAAAGATTTAAAGGACCACATGCTCTGATAGAGAATGCTGGGGAAAGGGAAAGAGCATTGGGAAGAAAAGCAGAAAAGCTAAACAAACAGTTGCAAGATCTGTCACAAAATTACACTTAAGTGGAAAACCAGAAAGATAAAATATTAGAGTAAAAGGCCAAAAAGACTGCTGAGACCTTCACCAAAAATGTAATGCAGAAGCATCGAGTCCCTATGGAACAGATGGAGGTGGGAAAAAATACCTCTCAGTAGCACCTTTTTGAACTTAAGGGAGGAGTTGAAGAGCAAGCAAAGGTGATGTGAGAAGGAGAAGCAGATGACCAAAGAAATTCTCCTGTGACCCTGTCAAAATATTTGCAGATTAAGGAGCACATTGAGAAGGAGAGTAAGATCATGAAAGCAAGTTTGAGAGAAAAGGAAGAGAATAAAATGGAAGAAGTCTCCAAGTTTCAGCGTACTATACAGGAGTTAAACTAGAGACCCTAAGATACAGGGAAACATCTGAGCTGATCAGGTAGCTTGGGAGACCACTCTAAAACCAGTGGGGTCTCTAGAACTACTAGTCGTTAAGATTAAAGTAAGAAGCAAAAAGAGTAGTAATAAATGTGCAAATGTTGACACTGAACTTGTGAAAAATTCATACAGGCTGAAGCTTTCTGTCAGTTTACATGTAGATATTTGCACTCTGGTAAATTGCCCCGGGCCACTGCCTATAACTGTTCAAAAACCAGTGGGGCCTCAGCCTGACAATCCTTTGTAAAGTGTGTAGATAATTTCCAACAGGTAAATGCTGAAAAGCTGGAACGTATGGAAACAATTCATATGTGAGGAACCTCAGATGGTGAATTTGGGAAAGTGAGCTTCACCGAGGTAAAGCCTGGAAAGTATGGTTATTTGTACCTGTTACTAATTGTGGACACTTTTTCAGGCTGAGCTGAGGCATGTGATAATTTGTTGATTTGGCTTACCTTTATCTATGGGGTCCAAAGGTGCCCCTTCATTCAGGGCCAAAGTTCTCAATTATTAACTAACGCCCTAGGAATAAATTGGAAGTTACAATCCATTTATAAATCTCAGAATTCAAGGGACTAGAAAGAACGAATATGACCTTAAAGGAAACATTAACTAAATTAAATACAGGGACTGGCCATGGCTACGTAAGCCTCCTGAACTTTGTTCTCCTTCGAGCAATATGTAGCCCTTATGTTAAACGATTTAATCCCTTTGAAATACTTTAGGGTAGAACACCCCCTTTGGTTGCTAAACTTGGGAAGGCTATAATAACATAAATGTCTAACTACAATCTGCAGGCTTTACAACATATTCTTTTATGTACCTATCCTTTGGTAATTAAGGCCCACAGGCCACCTAAGAAAAACTCCACCTGAAGGAGAGGGGTCAAGATGGCGATGGAACAGCAGGGAAACACCATAGCTCTCTCCAACCAAATACAGATTTCAATGCTCTGTTTCTCCAAGTGACCCACCAGAAAAAGGGTGATTACTCAGAGAGGAAGTGAAAAAAGAAAAGGGAAAAACTTACACAGACATTAAAGGGGGAAGACCCTTCCCAAATCCCTTGTTGTTGATGGGGCTCCATGCTGAGTAGCTTAAATGGCAGGGCTTCTTACCAGGCTGCTTAAGCGGCCCCAGCTCTGGACCTTCAGAGGACCACACACTCGCAAGCATCCCAAGGCCTCCAGAAGACTCCAAAGAGCCACTGCCAACCAAGAGAATACAAATACAAATCTCAGAAGGCAGAGCCAGCCGAAAGACTTCCCTCACCCTCCCTGGCACAGCACCTCTGCCTGGCTGGTGCAATCAGCTCAACCGAGTCAGGAGCAACAGTAACTCTTAGCAGTGGCAAACGACCCTAGACTAGCAGCATGGCACCTCTGTCCTGCTAATGTAAACAGCCTAGCCTAACCTGGAGCAGCAGTGGCAGCTGGCAGTGGCAGCAAACCACCCAGACTCTGTGCACAATGCCTCTTGGCACTAGCCACAGGAACATCCCAGAGCAGCCCAGGGAGGCAGCGGTGGCTGGGGCGGGGACAATTGCAGTGAACAACTCCAGACCCGTGGCAGTTTGTGCCTCTCCATACTGGCCCGCATCAGCAGCCCAGCCTAGCCCGAGACAGCAGCAGTGGTTACACTTGACTTGTGCTGTGGTACCTTCCTTGAATAAGTGGCCCAGTTGATCCTGCAGTGGCAGCACCTGGGGCAGTGTCAGCAGCTGCGGTAGCAGCTTTGGCGGCAGCAGCAGCACCGACAGCAGCAGCAGATGACTCTGGACCCTTAGTGGGGTGCAGCACCTATCCAAACAGGCTAGCACAAGAAGCCCAGTCCAGCCCATGGTGGCAAAGGTGGTGAACAACCCCATACTTGAGGCAGGGTGTGGTGCTGAAGAACCCCAGAAAAGCCTCATGAACTTTGATGCCTGGGCTGGCTTTGAACCTGAATACACAGATCTGAGCCTCCTGAGTAGCTATAATTACAGGCATTCACACCAGCAGGGTCTTATTTTTTCCAACCCCCTAACTTTTTCTAAAATAGATAATTTCTTAGTTCATACAAGGAATTTAAACAAATACAAGAGGATCAACATAATATCCTGTATTCTATCTGACCATAGTGGAATCAAACTAGTTCTCAGTAACAAGGCATAAAGTAGAAAAAACTTAAACACATGGACATTAAACAGCACTCTGTTGAACAATACATGGGTCACAGAAGAAAATAAAGAAGAAATTAAAAAGTTCCTACAATTCAATGACAATGAAGATACATCACAAAGAAACCTATGGGACACAGCGAAAGCAGTCCTGATGGGCAAATTTATTGTTCTCTGTGTGCACATCAAGAAAACATAGACCAATTAAACGATCTTATGATTTAAATGAAACTGTTAGAGAAACAAGAAAAATTGAACCTAAAGTTGCTAGACAGAAAGAGATAAACGAAATAAGAGCTGAAATTAATGAGATACTAAGAAAATTATGAGTAAAATTAATAAAACAAAGAGCTGTTTTTGTTTTTTAAAAAGTCAATAAAACTGACGGACCACTGGCAAGAGCAACAAAATAGGAGAGGAGACCCAAATCAATAATATCAGAGATGCCACAGGGAAAATTGCAACAAACATATAAGATATCCAAACATTCATAAAGAAATAATTCCAGACTCTACTCACAAAGGAAGGAAAACCTAGCAGAGACGGATGAATTTTTACAAATATACATATCGCTATTTCTCCCTTTCCTTTTCAGGCATGCTTCTCCAACATGTATGATGGGGGCAGAAGTTGATTAAATAAACTTCTTTTCCTGCCTAAATAGTATGTGGTGTTCTCTTCATCAGCTACCTAATGAAACTTACCTATTTAATATACCTTATATATGATGCTCTGTTTCGGATGGAGTTTTAGAGTTGGAAATGTTAGACTTTCCTAACCACCCTCTTTCTGCGAACCAAACTGCCTTGAGATACCACATGAGACTTTTCACCAATACCATTGTTGGCCTTGACATCCACGTCCACACCACTTCTCTACTCTGGTGAGTGAAACTAGTCTCTATGGCTCTCTGTTTCTCAATCTCTTTTCAGATGTGCCACCACGCCAAAGAGCTCCTATGGCCTTTAGCCGAAAGGCTGGTCTCTCTGAAGCCAAGGATGCTTGTTTGGCGGCTTGGACATTTCTCTCTAGAGGGCTCCGGGGGAAGTTGGGACACCACTTCTGCCTGGTCAGCTCTCCTTCATTCAACAGACTGACTGTCCTACACATTTAATAGGGTGCTGCGAGCCATGCCTAAGCAGTGAACCCCCTCTGAAATGCTTCCTGCACTCCCTGGATAGACGGCACACCTAATATTTTTATGCTGTTGTCTGATTTAGACAATTTTTGCCTCTGCAATGGTACATGGTCGAAGTCTGTTTACTTTCAGGCTCCATTTGCCCTCTGCTATTCACGTCCAACTTTCCATATCTCTCCCTTTTCTACAACTTTTTGGATTGTGCCCTGGGTCCTGGGGACCCCTCTAGTTCCCTATCAAAGGCTGGTCAAACAAGGCTTGCATTTTGTTAAGGCTTTCTTTGCATTTTTTCAGAAATTTGCCAACTTGAGTTTGCCATCTTGGCCACATGGTAGGTTAAGGGATTGGCCCAATCCAACCCGTACCCTTCCACCAAGCTTACTACTCCTCCATTCATCTATTTCTAATGTGCCTTGCTAAGAAGTTGCTCTTTGCATAGACACTGGTAACTGATGCCCAACCATCTGATGTGATTTGTTAGCAGAGATGTCTAAATTTTGTTGTCAGAAATTTTAAGTTTTGAGTTTTGCCTTTTTTGTTTTGTGTTGTGTAGTTTTGTACTGACTATGTGATTCTAAAATATTGGGTATATCTGTGCTAAGATTCTCACGTCTAACGAGTTTTGTCATTGTAGAATATTTGTTCAATTCTTGATAAGGACCAGGTAAGCCCTACTTATTCTATTTGATGTCCTTGTTGCTTTAATTAGAAATAACAAAGGGCTTTTGTGGCAATGATTGCAGTTCAAAGCCAGCCCAGGCCAAAACATCCCTTAGACTCCATCACCCAACTAACCTGCAAAGACAGGCTGGAAGCATTGCTAGAACCCCTTATCTCTAACCAGCAAATACTGCAAGTGGTACTATAACTCAAAATGGTAGTGTGCTAGCTTCTGCTCAAGGACAGTGCCCAGGCCTTAAGTACAAACCTCCTTGAATACCAACTGGGACAAACCATTCCAGCAATGAGCAGCTAGACTTGGCTGGTATGGGGATCAAGGGAACATGGAGAGGAGTAAGAGGAGATGATATCACATCAGCCACTTTGTGCCTGCCCTTTCAAAATAAACCAGAGTTATAAGATCAATAGAAGTAAGAAGGCTGCCCATCTAATGTTCATTCCTGTCTAACTTTCAATTGGACAGGAATTTATATTCTTGCCTTTATCACTTGTCTTCTTCTCTACCTAGTTGCCAGATGTCAGAAATAGCTAGAACATTTCTACCAACATTTTCAGCCCCAAGAACTTTCTCTTGCCATTTATTTGCTCTCTAGTACATTTTTCAGTCCCTCAATGCCTCATGAGACTTCTCCAGACTTCATCCAAGACCCCAAACTTCATCTAAGGACTCAATGCCCAAGTGACAGCTGTTGCCTGCTTCCTTCGCCCAGAGAGGACCACATCTCAGCCTTTTACCCCTTCTGTTGACGGTCCTTGCAAACAAGAAGTAGCCAGAGAGAATGTTCGTCCTTTTTCATAAGAATCAAAAGTCTGGAATATCAGGTCTGAACAGGGACACCTCCTTCCCTCTTGGGTAAGTTTCTGCCCTCCCATCTGACCTTAGGAGGGTCCAAGACCCTGAGGTCACATCCAATGTGGCCACACCTTTCCCCCACCTAGCCACACCTCTTCCTGTCCCTGGCCTAGATAAGTCCTGGCTCAGAGGTGGGTTGCCCTCCTTCCTTTTCAGCCATGCTTCTCCACCATGCATGGTGGGGGCAGCAATTCAATAAATAAACATCATTTCCTGCCTGAAAAACAAAAGAAATACAAATTGCCCAAACAGAACCAAGAAGAAATAAATCAATTAAACATGTCAATAACCTACAATGAGATAGAAGAAGTAATAAGAAATCTTCCAACAGGAAAATGCCAGGACCTAATGGATTCACTACAGAATTCTATATGGCCTTTAAAGAGGAACTAATACCCATACTCCTCAAGATCTTCAGAGAAATAGAAACAGAGAGAGTAATCCTAGACTCATTCTGGGAAGCCAATATCACATTATTCCCCAAACAAGGCAAAGACCCCCCAAAAAAGAACTACACACCAACCTCTTTGATTAAGACAGATGCAAAGCTCCTCGATAAAATTGCAGCCAACAGAATCAAGAAACATATATAAAAATAACTACATTATGACCAAGTAAGCTTCATCCCAGAGATGCAGAGGTGGTTAAACATGTAAGTCAATAAATGTAATCCATCACATAAACAGATCAAAGGTCAAGAACCACATGATTTTCCCCATTGATGCGGAAAGGCTTTTTGATTATATTCAGCACTCATTCATGCTAAAAGCTCTGGAAAAAATAGGAATAGAAGGAATATTTCATAAGACAATAGAAGCTTTACATGGCAGATCAAAGGCCAATATTATACTTAATGGGGAAAAACTATAAGCAATTCCCTTAAAAACAGGAACAAAGCAAGGATGCCCACTCTCTCCACACCTCTTCAATATAGTTCTGGAATTCTTAGCCAAAGCAATAAGGCAAGAAAAATACATTAAAAAGATCCACATAAGAGAGGAAGAAGATCAATCCATATAGGAGAGGAAGAAGATCAACTACCTCTTTTTGCAGATGGCATTATTTTATAAATCCACGATCCCTAAAGCTCCAACCCCAAACTCTTAGAGCTTATAAACCAATTTGGCAAAGTAGTAGGATGCAACAAAAATCAGTCACCTTTCTAAACAGCAACAATGTACAAGCAGAAACAGAAATCAAGGAAACAACCCCATTCACATTAACCTCAAAGAAATTATCTAGGAATTAACCTAACCAAAGATGCAAAGGGTCTATTCCATGAAAACTATAAAAGCCTAAAGAAAGGAATCTTAGAGGATACCAGGAAATGGAAAGACTTCCCATGTTCCTAGATAGGCAGAATTAATATGGTAAAAATAGCTATACTGCCAAAATTAATAAACACATTCAATGCAATTCCCATTAAAATTCCAATATCCTAGTTTACTGAAATAGAGAAAATAGTCCAGAAAATCATATGGAACATCAAAAGACCTAGCATAGCCAAATCAATTTTAGGCAAAAGAAAGAACACAGGAGGGATCATGAAACAGGACTTCAAGCTCTAATATAGAGCCATAATAACAAAGACACCGTGATACTGGCTTAAAAAGAGACCTGAAAATCAATGAGACAGGTTAGAAGACCCAGAAATATAGCCGCATATGTACAGCCAGTTGATATTTGACAAAGGAACCAAAGACATACAGTGGAAGAAGCATAACCTCTTCAACGACTGGTGTTGGGAAAACTGGCCACATGCAGAAAACTAAAAGTGGACCCTAGTCTTGCAACATGCACTAACATCAACTCAAAATGGATTAAAGACCTTAACATCAACCCTGAAACTCTGAAACTACTGCAGGACCAAGTATGATAGACACTTGAACTTATAGGCACAGGCAGGAACTTCCAGAACAGATTCCCAGCGACACAACAAATTGGAGAATGACTCGATAAATGGGACTACGTTAAAATAAAAAGTTTCTACACAGATAAAAAGTAACAACTAAGTAGAAAGAAAGCCAAATAATTGGGAAAAATATTTACCACCAATATATCAGACAAGGGTATAATATCCATTATATATGGTGAACTCAAGAAACTAACCATTCACCAACCTAACAAACCAATCTTGAAATGGTCAAGGGAGCTAAAGAGAGACTTCTCAGAAGAGAAGTAAAGTAACACATGAAGCAAAGCAACACATGAAGAAATGGTCATCATCCCTGACTGTAAAGCAAATGCAAATAAAAACAACTCTGAGATACCACCTTACCCCAGTCAGAATATCCCACATCCTAAATTCAGCCAATGACAAATGCTGGAAGGGATGCAAAGAAAGAGAAACAATACTGCAGTGCTGGTGGAAATATATACTAGTACAACCACTTTGGAAAGCACTCTGGAGGTACCTCAGAAAGCTAAATATCGACCTGTCCTATGAACTGGCTATACCACACTTAGACATCTACTTTGAACAAAAGGAACCACTATGCAAACACACACACACACACACACACACACACACACACACACACACACACCTCTATGATTATTGAAGCACTGTTCATAATAGCCAAGATTTGGAAACAACCCAGATGGGACCCTACTGATAAGTGGATCACAAAAATATGGTACCTATATACAATGGAATACTATGCAGCCATTAGAAAGGACAAAATGATGGCATTTGCAGGGAAATAGATGGAACTAGACCAAATTATTTGAATGAGGTAAAAAAAGAACCTAGAGACAAACGGCACGGGGTCTACCTGATACGTGGATGCTAAAGCCAAAATGCAAGAAGGTAGGACAGAGTATACAAGGACTCGAGAAACAAAGGACAGCCACTCATTTTGTTGTGCCACCATTAATGACTCCATGTTATTGACCATGTAGATGATAGAAATATGCACGCAATGGAAGAAGCCAGGAGGAGGAACAGAATAAGTGGGAAATGGAACAACATACAACAAAGGGGCCCATCAGTTGCACTGGACATAGAAGAAAAATGACTAAGCAACCCAAACACAGTGATGGGAAGGGTGGAATGAGGGGGAAAGATGGAATAGCCCACACTAAGCAAGATGAAAAAATTTAAACATCACCTGAGGTGGGAAAAATAATTTGTATTGTTGAAGCTCATAGAATTAACAAACTTTAGACCATAATAACAATAATTTGCCTTGTCAAGGTTAAAAAGTGTTTGTGACTTTAAGCATCACAATTCCACAATACTGCAAAATATGTGAAAGATATGTAATCACCTATCTCAAATTTTAAGGGAAAGGTTACGAGGGATGGGTGCCAATGTTGTCAGACACCGTGCATTCATGTACTGTTTTGTAGAATGGGAACTTCTCTGTACAACTACTTAAAGATTATAATAATAAAAATTGTTTAAAAATAAATAAACATAAGGATGACAATAAAAATATTCAAATATAAAATAAGAAATTAAATCCAGTTGGAAGGAAAATTTCTTTGGGGGGAGTAATGTAGTTTATTCTATAGCAAGTCTCACTTCAGAAATAAATTCAAAAGCTGGACCTCAAGTAAGTGAAATAAACTAAGAAATAGAGTTTAAAAAAGAAACTCCACCCATTCTTTCTTGCTTGGACAGCTGGTGTAGGTAAAAATGCATCATGCTCCTGAATTGTAACTGAAGTGGCAAGGACCTTACTTGGTGGTGCTAATTTCACTGTCTTCTATTAAATTAGTAGGAAAACAATATTAGATCCATCAGTCTCAAGTGAAACAGGCAATGAACCAATATACAGAGAAGGCTGCAAGATTGACTGTTGAGAGACACTCAGAGGATCCCTGAAGGATAAGGCTTACTAAGTGTTAATTAGTGCTAACTAGTATGTTTCTATAATTTACTTGCTTTCTATTAAGTTTACATTTTAAACCTGTTTGTTTGGAGGAGAGAAGGGATTTTTTAGATTTGGTAAGAATGAATCACGATTTGAATGGACATGAAAACCAGTGGGGGATGTATAAAGCAGTGGGGCCCTAATAATAAGCAGGGCCCACTAATCAATGTGGCCACATGTCATGTCCCACTCGAGTGCATGGGGCATGCTGCTGGAGGGAGTAGTATGCTGTCATCACATGACGAGCTATGAAGAAGTGATTGGGTAATGGGCAGTTTGTGAAGTGATGGTGGAAAACTGTTAGGCAGGAGACGCACTGGAGTGATGGAGGGGTTCAACTTATATATAGGCTGCATGGTCAGAGCAATGGAATTGGAGAAAATCAAGGGAAGACCTGGAAGGAAGGAAGTGGTGTTACAGCAGGAAGGGAAAGACCTGGGAGAAGAGGAATTTGTGGGAGAGCAGGAGGGGAAGGATATCAATTGGCCACCAGGCCAGAGAAGTGTAGGCCTGTGGATAGTGGAGAGTCCTAAAGAGAAGAAGGAAGTGATGAAAGGGAAAAAGGGAAATGAAGGAAAGGTCTATAAAGAAGGAGAGAGTAAGGGAAAAGGGAAAAGCCTTACCTATTGAAGTTTGGAGCTTTAGAGATGATAATTTGGGGGGTTGGTGGTTTGCAGACCAATTAACTATGTGTGGGACTGCCCATTGGAGGTCTGAGATTTGGTGGTTGGGGCTGGCTTGTCACTGACTGCGCAGCCCAGGACAAGGTAAACGCATGCCCATTTCTAGTGTAAATAAAGTTATTTTCAATATGCCTCATTGGATTTTCTTGTGCTTTATGTATCATAAGTAAATGAGTTAAAAAGTTAATCATCATAAAGGCCATAAATTTTGTAAAATGTTATGACATAATAGGTTTACACATCCCAAGGAACACTGATATCACAAGGGCAATATGGTGTCACAATATCAAGTCATAATAATATTTTGATGTCATAATTAGTTGGTGATGCCATAACAGTCATGAGGTCACAGTAGGTTTATGATGTCACAATGACATACTGGACTTCAATTTTCATTAACTCCCAATTAGAATATGAATTCAGAATGGGATTTTGAGATATACAAAGTCATGCATTGGCCGAAACATGATGAACTCCCACCAGGTATGTGATGTCAAAATGTGACACAATGCTCATGATATCTGACAGAGTGATGTCAAAATTTTCATATCAGAGTGCATTTCTAATATCACATGTCACACCTGAAATATGAAGTCAAAAAATTATGAGATCACAAAGGGCCTATGTATCACAAGGACATCATGTCAAAGTTATAAGGAGAGGACAAGTCAATGATGTCACACTGGTGATCCTTTCTCCAAGGTTTTGTAATATTACAGTGGTATAACTGATTTCAAGTTTTAGACCACAATGATTATATGGGTAAACAACTGAACTTTTATATCACAAAGGCCATATGCTTTTTCAAAGGTGCTAAGAATTCATAACGGATTGAGATGTCACAATGGCAATGTGATGATGCAATAGGTTTGTGTTATGGTGGTAATGAGATCACCCATGGAATAGTGATGTCACTACGAGTTTGTAATATTACAATCATGTCAGATTTAAATTGCTACTAGTTTACAATGAGGATAAGACTTCAAGGAAGGAGCTAGAAGTCCTAAAACCCATGACTTTTCTAACATGTGATGTCATAATAGGTTTGTGAAAACAGAATGGCACAGTGATATCACAAAGTCAATGTGATGTCACAACATTATGTCATACTAATGTGTAAGGGAGTTCAGAGGAAGATGGCGGAGGAGAAACTGGAAGCTAAACAAGCTCTCTCATAGAAAGCAGTTTTAGTGTTCCAGTAAACAAGCATAGGCTAGAGAATCACACCAAGTGTTCCATCACAGTACAGAGAGTTTGGCCAGAAAGGGAAAATCCAGGCATGGAGACAGATCTGAGCACTTGCCAGTTGCTGCAGCTACAGAAGATGTGGTGGCAGCGACAGAAGCTCTAGCCACCAAACCTACAATGGAGAGATTCCAGGACAAAGGTGCCAGACACAGCAGACAAATGGATTTTACTCAACACCAAAGAACTGACAAGGAGCAAATATCTTCATCCTGCAGATTGCAGACTAAAGATGACCCACGAACCAACACTCTGGCGTGAGTAGAACCCTGACATCCACACTACTTCTCAGGGAGCAGAGGAGCAAAGGCCGCCCCTCCCTGCCACAACCACGGGAAATCGCTATCTTTGATACTTACAAAGGCCCAACTGAGCAGCTAGCTTAAACTCAGGCCATGGAAGAAAACAAAAGAGTTATTTTGCAGGTCAGAGGAAATAGAAGTGAACTTCCAGGCTCAGTTCCACCCAGGGGAACGTCACCCTGCACAGGGAGAAAAGATCCGCCCCCGGAAGAGTGACTTTCTTCACTCTGTAAACAGAGCCAGAGCCTGCCCCTCCTTACAGAAGCCTAGACAATCAATTGAAATTCAGTAAACATAAACCCTGAGAATGGCTTTAAGCTGGGCTCTGTGGGTGTTTCAGGGAAAAGCTACTGCTTGCTGAAAAGCCTCAACACTACCCAGAACCTAGCCTCATCACAGCATCTCCAAACTAGAGGAAATAGCTATCTCCCTCTTTTGTGATACTCCAAGCAGTTCTCCCTCTCACTGAGCTAGTCTGAGAGGAGGATCACAAAATCTTAGGTAACACATAGAATTTTCTGCCTGCTCAAACAAACTGACTTAAGAAACCAATCAAGCCATAGGAAAACCAAACACCACCAGCAGACTAGAGATTCCACTAAGAGACTGGTTATGGACACAAGGGATACACAAGGGATTCCCACCCCCCCCAAAAAAAAACAAAAAAAAAATCAAAGAACTCTTTTTGAAACTTTTTTATAATTTTAATTTTTAAAAGTGTTTTCTGTAAATCTTCCTTTTCTCATAACTTTTATTTGTGGTATGTGTGTGTGTGTGTGTGTGTGTGTGTGTGTGTGTGTGTGTGTGTGTGTGTGTTTAAACTCTTTTGATCTTTTGGTTCTTTTTATTGTTTTCATATTTTTACTTTCTTATTTTTGCATGATTTAAATGGTGTTCTGCTCATCCCCAGATATATACCTGTTGTCAATTATTAGACCTTTTCCCCCATTGCGTACATACTTAATACAGTAATTTATCACTCAATTCACAACCTCTTAGGCTTAACTTTTTAATAGCACTATTTTCTCTTAATATCTATATAATTTTCAAGTAACTAATTTTAAAAATTTTTATTTTTTAGTTTTCATGTTTCCTTTCTAACCCTCCCCTCCTTCCATCCTATCCTTTCCTTATATCAATATCATTTCTTTACACTTACATATTTTAAGTGTTTCACTTCTTAAATTTAATTTTTTAGTATTCCATTTGTTCTTTTTTTTAAATCTCTCTCCTAATATTCTGTCCAATCTATTTCCCTCTCAGAGATTAGGACTTGGTTAAATTTACTCTCCCTTTACCTCTCCACATCCCTTTAGTCCTATTTTTCCCCACATTTCTCCTTAAAGCCTATAATTTCTGATTTTCCATATCTATCTTTGCTGTTCTTAACTCATTAACACATGGTTGTTTGATGTTGAATAGATTGTATCTGTTGAACTAGATTGTATCTGCATCCATTTTGATTGTGCAACTACCGGATTATGGTTGATACTTGCCTTAAAATAGTTTTCTAGCAGAAAATTGGTGTTAGGCTCTGAGTTCAAGGCCCAGGAGTGAGAGAAAGGAAGGAAAGAGAGAAAGAGAAGGGAAGGCTGAATGGAGAAAAAGAGGAAAGGAAGGAAGAAGGGAGAACTTGTGAGCCTTGGATTGGAGTCCCTGGATCAAGGGAGCCAACCATTCACAATCTATGTGGGGACAATTTCATAGCCTAAAGCCAGTATGTAGGCCCAAGACACTGACACCTCAGCAATTTTCTGACATCCAGGAGCTGTGTGGTAGCTGACTACAGAGGTAAGCAGCCTCGGGTAGACACTAGGACTCAGGGCGGTTCACCAGGTTTCAATCATCCCTGGCGCCAATGAGTTTATTTTCTGGTCAGATAAGAACAAGCTGTCCAAGGGCTAGGGAGGTATTGGTGTGAGGGAGTGTGGGGGGGGGGGGTCAAGGGATAAGCAGGAAGATGAAGAGGGAGGACAATCACAGGGCAGGAGTGTCAGGATATTGGAGCCATGACTTCGCCTGACATCCTAGACCAAATGTGATAGAGCCTTTGACCCAACCACACTGCTATTAAGAGTCCTGGCACATTGAATTCACCATTGACCACTTGGCTATTGTCCACTGCAGGATGACTGTGCAGTACATCCTTGGGGACTAGGACTTTCCAGGGCTCAATCTGCATTTGACACCCCCCGCCCTATTCTTTCCTCCACCAGAGACAGAAATAACCTGGCCACTAACACAGGGCAGCCAGGGAATGAGGGTGGGAGTAAGGACCCTTGTTTCCCCAGACTTCCTCTAGGGGGCGCGAGGACCCCGTGATTGCCATTCTCAGAGGCAGAGATGGGTCTCTTTGCTGGCTCAGGCTTTAGTCTAAATGGCAGATCTGGGATTCACAGAGAGCAGACTGAAGGTGGAGTAGGTTTGTATAGAGGCTGGTTGGAAAACCAGAGGCACTGTTCTCTGAGCAGGGTTGTTTCTTTGAGGATACTCACAACCCAGGAACATTCCTGGGAGAGTTCAGCCCTTTTCTCCTTCCTGAGAGAGAGGGACTTGAGTCTGCGTCCCTTGGCTGAGAAATCCTTTCATTCCCAGATCCTGTGGTTGGATAACTATACCTCACCTCCCTACTAGTGTAGAGGCAGCACAGTGAGAGATCTTGAGTCTTTGTTATGGTCAGAGGATCCTGAATATGCGATTGTACTTGAACATCCTAACTTGTTGCATGGTAAGTTCCATCTAAGATTACCATGATGTAGGACATCGAATCTAGAGAATCAGAGCAGGATGGGGTCTGTTCTGGGAGTCTTGAGTAATATGTGTGAGCTTTCAGCTCCTGTATGCCCACCTGCTTCCCTTTCTTGGGTGGGTTTTTGCTAGAAAAACTTGAAACTAGGGACTGCGTCCTATCCCTTGTCATTTATACTCAAAGCTAGCACTCTACCATTTGAGCCACAGCTCCACTTCCAACATGTTTGGGTTTTTATAATTGGAGATAATGAGTTCTCATGGACTTTGTTGCCAAGGGTGGCATCCAACTGCAGTCCTCAGATCTCAGGCTCCTGAGGGGATAGGATGACAGGCATGGAAAAGTATGTTTGACTGGGCGGCACTAGCTCATGACTGTCTTCCTAGGTACTCAGGAGGTGAGATCTGAGCATCAGGGGTCAAAGCCAGCCTGGGCAGGAAAAACCCTGAAGCTCTTATCTCCAACCAACCGCCAGAAAAACAGAAGTGGTGTTGAGTTGTGGCTTAAGTAGTAGAGTTCTCGCCTTGAGCTGGAATGCTCAGGAACAGCAACCAGGCCTAGGGTTCAAGCCCCACAACTGAAAAAAGAAAGAAAATAAAACATATTTGCCTGCAAAGGATGGTCCAGGTGTGCAAGGGATGAAAAGAGTGGTGCTGTGGTTTGGAGACCAGGTGCTCACCCCAGTGTACAGACATGTCTAAGAACTCCCAAGTTTACCCCAGCTTGAAGCCACAGCTTCAAGAGGGCATGGCTTGTGGCAGGCAGTGAGGGAGTGAATGGATGCAGTGCTGGGATTGCTGTGTCTGTTTTTTCTCCAATAAAGGATGAATTTGGATGCTTGTTGACAAAGTCTGAAGTGAAGGGTTGCAAGAAGTTTGTGGCCTTATGAGATGATTTTCCTGTGGGTATGTAAAGGTGGCTGAAACTGGAAGTCGCCAGTGGCTCACAACTGTCATCCTAGCTACTCAGAAGGCTAAGATGTGAAGACCATGGTTCAGAGCCAGCTTGGGCAGAAAAGTCTGTGAGACTTGATGTCCAATGGACCATCAGAGAACAAGAAGTGGTGCTGTGGCTTAAGTGGGAGAGTGCTCAACTTCAGCTGAAAAGCTGAGGGACAGTGACCTGGCCCAGAGTTCAAACCCCATGACCAACAACATAAAAAGAGGTAGCTAAGTTTTCTGCATAGCAGTGTGTACCATATGAAATGCCATGCTGGTCTCTGAGACATTCCAGATATGTGAGAGGCTCAATGTTTTGTCTACAGTAGGTCTGAGGTCGGTAGTGCCAGGTTCTTGTGGGTGGGATGTGATCCTAATGGAATGAGTTCATGGTTGTGTTCTCAGGGACTGCTGAAGCCTTGATCTGTCCCTGTGTTAGAAGAACTGAGCCTTGCAGTGAGGGTATAGGTATTGTTCCTGACCTTCTGAGCTCAAAGCTAGTGCTCTGACACTTGAGCCACAGTTCAGCTCTATCTATTTGGTAGTTCACTGAGGATAAGAGCCTCATAGCCTTTCCTGCATGGGCTGGCTTTGAACTGTGATCCTCAGACCACAGCCTTCTAAGTAGGTAGGATGACAGACATGAACCACCTCTGCCAGATTTGTGTGTTTGTGTGTGTGTGTGTGTGTGTGTGTGTGTGTAGAAGTGGGTTGTAACAAGGAGCGCTGGACCCTTTGGGTAACTTCTAACTGCTATCTTTGGGGGGGTGCATGGATGTTATGTCTTAGGTTTGGGGGCCTGGAAGGGTGAAAAGCTTAAATTATAAGACCAAGGGATCTGTGTTCCCTGGAGCTGTCTACTCCCTTGTCCTTGGTTGGTGGCAGAAGGAGCTTGGGAGGACCTGGGGGAGGGGCCCACAAGGGGTGGCTCCCCAGAGTGACAGAGAGCATGGCCAGCACTTAGTCAGGATGCCAGCTCTGTTAATATGGAGCGTACTGGATGGGTCAAACTCTGGGTCATCTCATCATGAGGTCTGATGGGTGAGGCCAACCCTATTTTAAATCTTGACCTATGACCTTCAGATCTCAGCCTCCTGAGTAGCTAGGATTATAGGCATGGGCCTCTGGGACCGGGCCTCTGATTCTTTTTGGTATATTAGGGTTTGAACTCAAGGCCTTAGGCTTGCCAGTCAGGTATTCTACCATGAATGTCAAGCTTTTCTGTCTTGGGAATTCCCAAGATAGAGACTCAATATATGCTCAGGCTGGACTGGATCACGATCCTCCTGTGACAGGTGTTGGCCACCATGACTGCTTCTCTGTATCGGGATGCTAGACAGGTAGCACCACGTTTAGTCGTCAGTTTAGATGGATTGTCACAAACTCTTAGTCCACAGCAGCTGATTCTTGACCACAGTTGAAGCTCTGGGCCTTACCATCGGACCTCAGTATCCTCCTGGGACAGTTGTGAGGAAACAAGGGATCAATATAGGGGGATCACTGGGGCAGGGCCAGGCATAGAAGGAACAGTTGCGAGATATGGTTCTTGGAAATTCTGTTAGCATATGACAGGAAGATGCCTGCAAGGGCTCAGATGGGGCCTGTCATTTATCATGCAACAGGTATGGGATTATGAAACAAAACATGGCTCTCTTTCATCCTTACCCTATCCCCATGTGGAAGGGGATCCTTCACTGTGTTCAGTTTTGCAGCTGGGGAAAATGAGGCACAAAGAAGCTGGGTGACCTATTCATGTCCCCCAGTTTACAGGAAGCTCAGCCTGACTTCTCTGCCATGCTCCCTATGATAATGGCTGCTATTCAGTCTACTTATTGTGGTGGAAAGACCACATCTTGTCAGTCCTGGGGTTTGAACTCTGGGCCTGGGCACTGTCCCCAGCTCCTCAGTTCAAGGCAGGTGCTCTACCACTTGAGCCCTCAGCACCACTTCTGAATTTCTGGTGGTTCTTTGGAGATAAGAGTCTCACAGACCGTTCCTGCCTGCGCTGGCTAAAAACCATGATCCTCATATGTCAGCTTCCTGTATAGCATTATGCCTGTGCCACTGGCATCAGACATAAGTCCAATTCTTTCTTTCTTTTCTTTTTCTTTCTTTCCTTCTTTCTTTCCTTCTTTCTTTCTTTCTTTCTTTCTTTCTTTCTTTCTTTCTTTCTTTCTTTCTTTCTTTCTTTCTTTCTTTCTTTCTTTCTTTCTTCTTTCTTTCTTTCTTTCTTTCTTTCTTTCTTTCTTTCTTTCTTTCTCTCTTTCTCTCTCTCTCTCTTTCTTTCTTTCCTTCTTTTTCTCTTTCTCTCTCCCTCTGCCTCTGTCTCTGTCTCTGTCTCTCTCTCTCTCTTTCAGAAACTGGTTGAATGTGTCCTGAATGAGGAGGTTTAGCGTCTCCATGTGGCTGGGACCCACGGTAACCCTCTCATTCTGGAGGTGGGCTGTGGGTCAGGAGCTGTCTTTCTCAGCCTGTTCAAATAGCTCCCTGAGGTCAGCCCTTCTGTGCCCAGGCTAGAACGTGACGGTTATTCATTGTCCATCCATCCTCTGAGTACTTTCCCACTACCCTCTGCTAAGACAGTTAAAGGAAAGTGGATGAGGAGGCATCGTGTTGTTAAACTGCCCATCATGATCCTGGGCCTCTGATTCTCACTGCCATCTATCTGGCCAGATCCTGGTTATAATAAAATGAATTCACTCTATGTCTACTTCGCTTTGCTGGGGTGTGTCATTTCAGGTAGGGGAGCGGGGTGCAGAGGAAAGACTCCAGACCTGACAGCTCTTGGGGTAACTTTGTTCTTGTGACACAGCCAAGTCATTGCTGTGGATAATGAAGTAGCTGCCATCAAACTGATCAGGAACAATGCTCAAAGGTATGTAGGCGGGCTATTGAAATATCAAACCCACCCATGATTACTTCCCACTCACAATAAGGGGGGGAGTGCAGTGCAGGTGGCCGGCACTGGCCCTAGAGAAATATAAATGGATGGTGGCGTTCAGGTGCTGGTGGCTCCCACCCATTATCCTGGCTGTTTGGGAGGCTGAGGTCTGATGGTCATGACTAAGGGCCAGCGCAGGCAGCAATGTCTGTGATATTCTTATCTCCCAAAAACCACCTCCCCCCACCAGAAAAAAAGCCAGATGTGGTGCTGTGGCTCAAGTGGTAGTGCCTCAGCCTTGAATGAAGGAAGCTCAGGGACGACACCAAGGCCCTGAATCCAAGCCCTAGGGCTCAGAAAAAAATACTAAAATAAATGAATAGTGGGCATCTGTTATCTTACTACTAAAAAGAATGGATTCAGGCTTCTCTCTGGTACTTGTAGCCAAAAGTAAGGGGCTTCTTTGATGCTCCTCTAAACCTCCCCTTCTCTGCATTAGCTCTCCAGGCTTCAGTTTCAGGATAGAATTCAGATCATCTCACTAAAAGTTACCTTATGTACCCTCCTCTACCCAACTTCCTTGGGGTGGGGATCCTGGATGTACACACCACTGGGAGGATGAGGCACTGCAGAGATCGGGGTATGTATCCCCGAAACTCACACACACACGCACACACACACACACACACATACACACACATTCACATAGGCCAACTCAGACTAGCCTTTTCCAAAGGCACCTTATCTCCTTGTATTAACTGACCTAGCAGAGGTACTTGATCCCTTGTAAATGACTATTTTAACTAGGGCTTACTTCTTGGCACAAGATAAACAAAGAAAGGGTCTGGTGCCTATCACCTCTTGCTCAGGTTCACGTCTGATACCCTGGCTACTTTGGAGGCAAAGATCTGAGGATCAAAGATCAAAGCCAGCCATAAACTGGAAAGCTCGTGAGAATCTACTCTCCATGGAACCACCAAAAAGTTAGAAGTCGAGATTTGGCTCAAGTTGTGGAGCACCAGCCTTGAGCATGAAAACTCAGAGAGAAAGCTCCAAGAACATGAGTTCAAGGAGTTCCGGGAAGATGGCGGAGGAGAAGCTGGAATCTGAACAAGCTCTCGCATAGAAAGCAGTTTTAGAGTTCCAGTGAACAGTCCTAAGCCAGAGAATCACACCAAGTGTGCCATCACAGGACAGAGAGTTAGACAAGAGAGGGGAAGCCAAGACAAGGAGACACATCTGAGTGCCTGCCAGCAGCCGCCGCGGCGGCGGCAGGGTCGCAGCGGCGACCGCAGCCGCGGCCATACCTGAGCGCTCACACAGAGAGTCCGGGACGAAGGAGCCAGATGCAGCGGGCGAGAGGATTCTACTCAACACCAGCAAGAACCGACAAGGAGCGGACAACTTCATCCTGCACTTTGCAGACCAGAGACGACCCAGGATCCAAGACTCGGCGTGAGTAGAAGCCCGACCTCCTCACTCCTTCTCAGGGAGCAGAGGAGGGAAGGCCACCCCTCCCCCCCAGCACCGGTGATCTCCATCTTGGATACCGACAAAGCTCGGAGGAGCTGCTAGCTCCAACTCAGGCCTTGGAATAAAACGAGTCATTTAACAGGTCACAAGAACTTAACGGCGAAGTGACCTGCCAGACTCAGCTCCATCCAGGGAAAAGTCACCCAGCTCAGGCACCAGCCATTGGAGTGGCTTTCCTCACTGGGTAACCAGAGCCAGAGGCTGCCCCTCCCTCTAGCAGCCTCCACAATCAATTGAAAAACAGAAACCCTGAGAATGGCTCCAGGGTGGGCTCTGTGAATTTTTCACAAAATAGCCCCAGGGAAAAGCTACTGTTTGTTGAAAGGCCTCAACTCTACCAGAACCTAGCCTCATCACCCCTCTTTTGTGATTCTCAAAGTAGATCACCCTCCCATTAAACTAACCTGGGAGGGGGATCTCAAAATCTTGGGTAAAGCAGAGCATTTTTCTGCCTATTGGAACAAACTGACTTAAGAAACCAATCAAGCCACAGGACCTCAAGCTGACCAGAGACTCCAACAAGAGGCTGGTTACAGACAAAAGGGAGATACAGGATTCTTCCCACCCCTCCCAAAAAATTAAAAAAAAAATCAAAGAACTTTTTTCTTCTTCTTTTCTTTTCTTTTTTTTTTTTTTTTGGTACCTTATATATATAAAAATTTTTTTTCCTTTTCTAAAACTTTTATTAATCTTTAATTTTTGCCTTTTTTGAAAAAATAATTGTTTTCCAGTAACTTTTTTTCCCTCTTATAATTTTTATTTTAGGAATACGTGAATGTACGTTTTCCTTTCTTTTCTTGTCTTCTCTCTCTTTTTCTTTGTTTCTTAATTATCTTTTTGTTTTTTGTCTAGCTCTACTGAACTTCTGATCTTTTTTTTTCTCCCTTTCTTATCCTTTTCACCTTTTCCTTTCTTTTGTTCTTCTGTATGTGACTTAACTCTTGTCCTACACATCCTGATAAACCCATAGTTAACTAGTAGACCCTATCACCCATTGTGTACACACTTAATCCACAAATTTATTACTCAATCCAAAACCTCTGAGACTTAAATTCCTTAATAGCAGTACTACCTCTTTATACCTATATAATATTTTAAGCATTTTTTAAGTTTTTCACATCTCCTCTATCTCCCTCCTGTTTTCTCATTATATTCACATTCCTCTCTAAATAGATGGTCTTTCAATCTCCATAACTATATTAATTTTTACGTTTCTAATTTTTTTTTCTGGTCTCTTTTCATTTCCCTTTACCTTTCTTCTTTTTCTCTCCCTCTCTACTTGCATCCTACCCAACCTATTTCCTGCATTGAGATTAGGACATAGTTAACTCTCCCTGTGCCTCCCCACACCAATCTATTCCTAATTTTTACCCACATCTCTCCCTAACCCTAAAAATTTCTGGTTTTCCAAATTCTTCTCTGCGGTTCGAAGCCCATTAACATATAGTTGTTTGATGTTGAATAGATGTATCTGTTGAACTAGATTGTATCTGTAGACTATTGACTGTATAAATGCAAACGTTGGTTGGTGGTTGCCTTAAGATAGTGTTCTAGCACAAAACTGGTGCTATTTTCATCTCAAATGGGCAGAGTAAGCCGAAAAAACACAAGAAAAATGGCAAATCCGGGTATCTCAATTCCCAATCTTGATAATCAGGGGTCAGATCAGATAATGAACAATCCAGAGGAGAGTTCCAAAATAGCTCTACAAACACTGGTGGCAAATATGATAAATGAGAAGTTTGACAACTTACAAAGGACTCTGTATGAGCGTGATAGGGAGAGAGAGGAGGCATCTCAAAAGTTTAGACAGGAATATCATAAGCGTGAGGAAGCTACTCAAAAAATGATACAGGATTTGCGTGAACAACTTGAGAATACTCAAAGAGAAAGGGAGGAATGGGGTGAGCAGGCTGAGAACACTCAAAGAGAACTGTAGGAATCCCACGAACGGGAGAAAGAGAACTGCAGGAATCCCACAAACGGGAGGAAGCTAATCAAAGAGTAATTCAGGAATTGAGAGACCAGGTAGAGAACACACAAAGATCAGTAAAGGCATTCATGGAATCCATTAACAAAGAGCTGAAGGAAGTCAGGGAGACCACAAAGGGAAGACTGAATGGAACCCAACAGAAGGAATGGGAGTCCAAACAAACCATAACCAATCAACGAAGTGATTTGAGAACAAACACTGACCACCAAATTAAGGAAGTAAAGAAATTCATACAAGACCTAAAACAGAGCTTCAACAAAGAACTTGAAGCCATCAAAGCTGACCAATTAGAAGGAAAAGAGATAAAATACAAAGTAGAGAGTCTTGACAGCAGGTTAGACCATGCAGAAGATCGAATCTCAGGGATTGAAGACAGCCTAGATATTATAGAGAAAGAACATACAACCATCCAAGACAAGTCCAAGAAGTATGATGGATCTATCCAACACCTAGAAGACACCATCAGAAGGCCTAATCTAAGGATAATGGGTGTAGAGGAGCACCTAGAAACAGAAGTTAATGGTCTAGGAAATTTGTTTAACAGGATCCTAGCAGAGAACTTCCCAACATACAAAAAGATAGGCCTATTCAGATACAAGAAGCTTTTAGAACCCCAAATAGACCAGACCAGAATAGGACATCCCACCGTCACATTATAATCCACACAGGATCAACTCAGACCAAGGAAAAGGTCCTTAAAGCTTTCAAGGAGAAAAGGTTAATCATCTATAAAGGGAAACCAATTAGAATCACCTCAGATTTCTCAGCAGAGACAATCAAAGCAAGAAGAGCCTGGAATGATGTATGCCATGCCCTAAAAACAAACAACTATCAACCAAGAATACTGTACCCAGCTAAACTCTCCTTCATAACTGAAGGCCAAATAAAAACCTTCCATAGCAAACAAAAATTGAAACAATACATCTCCACCAAACCAGCCCTACAAAAGATTCTTAAAGATGTCCTACACATAGAAAACCAACAAGACCGCAACAAAGGCCAGGAAACTGCACCCAAACTGAGAATCCAAGAACCATAGGAAGAACCTAGTTTTCGCAGCCCCCAAGAAGGTGGATAACATGGCAGGAACTCCCAAATACCTCTCAGTCCTATCTCTTAATGTTAACCGACTGAACTCTCCAATTAAGCGACATAGACTGTTTAGTTTGATTAAAAAACAAGACCCTTCTATCTGCTGCCTGCAGGAGTCACATCTTGCCCGTAAAAACAAACACATTTTCAATGTTAAAGGCTGGAACAAAATCTACCAAGCAAACGGCCCCCATAAACAGGCGGGAGTTGCAATCTTAATATCAGATAAAATAGACTTCAAATTAAAATTCGTGAGAAGAGATAAAGAAGGTCGCTACATACTAATTAAAGGATCTCTCCTTCAGGAGGAAATTACAATTCTAATTATCTATTCGCCAAACAATGGAGCACCCAAATTTATCAAAGAAACACTACTTTCCCTCAAATCCCATATAGATCCAAAGACATTAATTGTTGGGGATTTTAACACACCACTCTCCCCACTAGATAGATCAACTCAGCAAAAACTCAACAGAGAAACGGCAGATCTAAACAGCTGCATAGATCAACTAGACTTAACAGACATCTACCGAACATTTCACCCAGCAGCATCAGAATACACGTTTTTCTCAGCAGCACATGGAACGTTTGCTAAAATAGACCACATTTTAGGCCACAAAGCAAACTTGTCTAAATTCAGAAACGTTGAAGTTATACCTTGCATTCTCTCTGACCACAAGGGAATAAAAGTGGAACTCAACACCAAAAGCCACCAAAGAAAGTCCAGTATCACATGGAGGCTGAACAACACACTGCTGAATCAAGAGTGGGTCATGGAAGAGATTAGAAAGGAAATTCAAATGTTCATGCTATTCAACAAAAATGAACACACAAATTACCAGCTCCTCTGGGACACAGCAAAGGCAGTACTCAGAGGTAAGTTTATAGCTCTGAGATCCTACATCAACAAATTCGAGAAATCTGAAACTAGCAATTTAATGACACATCTAAACCTCCTTGACAAAGAGCAGCAAGATAAACCCCAATCCAGTAGATGGAAAGAAATAATCAAAATTAAATCAGAATTAAATGAATTAGAATCCAAAAAAACTATAGAAAGAATCAACAAAACAAAGAGTTGGTTCTTCGAAAAACTTAACAAAATTGACAGACCCTTAGCAAATCTTATCAGAAAAAGAAGAGAACACACCCAAATTAATAAACTCAGAGATGAGAATGGAAACATCTCCACGGAAACAACCAAGATTCAGAACATTATAAGGGAATACTTCTCAAAACTTTATGCTAATAAGTTTGAGAACTTGACAGAAATGGACCTTTTCCTAGCAAATATTGACATGCCAAAATTAAACCAAGATGAGTTAAACCAGCTTAACAGGCCCATATCAAGCATTGAAATAGAAACAGCAATAAGCGACCTCCCAGCTAAGAAAAGTCCAGGACCAGATGGTTTTACAGCGGAATTTTACAAGGCCTTCAAAGCAGAGCTCACACCAATACTCCTCCAACTCTTCAATGAAATTGAAAGAGAAAGCTCACTACCGAACACATTCTATGAAGCCATCATAACCCTCATCCCAAAACCAGGCAGGGACTCATCAAAGAAAGAGAACTATAGACCCATTTCTTTGAAGAACATTGATGCAAAACTTCTCAACAAAATTTTGGCCAATCGACTTCAACAATTCATCCAAAAAATTATACACCATGATCAAACAGGATTCATTTCAGGGATGCAAAGCTGGTTCAATATACGCAAATCAATTAATATTATTCATCACATCAACAGGAGCAAGAATAAGAACCACATGGTTATCTCAATAGATGCAGAAAAAGCATTTGACAAGATCCAACACCCCTTTATGATGAAGGTTTTGGAAAAATTAGGAATCCATGGAACATTCCTCAATACGATAAAGGCTGTATATGACAAACCTACAGCCAGCATTATACTCAATGGTGAAAAACTAAAGCCATTTCCTCTTAACTCAGGAACAAGACAAGGATGCCCACTCTCTCCACTTCTCTTCAATCTAGTATTAGAATGCCTAGCTACAGCAATAAGACAAGATGCAGACATAAAGGGAATCCAAATAAGGAAAGAAGAAATAAAACTCTCCCTCTTTGCAGATGACATGATCTTGTATTTAAAGAATCCCATAGACTCCACTCCCAAATTACTCAAGCTGATTCAAAACTTTGGCAAAGTAGCAGGTTATAAAATTAACCCCCAAAAATCAATGGCTTTTCTGTAAGCCAACAATGAGAAAAGTGTGGCTGAAATTAGGAAAGCAACTCCATTTGTAATAGCCCCACAAAAAATAAAATACCTAGGAATTAACTTAACTAAAGAAGTGAAGGACCTCTATGATGAAAACTTTAAAATCTTGAAAAAGGAAATAAACACAGAACTTAAAAAATGGCAAAACCTCCCATGCTCCTGGATTGGAAAGATTAACATCGTGAAAATGGCAATACTTCCCAAGGCTATCTACAAATTCAACGCAATACCTATCAAAATTCCACCCTCATTCTTCAAGGAAATAGAAGAGGCAATCCAAAAATTCATATGGAACAATAAAAGACCCCGAATAGCAAAAACGCTCCTGAATGGAAAGAACACTGCTGGAGGAATATCAATACCAAACTTCAAACTCTACTATAAAGCCATAGTAATCAAAACAGCTTGGTATTGGCATAAGAACAGACCTCAGGACCAATGGAATAGAATTGAAAACCCAGAAATGAACCCACAGACCTATAGCCATCTAATCTTTGATAAGGGAGCTAAAACAATAGAATGGAAGAAAGACAACCTCTTCAGTAAATGGTGCTGGCAAAATTTGTTAACTACATGTAGAAAACTTAAGCTAGATCCTTATATATCACCCTGCACCAGAATCAACTCCAAATGGATCAAAGACCTTGAACTCAAAGCAGACACTCTGAAAACATTAGAGGATGGAATAGGAGAAACCCTGGGTCTCCTTGGCTCAGGCCGAAATTTTCTGAATAGAGACCCGGAAACACAACAAATCAAAGAAAGGTTGGACAAATGGGATTGCATAAAGTTGCAGAGCTTCTGCAGGGCAAATGACATAGCTAGCAAGATCAATAGAAAGCCCACAGATTGGGAGAAGATCTTTACTAGCCATACAACGGACAAGGGTCTCATATCTAAAATATACTTGGAACTCAAAAAATTAAACCCCCCAACAACAAATCCTCAAAGAAACAACTGCCCAATAAATAAGTGGGCGAAAGACTTAAAGAGAAACTTCTCTGAAGAAGAAAGAAGGATGGCCAATAGATACATGAAGAAATGTTCAACATCCCTAGCCATAAAAGCAATGCAAATCAAAACAACATTGAGATATCACCTCACTCCAGTTAGAACGGCAAAAATCAAGAACTCTAACAACAACAGATGCTGGAGGGGATGTGGACAGAAAGGAACCTTACTTCATTGTTGGTGGGAATGTAAACTTGTTCAACCACTTTGGAAAGCAGTATGGAGGTTCCTCAAAAGACTCCACATAGAGCTCCCCTATGACCCAGCAATCCCACTTTTGGGCATTTACCCAAATGTTTACAAACAAGACCACACTAAAGCTACCAGCACAACTATATTTATTGCAGCATTATTTACCATAGCTAAGATATGGAACCAACCCAGATGCCCCTCAGTAGATGAATGGATCAAGAAAATGTGGTATATATACACAATGGAATTCTATGCCTCCATCAGAAAGAATGACATTGCCCCATTTGTTAGGAAATGGAAAAACTTGGAAAAAATTATATTAAGTGAAGTAAGCCAGGCCCAAAGAAACGTAGGTCCCATGGTTTCCCTTATTTGTAATATCTAGTATATGTATGAGTCAAGCGGAAGAGGTCAGATCATATGATGTCAGGAAAATGAACCCTTAGATGTGTATTTTTATGTTTTTTTCTTTCATGCATGTGTTTCTAACACATTTATAAGATTATCTCTTTGTTGCTTTTTATGCCCTTCCCCCACAGTATAACCCTTGCTTTCACTATATTTGATGTCAGTATAACTTGTGGAGGAGATGGGGAAAAACCAGTTGTTTAAGGATACAGGTGGACCTGTTGCAACAATCAGAAGTACAAGTTGTCATGTCCAAAACGAACTTTACAACGTTGGTGCGGGGGGGTGGGCTGGGGGGTGGAGGAAGGAGAAGGATTGGGATTGGGGGGGAGGGGGGAAGCTGGGAAGGGATGTGAAGGGTAAACAAAGGAGGAGGCTGCAATGCTTGGTAAGAAATGTACACATTATCCTGCCCATGTAACTGTAACTCCTCTGTACAGTATGTTCACAAATAAAATTAAATTAAAATAAAAAAAAAAAAAGAACATGAGTTCAAGCCCACACACAAAAATGGCCCCATCTTTTCGCCCCCAGACTGCCTAGGCTTTGAGTACCCTCTCACATAGTGTGATACAGCACCCGTCCTAGGTAGTATATCAGAGCCTTCAGAAATTGCATGGTGGAAGCCAGGCCTACTCCTTCGTGTGCTCTTAACCCACACCAGGCAGAAGGCAGAGCATGACAAGACATGCAGCCTGCAGAGCGGAGAAGACCTTGCCCTGTCAGGGAGATTGGAGTGGGCTTTTTAGAGGCAGAAATTGAAAGAGGGTCTTTCTTAACAAAGAGGATCTGACAGGAAGCACAGAGAGCAAAGATGCTGTAGATAAATTACCACATAGTTGAGCACATTTATTTCCAGCCAGGGCTGCTGGTGAGAAACTCAATACTGATGTGCAAGACTATCCCGAGACAAACCTGAGGGTTTATAGAAGAACAGCTATCCAGGGTTGGGATTGTGTCTTAGCAGTAGTGGGCTTGCCTAGCACACAGGAAACCCTGGGTTTAATTCCTAGGTCCCGCATACACAGAAAAAGCCAGAATCGGCACCAGGGCTCAGGTGGAAGAGTGATTTGCCTCGGGCAGAAGAAGCTCCTAGACAGTGCCTAGGCCCTGAGGTCAAGCTCTAGGACTGTGAAAATAAAATAGCACTCCGATGGTCCTTGGTGACAGGTGGTTGGCTATGCCCTGTTGATCTTAGGAGATCCATCCATGCTTAGTGTCTCCTTCTTTGACAGAGGGGAGCTAGACATTCCTTCTGCCCTGAACACCCATGGAGGTGGTTATCAGCAACTCTCCCAACATCTTCCACCAGGACATGGAGTAGCTGGCCCCAGAAATCCTCAGGTACGGTTGGATGGGGCAGGGGCATACAGGGCAGCCGCCAGAATCCTAGTGGGTCTGATCTGCCCCAGAGGACCAGTCCATCCAGAGGAGGTGGATGGAAGCTTAGAGAGGGGTAGAGATGTGGAGGGCGCACTTTAATGCCCATGGCCCCAACCAGATTCCAAGCCTCCCTTTGCTTTCTGTGAGGGAGATAGAGGAGTGTCTAGGTGGTAGTGTATAGAGGAGGACTAAATAGAAATTATAAAGAATGAGACACTGTAAGCCATGTGCTGGTGGTTCATGCCTGTCATCCTGGCTACTCTGGTGGCTGAGATCCAGAGGATCTCATTTCCCAGCCCAGGCAGGAAATTCCCATGAGAGTCTCATCCACAATCTCCAAACCGAAATGGCGCCATGGCTTAAAAGGTACAGAACTGGCCTTGAACAAAAATCATCATCAGGGACAGTTCCCAAGCCCTGAGTTCAAGCCCCTCAGCAAAAACAACAATAACAACAACAACAACAAACCCAGAAAGACACCCCTTGCCTGCAAGTGATGCTGAAGCAATGGGGGTCTTGTTGTTTGGAGACCAGATGCTAGCCTAAGTGTACAGAAATTTCTAAAACTCTCCAGTTTTGCCCCAGTGTGAAGTCACAGAAGGATGGGCGTTGCCTTACCAACAACTCCAGAGGTCGTGGCCTGTCTTAGGCAGGGAGTGGGCTAATGGGAACAGGGATGGGAAGGTAGTGTCAATTATATTCCCTCCATTCATGGAAATATAGTTTTGGATGCTGGTGTCAAAGTCTGAAGTGAAGGGTTGCATGTGGTTTGTAGCCTGACAAGTTGGGTTTCACCTGGCTATAAGAACGTAACTGAAGCCGGGTGCTGCCAGTGTCTCACAACTGTTATCCTAGCTACTCAGGAGGCTGAGACCTGAGGCTTGCAGTACAAAGCCAGCTTGGGCAGGAAAGTCTGTGAGATTTTTATCTCCAATGAACCACCAGAAAACCGGAAGTGGTGCTGTGGCTCTAGTGTTAGAGCACGCACTTTCAGCTGAAGAACTGAGGGACTGGGTGCAGGCCCATAGTTCAAACCCCATGACTGATAACTAAAAATAAGGGGGATGAGTTTTCTGCATAGAGTTGTGTACAGTAGGAAATGCCATGCTGTGTTATGAGCCATTCCAGATGTGTGAGAGGCTGAGATTTTTCTACAGTTTGTGTGAGGACGGTAGTGCCATCTTCTCGGGGTTTGGCATGTTCTGGTGCTCAGGGACTGATGAGGCCTTGAGTTACCCCTATGTGTGTGTGGTGTGTGTGTGTGTGTGTGTGTGTGTGTGTGTGTGTGTGTGTGTGTGTGTGTGTGTGTGTGTGTGTGTATTTCCCTCATCTTTCTCTGTGCCCTTCCTAAGTGCCTGTCTTCCTCTACCTGATCTCGGATGTTGCCCCTCTTCCATTACAACCTTGCATTTAGCCCCCTGTCAGGGTCTACAATGAGTCCTAAATTGCCAGAGAACTGCATAGTCCAGCTTTTCATTGGAGCCCAAGTCCGGCTATCCATATCTTTGGCCACCTCCAGGGGATTCTGGGTCAGCAGGGCCAGCTGGCATAGGTTCTCCCTTATCTCTGGAGGGGTGGGGTTCAGTCATGGGATGTCTTGTCCTTTTCCTCAGCTGGGCCTCTGGCTGCATGTCCCTCCCAGCAGGCTGGCAGTGGAGTGGGGGAAGAGTGGTTGCCAATGGCTCTGACCAACTTGAGCTTGATAGCTGACTGAAGGTTGCCCAAGCACGAAGGATCTTGGGCTCCATAGGAGGTGAGGCCCAGGTGGCTTGGAAGTATTTGCTGTTGTCTAGGAAATGTCAACGAACATTATGACAGCCAAGTCTATCTCCCAGCCCCAGCTAGACCTCTCAGGTCCTTCTAGACAATTCCGGATACCCAGAATACAGAGGCACAGACTTAAGATTCCAGGGCCAGTGAACAGGGGGATGAGAGACTGATATGCCCAGTATCTCAATGTTCTGGGGCATTAGCCTTGACCTGTTTATGCCTTCCTTGTGTAAGTTCACTTCTTAACCCGTAGCTGGCCACACACCGGCCATTTGTAGAAGTGCTATAGAAGTGGCAGGAGTAAAAGTGAGATCTATGATGACCAAAATCTGGATTTATGGTCTGTGGGGGGTGGGGAAGGCAAAGGGTGTCTATTACAAAAAAATCTCAGAGCTGGAACTCAGGGCCTAGGCACTGTCCCTGAGCTAACACTCTACCACTTGAATCACAGATCACTCTTCACCTTTTTTAGTAGTTAGTGGAGAGAAGAGTCTCACAGACTTTCCTGCTTGGGCTGGCTTCAAGCTACCATTCTGAGAGCTCAACCTCTTGAGTCGCTGGGATTGCTGGTATGAGCAACTGGCTCCAGTTGAGGATGACAGTGGATGCATGTGCTTGTGTGCGTGTTTGCGTACATGTGTGCATGAGTGTGTGCATATGTGTGTGTGTGTGTGTGTGTGTGTGTGTGTGTGTATTTACCAGGACTTGAACTCAGAGCCTAGGTGGTATCCTTTAGCTTGTTTGCACAAGGTTGGTACTCTACCACTTGAACTAGGGTATCTCTGCTTCCCAGCTTTTGGTGATTCATTGGAGAGAAAAGTCTGCCCAGGCTAGCTTTGAATCTTGATTGATCCTCAGGTGTCAGCCTTGCGTAGCTAGGATTATAGGCATGAGCCACTGGCACCCAGTTGCAAGGTTGTCTTTTCATGCGCTCTTCTGTTCTTACAGCTGTCTACTTGCCCTGGCCTAGATCTCTGACCTCCACTTTAGCTCCCAGTATCCTGTGACAGTGTGGAGAACATAAACCTCTAACATGATCCAATTTCTTTGTACTCATGGGAGGGTATGTTTCTTCTGTAGCCTTGGGAAGGAGGGTAGCAGTAGATGTGTGCTCAGCTGGGGGAGAGGTAATCTGTTTCAGCCAAGAAGGAAAGTGTTTCCAGATCCTAATAGCTCATGCCCTCCTAGTCCAAGCTCCTCAGGAGTCTGAGATCTGAGGATTGCCATTCAGAGGCAGCCCAACTAGAAATGTCTGTGAGAATCTCCTCTGCAACTAGCCACCGAAAAGCTGGAAGAAAAGCTGTGGCTCAAGTGGTAGAGTGCTAGGCCTGAATGAAAAAGGTGAGGGACAGAGTCCAGGCCCTGGGTTCAAGCCCTAGTACCAAGATGTGTGCACGTGTGTGCATGCATACATACATACACAGACACACAGACATACACTCACACACACACACACAAAAGAAGGTGGTAATGATGAGCTCAGCTAGAAAACTGGTAGCACTCCTGAGGCATAGTCATAGTAAACTCTCAAGGCAGATCAAGTACTATTTCCCTAATTCATTCTTGGGCTGAGGGGTCTGGGTCATGGCAGTAAGTTCCATGGAACCTGCCCCTCTATCCATGCATGGGGCCACAGGACCAAGGGAAGTCACTATGGATGCTCGTTTGTAGTCAGCTCACAATTGCCCCGAGCACAGGTGAGGAAAGTAAGGCTCTGAGCCCTGTGACTCCTGGGATAGAGACTGCTACCAGCAGCAGCCTGCTAGCTGTAGATACCTGAGACTACAAGTCTTTCATGAGCCCAACTCAACACCCGCTCAAGGTGTGCCTGAAAGATTCACACTCTTGTGATACTCGAGTGAGTGGGCATTACCTGCTGTGCCATCTTGCAGCTCCTGCCCCTTCTGGCTCAGAACCTTGGTTTGAGAGGTCGATTTTTTGCTCAGATCTACAGTGCAGCCATGAGAGATGCCATTCTGATGAACAGATTAATGATCTCCGTGCTCACGGCTCGAACCTTCTCTGATACTGTGGCCTGCTCTGTAGGCAAAGGCCTCCAAATAGGCTGCTCTCAAGACTTGTAGGACACCTAGAAATTGGGATACCCTCAGTGGCCCACTGTAAAGTACTCTCCCTAGAGCCACAGAGTTAGGTCCAAGCAGGCCAGGTGCTGGTCATGGGACTTGAACTCTGGGCTTGGGGCTGTCCCCCAGCTGTTCGGATTACCACTAGAGCCACAGCACCACTTCTGGTTTCCTGGAGGTTCCTTGAAGATCAGAGTCTCCTGGACTTTCCTGCCTGGGCTGGCTTTGAACCGTGATCCTCACATCTCAGCCTCCTGGGGAGCTAGGAGGACAGGTGTGAGCCAACGGTGCCTGGCTGATCTGGCCTTTCACCACAGTAGACTAGGAGCTTCTGAAAGCTTTTCTTTATTTTTTTAGGTGCCAGTACTGGAGCTTGAACTCACGGGTTAGGCTCTGGTCTCTTAATTTTTTTCCCTCAAGGTTAGCACTCTGCCACTTCAGCCACAGCTCCATTTCGGGCTTTTGGTAGTTCGTCGGCAAGAAGAGTCTCACTAACTTTACTCCCCTGGGCTGGCTTGACTCACGATCTCTATCTCAGTCTCCTGAGTAACTAGGATTTACAGGGGTTGAGCCACTGGTGGCATTGGGCTAGAAGCTTTTCTTAAGCAAGTGTTCTTCCCTGCATTTGCCCTGACTCCTCCAGCAAAGGAGGTCGGAGGGTCAGTGGCTGTGAAAAATAAGCTTCCAACCACAGGAAATGGCTGGGGTCTCTGGTAAAAAGTCAACTAATCTTCCCCCTGGGCCCCATTCTGGGACCCCACCCTCTACCCTACCTGTGACACAAGAACAAATATTGACCCAGCTTTGAATGTCCTACCAGACTTGTCTGAAGCCACAGAACCTTCATTCCACCCACACCATTTGCTCTACACCACGCCTCAGGACCTTTGCCCATGTTGTACCTTCTGCCTGAGGCCCTCTGTCCTGAATCCACATCTTAGAACTCCTGTGGAATTTTGGCATTGGTTATGTCACCTCGGGAGCAAGTCTTTCCTTCCCTTCTCCCTCTTTTTTTTTAATATTGAGTTTCTAGAGATGGAACTTGTGCAGGCTGACTGGCAAATGCTCTATCTTGGGCTGTGTGTGTGTGTGTGTGTATGTGTGTGTGTCTGAGTGTGTGTGTGTGTGTGTGTGTGTGTGTGTGCGTGTGTGTGTGCATGTGTGTGCCAGTCCTGGTGTTTGAATTCATGGCCTGGATGCTATCCAATCCCTGAGCTTTTGTGCTCAAGTCTAGCGCTCTACTACTTGAACCAAAACTTTACATCTGGCTTTTTGGGTGTTTAATTAGAGAAAAGTCTCTCATATAGACTTTCTTGCTTGCAATTGGGATCATCAGATCTCACCCTCCTGAGTAGCTAAGATTACAGGGGTGAGCCACCAGCACCTGTCCTCTACCTCTTATCTATAACCTCAGCCCTCCTCTGAGTCCCAGAGCAAAATATCACACCAGGATGAATTTTTTTCTTTTTGACAGTCTTGGGGATTGACCTCAGGGTCTTGGCATACCCTTGAGCTTCATTTGCTCAAGGCTATCACTCCATCACTTAAGCCACAGTACCACTTTCGGCTTTTTCTGTTTCTGTGGTACTGAGCAATCGAACACAGGGTTTGTGCATGCGGGCTAGGGTAAGCACTTTAGCACTAAGCCACAATCTCAGTCCAAGGTTCCCTTCTAATGGGAGTTATGAGGGTGGGGTTTATTGACTTACCCCCTTTGGTGTGGAAAGATCTATTTCATATCTTTGCCATTATTTGGGACCAGCCTGTGACTCAGCAATGAGGAACGATAAATGAGTGTTAGCCACAGGCCTCAGAAGTCTAGGCTCACGTCCTAAAGAAGGATAGAGAATATGGAGCCCGAACCTTTGACAACTCCTACAGCCTAGGAACTATGCTTTCCCTGGAGGCAGTGGCTGGCTGCATGGTGTCCCAATGGGACACCTCGGCCAGAACATAAGGCTTCAGTTCTTAAATGGCAGAGAAGGATGTTTTGTTCATGTTGCCTGCTCAGACTTTGTACTCTCTGAGGGCTTGTCCCAGCTTGCCCACGTTGGGGGGCTGGGCATGGGCAACCTGCAGAATGCCCATTGTCCATACACAGATACTTGAAGTTATTGCCTCCTTTTTTATTTTTGGCAGGTCCAGGGTTGTACTATGAGCCTAGGCTCTGTCCCTGAGCACCTTTTGCTCGAGAGTAGTGCTCTGCCCTTGAGCCACAGCCCCATGCATGGGTTTTTTCCCCTGCGATCTCTTAGAAAGAAGAGTGTCATTGACTTTCCCACCCTGGTTGAACTCAAATTGGCATTCTCCGCATCTTGGCCTCCTGAGGAGCTAGGATTACAGGCAGGAGCCACTGGCACCTTGCTTACATTTCTTCTTCTTTTACTTTTTTTTAATGGTAACAATCTGAAGTCTTCATGTGGTCATTATAATTAAACTACCCAGGCCTGGAGTTTGAATGCTAGGACTGCCACCCACAAAAGGAAGGAGAGCCTGACAAACTTATTCCTGTTCATGTGAATGCTTATGGAGTGTTATTAATGTAACGATAAATGTGCAGTGGATTCATGACCCTATTTTAGAATGCCACACAAAAATTATTAGGTTTATGTTTTCCATTCTAGCACCATGGTATAATTAAGGATATTGATTAATTTTTAATTAATGCTTTTATAAGTATTCAACCCGGATACTTCATTAAATGGAGGCAAAATTTATTAACTATTAATTGGTAATAACATATATGATTTAATATCCTGACATTCCCACTCTCTGTATATGTATATATATATGTGTATATATATATATATATATATATATGTGTGTGTGTGTGTATGTTTATGTCTATCTATCTACTTCAATCTACATATTTATCAACGTATGCAGACATACATACATATATATGTATATATATGTATATATACATATATATATGGGGCACTACTTTGGCTTGATCATAGGTCCTCAGAACTTCCTGGCAGCTCAGTTTTCAGGAGGCTGTTCTGCTAAGTCTGTGACCCTATTTATGGATTTGGCATTGTAGACTGTGAGATGAAATCCCAGCATGGCCAAAAATTTATTCGTGGAGTAAGAAGTCAATTTTGACACATTATTTACCTTTTCTGTGAAAGTCCTTTGTCAGTATGATGTAAAATCCATATGCAACTATACCCTATATGATATGATGTAATAAAGGAAATGTTACATGTGTATATATTAAATACTAAATAAATAAGAGTAATAAATGTCATATGTAGTAACCCATGTATGTAAATAGATCTCATATATTAATATTACTTTTTCCCGTTCTGGGGCTTCAATTCAGGCCATGGGAACTGGTCTGAATTTCCTGTCTTCAAGGACGGTGAGCCTTTCTTCTTCACCCAGACCCTGAGTGCAAATCCAAAGCCTACTAGAGAATCCAAAAAAATCCAAAGCCTACCAGGGCCTTTTTATTATTATTATTATTATTATTATTATTATTATTATTATTATTATTATTTTGGCTAAGCACGGGGCTTGAACTCGGGTCTTGGCATCTCTGCCACAGTTGGTGGTGGTATCCTAAGGCCCGAGTTCAAATCTTGGGGTGGAAAAAAAAATAAAAAACTGTAAAGGAGAAGCCTAAAACTGAGAAGTTCAAGTAGGTAGTTGTCCTTTTTTTTCCCTTTGTATTGTGACCCTCCTGGGTCTAATGGACAAGGCCCAGAAAGCATACATTATCTTGCATTGCTGATGTTTGGGGGGTATTAGGGAAGCCTTAGCCAAAACCAGCAACTTAGGTCTGGAGGTCGAATCCCAGGACTGCCACTAACGAATGGAGATTCTCAGAAACCTATTCCAATATATACCCATACGAATGGAATGTTATAAAAGTAATAATTAAATTAGTAGTTAGTATACGATATTATGAAATTATACACAATTATACAATATTGACTAATTTTCAACTAATACTTTAGTATGTATTCAATCATGAAACTTAAAAAAGGAAGGAATAATTTAATTGCCAATAATCAGTATTAATATTGTATATGCAATTTCATAATATACAGACATCGCTCTCTCTTATTTTGTACATATAGATCTATTTGTTTATCTACCAATCTATACATTTATATGTTCATACAATTGTCACTCCTGGGGCTTAATGATAGAATGTTCGCCTAGTAAGTACAAAGCCCTGCATTTGATTCCTCACTACTGTGTACACAAAAAAAATCCAGAAGTGATGCTGTCACCCAAGCAGTCAAGCACTAGCTTTGAGCTTAAAAACATAGGGCCTGTGTCTAGACCCTTACTCAAGACCCAGGACTGGCACCAAAAAGTTAGAATGTTCTGACTGCAACAATGTAAGTATAGTACTACAAATACCTCATCACAAGTATAGGACTACAAATACCTCATCACAGAACAAACTGAGAGTCTGGTGCTGAGAGCTGCCATCTAACCTGACAAAATGTCCCATGATACTATTATCTTATATTCACCACTTAGAAACTTGAAGTGGAAGCTGGGCATCGGTGACTCATGCCTGTCATCCTAGCTAATCAGGAGGCTGAGAGATGAGGATTATGGTGCAAAGCCAACGTGGGCAGGAGATTCCTTGAGATGCTTATCTTCAATGAACCACCAGAAAGGCTGAAGCGCACTGTAGTTCAACTGGTAGAGCACCAGACTTGTGCTGAAGAGCTCAGAGACAGCACCGAGGCCCAGACTTGAACTCCTTCAACTTACAAGAAAGAAGGAAACTTGAAGTGGAGTGCTGGGAACTTGTGTTAAGAGGAGAGTGCTTTGCATGTATGAAACCCTGGGTTTGAATCCTAAGTAACACATCCCTAGAAAAAAAGTCTGAAGTGGCTTTCTGGCTCAAGTGGTATACTTGAACAGGTGAAACAGGTACAATGCTCATGTCCTGAGTTCAAGGTCCAGGACTAGTGTATGCACACATACACAAACACACACACACACACACACACACACACACACACAAACACAAACACAGAGCAGAAGTGAAGTTGTGACACAAAATGGTAAAGCACCTGGATTCTGCTCTGAACTCATGGTCATCATCCTGGCCCTGTGTTCAACCCCAAAACCTAGCCACCCAAGGCCTGACTAGGAGAGGACAAAGGTTTCAAAACCTGATAAGCTTCACCAGACCTAGATGACCGGAAGCATTGTGATTTTGCACAAGTGCTTAGATTTACCTAACTTCCAGAATCTTAGGGAGGCATCACCATTGCCAATTAGGAATCTTTTCATTAGGTTCAGCTCCCTAGTTGTTTGCCAGAAGGACTTGAATTATTGAAGCAGTTTGTTTCAACATTGGAACATAGTCTCACAAAGACAGGACAAGTGCAGGGAACTTGGCCTGCCACAGGAGGTAGCACAAATGAAGGCTTCCTGTCAAAACAGAGCACTGGGGAGAGATTTGTTGGGGTACAAAGAGGCCTTTTTCTCCTGGCCTTCAGAGCCCATCGACACTCATCCTCACTAATTGCCCCTGATAAATTGTTTGTTATACAGCTGTATAGCAGTGAAACTTTTTGTCTGCCTGTTCCAACAGTGAGGCAGACATCCTCCAGCAACCTGGGGTGCGCAGAAACCCTCAGGATAACCTGGGAACTGTGAGGGGAGCCCCGGACCATGCACTGTCTTGAAAACACTGTCTGTGCTATGAAATCATTGTATTCAAAGCAAATTTCCTAGCTGTGTGCCTTTCTTCATAGCAACCTTGTATGTTCACCAATAGAAATACATGCATACACACACAGACACATGGAGTTAATAGCTCTTTTTTGTGACTTTTTAATGGCTTTTTGTAATGGCTTTTTTTTTTTTGAAAATTGAACTGTGAGCCTAGACATTGTCCCTGAGCTCCTTTTGCTGAAGGAAGCACTTTATTGTCTTAAACCATGATTACCATAGGCTGGGATACAGCATTTACACCCACAGGTGACCCGGGGATACTAGAACCCGAGTTCAACTCCCAGCACTGGCAAAAATACATCAAACCAAAAAAAAAAGAAAAAACGGAGGAAGAAAAAAGACAAGAAGTTTTACATAACCATTTTACCTCTTTTTCCTTGGAACTGTGACCATCCTGTGTCTCAATGACTGGGCTGGAAAATTGTATGTCACCTTGCATGGCCTAAGGCTCGTGGGCTGTTAGTGAAGCCTGAGCCCAACAGAGACACCTGGGCCCTGAGTTCCATGTTCCTGGGACTGCCACCTACACAGAGCTGAAGATCCTAGGAGACTCGTTCCTATTTATAGGAACACTAATAGAATGTTTGACATATACTAATTTAATTAATAATTAGCTAGTCTTTCTATTATAAGATTGTAACCAATGAATATAAGTCATTGATTAATTTAATTAGTACATTATTAAGTCTTCTACCATGAGTAATTAATGGAGGCATAGTTTTAGAACAAATAATTGGTAGTAATAGAATATATAAAAATAAGATATAGACAGACATCACTTTATGTAGAGTTATACACTAGAATCTACATAAATGTCTGTCTATATATATACATTTATTTATAGCTGAGTATACATATGTAAATACACACACAGCAATCTACACATCTATCTGTTTATGTATTGGCCACTCCTAGGCCTTGATCTCAGGTCCTCAAATTTGCTCACCAACTTCACTTGCATCAGACTGTTGTGCTAACATTAACCCATTCATGAAGTGGGCCTTCTAGGCCTGGAGTTCAAATCACAGAACTGCCAAAAATTTAATCCTGGTGGAAAAAGCCAATTGTCTCACTTGTTTTCCTTATCAGTGAAAGTCCTGGGTTTCAGGAATGATGTATTAATACATAGGCAAATCTATGTCCTATGTAATAGGATGTAAAAAATGTTATGTGAAATCATACTTATTAAATAGATAAAAATAAATAAAACACAAAATAAAATGAATAACTAAACTAACCACAATATGCAATTAACTTGCATGTAAATATAAATCATATATTTAAAATGTATATGAATATTATTTTATTTCGAGTGCTAGGACTTGAATTCATGCCCTGAGAACAGGTTTGACTTTCTTGTCCTCCAGCACAGTGAGCTTCCCGTTCCCCCACAATGCTGCAGATTTACCCAGACCGTGAGTTCAAATCTCAGGCCTGACAGAAAAAATGGCATGAATTCCAAGCCAAGGATCCTCATAATTTTTAAAATATTTTAATGTATGTATGTATGTATTTATTTTTGTTTTGTCAAGCACAGGGCTTGAACTCAGGTAGTGGCAACTCTGCCTCAGCTTTGATCAGTCTAGGCTGAGGTGCAGCCACTGTACCCACAACTGAACCTGAGTTTCTCGGCCCCAAAGACTGATAGGAAAAACAATGAAAAGACAGGTAAAAATCCGGCAACTTGCAGATGGCTCCGGTTTTACATTTGCTTTCTTTGCAAGGTAACCTTCCTGGATTTCAATGACATGTCTGAAAATTGTTTGTAACCTGGCATTTCTGAAGGTTGGCGGGCTACTAGGGAAGCCATAGGCCAACTCAGCAACATATACCCTGTGTTAGAAGCCCATTCCTGTCCCCTACCAATGGAGGGAAATCCTAAGAGTCTCATTCCTATTGATAGTAATACTGATGGAAGGTTATGAATGTCAAGGTTGAATTAGTTGTTCCTGAAAGATACTACTATAAAATTAAACAGAATGATTTTAGGAGGCCGATGGATTTTAGTGAATATTTTCTGACACATTAAAAGAATACTTTTAGTTCCATGGATGGAATAGTTTCAGGACAGTGGTTGATTCAATTAAAAATTTATTAAGGATGGAAACAGTCATATTAATTACATGGAGGCATAATAAATACCCAAGAGTTGGTAAGAATGTAGTATATATAACTGAAGAATGTATAGAAACCTCTGGCACTCTATAAAGATCTATATTTATTTGTTTTTTTTTTCAGGGCTTTTTTTGTGAGAATACTGTACAGAGGAGTTACAATTACATGGTCAAGATAAGGAGTACATTTCGTATCAAGCATTGTTGCCTAATCTTTGTTTCCCTTCCCATCCCTTCCCATACTACTCCCCTCCCCCCACCATCTCATTGTTGCAATGGGTCCACCTGTATCCCTTCCCCGCCACAAATTATACCAACATCAAATACAGTGAAAGCAGGGGTTATACCGTGGGGAAGGGACATACATTGCAACATAGAAATCATCTTATAAATATGTTAGAAACAATTGCATGAAAGGCAAAAACAAAAACAAAAAAAAATTTGAATACTTATCTTGGGGTTCATTCCCCTAACATCAACTTATGTGACCTTTTCTGCTTGACACAGACATATGCCAGTTATTGCATATACGGGAAACCATGGTACCTATGTTTATTTGGGCATGGCTTACTTCACTTAATATAATTTTTTCCAAGTCTTTCCATTTCCTAACAAATGGGGCAATGTCATTCTTTCTGATGGAGGCATAGAATCCATTGTGTATATATACCACATTTTCTTGATCCATTCATCTACTGAGGAGCATCTGGGTTGGTTCCATATCTTAGGTATGGTAAACCAGCAATAAACATAGTTGTGCTGGTAGCTTCAGTATGGTCTTGTTTGTGATCATTTGGGTAAATGCCCAAAAGTGGGATTGCTGGGTCATTGGGGAGCGCTATGTGGAGTCTTTTGAGGAACCTCCATACTGCTTTGTGTACTACCATCTGTATGTCAATCTGTTCTTATTTTGTCAACCCCTAGGTCTCGATCTCAGTGCTGGGAACTGCTTGTCAGCTCCATCTGCCCCATGCTGGCCGAGCTGACACTCAGGAATTCATAAATTTTGCCTTGTAGGCTGTGAGTTCAGATGCCAGCACTCACAAAAATTGAAGCGGGGAGTAAGAAGCACAGGGTAACACATGCTTTCCTTTTCTGTGAACGTCCTGGGTGTCAAGTGTCAAGTTTCATACATAGGCAAATCTATATCCTATGTAATAAATGTAGTAAATATTCCATGTGCAATAAGTCAATAAAATAAACGGTAAATAAATGAATAAAACAGAAAATTAAATGAATGACTACAATAAGCACAATATTGAGTCAACATACAGGGCTCGATCTCAGGGCCTGGCAACTGCCTGGCAGATGAATTGGCTAGAGGCTGCTGTGCTGACAACCACCCATTCATGAACTGAGCTTTCTAGGCTCTGAGTCAAGATCCTAGCAATTGCAAAAGTATAATCTTGGAGTAAGAAGCTGAGCGGGACCCATGTTCTCCTTTTCTTTGAAAGTGCTCAGGTAGGATGTATAATTCGGGTGCAAATCTATATACTATGTAATAGGATGTCATAAAGGTAAGAAATGTCATAGGTGGAATAATTGTCACTAAAATAAATGAAAAACAGATTGAATTAGTAGTGAATCATTCTGGAATAAAATTAGATTCAATAATTATAGGAGGTGGATTAAGTTTAATTAATACTTTATTAAGCATTAACAGAATAAAAATTAAGTAGAGATATAATTAAATACCTAATTATTGAAAGTAACACATGATGTATAATTTAACTATATATAGACATCTATCTCATTCTATAAAATATGTAATTTTATGTATGGTTGTATGTACATATATGATAAACAACAACAGGATATTGAGTAATTATTAATTAATGATTTATTAATTGTTCAACTGAAACATATCATTAAATGGAGACATGATTTAATACCTAAAAATTGTTAGTAATATTATCTATAATTAAATAATATACAGACATCTCTCTGTGTATATAATATTTATATACAGGAATCTCTAAGTCCTTCACAGGTGCATTCTTTCATCAGGTCCTTGTAAGAGCTCCACAACTGAGATGAATATGCAGACAAGAATATTGAGGCTCAGATATGTCCCCATGGCAGGGACAAAAATTATGTATTACTGAAAACTAGGGAGTTGTCTCCTTCAGACAATTGGTTTTTTTTTCTTTTTTTTTTTTCACAGTCATGAACCTTGAACTTGGGGCCTAGCCACTGACCCTTACCTCTTGGGCACATGGCTAGCATTCCACCACGTGTAGCCAAGGACCCCCTTGCCACCTAGGGGTCAATAGCTGAGGATTGTCATCCCGCCTTCTCAAGATGCTGAGATCTGAGGATCTGGGTTTCAAACTATCCCAGACACAAAAGGTCCCATGAGACTGTTATCTCCAATTCACCACTAACAAACCTGAAGTTGAAGCTGGGTGCTTGTCGCTCATGCCTGTCATACTAGCTTCTCAGGAGGATGAGATCTGAGTATCATGGTTTAAATCTAGCCTGGGGAGGAAAGTCGTTGAGGCACTTAGCTCCAATGGACCACCAGAAAACATGAAGTGGTGCTTTGGCTCAAGTGGTAGGGCATAAGACTTGAGCTGAGGAGCTCAGGCACAGCATCCAGTCCCAGACTTCAACTCCTACAACCAACAACAACAAAAAAGACAGAAACAAACTAACAAACCTGAAGTAGAGGGCTGGGAATGTGCCTTAGGGGTGGAGTGCTTTGCAACTATGAAACCCTGGACTTTATTTCTCAGGACCACAACACTAGAAAAAGGCTGCAGTGGCTCTGTGGCTCAATCAGGAGAGGGCTATCCTTGTACAAGAGAAACTAGGTACATTGCTGAGTTCCAGCTCTAGGACTGGTGTATGCGCACTCATACAGACACACAGACACACACACACACACACAGACACAGACACACACACGAAAACACACACACACAGACCAGAGTTGAAGTCGTGAGACAAAATGATAAAGCCTTGGGCTTCTGCACTGAGCTCATGGTCAGCACCCAGACCTTGTGTTCAACCCCAAAACCTAGCCACCAAGGACCTAACTAGGAGAGGTCAAAAGTTTCAATATCTGATGAGCTTGACCAGCCCTAGATGACAGGAAGCTTTGAGATATCCGACATGTGCTTGGATTTCCCAAGCTTCCAGAAACATAGGAGAGGCATCATAGGCCCATCATCTCCAACAATGAAATATTCCATTAGGTTCAGTGCCCTAGTTGTCTGCCAGAAGGACCCCTGAATTATATTGAGCACTGTATCTGAACACCGGAATATAGTCTCACAAAGGCAGCATAAGTTCACAGGACTTGGCCTGCTATGGGAAGTGGTACAAATGAAATCTTCCTGTCAAAACAGGGCACTGGGGAAAGAGATCATGTGGGATACAAAGAGGTCTTTTTCTCCTGGCCTTCAAAGCCTGCCCACACTCATCATTACTAACTGACGTAGATGGAATTGTTTGTTAAACAGCTGAACAGGAGTGAGGCCATTTGTCTGCATATCCAGACAATGAGAGAGACTTCTTCCAGCAGGCCTAGGATGCAGAGAAACAATGAGAGAGACTTCTTCCAGCAGGCCTGGGATGCAGAGAAACCCTCAGGTTACACTGGCAACAGTGAGGTGAGCCCCAGAACATGCACTGTCATGAAAGCACCCTCTGTGTTATGAAATCATTGGATTGAAAACAAATTTTCTAGACTGGTGCAATTCATAATAGCTACTCTGGAGATTCACCTATAGGAATATGTCCATATACACAGAGACATGGAGGTACAGGTTCTTTTCAAGGGGGCAGGAACTGGGGTTGAACTATGAGCCTAGGCATTGTCCCTGAGCTCCTTTTGCTCAAGGGTATTGCATTAACCTTGAATCACCTCCCCACTTCTAGGTTTTTCTGTGATGTCTTAGAAATAACCGTGTCATGGATTTTCCTATGCTGGCTGGATTCAAACTATGATTCTGTACATCTCAGCTACCTGAGGAGCAGCGATTATAGTCAGCCTCCACTGACTCTTGCCTTTCTTTTCTTCTTCATTTTTTAATCTGTACAATCTGATTTCTTAACAGAGTCATTCTAGTGGTTTGATTTTATAAGTAAGCTATTCCAATGTTCTTTATAGCTGCTTTCTCTGAGAAGGATTTTCTCCCCTCATCTCTTCTGATCACAGGTTTGAAGGCAAAAGTGAGAAATGAGTATCACAGGATTTGGCAGCTAATGTCCACCTTACATGCCAGTTCTGTCACTTAGCATTGAGCTGCAGTGAATTTACCGTCTAAGGATGAGAGAACTGAAAGCTGGAGCAATCCTCATACTGTCTGCATTGCTCCTTTTGCGTATAAAATGATCTAATAATTATGAATGTTGTGTGTCTCCAATCTTAATTATCTAGAACACAGTGGAAGCGTCTGAATGTTTCTGTTTTTCTCTAGTACATCCCGAGATTTAGACTAAGGTTTTGGGTGGAGGGGTTTCTCAGTGTATGCCTGGGAAAGCTGCTTGCACTCTCCTGGGGAGATCACAATTCAAAGTCAGCCCGAGCAAAAAAGTCTGTGAAATTCTTATTGCCAAAAAACCACCAGAAAACCAGATGGAACAGTGTCCGAGAGGGTAAAGCTCCAGCTTTGAGAGAGAAAGCCTAGCAGGAGACAAAGGCCAGACCAGGCAAGAAAGCCTGGGAGGCACTTATGTCCAATTAATGACCAGATGGCTGGAAGTAGAGCTATGGTGGTGGTGAAGCTTCAGCCTTGTACGAAACAGCTGAGGTATGCATTGGGCCCTGTGTTTAAGCACTGGGATGGCTTCTCTTTTCAAAAAGAGAAGGACAAGATTATGTATCAGTGCACTTACTACTTATGTGTGTATAGTACCTCCCTGAGTGCAAACAGATCGTATGCAATGGTTCTCCTATTATTTACTGGTTCACTTTTCAGATATGCTAATGGCATATACTGCACCATACTCTTCATTTCAGGCCCATGGCTTTTCTCTTCCAGGGTTCCAGGCCTGTGTCCTTATATGATGCACACTTAAGTTATCAGCAGTTTTATTTACATTTTATTATGAGGTCCATGCAGGAACAGACACAAATCAGACAGGGGAACAGAAGATAATTTTTTTTGAAATAACTAGTATTCACAACTCCAAATGGATCAAAGACCTCGAAGTCAAAGCAGACACTCTGAAAACATTACAGGATGGAATAGGAGAAACCCTAGGTCTCCTTGGCACAGGCCGAAATTTTCTGAATATAGACCCGGAAACACAACAAATCAAAGAAATGTTGGATAAATGGGATTGCATGAAGTTGCAGAGCTTCTGCATGGCAAAAGGCATAGCTAGCAAGATCAATAGAAAGCCCACAGATTGGGAGAAGATCTTCACTAGCCATACAACGGACAAGGGTCTCATATCTAAAATATACTTGGAATTCAAAAAATTAAATCCTCCAACAACAAATCCTCAAAGAAACAACTGCCCAATAAATAAGTGGGCTAAAGACTTAAAGAGAAACTTTTCTGAAGAAGAAAGAAGGATGGCCAATAGACACATGAAGAAATGCTCAACATCCCTAGCCATAAAGAAATGCAAATCAAAACAACATTGAAATACCACCTCACTCCAGTTAGAATGGCAAAAATCAAGAACTCTAACAACAACAGATGCTGGAGGGGATGTGGACAGAAGGGAATCTTACTTCATTGTTGGTGGGAATGTAAACTTGTTCAACCACTTTGGAAAGCAGTATGGAGGTTCCTCCAAAGCCTTCACATAGAGCTCCCCTATGACCCAGCAATCCCACGTTTGGCCATTTACCCAAATGTTTACAAACAAGACCACACTAAAGCTACCAGCACAACTATGTTTATTGCAGCATTATTTACCATAGCTAAGATATGGAACCAACCCAGATGCCCCTCAGTAGATGAATGGATCAAGAAAATGTGGTATATATACACAATGGAATTCTATGTTTCCATCAGAAAGAATGACATTGCTCCATTTGTTAGGAAATGGAAAAACATGGAAAAAATTATATTAAGAGTAGTAAGCCAAGCCCAAAGAAACATAGGTCCCATGGTTTCCCTTATTTGCAATATCTAGTGTATGTATGAGTCAAGCAGAAAAGGTCAGATAATGTGATGTTAGGAAAATGAACCCTTAGATATGTATTTTAATGTTTTTTTCTTTCATGCATTTTTTTCTAACGCATTTATAAGATTATCTCTTTGTTGCTTTGTATGTCCCTCCCCCACAGTATAACCCCTGCCTTCACCATATTTGATGTCAATATAACTTGTGGAGGAGATGGGGAAAAACAAGTCATTTAAGGAAATAGGTGGACCTGCTGCAACAATGAGAAATACAAGTTGTCATGTCGAAAATGAGCTTTACAACGTTGGTGTGGGGGGGGGGAGAGTTGTCTGGAGGGGTGGGCGGAGGAGGCTGGGAAGGAATGTGAAGGGTAAACAAAAAAAGAGGCTGCAATGCTTGATAGGAAATGTGCGCATTATCCTGCTCATGTAATTGTAGCCCGTCTGTACAGTATGTTCACAAAAAAATATAAAAAAAATGGTAATATATATATATATATATATATATGTATATATAAAGAAATAACTAATATTCAGAAAATTAAATTTGGGGATGTAAAATGATGGTATACTTATGTAAAAACTACCATGAAGGAAAAGATGGGGTTGCGGACTTGGATTACTGAAAGAATGTTGGCCAAGCATGCAAGAAGCCCTGGGTATGATTACTCAGTATCACATACACAGAAAAAGCCAGAATTGATGCTTTGGCTAGACCTGGCAAACAGAAACCTACGTAGGTAGGTAGGTAGCTAACTAGGTACGTAGGTAGGTAGATAGATAGATAGATAGATAGATAGATAGATAGATAGATAGATAGATAGATAGATAGATAGATAGATAGATAGATAGATAGATAGATAGATAGATAGATAGATAGATAGATAGATAGATTGACAGACAGACACATACATACATACATACATACATACATACATACATACATACATACATACATACATACATACTACATAGATACATAGACAATAGATAGATAGAAAAAAGATAAATAGAAAGAAAAATAGATAGAAAGAAACATGATAGATTAACCTGGTCTTGGATGTCAGGAGGAATGAAGGGAACAATTCCCAGTCATGATGCCTTCTTCAGTGTTCCGGCCACCAACTTCACCTTCACACAACCACAGTGCAGGAAGACTGTCTCTTTAACACTTCTCAGGCAGCCAAATGCCCCAAAGCCAAGAGGGCAGAGCCAGTTTTTAACTCAGGTGCTTGGAGACAGAAGAGAAAGGGCCCTGCTTCTCCTTGGACTGGGAATTTGCATTAATGATGTGCGGAATGAAGGAAGGAGAATGGACTGGCAGAGGTAGAAGAATGGTCTTTAAATCTGACATATGGAGAGTCAAAACCCCACTGCTTAAGACTGGAGAGCTGGGTTTTTCTTCTCTGTTCCTCTCCTCTCCCCCACTAAACTGACTCTCTGTTGTTAACCTAAAGATAGCCTGAGGCTCCCTTCACCGGAGAGAGGAGGGTTAATTAGTCATTGTTTGAAGAGGCTGAGAAAAGCCTGACCCTGGTGTAACTCTATCAAATGTTTCAGGGTTCCCCCCATTGCTGGCTTTTGCAGCTGACTTCCCTGTTGAGTGTGTACATTCTACCTCCTAATCCTGCAGGCCTAGGTCTCTGCACTTAGCCTGGCTTTTGCAACCATTTTCTGTCCTTCAATTACAGTGTTACACTGGAGTTTTTCTGCAAACAGTGCTAGGGCTTGGATCCTGAGAACTTCATTTGAACCCAGGATGGTTCAATAATGTTTCTTTCCTGCTTCTATAGCTTGAGAACTCTAAGAACATTTAGAGTGCAAGTAACTTCTCATCACCAAGGGAAACACAGGAAGCTCTTGAACATCTGACCTTTCAGAAGTGGAAGTCAGAGTGTCATAGACCTTTCTAGCCCTGGTTGGCTTCACCCTGTGATCCTGAGACCTCAGCCTCATGAGCTAGGGTGTTGGGCATGAGCTACTGGTGCTCTGCTAGGTTCAGAAATGTAAGGACATTAACAATACAAGTCAATTGCTTATCACATAGGGCTTGGGAAGCATATTAAGCCTTTCAACAATGGACCTTTAAGAACCATGTAGGACACAAGGTTACAATGCTAGAGTCTAAGAGGCTATGTTTATTGCCGCATTATTTACCATAGCTAAGATATGGAACCAACCCAGATGCCCCTCAGTAGATGAATGGATCAAGAAAATGTGGTATATATACACAATGGAATTCTATGCCTCCATCAGAAAGAATGACATTTCCCCATTTGTTAGGAAATGGAAAGACTTGGAAAAAATTATATTAAGTGAAGTAAGCCAGGCCCAAAGAAACATAGGTCCCATGGTTTCCCTTATTTGCAATATCTAGTATAGGTATGAGTCAAGCAGAAAAAGTGAGAGAATGTGATGTTAGGAAAACGAACCCTCAAATATGCATTTTAATGTTTTTGTTTCTTTCATGCATGTGTTTCTAACGCATTTATAAGATTATTTTGTTGTTGCTTTGTATCTCTCTCCCCCACAGTGTAACCCCCGCTTTCACTATATTTGATGTCAGTATAACATGTGGAGGAGATGGGGACAAACAAATCGTTTAAGGATTCAGGTGGACCTGTTGCAACAATGAGAAGTACAAAATGTCATGTCAAAACCAGCTTTACAATGTCGGTGGGGGGCGGAGGGGGGTATGATTGGGTGGGGGGGAGGGGGGAGGCTGGGAAGGGAGGTGAAGGGTAAACAAAGGAGGAGGCTGCAATGCTTGGTAAGAAATGTATGCATTATCCTGCCCATGTAATTGTAACCCCTCTGTACAGTATGTTCTCAAATAAAATAAAATTAAATTTAAAAAAAATTTAAAAAAAAATAAATCTGCTACATTTGAATCTGGAGCTCTGACTCCAATTCTGGTGTATATCAGTGTTCATTTTCAAGAGAATGTTCTCCTAATTAGCAAATAGGAAAGTACTTTGATTAACCCTCACTTTTTTCCAGTTGTGTGTCTTGAACTCAAGCCTGGGCACTGTCCCTGAGCCCTTCAACTGAAGGCAAACAATCTACCACTAGAGCGACAGCGCCAGATGGGGTCTTTTGGCTGTTCACTGGAGATAACAATCTAACAGGCTTTCCTTGCCTAGGCTGTCTTTGAACTGTAGTCTTCAACTCTCAGCCTCCTGAGAAGTTAGCATTCCAGGTTTGAGCACTGGCATCTGGCCTATTGTTTTTGTCAGTCCTGGGGCTTGATCTTAGGGCCATGGTACTATCTCTGTGCTTCTTTTCCTCAAGGTTAGCCACTTGAACCACTCCATAGCTTCTGGCTTTTCCTGAGTATCTGTCACTGAGGATTCAAACCCTGGCATTCATGCAGGTTGAGGAGGGAGCTCTTTACTACTAAGACACATTTCTAGCCCCTCCCGTAAAATTTTATCCCTCAATTTGCCTATCCTCAGGAAAAGGCTTCTGAGTATAAATCATCTAAAGAAATCTCTATAGGAAGATATCCAAAGAAAAGAAAAAACTCAGGGAAAATGGGAAGGGATAGGAAGGGGAAACAAAGGAGGAGGCTACAATGCTTGATAAGAAATGTACTCATTATCTTGCCCATGTAATTGTAACCCTTCTCTACAGTATTTTCACAATAAAAAGAAAAAGAAAAAAAGGAAAAAGAAAAGAAAAAGCTCATACTTGGGAGAGACTCTAAACATGTGAATACTGTGACAAATGGCTCCATTTAATGATGTATTATGTTTCAAAACTTAATAAAATATTAATGAAAAATGAGTCAATGTCCGAAATTATTGTGCATAATTTTAAATTAGATGTGCATAATGGAATAAATATTATGTGTATAATAATACTAAACACAATAATCAATAAATAAATGAATCAAATAAAAACCAATAATAAAAATCATAATATGAAATTAACATACATATGTAAATATATATCATACATTCATTACACATGTATAGAAATATTTTTTTCCATTGCAGGGCCTTCATTCGGGCCCTGGGAACTCTAGCCTGAATTTCTTTTCCTCAAGGACAGTGAGCTTAGCCTTCACCCATGTTGTATGGATGGTGAGCTCAAATCCTAGCAATGGCAGAAATACTGGCCCCAGTTCCAAGGCAGTGACTTAATTTTTTTTAATGGAAGCAGTTATGTTTATTCAATTCCATACTGAACATTAAAAATAGGCAGCGTAGAATTTTGTACAGCTATTCAGATTTCCTTCCTTTACCTCCAAAGTGCTTCTCTGAAAACTAGTATGTTTCTTTTTTGTATGTTTTTCATTGTAAAATGTTGTACAGAGGGGTCACAGTTACATGAACAAGGTAATGAGTACATTTCCTATTGAGCACTGTTGCCTCCTCTTTGTATTCCCCTTACCATCCCTTCCCTCCCATCTTGACAACTAGTTCCCCCTACCGAGGTCAGTGACTTAATTTTTCATTTTTCGTGGGCATGGGGTTTGAACTCAAGTAGTGGCAACTCTTCCCTCACATTGCTACAGATTTACCAAGAACCTGAGTTCAAATCCCTTTCTAGGAAATAAAACTCGCAGAAATTCCAAACCAGGGAGCTTCATTTTTTAAATTTTGTTTATTTATTTATTTATTTATTCATTCATTTATTGGCCAACCATGGGGCTTGAAATCAGGTAGTGGAAACTGCCTCTGCTTGGATCTCCCTCGGCTGGGATGCAGTCTCTGGACCCATAGCCGATCCTGAGATCCCAGGCCCAGTGGGCTGTCAGGAAGAAAAGAAAATGCTGGAAAACACAAAAAATGGTGAGCTGCAGAGGGCTCGGTTTTTATGATTTTTTTTTTCTTTACACAGTGACCATCCTGGGTCTGAATGACTGTAAAGTGGACCTGAACTGCCATTGCTATTGGCTGATGGGCTCTCAGGGAAGCCATGGGACAACCTGTCAACATAGACCCTAGCTTCAAACCCCAGTCCTGACACCAATGGCAGAAGATCACAAGAGACTCGTTCCTATGCATAGGAATACTGGTTGAAAGAGTACTTCGTGCCTTGGTCTAGTCTAAAATTGGATGTAATAATCCTAGGATGCTGATTGATCTTAATAGTTTATTAAGCATGAAACGAATAATTTTCCTTCACTGGCAGTATAATAAATACCTAAGAGTTGGTAGGAACGTAGTAGGTGTCATTCAATCATAGATAGACGGCTCTGGCACTCTTTACTAATATATATTTATTTGTATACCACAGTTTGCCTATCCATGTATCGCTGTTTTGTCCAAACCAGGGGGTCAATCTCAGTATGTGGGAACCCCCTCACAGCTTCATTGGCAAGAGGCTGCCATGCTCAAACTAACCTATTCATGAATTGGGCCTGCTAGGCCCTGAGTTCAGATCCTAGCATTGTCAGGCATGATGGAGAACACATCCAAAATCTAGATGCTATATGATAGGATGTAAACAATTTAATAAATGGTACAGGTGTCATCAGAGTCAATAAAATAAATGGTAAATAAATGAATAAAACAAGAAATAAAATGAATAACCACACCAAACACAATATGGACTGAAAATCTGTATGGAAGTATAAATCCTACTTTTAAAATGTATATAAGGTTTATCTTTTGCAGGCCTGAATCTTGAATTCAGCCCCCGCTATGAGGAGGGAATGGCGGGAGATCATGAGCTACTCAGTTCTGGACCTAGGAAGAGTTATGGTATGCTATCGATCTCATCCTTGAATGAGTAGTTCGTGCATGATGAGAGTAGGAAATGATAGGCAAGACTTATGGAGTATAGATTAATTGTAAAGAAGAGTTGATGAAGCTGACAATAATCATCGCAGTCATGAAATGGAGGCATCAGGAAAGATCCAAGATTCAGTAGTCCCATGGTAGATTGGATTCCATCACAGGACACCATCTCTCCTACCCTATACAAATATGTACTTATTTGCATACTACTTCAGCTTATGAATGGATGACTATTGTGCTTCTCACTCTTCCCCCCATGGTGGGGGGCTCAATCTCAGGTCCTGGGAATGGCCTACCTCCTTCGTGGCTCACAGGCTGGTGTGCTTATGTGGACCAAATTTCCAATTGGGACTGCTAGGCCCCGAGTTCAGATCCCAGCCCTGCCAAAAGATTCATCTTGATGTCAGAAGCTAATCATTGCATTTGTTTTCCTTTCCAGTGCAAGTCGTGGGTCTCAGGTAGGATGGAGAATGCATGGGCCACCCTGTGGCCATGGGAATAAGTTGTTATCAATGTCAACCCAGTTATATCACTCATCATATACTCAAGAAAATACACAATACATCCATGAATAACGTACAAAAGAAAGAATAACTACACTCAATGCACGATGCAGTCCACACACGGATGTGAATATATATCTCATGTTTCAATGATGCATTGAGGACTATTTTGGCCTCCTTGGGGCTCAATCATAGTTCCTGGGAATGACCCAGCTCCTTAGTGGCTCACAGGCTGGTGTGCTCACTGGACCTATTGTGCAGTTGGGCCTGCTAGGCCCTGAGTTCAAATCCCAGCTTTACCAAAAATTCACCTTGATGAGAGAAGCCAGTTGTTGCACCTGTTTTCCTGTGTTGTGCAAGTTCTGGGTCTCAGCTAGGATGGAGAATGCATAGGCAACTCTATACTCATTGGAATAGGTTGTAATCCAGTTCACCACAGTTATATCTGTCTCCCTATACTCAAGAAAATACAAAATACATCAATGAATGAGACACAAAATAAAGAGAGTGACTATACCGAATGCAAGATGATGCCCAGCCATGTTTGGAAATATAGATCCTCTGTTTAATTATGAATTTATGACTATATTGCCCCCGACCAGGGCATGATCTCAGGTCCCTGGGATGACCTAGCTCCTTAGTGGCTCATAGGCTTCTGTGTTCATCATGACCCATTCATCAATTGAGTCTGCTAGGCGTTGAGTTCAAATTCCAGCACTGCCAAAAGATTCATTCTAATGTGAGAAGCCAGTGGTTGCCCATGTTTTCCTGTCCTGTGAATGTCCTGGGTCTCATCGAGGATGGAGAATGCTATATAGGCAACTCTATAGCCATGACAATAGGTTGTCATCCATATCAGCAGTTATATCTGTCACCATACTCAACAAAATATAAAATACATCCTTGAATAAGACACAAAATAAAAAGAATAACTACACTGAATGCAAGATGCATACCACACCTGTAGGTAAAGAGAGATCTTATGTTTAAAAAAGGTGGCCTTGTTGTGCTGTTGCTTCAAATCAGGCCTTTGACCAGGCCTGAAATTCTATCCCTCAAGGATGGTGAGCTTCCCTTTCTCCCCTAGTACAACAGAGCTGCCCAGACCTGAGTTCAAATCCCAGAACTGACAAAACATTCATGCTGATGTCAGAAGCCAGATGTTGCACAGGCTTTCCTCTCACGTGAATGTCCAGTGTCTAACTAGAATGGAGAATGCATAGGCAACCTTATAACCATGGGAACAGGTTGTGATCCATGTTAGAACAGTTATACCTGTCACCATACTTAGTAAAATAAGCAATACCTCCTAGAATTTGAGACAAAATAAGAAGTACATCGAACAGAAATCGTGTCCACACATGTATGTCAATATAGATCCTAGGTTTAAGTAATGAATTTATGACTATAGTGGAACACCCTGGGGGTCATTGTCAGATCCTGGGATAGTTGCTCACACCTTTACTTATTCTCCAATTGGTCCTGCTAGGCCCTGAGTTCAGATTCCAGCACTACCAACAAGTGGATCATGGAATAAGAAGCCGAGTGTGAAATAGGTTTACCTTTTCTCTGAGAATCCTTGGTGTCAGGCATGATGGAGAACATTTCTACAAATCTAGATGCTCTGTGATAAGATGTCATCAATGTAATAAAGGGAATGGGTTTCATCATAGTACAATTGATGTTAAATAAATGAATAAAACAAAAAATACAAGGAACAATCACATCAGACATGAATGTACTGAACATCTATAGGTAAGTATAAATCTTATCTTTACAATGATTATAAATAGTATGTTTTCCAGGATTGGGGCTTGAACTCAGGCCTAGTGAACAGGCCTGACTTTCTTATCTTCAAGTAAGGTAATCTTCCCCTTCATACACATTGCTGCAGATTTACCCAGATCCTAAGTTCAAATTCAAAGCCTGGAAGAATGAATTGCGGGAATTGCAAGCCAAGTAGTTAATTTTTTTACTTTTTAATTTTGTTTTTATTTTTATTTTTTTTCTCAGCACAGGGCTTGACTCAGTTCGTGGTAACTCTGCCTCAGCTCTGATCACCCTATGCTGCGGTGCACCCACTGGTCCCATAGCTGCTCCAGGCCTTGCCTGGAAAAAAATGCACAGAAAAAATGTGGCCTTTTTATGTTTTCTTCCTTTGCGTGGTGACCCTCCTGGGTCTGAATGACACTGTTGCAAAGGGTACTTCACCATGCATTGCTGAAGGCTGCCAGACTATCGGGGAAGCCATAGGGCTACGTGGCAACATAGGCCCTGATTTTGAATCCCCATTCTGACACCAACTAATGGCAGGAGATATTAAGATACTGGTTCTCATCCATAGGAATAACAATGGAATGGTGTCAATGTCATGGTTGACTGAGTTGATCGTGAATGATGCTCCTATAAAATTAGACAGCATCATTTCAGGAGGCTGATTAATTTTATTTAATATTTATGAAGCATTGAAAGAATATAATTACTTACAGGAATGCAATAATTTCAGGACAGTAATTGCTTTCATTAATATTTAAAGGATAAAAACAATAACATTAATTATGTGGATCTATAATAAATACCTAGGAATTGGTAGGAATGTAATCTGTATAACTGAGAAATGTATAGACGACTCTGGCACTCTATAAAGATATATATTTATTAGCATAATGCCATCTGCATGTGAATCTGTTCTTATTTTGTTAACACCTGGGGCTCTATCTCAGATCCTGGAAACAGCCTGTCAGCTCAATTTGCCCCAGGATGTCATGATGACACTCACTCATTCATGAATTTGGCCTTGTAGGCCATAAGTTCAGATGCCAGCACTCCCAAACAATGAATCGTGGAGTAAGAAGCTGATGGCGACACATGTTTTCCTTTTCTGTGAATGTCCTCGGTGTCAGGTATGAAGTACAATACATATGTAGACTTATATCCTATTTAATCAATGTAATCAGTGTTCTATGTGCCATAATAGTCAATGAAATAAACGGTCAATACATGAATAAAACAAAAAATAAAATAACTATACTTAACACCTATGGAGTCAACATATGGATATAAATATAAATCATATATTTAAGTTGTACATGGATAGGATGTTTTCTAGTGGTGGGGATCTATTTCAGGCCTAAGGATCAGACTTGAATTTCTTGACTTCAAGGAAGCCAGCTTCCCTTTCCCACACAGTGCAACAGAGTTACCCAGATCATGAGTTCAAATCCCAGTCCTGGCAGAAAAATGGAACCTTTATAGTATGTACGGCCCAATTCTTAGGTATTTCATTATGCCTCCATTATATGTATGTGATTGTTTAAATGCTTAATAAAGTACTAACTAAAATTGACCAGTGTCCTATAATTGTGAATAATTTTATGCTAGAATCATTCAAGATCTGCTCATGAAATCAAGACATATATCACATTCCATTAGTAATCATATGGATAGGAACAAGTTTCTTAGTATCTCCTGCCATTTGGAGATGGCAGGGCTAGGATTCGAATTGTGGGCTCCAGCTTCCATGACTTCAACCCGTGGATAGGGAACTCACTTGTCTGTACAAGAACATCAGCAAGACCAATGATAAGGCAGGCACCAGTGGTTCTAAGCAGTCCTTCTAGATACTTACCAGGCTGTGACAGGAGAATCAGGGTCACCCTAGGCAGGAAAGTCCTTGAGACCCCTGTCCAACTTCATTGCCAACAAAGCCAGAAGCCTTGTGGCTCCAGTGTACAGGGCCAGCCTTGAGAAAAAGGAGCTCACAGACTACCCAGATCCTGAGTTAAAGTCTGGGACTGGAAACAAACAGACATACACAACAATCTGTGCAGCTATCTGGCTAAAGCAGGTCACCTTCTTGTACCCTACTGAATTGGACAGAGTTCTCTGGGAAAAGGGCTAGGGGAGACGCTGTCATCTTTACTCCAGCCATGCTGCTTGCATCACAGAATTCCGGCTACACTCCCATTATTTCATGTTTCTTTCTGAACAATGGGATACAAGAATGGTGGCCACGCCCACATTCTATGCTTCCAGGTAGCACAGGGATTCATTCTGTTGGTTGACACCACTACCAGCAGTTGAGGAAGGCAGAGGTGGCTGAGTGGTGCACAAGAGAATTTGAGTATAGTAGGATACTCATACTCCTGGTGGCGCCCTCGCCCCCTCCTCTGCTTTCCCTCAGTGCTGGGTATCATACCTCAGGCAATGGCTTGCTGCCAGCTAGCCTAAGGCCCCCAACTGGTCCTCTGCCACAGGTGCTCTGCTCTGGGCCCATGTACCCGCAATGCTGTTGCCATTGCTGCTCACCCCACCCGGAGCAGCCACCAACAGCTTCTCCCAGCAGCACAGGTGTATGGCCCCCCCAACACCATCCCTACCCTAGTTCAGACATGCATCTAGAGGCACCATGATCCCCTGCTTGTTTCATCTCCCCAGCTCTGAGGAGCCACCTTTCTGTCTTGGGAATTTCTGAGATAGAGAAACAATATATGCTCAGGCTGGGCTGAATCATGGTCCTCCTATCTGTGACAGGTATGCTCCACCAGGCTTGATCCTCTGTAGTTGGGATGGTAGGCATGTAGCGCCATGCTCAGTCATCAGTTTAGATGGATTAACTCAAACTCGTACTCCACAGCAGCCAATTTTTAACCACAGGTGAAGCTCTGTGTAGGGCTTCAAACATAGGACCTCAGTCTCCTCACAGAACAGTTGTGAAGAAACAAGGGATTTATACAGAGGGATCTCGAATATGGCTAAGCTCAGAGGGAGTGGCCTTCATACAAGCTTCTTGACAATTCTGGGAGCATATGACAAGAAGATACCAGGAAAGGGCTCAGGTGGGACCTGTTATTATTCATGCAACACCTCTGGGATTATGAAACAAAACATGGCTTTCTTTCATCCTTATCCTATCTTCATGAGGAAGGAGTTCCTTCACTGTGTTAAGATTTGCAGCTGGGAAAATCAAGGCATAGAGAAGCCAGGTGACCTACTTATGACCTCAAGTTCAGAGGAAGCTCAGCCTGACTTCTCTGCCATGCTCTCTAGGACAATGTGTGCTATTCAGTCCACTTCTTGTGGTCAAAAGTCTACTTCTTGTCAGTCGTGGTGCTTGAACTCTAGGCCTAGGAGCTGTTCCCAAGCTCCCCAGCTCAAGGCTAGCACTCTACCACTTGAGCCCACAGCATCACTTCCGGTTTTCTCATGGTTCTTTGGAGATAAGAGTCTCACAGTCGTTCCTGCTCAGGATGGCTATGAACCATGATTCTCAAATCTCAGGCTCCTGTCTAGTTAGCATGAGAGTTCTGAGCCATCCGCACTGACTTAAGTGTAATTCTGACTTTCTTTCTCTCCCTCACACATAGGAACTGGTTGAATGGGTGCTGGAGGAGGTGGCCCAGCGTCCCCATGTGGCTGGAACCCAAGGTGGCCCTCTCATTCCGGGGGTGGGCTTTGGGTCAGGAGCTGTCTAGATCAGCCTGTTGAAACAGTTCCATGAGGTAAGCCTCTCTGTGCCCTGGCTAGACCATTATGGTTATTCATTGTCCATCCACCCTTACTGGACTTAGTATTGTTTTCAACATCATTTTGTAGCACCTGGCCAAAATTATGATACATAGTTATGGAATGAAAATATAATGCCATATTAAAAAAAAGTTATTTAGGGCACTAGGAATGTGGTTTCATGTTACGGTGATTGCTTAGCATTCATGAAACCCTGGGTTCAATTTCTCAGTACCGCATAAACAGAAAAACACTGGAAGTGGTGCTGTGCCTCAAGTGGTAGAGTACTTACCTTGAGTAAAAAAAGAAGCTCGGGAATAATTCCCTATTCCTGAGTTTAATCCCCTGGTCTGGCAAAAACAAAACAAAACAAAACAAAACAAAAAACATTTAGTTAGTTAATGCAAAATAAAGAACCCATTCTTGTAATATATATAATTGCTCCTTCCATACGGACACCTGAAAATAGTCTCTAATTCATGTACTTTAATCATATTAGGATACTGTGTTGAAATAAAAAGTTTTGTTTATTAGGTCACAGGAATTAATGCCAGGAATGCGCTTAGATGTCAGGTGAAGATTAATTCTGGAAATTCAATGATTCCAGGCTTTTGTGTGGTCATTGCTAATCACAAAGAGAAGGGTAGTCAAAGTGTGATTTGGAAATCTTTTTGGTCAGTCATGGCACCAAAAAGGCAGTGGTTAATTAACAGTTGTGACAGAAGAGAAGGAAAAACTCCAGATGGAAGAAATATAATGGTAGGTAAGGTATACCAGAAGCTGTTCTAGGGAACCATTTCTGATTATTGAAGCACTAGTTATCAACTAGGATTGTTCCTTATTGCCTATGGCATTCTAAATCTCTTAGGATAGCTTTTAAGCTCTGTGTGATAAAAAAAAAATGTATCTCCTATGCTGTTCTTTCATACCAGATCTCCTTTGCTTTCTAAAAATCTGTCTTTCTGTATTTCTCTATGAACATTTCCTGATACTACACATATACAGATGGCATGAGATACTAATGTAAGGGTCCCATAGCTCATTAGTCCTTAATGTAACAACTTGGAAAAGGAGGACATAATTATTGCTAACTCAAATTTTCTGAAAAGCTTCAATGTCATCATTTGGTTCAAGTTTTCATACTTTGTCTGCATATTTGCACATAAATGCAAATGTGAGATGAGTGCTGGTTGCTCACACCTGTAATCCTAGCTATTCAGGAGGTTGAGACCAGAGGATTGTGGTTCAAAGGCAGGTCAGGAAAATCTATGAGACTCTTATCTTCAATTAACCACCCAAACCCCGTAAGTGGTGCTGTAGCTAAAGTGCTAGAGCGTTCAACTTGAACTGAACTGCTTAGGGACAGTGCCTAGAATCAGAGTTTAAGCCCCAAGACTAATAATAAAAGTGAAATATGACTTTTAGTTTCCCCCAAAAGAAGGGCAAGGTCAATAATCTTCCCAAGCAGAAGAAATAATTCTAAAATGATTCAGTGCACCTACTTTTGCTGAGTTAAAATTTAAGTTATGGCTTCTTTGCTGGACATATTCTCTTCTTTTAAAAATTGCCAAATATTAGTTTGACAATCATTTACAAATAATAATTTTTTCTTTTCTTTTTTTTTGGGTGGGGATCTGGATGTGGGGCCTGTACTCTGGGCCTGGGCACTGTCCCTCAGCTCTTCAGCTCAAGGCTAGCACACTACCGCTTAAGCCACAGTGCCACTTCCTACTTTTTTTTCTTTTTGATTATGTGGTGCTGAGGAATCAAACTCAGTGCCTCATGCATGCAAGGCAAGCACTCTGCCACTGAGCCACTTTCCCAGCCCTCAACTAATATTTCTTGTTTCAAAAGATAAGTCCATACAGTTGATGTCACTTAGCTTTCTTACTATCTTAGTTCAGCGCCCACCCAGACAGGGGAACTCGTCCAACTCTTATCTGTAATTAAAAAAAAAAATAAAAAAAGCAGAAGGTGCAGTTTGGCTCAAGCAGTAGAGTACTAGCTTTGTAGGCAGGTGGGCAGGAAAGACAACTGTTCAGAGACAGGGTATAGCCTCTGGATTCAAGCCCCAGAAGCAACACAAACTAAACAAACAAACAAGGAAACAAAAATAACCCCACATATTTATTTGGGACCATCCTTAAAGGAGTACTGGTCTGAGAAGAGGCTCCTTTTGCTGATTATACTCACTGGATCCTGCCTTTTTGGAATCCTTATTGCTCTGGAGAACTCAGGTCCAGACCAAAGGAATTGATAACCGATGCCTGCATCAAGAGAATCATCTCAGGGTTGAAATATCCATCCATAAGACACTTTAAAACCTCCATGTCTTTGTTCCTTTGCAGGAGAACACATTTAAAACAGCGTTATTTCCTTTTGTTCTATGCTGACCTTCAAATGGTACATTATTTCTTTTTGTAACACTCTCAACAAGAAGTTTACAGAAAAATTTTATATGAGTAAAGAACACACTAGAAAAAGCCAGGGACAGAGTTTCCTTCAAGCCTTGGGATACTTTTCTTATACAGTAAAAAGGAAAGCTCAAGGTAACTTGAACTTTGTTATTCTTCTATGTTCCATTCCTCTCCTGGGGTCAGTTTCCACATCCAGTAACAGTTACTTCCAGTAACAATCGATGGTGCTGCTTGAGGTATAATGAATGTTTTCTGGCTTCACTGAAATAATACTAGGACACCTATGGACCTGAGGTAACACATGTTTCAGAGACAACATAGTAAAGAGAAAATATGAAATTTACATTGCTTATAAATACATTATACATGAGTACATTGAGTTCAAACTTTGTAAATTCTCTGTAAATTAAGGCAAATTTTTAATGGGAAGAAGGTTCCCAGGTCCTTCTTTTTGTGAGTATATGTGCTGCGCATTATTTCCCAAGTGTACATGAGTTAACAGTAAGAGAACAATAGCAATAATAAGAGAAAGAGAAGTTCTGTTTTTAAGTCTAAGGGTTCAATACACTATAGAAGACTCTACAAATAAGACAACAATGAAACAATAAAGCCATTTCCAGTATGTAGATTTATGGGAGTGATATACAGAAAACATTATTCCTAAGTGGAACACGAAGTATGAGGCCAGTCCCTTTCTAAATCACACGTGCTAATCATGCAAATTTGTTAAAAGTAGAATGGAAGAATAATTCTTTTTCCAATGCAAGTCAGATATAAGAGCATGGATTTAACTGGGGAAAAAATGCATCTTGAGAGAATAGGGATTATACTAGCAATGAACGGTTGGCTAAGATTACATTCCTTTTTTTTACTTATATATATTTTTTTTGTTGGTGGTTGTGGTCTTGAACTCTGGGCCTGGGCAATTTTCCTCTGCTATTCAGCTCAAGGCTAACACTCTACCACTTGAGCCACAGTGCCACTTCCCATTTTCTTGTAGTTAACTGGAGAAAAGAGTCTCCGGGACTTTCCTACCTGGGCTGGCTTTGAAACCCAATCCTCAGATCCCACTGCCTCCTGGTTTAAGATCACATTTCTAACAGTGTACACTCAGTCCATGCAATGTGTATGTTCATCTATCTTTATATGAATTCCTGTGTGAAAAATCTGGTACACAGCTTAGACTTTACACTCACAAAAATGTTTGTAGTTTAAAAGTTGATACTCCTGGAGAAATAAAACCTTAGAATGTAAAGGAGTCTGGGAAGTTCAGTTTGTATCCAGTTTGGGCAGAACACTCTTTGTGACACTATCTATAATTAACCAGCCAAAAGCTGGATTGGAAGAGTGGCTCAGGTGATGGAATACCAGTCATGAGCAAGACTAATGGATAAGAGCTTGGGGCTTTTGCATACATACATACAAAGATACACATACACACAGAGGCACTTACATATGCACACACGAATACACAAATGAAACAACTCTCAGAATATGTAGAAAAATTAGAAAACAATAGAAAATATGTCCTGAGTAACACTAAAATCAAGTAATAATTTTTAAAATTAGAAAGTACTCAAGTGAATTACGTTCAAAAAAGTTTGAGACTATTACATAGGTAGGTACCAGAGATAGTAAGAGAATCAAGTAATCATTATTAAAGGGATCGGATCCATGGAGAAATGAATCAGAGACCCCTGCAGGTGCATCTGAAAATTTTCATATCTTGTGTGAAATGTTAAAATATCTTTGAAAATAGTAGATAAACACTCTGAACAGTCATTCTAGTGGATAATATCACTGGAGTAGTTCAGAATTGCAAGTCTGTATCTAGATTAAATAAACCAAGAAACTATGACAGGGCAATGTGATACAAGGCTAGAATTCTAGCACTCAGACTAAGACAGGAGATTAAAGAGTGCAATTACAGCCGGGCGCTGGTGGCTCACGCCTGTAATCCTAGCTACTCAGGAGGCTGAGATCTGAGGATCGCAGTTCAAAGCCAGCCCAGGCAGGAGAGACTGTGAGACTCCTATCTCCAATAAACCACCAGAAAACCGGAAGTGGCGCTGTAGCTCAAGTGGTAGAGCACTCGCCTTGAGCTGAAGAACTGAGGGACAGCACCCAGGCCCAGAGTTCAAGCCCCACGACCGACAAAACAAACAAACAAACAAACAAAAAAAAGAGTGCAATTACATAGCAATAGCTTCCCTAGATCAGGTAGTATAATTTTGTATTAATAAAACAAACCATTCAAGAAAGGAATACACAGTTGGAAGATTGGGCTAATTTTGTTATTATGTTTTGAAAAGTCAAGTTTCCTATTGCAATGCAACTCACATATAATCCCCAGTTGAGTTTTAAATGCTCTCTTCATTACCGAACATTCCTAGATGCAAAATGGCTCATGATTCCCATTCAAAATTTGAAAAAGTAAGTAATCATCATTCTGTTGGATTCCAAAGAAATGATGAAGTATTACAAAAGGTTAAGCCTGGAGAAATAGCAAATTTCATCTGTAAGACTTTGAAGATATTGCTAAATTAGAATTTAGATTTAAAATAAATATTTTGGTTTTGTTTGTAATTTCATATTCTATAGGATAGTACAAAGTTCTTTTATGTAGATGGTTTAATTGATAAATTCACAAATGTTTCTGGTATTCTATTTGCCAAGAATATTCTTTCAAGAGAGTTATAATTAGAAATTAGTTAATAGATAATTCCAATCGTTTATGTATAAAATGATAATGTGAATAATGTAGACAGAGTTACCAACAAATGGATGGTATTAATTTATAAATTTAGAAAAAGAGCAATTTTTTGAGGCTTTGGTATAACATGGAATGACGAGAATGATTCTGTGAGATCGTCTTTCTTCTACCTATATGTAACACAGGAAGCAATTTCCTTAATTACATGCCTCTGTACGCAATGAGAAAAATGCTAGGTTTGGGGCTTGTTTTTATTTTTCTTTTGCTTTATTGGTTTGTCTTAGGGCTTGTACTCTGAGCCTGGAAACTGTCTCTGAGCCTGTTTTTGCTCAAGGCTCATGCCATACCACCTCAACCTCAGTGCCACTTGTGTCTGTCTGGCTTTTTCTGAGAAATTTATTCGAGATAAGACTCTAAGGAACCTTCCTGCCTGGGTGGGTTTTGAACTGTAATCTTTCAATCTTAGCATCCTGCATATCTATGATAGTTAAAAAAGTATAAATATAAATAATGTTTACAAGTGTTCTGATCTCAAGAATACCAGTGGGGGAACAATTCATGCAACCCAGTTTATTGTGGTGTTCGTTCCAGAACAAGGAGGGCATCACATTAGCAGAGGTTTAGTACTTTTTTCAGAATAGAGATAAGCTATATTTTATGCAACTTATTTTTTAAATTTAATTTTATTGTCAAAGTAATGTACAGTGGGCTCACAGTAATTGTAATTTAGTGAATGAATAACTACTCAAACTTGTTACCCCTCACTCGTTTTTCTCAGTTTTTCTTCACTCTAATAACCTCACAAGTTGTAATGTACATTTCCAACATATTGTCTTGTGAGAATTGCTATTGCATTGGTTTGCTCTTTGTCTTTTGTCTCGCCATTTTGTTGTTCCCCTTCCCTTCTCTAATTTAGGTAAATGTATACACAATAAACATGGTACCAAAATCAAATACAGCAGGAATAAACCATAGGGGAAAAGCCCAAAGAAAATAGAAATCACATAGTACATTAAAAAACAACAATCACAAATAAAAATCTGTTTCCATATCTTGGAGTTCATTTTGCTCAACATCAGCTTATATGGTCATATATACGCATAACAAAGTCACTGGAAAATAATAGTTTCATGGACACAATATCATCAAAAGAACATGTTAACTGTTTTTGATGGTAAAGGTGGAACTAGGATTGGTGAATTCGCGATTCTGATAAAGGAATTTCAAAAGAGTTTAAAAATTGTGACAGGTTGTAAACTTGTTCAACCACTTTGGAAAGTAGTATGGAATTTTCTCAAAAGACTCCACATAGAGCTCCCTTATGACCCAGCAATCCCACTTTTGGGCATTTACCCAAATGTTTACAAACAAGACCACACTAAAGCTACCAGCACGACTATGTTTATTGCATCACTATTTACTATAGCTAAGATATGGAACCAACCCAGATGCTCCTCAGTAGATGAATGGATCAAGAAAATGTGGTATATATACACAATGGAATTCTATGCCTCCATCAGAAAGAATGACATTACCCAATTTGTTAGAAAATGGAAAGACTTGAAAAATTATATTAAGTGAAGTAAGCCAGGCCCAAAGAAACATAGGTTCTATGTTTCCCTTATTTGCAATATCTAGTATATGTCTGAGTAAAGCATAAATGTCAGATAAGGAAATGTTAAGGAAATGAACCCTAAGATATATATTCAAATGTTTTTTTTTCCTTCATGTGATGGTTTCTACCACATTTATAAGATTATTTCTTCATTGCTTTGTATGTCCCTCCCCCACAGTATAACCCCTGCTTTCACTGTATTGATGTCAGTATAATTTGTGGAGGGGAAGGGGAAAAACAAATCATTTAAATAGGGATACAGGTGGACCCATTGCAACAATGAGTTGTACAAGTCGTTATGTCCAAAACGAATTTTACAACTTTGGTGCTGGGGGGGGAGGGGGAGCGGGGAGGATTTTGTAGGGGGGCAAGGGGAGGATGGGAAGGGCTGGGAAGGGGAAACAGAGGAGGAGGCTACAATGCTTGATAAGAAATGTACTCATTATCTTGCCCATGTAATTGTAACCCCTTTGTACAGTATTTTCAAAAGAAAAAAAAATGACAGGTAAAGTTTAATTGTTCAAAACTTTTAACAACTTAGCTTATTAATAAAATTTAAAATTGCCTGGGAAAATAGGTTTTCATGCAAAGAAATCCATGGAGAATTAGCTGAGAGGGAACAATGTGGGTGAAGATGGCTCCTTTTCACTCTAAATAAACCAATCTCAAAAACCTTGCTATAAATAGTGTAGGTTCCCTTGAGAATTGTCCTTATTCAGGAAATATACTCTCACTGTGTGAAACAAGGTTCTAATGGAATTTAAATTCAAAGTTCTTAAAAAAAATTAGACATCAAAATTTGTGAATTGAACTTTGATTACCAAACAGTAATTCTCTGAAAAAGATAATTTGGGTCAAAATATTTAGGGAGAAAGTGCCCTTCACAATGAAAGAATGTATTGGCTTTACACTTTTCTGTTTGCAATACTTTCCACAATGTCTTTGCACGTGAAGCAGTGAAACACAGAAAAACATCACATTGGACACTTCAAACCAATGATTTCAGATTTCTAAGTAGCTCACAAAATATAATATCCTTATAAACATGAGATAGTGAAGACTTCTCTTGTTACATAAGCAAAAAGTTTTGGGATCAGAAAAGAATTGAGCAGGGCTGGGAAGATGGTTCAGTGGAAGAGTGCTTGCCTTGCATGCATGAGGCCCTGGGTTCGATTCCTCAGCACCACACAAGTAAAAGAAAAAAAAAAAACATAAGTGGTGCTGTGGCTAGAATGCTAACTTTGAGCTGAAGAGCTGAGGGACAGTGCCCAGGCCCAGAGTACAAGCCCCACGAACAGAACACCCCCCCCCAAAAAAAAGAAAAGAATTGAGCAAATTGAAAAGGTAAGAAAAGGCGTTCTTAGAAGACCTAGCTAAGCATATTGGCTTCAGCAGTGGAGGGAGGCCAAATTTTTTTATATAGATTGTGTTAATATTTTTGGTACCTAAAGTGATTTTATAAAGCCTATTTGGCTCACTATAATTCAGAACAGACTGAATGAAGACATGAAAATAAATTCCACATCCAAATAAAAGAGTTTAAAAAGAGAAACCATGAAGATGTAGTAGTGGGGTCGGCATTATAGTTCTTCAGCTTCACTAGACTTGAAGTCAAGAAGCTGTGATTAATTGCAAATCAGGCAAGAGCTAAGAGGAGGACATCGGAGTAGGACAAAGAAGTATTGCCCATTGTAAGAGACACTGTCATACAAGGTATGGGTGATTTAAGTCTGGTCTTCTTCATGCAACTTGTTGAGCAAATGCAAGACCAAGAGAAAAATAATCTATTGAAATAATTTTACAAAGAATAACTTCAGTTTCTGATATGTTATCTAAGGAGAGTATTAAGAGAGAAGATAAAAGTGGAGTATACTTCGGTTTCCTTTAAGCATCTTGCTAGCAAAATATATCTTTCAGTTTAGAAGTGTTTGAACCAAAAATTGGTGGAGTACTTTTTTGTGGGCACTTTAGACACAGGAAGACTTTAAAGGTAAAAGAAAAAATAAAAACGAATAGGTAAATATTTGTGATGTCAGCTTCTTGGACTGGTTTTTTGGAGACAAAGTATTACATTAAAGTTTGTCCTCATTAACATAGATGTTGGGTTTTTGTGGCAACCAAATACAAGGGTGAAGTTTAATGGACTTGCTTGGACAAGTAAACAGCATGATAGAAAAAAATGGCAAATAATATTTAGTTAATTATTTTGACCAATTACTTGCCAGAGCAAAGAAGGAAAGGTATAATTCAAAATGACTTGACTTAAAAATATGAAAAAAGAGTAGTGAAGAGAGATGAGAGAAAACATAGAGGACTGTTTTGTCTCCAGTGGAGTAATGGGTTCTTGATCTTGTTTAGTCCATTTTATCTTCACAAGCTATCATATGTGTTCAGGACTGGAGTACCCAGTTCAGACAAAGAAAACTCACAGAAGAAAATATTTGCAGCAAATATAGGTGATTTATAACCTTAGAAAATCTATTTTAATCTGTTCAAAATTCTCCCCAAACCCCAAACTGCCCTTTTGAACAGCTTTGTTTGCTTTTCCCAAGACTGCCCTTCATTAACTATTTAAAATTTTGAGAGGTCATATTCATACTCTCTAGAGATTGCTGTTTGGTTGTGATTTTTGTGTGTTTTTGTTTGTTGTTGTGTTTTTTAACTGAATTTCAGAAGTTTGTGCAAGTGTGTTACAATTAAATATGTCTATCTAATTGTCCAATGCTCCTGGATCAGAATCACTCCTTCTATCATTCTCAACCAACTCCTTCTCCAAGATTTATTTCAGATTTACTACTTCCTTTATCACATGTGTACCATTTCAAAAGTAGCTAAAGTCAAGAAGATGAAATAATTGTTCATATGTATGAATACCTAGTGTCCTGATATTAGGAAGTGATTAAACATTACCAATTTAAGGCCTAATATCAAGGAGAAACATATGGACTTCTCCTGGAACTATGGAAATATTTTGTGATAGAAAGTCAGTAGTGTGAGTTCCTGCCTGGTTGGATGGTAGACAGGCCAGGACACTAGGTATTCATGCATATGAACAATTATTTCATCTTCTTGACTTTAGCTACTTTTGAAATGGTAGGTATAATAAATAATTACATTTTGATAAAATACCTTCTAGTCTGAACAGTTCTGTCTGAACTGTTCATCTCTCTATGATCCCTTGTAACATTTTAGTTTTGTTCCATTAAGACAATCTATGCTGTCAAGGTAAAATATTCTGGTTGGTGTGTTCCTACATGGAAGAAGGGTCAAGGGTCAGGCAGACATTTGTGCCAGTAAGACCTCATTTGGGAAATTTTAAGCTGTAGAAATTTAGAAGTAGCTCTTAAGCGAGGCTTATATTGAATCCAATAGCTCCACAAAGGTAACTCAGTTGATATATAAGTACTTGAAAAGTCATCACCTTTTTGGGAGGGAGGGTGGTCCGGTCGTGGGGCTTGAACTCTGCGTCTGGGCTCTGTCCCTCAGCTCTTCAGCTCAAGGCTAGCACTCTACAACTTGAGCCACAGTGCCACATGCCCCCAGCCCTAAATTATCCTGATTAATTTTCAGATAGAATCTGGCTTCCTACATGTGTATGATAATGGGCGATGTCCATTTGATGTTATTCTTCCTGGAAATTAGAATAACAAGTGCCTGGCATAGTGTATAGATCTTTCTGTTCAATCTGGGCTTTATCCACTAGCCTCACAACAGTAGCCTCCAATATAGTCAGGATTTTCATAAGCTTATCATACCTGATTTTTTAAAAATCGTTGCATTTCCTGCAGGTTCTTGAATACTGAATCAATTTGTGTTTTCTTGGGTTGTTTTGTTTCATTTGAATGTATGTGTTGACTTATTCCTCACTTTTCCTTTTCTTTCACGTTCTTACCTAAAGTGCTGAGAAACCAATTCTTCATTCTCAAGATTGTCAAGGTGAACATTATTTAGTCCAAAGCAATTTAAGTAATATTTAAACACCTTCATATCTATGAATGGTATACACATGCTAAGCACTGAGAAGGGTCTTTTTATTTTCACAGCCGTCTTTGGCATACACAGACAGATCATGATTTATATTAAGATAATAAAACTACATGCTTGCCAGGAGGAGAAAAACCTATTGCTAATTGTTTGATAGAGGCTTCCCTTCTCGTGAAAGAAATATGCTGCTTGATGCAGGATTTCACAAAATCATATTGCTACGAAGAGCCAAAGCAATCTCCTAACACTATAGAGTTGAGGGAGATGAACTGACCCCTCTATGGTTCATTGGTCGTTTATTCGTTCCTGAGGTAATCACAAGCCTAAGTCATAATATGTCTAATTGCTTTAAAAATACTATTACTGCTTGGCAGCAGGGGCTCCAAATCTGTACTCTTAACTACTTAGGAAGCTTGAGAATAGAAACCAGGCCAAATTTTAGTGGATTTCCTTCTCAATCTATAGCTTGGTGCATTGGATCTTTTCCACCATCCTGCACTATCTAGAGACTAAGATTGGAAGGATTGCAGGATCAAGGCCAGCCAAGGTAGGAATCTAGAAAGTTGGTGTGCAACTCTGATGCCATTGATGATGGGAAGGCTAAAAGGACAGATCAGGTGCATGTTCTTGTGGAAAGGGAACCCCTATCCTAAAATTAACCACTTATAGGACGCCAGCCTAGCAAGAACAATAACTCAATTTGAAATCCCCATAATTGCCCACAACCAAAATAGGTATATACATTAACATCCAACAACGTATTATTGTCTGTTCTTTGCTCTAATATAATCTTTATCTGATTATCATATGATGTGAAGCAATAGTTTCTTCATTAACTTATGATATATTTTAAAATACCTAGAAAATTCTTTCTCACGTATTAAGTGAAAACAAATGGCAAATTTCCACATTCCTTACATATTTGACTACCACTAAAAATTCATCTAATGATTATTATAGTAATAGATTCTGATTTATTACTTTACTTTGTAACAGTTTTTAAACTTTTGGCTTCTCTGTTGAAGTTTAAGTATTCGAATAGTATCATCAAAATATATTCCTCGGGTACTTGGGGCAGTTTTGTACAAGGTTTTTAACAGATGGCTTCTAAGAATTCTTAATTGGTATATTATTTGGTTTATTTTCAATTTCAATTTAATTTCATTGTAAAGGTAATGTACAGAGGGGTTACAGTTACATAAGTAAGGTAATGAGTACATTTTTTATGGAAAGAACATTGTTATTCACTCCATCGATTCTTTTTGTACACTCAAAAAACTACTGATGCTTTTGCTGTTGCTATTGATCAATGGGTACTTTTGCTTCCGTTGTTCATGCATTTTTTATTATAAAATTGGTATGCGGTGGGTTTACAATTACTTAAGTCAACTAAAGAGTACACTTCATTTTATTTTCTAAATTCCAAATTTTGAACTTAATCATTTTCTTTTTTGTGGGGGGTAATTCTTTTTTCAGAGTTGTAGAATTAGTTAATTTAATTTTTCATGATTTTTACACATTTAAATTATTCAGATACATATATTTTGCTTTAAAATATTTAACATGTGAATTTTTAAGATTATTTTAATTTTTATATGGTTGGAATTTAAATAAATTTATTTTCTTAAAGTTCTAAACATTTTTCCAGTTAACAAATACTTACTGTATTTTCAAGAAGCACAAACTTCATTAAGAAAGACTTCATTTCCTGTTCACTTTTTTTGTAAATATTTGTACTTGAATTTAAAAAGAAAGTTTAATCTGGGCATGGTGATTTGTGGCTTCCATTTTCTAGCTATGATAGGAACTGCAAGTAGGGTTTGTAAATAGGGAGAGCCTGAGAAACTATGAGATCTTAGTACAAAAATATCCAGAGTGGGGCTGGGAAGGTGGCTCAGTGGTAGAGTGCTTGCCTTGCATGCATGAAACCCTGGGATCGGTTCCTCAGCACCACATAAGCAAAAAGAAAGAAGCTGGAAATGGCGATGTGGCTCTAGTGGTAGAACACTAGCCTTGAACTGAAGAGCTGAGGGACAGCGCAAAAGCCGTAAGTTCAGGCCCCATGACAGGAACCCCCCAAAAAAATTCAGAGTGAAATAAATAGAGATATAGCCATCCCTAGCGCGATATAGAGCACCTGGTTATCATATTCTAAATCTTGAGTTAAAACTCCAATAACATCAATCTTTGGTAAAAATAAAAGGATACATGTTTCAAAATGTTTATTGTATAAAACTCTTTGCAAAGGTTCTCATGTCTTCTATTTCTTAATTTTCAATATACTTAATCTATAAGAATCCAAGTATATCATGACTATTTTATTTCTACTTAATTTTAAATAGTACAAGCAATATTATGATTCAACATATTAAACTAGTTTTACTATTTGTGATAATTTACTCTGTTAATATGATAATATCAATATTCCAAATGTGTGTATGTGTTGTGTGTGTGTGTTTATGTCGTTTTTGTGTGTGGGTGTGTGCTTTGTGTGTACATTGTAATGCTTGGGTGGTCACTCTACTGCTTCACATATGCTGGGCCAAGTTTTTACCACTGAACTATACTGTCTAGTTATAATGTAAATATTGTTTTAAATTATGACTTTTAAATTTTCATTCCAAATATGTTTTTTTCAAAATTATATATGATAAAATGTGATCCATATTCTATCCATGATAGCAATTTTTATTATTATTTTATTGTTTATTAGAATATTTCCACTGCTTTTCTACTTCCAAACTCTTGTGCTTGTGATTGATAAAGGTTTTATTTTGCTTCTTTTCTCTCTTCATTCTTTTTGACTTTTGACTTTAGAGTTTATCTATTCTTTCTTTTTTTTCTTTGGAAATTAGTGATCATATTCCTATTACAATTTATTTACTTGTAAAAGGTCTATACAATGCTTTATTTTCTATTTTATTTTTTCCCATCTTCTCTGACTCTTAGTCCACACTATTAGGTGGAATAAAAAGAAACTTGATTCAGAATACTTTGATTATTTTCCTCCTCTTCTCTGAAGTCTATCTGTTCTTTGAAACACAATACCAATTACATATATCTCCTATGTGGTCCATCGTTCTATTCTATCCCCTCTCACTCTCCTTTGTAGTACAGCTCAAGTCGTTATTATTCAACTTTATTATGCTATAGTGTTAACTAAATCTTAACTCATTCCTAACTTAATTTTAGATGCTTCAAGCATTCTCTAAAGACATTTTTCTATATATAATATCTGGGGTCTTGTGTTTTCACAAGGTGCAAAATATGAGTGACTATCAAACATCTAGATATCTCTGCAGAATATTGGTCCACCTGTTCAATAAACTCGTATGTAAATTTAAGGAATACAGGTCAGTCAGAACAAATGTGTAAAATGGTGTAGCTTGAGCCCTCATATTAGATTTGAACCTTATTACTATGTTTAGTAGTGAAAGAACAGACACATAGAAGAATGTAACAGATTTATCAAAAATAAATTCTTAGTTCTATTGTCAATAGATATTGACCAGGATGCCATGACTTAATGAAATAAAAATAGAATCTTAAATGGGTGTATTGGCACTATTGCTTCTCTAGATTTAAAATGATCTTAGGCTAGTACCTCAAACCTTATGCAAAAATTTAAAATAAAAATGATTATCAAACTAAATGTGAGATATAAAATCCTATAAAACCTAAATGTACAGATTCATGACATTGGATCAGTAATGGTTTCTAAAAATTTGACATATAAAGCAATAGAGACTAAAGATAATCAATAATTAACTGGTTAATATCAACTGATAACCTTTCATAATTCTATGAAAGTAATGAAAACATATCCAACAGATAAAGGACACATATTTGTTAATGCCACAATGTTAATGCTACAACGATCCTGAGTCTTAAGTACATTCAAATCTTCTAATTCTATATAAAAATTTTCCCGAACAGGATATTTCTTAAAGAACGTATGTAAATTAGTAGTTAATAGGAGAAGCATATGAAATAAGCTCCTCTTTAGTATGTAAGAAAAAAGAAAAAGAAAACTCACTAGTATGACCATAAATATAAAAAGATGACACAAAATATAGTAATGCATTTGTGTAGAAATTGATATACTCTACATAGCACAATGATTTGTATAATACTGCAATCATTTTAGCAAGCAAGTTTTCAAGTCTTAATAAGGTTAAAGAGAATTGTATATTATTCAGACATCACACTTCTATGTATATATTAAAGAGAAGTAAAAAAAAATGTTTGGACAGGGAATGTAGTTCATTGACAGTGCACTTGAATATTGTGTGTGAGACCCTGGAAATAATCCCCCAAAACAAATTTGAAAAGACACACTATAGAGGATATATGCTGGACAAATTCCTGTAACTGAATTTTATATCTATTTTAATGTCTGTTCTAAAATTTACAGCATTTCTATTTGAAAAAATGCAAGTTCGTGAAACTTAGGTTTGGAAAACCTATGAGTGTACAATTCACTTCCAAATCACTAAAATGTCTACAATAAAAGGATATAGTATATTGCATGTGAATTTCATGTCAGCAAAACAATTGCTTAAAATACTTCACACAAATTGCAGAATACCTGAAAATATGTTTTTGGTGTTGGCTAAAAATTCTTTGTAAACTACACCTTTTAAAATGAAGATGTGGTTTCTGTTTATTTTGAGTTTTTTGATCCGTTTTTTTGAGTTTATGCAGAGATAACCGAATCAAAAAGTGTATGTGATAATTAGAATATCTAGGAATTACGCATCACTTATAAGTAATTGATAACCTTTTCTGGAAGAAACTTTTAGCAAATGACAAAAGACCCAAATCTATGCATTTGCATTTTATGAAACCTATATGGTACTTGCTCAATCCAAATGCTTTTCTCTCCTTTGCTAGGAAAAAGTTTTCTCAAGATAAGAGCCAACACCAGTGAAAAGAAACAAAATACACATTCATGTTGATTCATTTGTGAAAATAACAAATGAAATAAAACAATTGTACTTAAGAAACTCCAATGTTAGTATCTATGAAGATGTTCCTGAATGCCAACATGCATTGATTTTTTTTTAGTTTTAATTTCTATGAATATATGAAAAGTAGAACACGAAAACAAATATAATCTTAGAGCAAACCAGCCTTGAAATAATTTTCTTAATTGTTTTGAAATTACAAAAGAATTGATACCATTGAGGAAATGATCCTTTCCTATGGAAATCTTTTAAAAATGTTTATCACTTATTATAATTCAAATACAAAACAAGAGTAATTTTATATAATCATTACAAATATCATTTTATTACTATCATAAAGTAGAATAAAAGACCAATCCAAATATATTATCATATTCTTAATTTCTAATCATTACCTAGATAACTCAATCAAAATAGTCATGTCTTTAACATAGACGTAATTATTCTATAATTTTTACTTAACATTTTTCAGAGGCATGTATTAATGTTTCTAAGAAATGTTCACAGCAGTTAAAAAATGCTTTTGTGAAATTAATGTGACATATTTTGTTGTGGTTCTTTGCAAAGCCTGAGCATTGTCTCTAAACCTTTTTATGCACAAAGCCAGCACTATACAACTTGAGGCACAGAGCTAATTAATGTTTTTAGTGGTTAATTGGAGATAAGAATCTAACAAATACTTTTCTGTCTGGGCTAGTTTCAAACACAATTCTAAGATCTAATTACACAGAATAGCTCGAATTATAGGCTTGAGTCACTGGCACTTGGTTTGATGTATTTATTTAATTTTAATTATGTCTTAAGATTTTTGTTTCACTATAATGAACATCGTTCTACACAAATATTTAGATATATGTATATATTTCTGATGACAATCTCCAAAAATGTATGTCTTTCTACACATTATATATATATATATATTTCTGAAGACAAACTCCCTATAAAACTTTATGCTACTATTTTTGACCTTTTTTAATTTCAAAGATATGCAGTCTATTTTCCCTAAATTTTCCTAGAATAAAATAACTAATATTTAAATAGAATGTAGAGTTTATTATTTTCAAGGGAATTTTCGAAATACTCATGATATTGTAGTAACATTTACAGTATATTACTTGAAATAATTTTGTTCAAACTCTTAAATATTTGTGTGTAGTGGTGGGGAGAGCGGAAGTTAATCCATACTGGTGAGGAATTTGCAATACTTCAAAAATCTATTCTACAATTTGTTATAAGCATATAGTCAAGCTACCTGTTATGGTTAAGTTTTTTTTATTTCTTTATTTGTTTTAAATTTTAAAATGGATGCATGCACGATGGTAACGTTAAAACTATTAATCGACAGACAAATGATTGCAAAATCATAGATACATATCAGACTTTCAATATTTAGCATTTATGATGTTAGTAATAATTTTGGTGGAAATGATAGTGACCACAGTGTACCCTAATAATTACAATGTTGTGATTGAAAAGGAAAAAAAACTTTACACATTTTTGAAGCTAGATTTCCCACATTGAATACATGGTAATTAACAGCATTGGATTACGTACAGTAAGAATAACAAGAGGAGAGTTTCAATATCAAGAAATGGAACCACATTAAACAGGTAGAAACAGTAAAAACCCTAATGTTATTCCTACAGACTCTCTAATGTATCCTCACTTTTCTTGGTGGTTTTTTTTTCTTATAATTAAAATTGTTAATTTCCACATTTTGATGGATTAAGATGTAGTTTTCAACTTAGTGTGATTAGTTCAAATAACATTCTCATACAGATACTATTCAATAACTCTGTTTTCCAATGATATATTAAGAGTATGTTCTTCAATACAGCTGTAAACACATGACACAATTCACATAATACCACTTACTTATCTGTAGTTACCTTAAAAAGACATACACCTTAGAGCCAGGAGGTGAAATTTATTTTTCTTTCTGCAGGAAACAATTTGTGGCTTTATACCATATACTTTATACCATATACTTTATACCATATACTTTATAAGATAAGGTGGAAAATGTAAGGACTTTGGGGTTCAAGCCTAATGACCAAGAAAAGTAAAAAGGGAAAAAAAGGCAGTAAAGCAATATTTTAAAGCTAATGCGCACAATAATTGTCTAGAAATAAAATTATAACAGCCCCTGGACTGGCAAAAAAAAGATTAAAATGAAATTGCCTTCAATCATTCATTTAGACAATCTATACTGAGGGCAGGCTATTGGAGATCATATCACTAACTAGAATTTGAGAAAATCACAGTTCAGAACCAGTGTGCAAGGAACGTAGTAAGATTCTCATATCATCCTAAGCCTGGCATGCTGCAATGCATTTGTGATCAAGTTACTTGGCAGACAGAGGTGAGGAACTTAGCCTCTGTTCAGCCCTCAGCACAATTGATAACCTATGAGCAAATAACTAAATTGAAAAAAGATTGTTCTAATGGTAGAATACTTGTTCAAACAACAAAGTATCTAAATTCATATTCACTTCCTAAAAGAGAAAAAAAGGAAGAAAAAAGAGGAAAGAAAAGAGAGTAGAGAAGGAGGAGGAGAGAAGTGAAGGAAGGAAGCAAGCAAGCAAGGAAGGTAGGAAGGAAAGAAAGAAGGAAAGAAGGAAAGAAGGAAGGAAGGAAGGAAGGAAGGAAGGAAGGAAGGAAGGAAGGAAGGAAGGAAGGAAGGAAGGAAGGAAGGTAGGAAGGAAGGAAGGAAGAAAGGACGGGAGGGAGAGAGGAAGGGAGGGAGGGCGGAAGGAAGAAGGAAAAGAAAAGAAAGAAATGGTGGAAGAAAGAATGGGAGGGAGAAAGAGAGGTATAAATAAAAACCTCAGCATGTGTTCGATGTTAATAATGACCCTAAGTCATTTTAGCTGTTATTGCCATCATTTAATTCCCTGGGAAGAGCCATTTTGTATCAAGCCGTATTGTGTGGACTTGGAATCCCCGAAAGTCCACCAGAGACCATTACCAATGCAAACAGCAAAAGAGTCATATATTTGCAAGCTCAAGCTTGGTACTTTGCACATCCGGTAACCGGTGAGGCTAAGAGTCCCTAAGCACAAAATCAGCACAGCTTTAATAGTATTGAACAAACAAGTTTAGGCAACTTCCACACAAGCAGTTACATTGGTTTGAGTCCACCCTAACCACATTGCCCTTTTTCTGAACTATTGGTATGTTCTGTTCCTGGAACACTTGGGCAACTGTTCTGCTTTCTTAAGGTTGGGCAGGGTTGTTGGCAAACTGCGTTTTTTTCTCTCTCTCTTTGAGTTACTCTGAGGGCAGCCTAGCACGAGATGGTGGGGGTAATCTCAAATTGGAGTTACTGTGGCTCTTCATTCTCTCCTCTTCTAGAGCATCAGGGACCAATCATGGTCCCCTAATTGGTACAGTCTTCTATATTTACAGTTTGGTATTGGGATCTCAGAACTAATAGATGGACTGTGCTGATCTACAAGGTCTACAAGGTCCAATTGTGAGTAACAAAAATTAACAGTACCAAAGGTCCTTATATTTTCTTCCAGCAATCCTGACTCCATATACCACAGCTAACTTACCATTATACCAGCTGTACTCGTAAGCTCCAATTTTAAGACATACTAATACCATTTACTACATACTTAATCTTTCTGAGGTTTTTCTTCTTTACAAACATTTTAAGACAATCCTTACTTTTTAAATCCTTTCTTATCTAGTGGATACCAATTTTTCCCCAATTCCTTCCTAAGGCTTTCTTTACTACACTCCTATTCTTTACAATTTCTTGAGCTCCTTTGTGGCTAGAGTTTAAAACTGCACATTTTTCCTTTATTTGTGGAACCAAGTTATCTCAGAAAGCCTCAAGGAACCCGTGGGATGAAAAACTTGCAAGATTTTAAGGCTAAGATTAGGGCTGGGTGTCATTCCTCCTCTTACCTCCATTAATTTAAAAAATTCTCCCCTTTATCTTTAAAATACACCCAGGATGAAGCAGTTAATTACCATTCCAGAGCCAAACTAGGTTGTGACCCTGAAGTGCCTAAGGCAAGGCAGTAATATCCTTGCCCCAAATATCCACTGTGGGAGTAGAGAGGTTACTTGATATCACCAAAAGAATGTCCCACAAGATCTTAGTTTTAGCAGCTTTCAACCAGGAAGCATTCTCAGGTGATGGAATCAGGCAGGAGTTCAGTCTACTTTTACCAGGGTGGAGATGGTCTGGGTGATTATATAGATTTCCTCCAGGTGACTGTCAAGTTGTCGTTGAACTTTAGTCATTAGGGTGTGCAGCAGCAGCAGCAGCAGCAGCAGGGACTCTGTGGATTCAAGGGACTGTCACACCTCGTTCTGGGCTGCAAATTCCTACAAAGTCTGGTTAGGAATTCATTGCATAGGCTTGGCAGGCTATGACTCACCTAGTTTTTTAGACTATTTAAACAGTAGCCCAGGACAATTTTAACCAAGATGACAATTTTTTAAACTAGACTGTACTTTTAATAAGATTAGGATTTTCTAAGCAGATATAGAGGGCTCAGGCCTGTACTATTATTTCCCATGCCTTTTCCTTCTATCTATTCTATTTTGTCACATTTTTAAAAAAGATACTCTGGTCCCTTGTTCTTAAATGGAGATAATGGGCGAAGATTCATCTTCTGACACTTCTTCAAACTGACTCAGGGGTGTTGATCCTACCTAACCAGGAACATATAATCTTAGCCTATTTTACAAAGAGGTTAGCAGGGTTAGATGTCATTAAGAACAACATTTTAACTTTTGAAAAATGCACAGACATTTTTTTCTGGCTACAGCAGTGGTGCTTATTTAGCCATCTGCTTTGCAAAAAGATCTTCCAGGATGGCTTACAAATGTGATCTCTCTTATAATCCTAACAATGTCTGAGTTTTCTCTGCAGGCCTTCAGACAGATATTAATAGAAAAAAAAACTCAAGTTATAAAACTTTCCTGAGCAGATGAATTTCTTGTAGCTGGTGTCAGCTCAAAAGTTAATGCCAATTAGAGCTTTTGGCACATACAGGGGTTGGGATCTAAACTATCCTCCACATTTTACAACCTTAGCTTTTTAGTACTATCACAGATGACTGACAACTTCCTGTCCCTTACAAGGTAGATAGTCATAGACATTAGACATGCTTACAAACTATCTTGCCATGACCTCCTGGCTCTGACCAATTTTTGAAGGGCCACACACAAATGACTCTAGGATCTGACATTATTTCTGCCATCCAAGCATTGGCTTACGGTCTCTGGATGCTCCTACATTGCTTTCATACAAGGAATGTTCTCTCCACATGGGGAAAAATGCCTTATTGGCATTTCCCTTAGTTGGTTGCTGGACTTGAACTCAGGGCCTGACTGCTGTCCCTTAACTCTACAGCTAAAGGCTAGCACTCTGTCACATTGAATCCTAAAGCAGGTCTGCTTGCTTTTTCAGCCTTCTGGTGACTGAGTAGAGGTGACAGTCTCACACGGACTTTTTCTGCCCAGGCTGGATTCAAACCAGTTACAGATCAATGAATCTCATAAAAGGCCACTTTACTCCAATTAAAAGCAACAAGGTGGTCAACATAGAAGTAGTTTTAAGCATGTTCTTACATGAAATATATTAAGAGCAAAAGTTACATCTGACAAACTGACAAGAATCTTCACTCCTTTTTGTGGGCCTGATGAGAACTGTTACAAAAAAAACCATGACAGCAAACTGAAATAGGAATTAATCAATTATTTTGGTAATCCTAGTTTTTCCTTTTTGTATTTTGAGGCAAATGTTTAGAGCAATTATATTTTAAACTTCATATACAGAAACCTATTCTAATTTTAAGCCTCCTATTAATCTCTGTTTTAATATTCTATACTTTAGTTTTTAGTTGCATTTTGAAAAATCCCTTGAACTTTCAAGGCTAAGTGTGTCACCAATTTCCTCTTGGTTGCTTGTTTTAAAACAGATACACATGAAAACTTTTAAACTCAAATAACATTTTTTCTTAATGCAAAAATTACAATTACCATCACTGTACCAAGAAACTAGACTTAACAACTTTATGCCTTAAAAAAAAACATACACAATGGCAGAATATATTTGAGAGCAAATAACATTATACAAATAAAATTTTAACCCTCTTTTTAAGGCCTTCTTAATTTTAATTTTAACACATCCAAGGGGCAGTTTTAGCAAAGCTAATCAGATCTTTATATCACTCATTTTTACCATCATGTTTCCAGTGTCTATGTGAAGGGAAAAGTGACAGAATAAAGATGGACCACTTTGCCCTTCCTGTGGAATTGGTACGCACACAATCCGACACTTTAGGGTTAGATGAACTGCTATTGAGCCAGTTTGCCCACTTTCACCATGGGAGGACTCCTCCCATGGCCTGTTCCACCATGCATGACGAGCTGAACTGCACTTCTGCCTGTTCACTGTTCACTCCTAAAATAGGTTTTTTGTTAGCTTCTAAGTTTCTCCTTTTTGCTAAGCCCGATATCTTGATTACAGTATAAACAGCCTTATGCATTCTAAAATACCAGATTTTCTAATCTTCAAGTTAAAGTATCCTTAAAAAGCTATTTCAAACCATTTGAAAATGCCTTAAAATGTTTTGGTAATGTCCAAACCTCATAACCTTTAGAATTTTAAACTCAATTTCACCCAATTGTTACATCACCCTGGAAATTTCTATCATGAATATGATCACAAACACGTACAAAACACACTCACATCTTTAAGCACCCAAAAATCAAATCAGTTGTGCATACATTTTCTAAAGTCTTCAAACAAAACGTTAAGACAATATTTGTTTTAAACTAGGTAATTTTCTACAGCTTCTTTTTCTCAGGGATTGATTTTTTAGCAAGTCATTTCACCAATTGATCTTTTCACTCACTTCTGTTGGAGTAAGTCTCAGGGGGGGAGGTGGTCACCTGAAAATAAACTGTCCTGAATTTTATCCAATTTTTATTTTTATTTTTTTCTTCTTAATGTTTTTTTAAATTGTGAAAGTACTCTACAGAGGGGTTAAAATTACATGGGCAAGATAATGAGTACATTACTTATCAAGCATTGTAGCCTCCTCCTTTGATTCCAGTTCCCATCCCTTCCCATCCTCTCCCCACACCCCACCCAATCCTCCTCCCCTTCTAACTCTCACCACCCAAGGTGTAAAGGTCGTTTTTGACATAACCAATTGTATATCTCATTGTTGAAATAGGTCCTCCTGTATCCTTATTTAAACAATTTGTTTTTTCCCTTCCTCTCCACAAATTATACCGACATCGAATACAGTGAAAGCAGGGGTTATACTGTGGGGGAGGGACATACAAAGCACCAAAGAAATAATCTTATAAATGTGTTAGAAACAATCACATGAAAGAAAAAAATACATTTGAATATGTATTCAAATTATCTGACGTTTCTGCTTGACACAGACAAATATTAGTTAGTGCAAATAAGGGAAACCATGGGACCTATGTTCCTTTGGGCCTGGCTTACTTCACTTAACAAAATTTTTTCCAAGTCTCTCCTTTCCCTAAAAAATGGGGCAATGTCATTCTTTCTGATGGAGGCTTAGAAATCCATTGTGTGTATATACCACATTTTCTTGATCCATTCATCTACTGAGGGGCATCTGGGTTGGTTCCATATCTTAGCTATGGTAAATAAACCTGCAGTAAACAGTTATGCTGGTAGCTTTAGTGTGATCTTGTTTGTGAACATTTGAGTAAATGCCCAAAAGTGGGATTGCTGGGTCATAGGGGAACTCAAGTTGATTCAAAACTTTGGCAAGTAGCAGGGTATAAAATTAATCCTGAAAAATCAATGGCTTTTCTGTATTCCAACAATGAGAAAAGTGTAGCTGAAATTAGGAAAGCAACTCCGTTTGGAATACCTCCACAAAAAATAAAATACCTAGGAATTAACTAAAACAAAGAAGTGAATGACCTCTATGATGAAAACTTTAAAAACCTGAAAAAGGAATTCAAAACAGAACTAAGAATGTGATTAAAAAAAAAAGAACTCCCACGTTCCTGGATTGGACAGATCAACATAGTGAAAATGGCAATACTTCCCAAGGATATCTACAAATTCAATACGATACCTATCAAAATTCCAACCTCAGTCTTCAAGGAAATAGAAGAGGCAATCAAAAAATTCATAGGGAACAATAAAGGACCCCGAATAGCTAAAATAATTCTCAACAGAAAGAACAGTGCTGGAGGAATATCAATACCAAGTTCCTAACTCTACTACAAAGCCATAGTAATCAAAACAGATTGGTACTGACACAAGAACAGACCTCAGGACCAATGGAATTGAACCAAAAACCCAGAAATGAACCCATAGACCTATAGCCATCTAATTTAGCATAAGGAAGCTAAAAAAATAAAATGGAAAAAAGACACCCTCTTCAGTAAATGGTGATGCCAAAATTGGTTAACTACTTGTAGAAAACTAAAGCTAGATCCTTATATATCACCCTGCACCAGAATCAACTCCAAATGGATCAAAGACCTCGGAGTCAAAGCAGACACTCTGAAAACATTACAGAATGGAATAGAAGAAACCCTAGGTCTCCTTAGCACAGGCCGAAATTTTCTTAATAGAGTTCCAGAAACACAATAAATCAAAGAAAGGTTGGGCAAATAGGATTGCATGAAATTGCAGAGCTTCTGTATGGCAAAGGACATAGCTAGCAAGATCAATAGAAAGCCCATGGATTGGGAGAAGATTTTCACTAGCCTTACAACAGACAAGGGTCTCATATCTAAAATATACCTCAAACTCAAAAAATTAAATTCCTCAACAACAAATCTTCAAAGAAACAACTGCCCAATAAATAATTGTGCTAAAGACTTAAAGAGAACTTCTCTGAAGAGGAAAGAAGGATTGCCAAAAGACACATGAAGAAATGCTCAACCTCCCTAGCCATAAAAGAAATGCAAATCAAAACAACATTGAGATACCGCCTCACTCCAGTAAGAATGGCTATAATCAAGGGAACCTTACTGCATTGTTGGTTGGTGTGTAAACTTATTCATCCACTTTTATCCAATTTTAGACAAGAAAACTTTCCATTGTCTGGACTAGCTGAAAAGTCAAAACTGGCATATATCCTTCTATATGACTGAACTCAGCTGGAGGCTGGAACTTTTATTTCACCAGAGATTTTCAAATAAATAATAAAAACACTAAAACCAAAAACCCACATTTAAAACTAGTACAAATTCTAAAACAGAACTAGAGAAGACAATAACCAAAGGCTGAGTTTATCCCTACCAGAACTCTGTGCCGTTCTCACTCAGCAAGCTGAATCCAGAGTCTGCTGAGTGAGCCTACCACTCTCAACCAGAACTTCCCTATCTCTGGAAACATACAACAGAGAACAATCAGGTCTCAGTGAATGGGCTGACATCTCATCAATATTTGTAGACTCAAGGGCCTTCCAAGGGGGAAGAGAAGTCCAAGTCATTTTGGGGCTAGGGAAATCAGTCCGTAGAGGCCATCCCCTCAGACTGGCAGAATCTTCCCCATACTCCGACCTCCCTGGGCCAAGGCCTAAGGCTAAAATAAACCCCCAATGACAAACAGAACACTCAACACAAAGACACAACTTACAAAGGCACACTGCAGCTTTGTAAATTGCCAACCAAAAAGTGCCAGTCTACAGACTTAGAGTTTCCCATAAATGTCCATCCTAAACAGCAATCTACCCAGAGGGGTCTGAGGACGTCTTACTCCCAGACCCCATTGGCAGTCTTATAGCATGTCTACCAAGACACCTTGCCAACCAGAGAATAGACCCCTTGGGAAACCAGAATTACAGATACAGAACCTGCTGGCAACCAAATATACAGAAAGGCAATGACTTGACTCAAGAGTTGGGTTTTTTGGGATTCTGTGGAGGAGCGTCTAGAGGGTCCTATGAGGCAGGTACCAGATGAGCCCCCAGAAATGTTGTTTGGACTTGGGACCCCCAAAGATCACCGGAGACCATGACCAATGAGAACAGCCAAAAAGTCCTATACTTGCAAGCTTAAGCTTCGTCCACTACACACCATGTAACCAGTGATTCTAAGAGTCCCTGAGCACAAAATCAGCACAGATTTAAACAAACAAGTTTAGGGAATTTTCACACAAATAGTTACATGATTATTTTGAGTCCACAATAACCGCTCTGCCTTTTTCCTGAATGACTACTATGTTCTGTCCCTGGAACACTTGGGCAATTGCTCTGCTTTCTTAAGGGTGGGCAGGGCTGGTGGCAGCCTGTGTTTTTTTACTCTCTCTTGGGGTTATTCTGAGGGCAGTCTAGCAAAAGATAGTGGGGTGAATCTCAAATTGGAGTTATTTTAGCTCTTCAGCCTGAATAAACAATGTCATACCACATACAAAGCTCTGTAAAACACAGGTCTGGTTTACACTTTTGGACCAATAGGAGGGCATGTCTAGTACTGTTGCAGGTGTGTCTTAAGGTGTGTTTTTCATCTTGATAATCTTGAAATGATGAAATAGACTAACTAAAGAATTAACTGGGCTGATACCTGCTGAGACCTATTTTAAGTCACAGCTTAACAAAGAGCAATATTTAGAAATATATAGAAAGAAATATATAGAAGAACAAGACACCGCAACCGAAATTATTCACATATTTTCACACAATATGTATCTGCCGGGCAACAGAACCCCAAACTAGACTAAGGCATCTAAGAGCTATCTAATTATTGTTGCCTTTTTGCAATACTGCTTTCCTATCATATTGATTAGTATGAATTCTATGGCCAGTATAAAATCACATTTGTAATAAAAGTTACTAGATGGGACCTTTATGGATGAAGGTGGTGTGGGGTTTCTGGTGGAGCCCTGGCAGGTGAACTGGTTTTCAGTGAAGGAAGGACTGGTCACTGTGGAGGAGGCTGTTTGCGGCAGAGCTTTGAGAAGAAAGAACAAGGCTACAATGGAGGAGGTTAGCTAGAGAAGGGGTAGAGCACTGTCAGCCCTTGTGGGATATGGAGGGTGAGGTTTCCCATAAGGCAGGGCAGGAAATGGAGGCAAGAGGCTGACAGAAGGTGGGGATTCTGGTGCAGGAATGCGGAGATATGAGGGTGAGGCTTTTCAGGGTCTGGCTTTGAGAGGGCAGGGTAACACTAGAAGACTTGGGCTAGTAAGGGGTGGGGTTTCTGGTGGAGAATGGCAGGCCTCCCACCCCTTGGTTTTTTCCGTGATGATGTTTCCATTCTCATCTCTGAGTTTATTTATTTGGGTGTCTTCTCTTCTTTTTCTGATAAGATTTGCTAAGGGTCTGTCAATTTTGTTAATTTTATCAAAGAACCAACTCTTTTATTTGTTGATTCTTTCTATAGTTTTTTTGGATTCTAATTCATTTATTTCTGGTTTAATTTTAATTATTTTCTTTCCGTCTACTGGATTGGGGTCTATCTTGTTGCTCTTTTTCAAGGAGGTTCAGATGTGTCATTAAATTGTTGGTTTCAGATCTCTCCAATTTGTTGATGTAGGAGCTCAGAGCTATAAACTTGCCTCTGAGTACTGCCTTTGCTGTTTCCCAGAGGAGCTGGTAATTTGTGTGCTCATTTTTGTGGAATAGTATGAACATTTGAATTTCCTTTCTAATCTCTTCCATGACCCACTCGAGATTCAGCAGTGTGTTGTTCAGCCTCCATGTGTTACTGGACTTTCTTTGGTGGCTTTTAATGTTGAATTCTAATTTTATTCCCTTGTGGTCAGAGAGAATGCAAGGTATAACTTCAATGTTTCTGAATTTGGACAAGTTTGCTTTGTGGCCTAAAATGTGGTCTATTTTAGAAAATGTTCCTTGTGCTGCTGAGAAAAACGTGTATTCTGATGCTGTTGGGTGAAATATTCGGTAGATGTCTGTTAAATCTAGTTGATCTATGCAGCTGTTTATATCTGCGGTTTCTCTGTTGAGTTTTTGCGGAGTTGATCTATCTAGTGGGGAGAGTGGTGTGTTAAAATACCCAACAATTAATCTTTGGATCTATGTGGGATTTAAGGGAAAGTAGTGTTTCTTGGATAAATTTGGGTGCTCCGTTGTTTTGCGAATAGATATTTAGAATTGTAATATCCTCCTGAAGGAGAGATCCCTTAATTAGTAGGTAGCGACCTTCTTTATCTCTTCTCATGAATCTTAATTTGAAGTCTATTTTATCTGATATTAGGATTGCAACTCCTGCCTGTTTATGGGGGCCGTTTGCTTGGTAGATTTTGCTCCAGCCTTTAACATTGAAAATGTGTTTGTTTTTACAGGTAAGATGTGACTCCTGAAGGTAGCAGATAGAAGGATCTTGTTTTTTAATCCAACTAGACAGTCTATGTCGCTTAATTGGAGAGTTAAGTCCGTTAATGTGAAGAGATAGGACTGAGAGGTATTGGGAGTTCCTTCCATGTTATCCACCTTCTTTGAGGTTGCAAAAATTGGGTTCTTCCTATAGTTCTTGGATTGCCAGTTTGGGTGCAGTTTCTTGGCCTTTATTCTGATCTTGTTGGTTTTCTATGTGTAGGACATCTTTAAGAATCATTTGTAGGGCTGGTTTGGTGGAGATGTATTGTTTCAATTTTTCTTTGCTATGGAAGGTTTCTATTTGGCCTTCAGTTATGAAGCAGAGTTTAGCTGGGTACAGTTTTCTTGGTTGATACTTGTTTCTTTTTAGGGCTTGGCATACAGCATTCCAAGCTCTTCTTGCTTTGATTGTCTCTGCTGAGAAATCTGAGGTGATTCTAATTGGTTTCTCTTTATAGGTGATTAATCTTTCTTCTTCACAGCTTTAATGATCTTTTCCTTGGTCTGAGTTGACCCTGTGTGGATTATAATGTGATGGTGGGATATCTTATTCTGATCTGATCTATTTGGAGTTCTAAAAGCTTCTTGTATCTGAATAGGCCTATCTTTTTGCATGTTTGGAAAGTTCTCTGCAAGGATCCTGTTAAACAAATTTCCTAGACCATTAACTTCGGTTTCTAGGTGCTCCTCTACTCCCATTATCCTTAGATTAGGCCTTCTGGTGGTGTCTTCCAAGTGTTGGATAGATCTATCATATTTCTTAGACTTGTCTTGGATGGTTGTATATTCTTTCTCTATAATATCTAGGCTGTCTTCAATCCCTTACAGTTCTCCTGTCCTGAAAAACTATTTACTGAACAAAATGGAATAATGATTGTACAGTCATATAAACCAGAGTGAGCAGTATCACACTAGTCAAAACACCAGAGAAAAATAAGTAGAGGAATCATTATCTGCATTTCACCAGTGTCAATCGACCTACTGCTCCATATGTTTAAGTGGGACAACTAATAGATATTTTGCTAGCTGCCAGTGGCTCACACCAGCAATCCTAGCTACTCAGGAGACTGAGATCTGAAGTTTGTGGTTCAAAGCGAGCCCAGGATAGAAAGTCCATGAGATTCTTACCTCTAATTACCTACCAAAAAGCTGGAAGTGTTACTGTGGCTCAAGTGGTAGCGAAGCAGCTCAGGGACAGCACACAGGCCCCAGAACTAGCACACACACAAATACAGATGCTTTTAGTTTTCCTGGCCATGTTCATTTTTATAATGCTTCTTTTGGTGAAGATTTTGTAAGTCAAATAATCTTGATGCCAATTAATAGCTATGATGTCTTGGGCTTGTAGTCCTCATCTTCATCTTCCTTGCCTGTACAATGAAGAAAATTCTTTTCAAAACTGGTGCAGTAGGCTAATACAGTCATAATGTAAATGTGTGAAAGTGTAATAAGGTAAATTGAGGGGTGGGTTGGGAGAGACAGAGAAGAATGATAAAATTGGTGACATCAATCAAGATGTACTCACAAAATGACATTAAATTAAAACTCCTCAAAATTAAAAATTAAAACACCTTTTTAAACTACTTATGTATAATTTCTTAATTAGAAAAAAGTGTAACCAATACATCAGTGCAATCCACACCTCTTAGGTATAGATTGCACATAGCTGTTTTTTTTAAAGCACCCAGAACAGAGAAGAGTGGAACAAATCATTACCTGAATAAAACTGATCAACTCTACCCCAAAGTTATCATCAGTATTTATGTTGACATACACCCTTGATTTCATGCACTGAGAGCATATTTCCCCTCCATCCCTCAATCCTGGGTTTGAGCTCAGGGCCAAGATTGTGTCCCAGAGCTTCCCCTCACCCACATTCCTTCAAAGCTAGTACTCTAACATTTGAGCCACAGCTCCAATTCTGGCTCTATTTAGTTAATTGGAGATGAGTCTCATTGATTTTCCTGCCTAGGCTGACCTCGAATCATAATCCTCAGATCTCAGGCTCAGAATATAGGTATGAGCCACCAGTGCCCAGTTTGACAACATACTTTTGCACTGTAATTCTCCTCCCTGAAACCTCATAGCCACAATCTTAGGAGAAAAGATTCAGAGAACCCCCAATTGAAGAACATTCTACAGAATGTCCTGTCCCATACTCCTGAAAAAGGAGAAATGCCATCCCTTTCCCTTTGGTGAAAACAAGAGATGTTAGATTATTATGACAATAATAATAGATATTACTATAATGCTGACAATATGTATTCCCATCCCGATCGATACCAGGCTTTGGTTGCATAGCTTACTTTGACAAATGACATGTGAGAAATGATGCCATGTGTCTTTTCTGAGCTTTAGTCCTGTGGTTTCCACTCTTTTCTTCCCCTGGGAACCTCCAGCAGTCAATGAATCCCAGAATGGACACCATGCTGAGTGGAAGTGGACCTGGGAAAGGCTTGGTAGCATGAGAGAGGGTAATCAAAGTTGTAAACTCTTGTGTCATTGTGGTTGGTTTCCCACAGTAAAATTAAGCTCACACTCAAGTCCCTGTTCTAGGTAATGTAGGCCTCTTTTTCTCCACTTCCTCACGCCCCTTCTCATTCTTCTGACTATTTTCTCTTCTACCAGCTTCTCCTCAGGTGACACCAGTTCCTGAGTCTCCTTATCCAAGAAACTGTTTTTAGGGTTAAACATTGCAGCTTCCTATATTACATTTTCTCTTAGGTGTTTCCTCACTTTTGTCTTTCTGGGGTTTTCAGCCAGAAGCTCCCAAATGTGATGGATCCTGAGATAAAATCATTCTGCTGGGGTTGGGAAGGTGGCTCAGTGGTGAAGTGATTTTTTTGCATGCATGAGGCCCTAGATTCAATTCCTCAGCACCATATAAGCAGAAAAAGACAGAAGTGTCACTGCAGCTCAAGTGGTAACATGTTAGCCTTGAGTTGAAGAGCTGAGGGACAGTGGACAGGCCCAGAGTGCAGGCCCCACAACCGAACCCGAAAAAAATCCCTTTGACACATCTCCCTTGCTTGCTTTCACTCCCCTCATGTTGGAATACTAAGAGGCCAGAATAAGATGAAGCTCCAGAAACTTTTTGGACAGAAAAAGAAAGCAACGCATGGGAAGTGACAGGCGTTTTAGAAGAGATTGGGAGCTGAACACAGGCAGAAGCGCTCATGGCTTCAGCCTCAGCTGTCTTCTGAATCATTGCCCAGTTACCAGCTGTGAGTATTTGCTCCAAAATCAATGTGGCGAATTCTGCGTTTCTTATGGACCCATCCACATCCACAGACCTAGTTAGGCATCCAGAATGACTTAAAATATAGATTTCTTAAATCAGAAAAATCTGTACCAGAGAAAATGCGCAGAAAGGACTTCATTTAATCAGGTTCAATTCATTTTTACATGCTTACAATTTAACTGAAAGAACATCAAATTCACCCAGCCTTCACAAAATCAAAATATCCAAGCAACTACATTTAACAGGAAGTAAATATTCAGAGCACAAATCAGAATTTCTGAAGGAGTGGTACTCTCAGAAAATAAGGAATTTGGGTTCAGGACACATGGCAGATATTTCACTTCAGCATCAAGATTAAATTCATTAGCACAGGCGGCGAAAGTTGCTTACTTGGGCTGGGAAGGTGGCTCAGTGGTAGAGCGCTTGCCTTGCATGCCTGAGGCCCTGGGTTCGATTCCTCAGCACCACATAAGCAAAAAAGAAAAAAAGCCGGAAGTGGCACTGTGGCTCAAGTGGTAGAGTGCTAGCCTTGAGGTGAAGACCTAAGAGACAGCGCCCAGGCCCAGTGTTCAGGCCCCACGACCGTACCCCCCCTCCAAAAAAAAAATGTTGCTTACTCTCAGCATGTAAACACATATCATTTTTTTCTGATCCTTAATAAACAAAAGATGGAAGAGTTTGATTTCCTTTCTCAATTTCAATCTTCAAATTCACATTCTCTTCTTAGGAAGTCATTTATCTTACTCACTTGAAAATAATGAATATGTGTTCAAAGGAGTGTCTTCTGGGCATGAGGAAACAAAATAGGTGTGAAACAGTCTACAGGAAGCTTGATTGTTCAAGAATAAAAGATGTTTGTAATTCCATGGAAAGCCTTGATGGCACAGCTAAGCTAGTTTGAAAGGGCTGGTCCTTTCCACAACCTAGGTGGGAATGTGGTTAGGTGGGAGGGGAGCAATGTCTTAGTTTCAGAAAAAGGCAAAAGAATGGTGCATGCGTTTTCTTCTCAGAAGAGAACTTTTAAATAGGATACATTTTTCTCTTCACAAAACACTTAATTATACAGTAGTCCCCTTCACGGTAATTTCCCCTTCTGTAGTGAGTTAACTGTGCTCAACTGTGCTCTGAAAAGATTAAAAGGAAAAAAAATCTCATTTTGAAAGAGATCACATTCGCATAATACCTTTTTTGCTTTTTGTGGAGGTAAGGTCTCACTGTAAATCTCTCTCATTATTTTCCTGCCTCGACTTTGTATTCTGGGATTACAGGTGTGCACTCCCATACCTATTTCCCATTACTTTTTTACAGTATATTGTTACAATTCTTCTATTTTATCAGTTACTGTTATTATTGTTTTACTGTACCTAATTTATAACTTAAGCTTTATTGTAGCTACATTTGTCTGGGTAAAAGCATAAAATGGTCATCTTGGTATTTATAGGGTTGCTTCCAGAACTGATTGAGTGTACTAAAATCAGCATAGGCTCCAGGCCCGTATAGAAAATAGCATAATATGTTATACAAAGTAAGTTACACTTTACATCACGTCAAGGTTATATCTATTACCAACATATATGTAACAGTATATAAATAGTTGCTATATTGAATGTGAGGGGAAGAATTTTTTTCCTTGAATATTTTAAGTCTCTGGTTGGGTGAACACCTAATGTGGAAATTCTGAATACAGAGGGTACTTCATTGATTTCAGGTATCCACTTGGAATGTATATCCGGAGGCTAAGCAGGAACTACTATAAAGATCAAAAAGAAACTTGAACCTCTTATTTTACATAATTATTCACTAAATAAAATATAGATAAATGTTATTCTGTACCTCTTCCTCCTCTTCCCCCTCCTCCTCCTCCTCCTCCTCCTCCTCTTAGCTCTTTTTCTTCATCCTCCTCCTCCTCCTCCTCCTCCTCCTTCTTCTTCTTCCTCTTCTTTTTCTTCCTCTTCTTCTTCTTCTTCTTCTTCTTCTTCTTCTTCTTCTTCTTCTTCTTCTTCTTCTTCTTCTTCTTCTTCTTCTTCTTCTTCTTCTTCTTCTTCTTCTTCTCCTTCTTCTCCTTCTTCTCCTTCTTCTCCTTCTTCTCCTTCTTCTCCTTCCTCTTCTTCCTCTTCTTCCTCTTCTTTTTCGTCATCATCGTCGTCCTCGTCTTCTTCTTTTCTCAGTGCTGAAGATCCAATGCAGGGCCTTGCACACGCTAGGCTTGGTCTCTACCACAGTTCTACATCCAAGCCTGTAGAGCTTCTGAAAAACTAGTTTGAGAATTTTACAATGTTTAATAATCAACACCAATTTTCCTTTTCCTTTCTAGGCTCTAAAACAGGAAAAAGGGTGTGTGTGGGGGAATAAATGGGACAGTCATCTAGGGATAACTTTGCTGATTATAATATTTTAATATTTTGTTTAGTTGGCATTTAAAATATATTGCTATATAATTTAAAGCCTATTTTTAAAATTTCTTCATAGGAACAAAGACCAACTAAATTTTTTTGTCATTTTTATGTATAAAGTTCAAAATGCTGTCTCTATAAGAATCTTTTCAAACATTCTTATTTTTGTCAGTCATGGGGCTTGATCTCTGTGCTCGAGCGCTGTCCCTCAGCTCTTCAGCTATAGGTAAGCGCTCTACGACTTGAGCTACAGCGCCACTTCTTTCAACCATTCTTTTGACATGACGTTTACCATCTCCTTAGAGGCAAAGCTGAAATCTATATATTAAATATTCTAATCATCATATGCAATAATTAGGAAGGATAAAACAATAGAAATCATGAAAAAATATGTCAAACACAATAAAAAGGATAATTACCCATCAAACAGATGCTTACCATCTTGACAGTTGAGAACAACAGTCTGAGAATTTGCAGAATTCCTGAAAGGACAATATTTGAATTCAAAAGAAGAAGGAAAATACTTAAAATATTGAAAGAAAAACATGCACCAATCATTAATCCTTGATGCTCAGGAGGCTCATTAGTGGCTAAAGACAAGCAAGAATAAACTAGATAACATCAACTGGTAACCTTTCAAATTTCAAAAAAGGAAAGTATAACAGAAGTGAAAATATATGCAACAGATAGAGGGCATATATTTGTTAATGCTACAATATTAATGCTACAATGATCCTGAGTCTTAAGTATTTTTATATCTTCTAATTCTATATAAATTATTTCTGAATATGATATGTCTTTAAAGAACATATGTAAATTAATAGTCAACAGGAGAAACATAAGAAATAAGATCCTCTTTAGCATCTAACAAAAAAGAAAAAGAAAAGTGACTAGCGTGACCATTATATAAGAAGATGACACAAAATATATTAATGCATTTGTGGAGAAATTGCTCTACTCCATATAGCAGATCGATTTGTATAATACTGCAATCATTTTAGCAAGAAAGTTTTCAAGTCTTCAAAAGGTCAAAGAGAATTGTATAGGATCCATGCATTACACTTGTATGAATGTATAGAGAAGTAAAAAACTTGTTTGCACATGTAATGTGTTTCATTGACAGTACACTGGAACAGTATATGTTAGACCCTAGAAATAATCTACAAAAACAAATTTTGAAAAGACACACTATAGCGGATGTATGCTGGACAAATACCTGTAACTGAATTTTATATTTATTTTAATGTCTGTTCTAAAGTTTACAGATTTTCTATATGAAGAAATGCAAGTTTGTGAAAATTAGGCTTGAAAAACCCATGATTGTACAATTCGCTTCTGAACCACTAAAATGTATACAATAAAGAGATAATATATTGCATGTGATTTACATGACATCAAAAAAATCTATTGTTAAAAATACTTCACACAAAATGCAGAATACCTAGAAATATTTTCGGTGTTGGCTAAAGACTGTAAACTACAGTTTTTAAAACGAAGATGTGATTTCTGTTTATTTTGAGTTTATACAGAGATAACTCAATCAAAATGTGTATGTAATAACTGGAATACTTTGAAATTAGGTATCTCTTATGAGTAATTAATAACTTTTTCTGGAAGAAATTTTAGAAATGACAGAAGACACAAATATATGCATCTGCATTTTATGAAAGCCATATGTTATTTGCTCAATCAAATTGCTTTTCTCTACTTTGCTAGGAAAAAACGTATTCTCAACATAAGAGCCAGTAACAGTGAAAAGAAACAAAATACACAATCATGGTGATTTATTTGGGAAAATAACAAATGAAATAAAACAATTCCACTTAAGGGTCTCCAATATTAGTGTCTATGAAGATGTTTCTGAATGTCAACATCCATTGGATTTTTGGAATTTTAATTTTGACAAACATATGAAAACTAGAACAAGAAAAGAAATATAGTCTTAGAGCAAACCAGCCTTGGAATATTTTTTTGAGGGGGTCTGGTAGTGGGCCTGAACTCTGGGCCTGGGCGCTGTCCTTCAGCTCTTCAGCTCAAGGATAGCGCACTACAACTTCAGCCACAGTGCCACTTCCGGCTTTTTTCTTTTTGCTTATGTGGTGCTGAGGAATTGAACCCAGAGCCTTATGAATGCAACGCAAGCACTCTACCACTGAGCCACCTTCCCAGCCCTGGAATAATTTTCTTAATTCTTTTCTTTTTCTTTTTTTAAAATAAATTTTTATTAATAAATTTTTTTATTGTGAAAATACCTGCAGAAGAGTTACAATTTTTTTAAGGTCTTCAAGCATTCATTCATTATATTTTATTTTTGATTTTTTTTCTTACTGTGAAAATACCATACAGAGGAGTTACAATTACATGGGCAAGATAACAAATACATTTCTTATCAAGCATTTTAGCCTCTTCTTTGTTTCCCCTTTCCATCCCTTCCCATCCTCCCCCTACCCCATCTCAATCCTCCTTCCCCCCCCAACAAAGACGTGAAATTCGTTTTTGCACATAACATCTTGTACATCTCATTGTTGCAATGGATCCACCTGTATCCCTATTTAAACTATGTGTTTTTTCGCTTCTCCTCCACAAATTATAGCAACCTAAAATACAGAGAAAGCAGGGGTTATATCATGGGGGAGGGACATACAAAGCAACAAAAAATAATCTTATAAATGTGTTAGAAACAATCACCTGAAAGAAAAAAAGCATTTGAATACATAACTTAGGGTTCATTTCTCTAACATCGACTTATCTGACATTTTCTGCTTGACTCAGACATATACTACTTATTGCAAATAAGGGAAACCATGGGACCTATGTTTCTTTGGCCCTGGCTTACTTCACTTAATATAATTTTCTCAATTCTTTTCATTTCCTAACAAATGGTGCAATGTCATTCTTTCTGATGGAGGCATAGAATTACATTGTGTATATATACCACTTTTTCTTAATCCATTCATCTACTGAGAGGCATCTGGTTTGGTTCCATATCTTAGCTATGGTAAATGCTGCTGCATAGTCGTGCTGGGAGCTTTAGTGTGGCTTTGTTTGTTATCATTTGCGTAAATGCCCAAAAGTGGGATTGCTGGGTCATATGGAAGCTCTACGGGGAGTCTTTTGAGGAACCTCCATACTGCTCTTCAAAGTGGTTGAACAAATTTACACTCCCACCAACAATGTAGTAAGGTTCCCTTCTGTCCACATCCCCTCCAGCATCTGTTGTTGTTAGAGTTCTTGATTTTTGCGATTCTAATGGGGGTGAGGTGGGATCTTAATGTTGTTTTGATTTACATTACTTTTATGGAGAGGGAGTTTGAGCATTTCTTCATGTGTCTATTGGCCATCCTTCTTTCTTCTTCAGAGAAGATTCTCTTTAAGTCTTTAGCCCTCTTATTTATTGGACAGTTGTTTCTTTGAAGACTGGTTGTTGGGGGATTTAATTTTTTGAATTCCAGGTATAATTTAGATATGAGACCCTTGTCTGTTCTAAGGCTAGTGAAGATCTTCTCCCAATCCGTGGGCTTTCAATTGATCTTGCTAGCTATGTCCTTTGCCATGCAGAAGCTCTGCAATTTCATGCAATCCCATTTGTACAACCAGTCTTTGATTTGTTGTGTTTCTGGGTCTATATTTAGAAAATTTTCCTATTCCAAAGAGCCCTATGGTTTCTCCTATTCCATCCTGTAATGTTTTCAGGGTGTCTGTTTGACTCCGATGTATTTGACCCATTTGGAGTTGATTCTGGTGCAGGGTGATACATAAGGATCTAGCTTAATTTTCTGCAATTAGTTAACCAATTTTTCCAGCACCATTTACTGAAGAGACTGTCTTTCTTCCATTCTATTTTTTTAGCTCCCTTATCTTAAATTACATAGCTATAGGTCTATAGGTTTATTTCTGGGTTTTCAATTGCATTCCATTGGTCCTGAGGTCTGTTCTTGTGTCAGTACCAATCTGTTTTGATTACTATGGCTTTGTAGTAGAGTTTGAAATTTGGTATTGATATTCCTCCAGCACTGTTCTTTCTGTTGAGGATCATTTTAGCTATTCGGTGTCTTTTATTGTTCCACATGAATTTTTGGATTGCCTCTTCTATTTACTTGAAGAATGAGGATGGAATATTGATAGGTATCGCATTGAATTTGTAGATAGCCTTGGGAAGTATTGCCATTTTCAGGATTTTGATCTTTCCAATCCAGGAGCATGGGAGTTTTTGCCACTTTCTAAGTTCTGTTTTGATTTCGTTTTTCAGGTTTTTAAAGTTTTCATCATAGAGGTCCTTCACTTCTTTGGTTATTTTAATTCCTAGGTATTTTATTTTTTGTGGGGCTATTCTGAATGGAGTTGCTTTCCTAATTTCAGCCACACTTTTCTCATTGTTGGCATGTAGAAAAGCCATTGATTTTTTGAGGGTTAATTTTATAACCTGCTACTTTGCCAAAGTTTTGAACCAGCTTGAGTAATTTTGGATTGGAGGTTGTGGGATTCTTTAAATACAAGATCATGTCATCTGCAAAGAGGGGACTTTTACTTCTTCTTTCCCTATCTGGATCCCCTTTATGTTGCCATTTTGTCTTATTGCTTTAGCTAGGTATTCTAATACTAGATTGAAGAGTACTAAAGACAATGGACAACCTTGTCTCCTTCCTAAGTTAAGAGGAAATTGCTTTAGTTTTTCACCATTAAGTATAATACTTGCTGCAGGTTTGTCTTATACAGGCTTTATTGTATTGAGGAATGTTCCATGAATTCCTAATTGTTCCAGAACCTTCATCATAAAGGGATGTTTGATCTTGTCCAGTACTTTTTCTGCATCTATTGAAATACCCATGTGGTTCTTATCCTTGCTCCTGTTGATCTGATGAATCATATTAATTGATTTGCGTATATTGAACCAGATTTACATCCCTGAAATGAATCCTGTTTGATCGTGGTTTATGATTTTTTGGATGAATTGTTGAAGTCGATTGGCCAAAATTTTGTTGAGAAATTTTGCATCAATATTCAATAAAGAAATGGGTCTACAAAAAAAAAAAAGAAATTGTTCTACCGTTCTCTTTCTTTGATGAATCCCTGCCTGGTTTTGGGATGAGGGTTATTGTAAAGCACATGGGCAGCAAAGATGGCGCTGAGAGTGAGTTGAGTGGGCAGACCCCAATTTGCTTTAAGTTCAGTGTGTAAGCAGCCCGAGGAAGCTTAGGTGCATGATTGGGTGTGACCTTGACATTGATTGTTTCCTTCTCCTCCATTGCCATGCCACTCGCTGCAATTTTTTTTTTTTGCTTTAAAAAGGACTTGCTCTGTGTGAATAAATGAGTTTTCCTGCTTGACTTGACTCCCCGCTGGGTCTGATTGTATACCAGGCTAAGGGAGGCTGAGGAACATGCTAGCATCTGTGTTACCTTTCCTTGGACCCTGTCGACCTTTTGTGGGAATGACAATGACCGGATATCTGGCACCCAACTTGGGGCTTGAAAGGAAAAGATACCAGCGGAGGCTAAATGGTCGTTCAGGGTAAGTGAAACCCTTAGTATGTGTAATGCTATCTCACAGAAGAAGGAGGAGGGGGCAACATTAGGCATAGAAGGAGTAAAGGAGGACTTGGGAATTGAGAAGGAAAAAGAATGGGTCAAATTTGATGGAGAACACATGGAAACATGCACAGTGGAAGTCAAAATGAGGATGAAAGTTACTCACACTGACTCAGGTGTTCCTGACAGTCCTAGGCCCCCTCCCCCGATTGGGAGGAGGTATGGTACCCTACTCGACCTTCAAGATGTAGCTGCAAAACCCGGATCCTTACCAACCTTCTGTGGAGGGGCCAAGGTCTTGGGAAGTAACCTACTCAGAGGCCTACCCTGGAAGGGAAGGGCCAGTTGAGAGCCTGGACCCTAGGCTACAGGATTCGCTTCCCCAAGTGTATCCGGTCAATCTGGCACCAGGATCTAACAGGCCCTGGGATGATATCCATGGGAAGCTAAAGATCTTAAAGAGCTCCACAAGGCGGTGGTGGAGTATGGCCCAAACTCTCCTTGGGCCCAGAACTTTTTCCAGGATATTGCTTATCACCCATGGGTCCCTAAGGAGTGGCTGGATGTGGCCAAAGCTGTCCTTACCAGTTCTCAGTTTATTAAGTGATGTGCTTTCTTTAAGGAGGAATACGGAGTGCGAGCAAAGAATATATGGCAGGCTCAACCCGAGATACTTATTACTTATGCCATGTTAACAGGGACGGGGGAAGGGTACTCCACTGGAGTCAAACAGGCCGCAATACCCGGCCCGTACCATGACCAGGTGAGGCAGGCAGGACTTGCTGCATGGTACAAACTGGATGATGGGCCTACTGAGTCCCCCGTAGCAGAGTGAAACAAAAACCTGGTGAGCCTCTAGCTGAGATTGTAGACTAAGTCCAACAGAGCATTCACTGCAAGCTGCCAGCAGGGAACTTCTGAGATGAGTTGGTAAAGCTGCTGGTCTGGGAAGGAATGAATGAAGACCATCGCATGGCCTGCACGGGATTGAGAGAGAGTTCCTTGAGCAGATGGGTGGTAGTCTCGCAGGATGTGGGAACACAATAGCAACAGTCTCAATCATTAGCTTTAGCTTTACAGGCTAAGACATCTGCAATGACTGAGGCTATTACCAGATGCTGGCACCTCAAGGCCAAGGAACCCCAAGACCATCCAGAAGAGGGACTTTTTTAAAAAAATGTGGTCAGGAGGGGCACTTTAAGAGGGACTGTTTACAACAATCCGTGCCAACCAGGCGGGGGGCGGGGTGCAAACCCCCCCCTACACCCTGCCCCAAGGGCAGGGAGGGATACCATTGGAAAAAGGATTGTCGATCCATGTATGATTTATACTAGAAACATTATTTGTGTGGAGCATCAGCCATTAACCATATCTAAACCTGTAGCCCTCAACCTTCTGGTGGAGGAACAGATAAACACTGAGCACATATGCCCTACTGTGAGTCCTTGGAACACACCCATATTTGTTATTCAAAAAGCCTCCAAAGCTTGGCATATGCTCCAAGATCTACATTAAGTAAATGAAAGGATGGAGCTAGTAGAAACGCTCCTAAGAGACATGCCCTGGATTCCCACTATACCTTCAGAATATACCTTGGTTTTGATTGATATTAATTTTTTTTATATCCCCCTGCATCTAGATGACTACGAGAAGTTTTCTTTCTCCATCCCTTCGCTTAATTTTCCCAGCCTGATCAGAAGTTTGAACGGATGGTGTTGCCACAGGGAATGGCCAATAGCCAGGCCTTTTGCCAACAATACTTGGGCACACTTTTAGGGCCTATGCTGGGTTTAGATAACTCCATTGCTTATGCCTACATGGATAATATAATTCTGGGGCAACAAGACCCCGGACACCTGGAGGGCCTTCTGGCCCAGGTTCTCGCCATATTAAAAAAAGGGAGGTTTTACCATAGCCCTCAATAAAATTGAAAAGACACCTCCTTTTAAAATGCTCGGGTCCCACCTTACCTTGACTCAGGCCAGCCCCCTTAAGCCTTTGCTGGATATTCCAGCCTCTCTAAACTTAATCCAACTTCAGAGTTTTTTAGGGGAAATCAATTGGATGTTGATATGGATTTCTGTCCCTAAAGATAGTCTTGTGTCCTTATTTGCCCTACTAAAAGACAGGATGCCCCAAGAAGTTATTACAATTACAAAAAGCCATCAGGCAATATTTTTGCAGTTCCATAGCTTTGTTTACCATTAATATTTTAAATTTTTCAAAAAGAGCAACTTAATCCAGATTTCAGAAACACTGGGGACAACTAAACTCTAAGCCCCAAGTAAAAGTCAAGTGAAAGGATCCCCTGACACAACAATGGAGAGGACCTGACCCCCTAGTTACTATGGGCAGGGAACTTGGATGCGTTTTTTCCAATAAGGGAGACAGTGCCCATTTGGATACCTGCCAGGAAACTTAAGTTTTTACCCATTTCCTCTATACAGGAGGATGTCCAAGAATAAACTAACCAACAAGAAAAGAAAAACGGCTATGTTGGGGGAGGCTTGTGTTTAAAAGAGGAAAGCCAGAAAGATAACCATTAACCATCCCCAAGGGAAACCAGCCCTTGAGAAGCTCTTGTGCTCTCTAATTGCAGATGGTGATACTCCAGCTGTTGGCTGTCCTGACCCTCCCAGTCCTGGCAATGGCCCTACGGAATCTACATCAACCTCAATGGGTGACCTGGGCAGTGATCAGTGCTGGCAATGCAGAAATCATCAGTAGCACCTCAAGAGAAGCTGTCCCTTAGACATGGTGGCCTGACCTTCATTTTGATCACCACCCTATGTCATTATGTACGGACGTTTAATATTTCTGTAAGAGCTAATTATTTTAATGTTACCTGCTTTAATTGTCCTTTTACTAATTGCTTGTATAACGGCATTATTGAATCCATACTTATTGTTAAACAATCACCTTTTGTTATACTTCCAGTTTAGATCTTTTACAACCCCACAGGCAAATAGCTGGATTAGAACAAGCCCTACCTCTGGACTCTGAAGTGGCAAAGACTGCTATCCCATTCTTGACTAATGTTAAAGGACTGCTAATGACATTTATTGGCCTGGTAATGCTTTTGCTGATGGTTTTCCTATGCCTTCCTTGCATTACACATGCACTGCAAAACACTTATGAGCTTAGCCAGCCAGTTACATAAGATCAAGCTCCAAGGGAATGAATTTCCCTCGAGTGGAATCGCAGCCAGAGACAGGTAAGAGGGGGTGTCAGTCTGACCAACCAAAGACAGGGCCTTCAGCTTCGCTCTGAAGAAGTTCTTGATGATGGGTAAGGCAGACAAGGCAATCCACCCAAGCTAAGACAGGTGGGTTTGCTTCTTTAAACAAAGAAGGGGGAGAAGTCAGGAGCCGTTGGGAGCTGAGAGTAAAGCTCAAAAGTCTTCTTGACCCCTGTGCTTGCTTAAAGGCACATACAAGGAACTGGCTTACTTAAAAGACACCAGGTGCCCAGGATTACTTTGCTATGTCTGCAGTTTGTTTTATATTTTCCTTGTTTTTCTGGACTATAGTAGAATGGCCTGAGTGTGGGGGCTCATGAGGATGCACCATGCCGCATGTGTAGAACTCCCAATACCCAGCCTGCTCCCATGTTCTGAAGAGAACGACCTTACAAGATACTGACTTTTATATATGCCCAGGAACTACTTGAACTGCTTTGGACATTTCTAACTGTGGTGGGATTGATGTTTATTACTGTGCTAGGTGGGGATGGGAGGTAACTGGGACAGGCTCTTGGATCATGCACGAGGGCCCTCCCTATCCTTGTCTGGCGAATCAGGCCCCCCAGACTTGCCTCGAACTCCCAACGTGGCCAATGCTATTCTTACCAATGTAATCCTGTTAAAATAACGTTTAAAGAGGAGGGGAAAGGATAACTAATTGGGAGGTGGGTCTGCTATTTAAAAAACAAAGGAGAATCTGTAGAGCACATGGGCACCAAAGATGGCACTGAGAGGGAGTTGATTAGGCAGAGCCCAATTTGGTTTACTTTCAGTGTGTAACCAGCCCGTGGAAGCTTAGGTACATGATAGGGTGTGACCTTGACACTGATTGTTTCCTTCTCCTCCACTGCCATGCCACCCTCTGCTTTTTTTGGCTTCAAAAGGGGCCTGCTCTGTGATAATAAATGAGCTTTCCTGCTTGACTTGACTACCTGCTGGGTCTGATTATCTCAAGGGCTAAGGTAGGCTGGGTAACTTTCGAGTGGCCGCACTTAGCTTTCCTTGGCCCCCATCCATCATTTGTGGGATGGACAAAGACCGGACAGGTTATGATGGCTTCATAGAATGAGTTCAGTAGTGAGTTGGAGGAGTATTTGTGTGAGCTCTGCTTTGAATGCCTTGTAGAATTCTGCTGTAAGACCATCTGGTCCTGGACTTTTTTTAGATGGGAGGACTCTAATTGCTGTTTCTACTTCAATACTTAATATGGGCCTGTCACAATGATTTAACTCATCTTGGTTTAGTTTCTGCATGTCAATATTTGCTAGGAAAAGGTCCATTTCTACCAAGTTCTCAAATTTATTAGTATAAAGTTTTGAGAAGTTTTCCCTTAAAATGTTCTGAATCTTGGTTATTTCTCTGGTGATGTTTCTGTTCTAATCTCTGAGTTTATTTATTTGGGTTGTTCTCTTCTTTTTCAGATAAGGTTTGCTAACGGTCGGTCAATTTTGTTATTTTTTTAGAGAACCAAATCTTTCTTTTGTTAATTTTTTCTATGGTTTTTTTGTGGATTCTAATTCATTTAATTCTGATTTAATTTTAATTATTTTTTCCATATATTGGATTGGGGTTTATATTGCTGCTGTTATTTAAGGAGGCTCAGATGCCTTATTAAACTGTTGGTTTCAGATCTTTCCAATTTGTTGATGTAGGCACTGAGAGCTACAAACTTGCCCCGGAGTACTGCCTTTGCTGTGTCCCAGAGGAGCTGGTAATTTGTGTGTTCATTTTTGGTGAATATCATGAACATTTGAATTTCCTTTCTAATCTCTTTCATGACCCACTCGTTTTTCAGCAGTGTGTTGTTGTTCAGCCCCCGTGTGTTGCAGGACTTTCTTTGGTGGCTTTTGGTGGTGAGTTCTAATTTAATTCCCTTGTGGTCTGAGAGAATGCAAGGTATAACTTCAATGTTTTTGAATTTGGACAAGTTTGCTTTGTGGCCTATAATGTGTACTATTTTGGAAAATGTTCCATGTGTTGCTTAGAAAAACATGTATTCTTATGCTGCTAGGTGAAATATTCGGTAGATATCTGTTAAAACTAGTTGATCTATACAATTTCTTGAGTTGATCTATCTAGTGGGGAAAGTGGTGTGTTAATATCCCCAACAATTGATGTCTTTGGATCTCTGTGGGATATGAGGAAAAGTAGTGATTCTTGGATAAATTTGGGTGCTCCGTAGTTTGGTGAATAGGTATTTATAATTGTAATATACTCATGGAAGAGAAATCCCTTAATTATTACTATGTAGCAACCTTCTTCATTATTTCTTTATTTTTTTTTTTTTTGGGTCCGGTCGTGGGGCCTGAACTCCGGGCCTGGCGCTGTCCCTCAGCTCTTCAGCTCAAGGCTAGCACTCTACCACTTGAGCCACAGCACCACTTCTGGCTTTTTTCTTTTACTTATGTGGTGCTGAGGAATCGAACCCAGGGCCTGATGCATGCAAGACAAGCGCTCTACCACTGAGCTACCTTCCCAGCCCCTTCTTCATCACTTCTTACTAATTTTAATTTGAAGTCTATTTTATCTGATATTAGGATTGCAACCCACCTGTATATGGGGGCCGTTTGCTTGGTAGATTTGGTTCCAGCCTTTCATGTTGAAAATGTGCTTGTTTTTATGGGCAAGAAGTGACTCCTGAAAGGAACAGATAGAAGGATCTTGCTTTTTAATCCAACTGAGTGGTCTATGTTGCTTAATTGCTTAAGTCCGTTAATATTGACAGATAGGACTAAGAGATATTTCGGAGTTTCTGCCATTTTATGCAGCTTCTTGGGGCTGCAGCAACTGGGTTCTTGCTATAGTTCTTGGATTCTCAGTTTGGGTGTGCTTTCTTGGCTTTTATTGTGGTCTTGTTGGTTTTCTCTGTGTAGGAAATCATTAAGAATCTTTTGTAGGGCTGGTTTGGTGGAGATATATTGTTTCAGTTGTTCTTTGGTATGGAAGGTTTTTAGTTTACCATCGGTTATGAAGGAGAGTAAGGCTGGGTACAGTATTCTTGGTTGATAGTTGTTTGTAGTGCATGGCATACATCATTCCAGGCTCTTCTTACTTTGATTGTCTTTGCTGAGAAATCTGAGGTGATTCTAATTGGTTTACCTTTATAGGTGATTCATCTTTTCTCCTTGACAGCTTTAAGGATCTTTTCCTTGGTCTGAATTGATCCAGTGTAGATTATAATGTGACAGTGGGATGTCCTATTCTGGTATGGTCTATTTGGAGGCCTAAAACGTATTGTATCTGGATAGGCCTATCTTTTTTCATGTTTGGGAAGTTCTCTCTAGGATCCTGTTAAACAAATTTCCTAGACGATTGCCACGGACCGGGTTCTGTCGGGACGACGGAGGACACCTAAGGGAGGAACCTGGAATAGGTGGGGAGATGGCAAACAGACAACTCACACACATTAGGAGTGGATGCTGAGTGCGATTTATTGCAGAGGATAACAAACTTTTATAGCAAAAGTCTCCATGAGAAAGGGCAAAAGGTTACACAATCTTGCTGCAGGGCTTCTTTCTTGGGTGGTCACCAGCTGGTCGCCTGAAAGGGCAAAAGGTTACACAACCTTGCTACAGGGCTTCATTCTTGGGTGGTCACCAGCTGGTCACCTGATAGGCACTTGTTTCCGGCTTATCTCTAAGAAATATAATGGGTTTCGATGTTTTGTCATCAACTAACCATTACCTTATTTCTATAGAGGCCTTAACTGTCCCATAAGATCTTTCCTGTTCTTTCCTCAATAGCAAGGTCACCGAGGCCTACATCTAGCAAGTCTTTTAGTAAATGAAAGAGAGTAACAAGAAGTTCTTTCTCCTAAGTAGTTATCTCAGCAATTGCCATACATTCCTTCTGTTCTAGCCGGGCCTACAGCTTCTTGTAAATCTCTTACAAACAATTCCTTCTGCTGAAATGACATCATGAAACCCCCAATATTTACTTATGACTTGTCTACTAGCCTCCATAAGAGGGGTTTTAGGTTAGCACTTAACTTTGGTGAGTTAGTCATATTTTTAAGACACTCATCAGATATTGGAGTCGTCAACACTCTTAAGAAAGAGCTTTGAATAATGGAACGTTGACAATGAGCAAGTACAAAGAGCAGTAGAAACAGTAAAAGATCAATAGGCACTCTTATGCAGTGAAGAAAGGCAGAAACACATCTTTTCCCAGGGGTTTTTCCAGCCTTTTCCCAGGAGTAGGCCTCTTAGAAGCCCTATTCTCCGAGGTAGACTTCGGTGAAGTCCCAAAACTTGGAGATAGGTTTCTGTAAAGCCCCATTCTCTGAGGTAGACTTCGGTGAAGTCCCAAGACTCAGAGATAGGTCTCGAAGCCCCTATCATGGTCTGATAGATGGTCTCCCATGCTAAGCAGACTCTACTGGGGTCGGCGTGGCAGACGATTAACTTCTGTTTTTAAGTGCTCCTCTACATCCATTATCCTCAGATTAGGCCTTCTGATGGTGTCTTCCAAATGTTGAATAGATCTATCATATTTCTTGGATTTGTCTTGGATGGTTATATGTTTTTTCTCTATAATATTGATGTTGTCTTCAATCCCTGAGATTCAATCTTCTGCATGTTCTAACCTACTATCAAGACTTTTACTTTGTTTTTCTTTTCTTTTCTTTCTAGTTGGTCGGCTTTGATGGCTTCAAATTCTTTGTTGGAGATTTGTTTTAGATCTTGTATGGACTTCTTTACTTCCTTAATTTGGTGTTCAGTGTTTATTCTCAAATAACTTAGTTGATTGGTTATAGTTTCCTTGGACTCCCATTCCTTTTGCTGGGTTCCATTCAGCATTCCCTTTGTGGATTCCCTGAGTTCTTTCAGTTCTCCATTTATGGATTCCATGAATGCCTTTAATGATCTTTGTGCATTCTCATCCTGCTCTCTCAATTCCTGTATTACTCTTTGATTATCTTCCTCTGGTTCATGCGATTCCTGTAGCTCTCTTTGACTGATCTCAGCCTGCTCACACCATTCCTTTATTTCTGTAGAGTGCTCTCAAGCTGCTCACGCAATTCCTGTATCAATCTTTGAGTAGCTTCCTCATGCTCATGATATTCCTGTATTGGCCTTTCTTCTGCCTGCTCTCTCTCCCTATCACACTCATACAGAGTCTGTTGCAGGTTTTCAATCTTTTCATTTACCATGTTTACCTGTAGTGTTTGTAGAGCTTTTTGGGAACTCTCCTCTGGATTATTAATTATCTGATCTGTCCACTGATTTTCATGAGTGGCATTTGAGATACCCGGAATTGCCATTTTTCTCGTGTTTTTCCTGCTTGCCCTGCCCATTTGGGATGAAAGTAACACCAGTTTTGTGCTAGATCACTATCTTAAGGTAAGCATCAACCAACGTTTGTAGTTGCTCAGTCAAAGTCTGCAGATACACTCTAGTTCAACAGATATATCTATTCAATATCAAACAACTATGTATTAATGGGTTACGAACCGCAAAGAAGAATATGGCAAACTACTAATTATTAGGTTTAGGGAGAGATGTAGGTAAAAATAGGGATAGAGGGATATGGAAAGGCAGAGGGTGAGTTAACTTAACTAAGTCCTAATCTCAAAGCAGGAAATAGGTTGGATAGAATAAATAGAATGATAGTAGAAAGAGAGAAAAGAAAAGAAGAGAAAGATATAAAAAGAGACTAGAAAAAATAGAAAAACAACCATTAAAAATTAAAATGTGGAACACTTAAAAACTTAAAAATCATGCAAAATAAAAACATAATATTCAGAGTAGAATGTAGATAGGATAAGATAAGGGTAGGGATAAAAAGGAGATGTGGAAAACTTTAAAAATTCTTAAAATATTATATATATAAAGAGGTGGTACTACTATTAAGGAATTTAAGTCTAAAAGGCTTTGACTTGAGTAAGACATTTCTGGATTAAGTGTGTACACAATGGGGGATAAGATCTAATAATCTACTACGGGTATATCTGAGGATGAGCAGAAGAGCAATTAAGTCATGCAAAGAAGTACAAAAGAGAAGAAAAGGTGAAAAGAATGAGAAGGAAAGAAAAAAAGGATCAAGAGGTCAGTAGCGCTAAACAAAAAAGAAAAGAAAAGAAAGAAAAAAGAGAAAAAAAGCACACATTTATACCATTAAAATATAAATTATAAGAGGAAGAAAAAAGTTAATAGAAAACAGTTTTTTTTTTCAAAAAAATGTTCAATATTAAAAATTTTAAAAAAGTTTTAGAAAAATTTTTTAAATAAAAGGTACAGGGGCAGGGAAGGTAGCTCAGTGGTAGAGTGCTTGCCTTGCATGCTCAAGGCCCTGGGTTCAATTCCTCAGCACCACATAAGCAAAAAGAAAAACGCCGGAAGTGGCGCTGTGGCTCAAGTGGTAGAGCACTAGCCTTGAGCTGAAGAGCTGAGGGACAGTGCCCAGGCCCAGAGTTCAGGCCCCACGACCGGACCAAAAAAAAAAAAAAGGTACAAAAAAGTTATTTGATTTTTTTTTTGGGGGGGGCAATGGGAAGATCCTGTATCTATCTCCCTTGTGTCCTTAACCTGTCTCTATTTGGAGTCTCTGGTCTGCTTGTGGTGTTTGATTTTGCTGTGGCTTGGTTGGTTTCTTAAGTCGGTTAATATGAGCAGGCAGAAAAATGCTCTGCTTACCCAGGATTTTTTGATCCTCTTCCCAGGCTAGTACAATGAGAGGGAGATCTGCTTTGAGTATCACAAAAGAGGGAGATGGCTGTTTGCTCTAGTTTAGAGATGCTGTGATAAGGCTAGGTTCTGGGTAGAGTTGAGCCCTTTCAGCAAACAGTAGCTTTACCCTGAGGGGCTAGCTTCTGAGTCACTCACAGAGCCCAGCCTGGAACCTTTTTCAGGGTTTATGTTTACTGTATTTCAATTGATTTTCAAGACTGCTGCAGTGAGGGGCAGACTCTGTCTCTGTGTACCCAGTGAAGAAATCCACTCCTGGGGCTTGTGGCCTGTGCTGGGTGACTTTTCCCTGGGTGGAGCTGAGCCAAGCAGGTCAGGTTAGGTTCCTGTGACCTACTAAACTACTCTTGTTTTCTTCCAATGCCTGCGTTGGAGCTAGCTGCTCAGGCAGGCCTTTGTCAGTATCAAAGATGGAGATTTCCTGTAGTGGGGACGGGAGGGGTGGCCTTCCCTCCTCTGATCCCTGAGAAGGAGTGAGGATATCAGGCTTCTACTCATGCCGGAATCTTGGTTCCTGTGTTGTCTCTGGTCTGCAAACTGAAGGCTAAAGATATCTGCTCCTTGTCAGTTCTTGCTGGTGTTGAGTAGAATCTGCTCACCTGCCACCTCTGCCACTGGTACCTTCACCCTGGACTCTCTGTGGTGCAGGTATGGTGGCTAGAGCCACCACAGCTGCCTCCCAGCTGCCGCAGCAGATCTGTCTCCTTGCCTGGATTTTCCCTCTCTGGCCTAACTCTCTGTCCTGTGATGGCACACTTGGTGTGATTCTCTGGCTTAGAACTGTTCACTGGAACAAAAAAAAACAAAAACAAAAACAAAAACAAAAAAACTGCTTTCTATGTGACAGCTTGTTTAGCCTCCAGCTTCTCCTCCGCCATCATCCCGGAACTCCCTCTGATACTTTTATTCAACTATTTTTCATTTCAAAGATAGGTAGTCTATTTTTCCAAAAGTTTCCTAGTGTAAAATAATTAATCTTTCAATAGAAAGTAGAGTTTATTAATTTCAAGGGAATTTTAGATATACACATGATATTGTAGTAAGGTTTATAGTATATTACTTGAAAAAATTCTGTTCAAACTCTTAAATATTTGTGTGTAATGACAGGGAGAGAGGAAGAAAATTCATACTGGTTAGGAATTTGCAATGGCTCAAAAATCTACTCAACAATTTTTTATAAGCACATAATCAAGCTACCTGATATGGCTTAGTTTTTTTTGTTTATTTATTCAAAATTTTGACATGGATGCATGCACAGTGGTAACATTAAAATTATTAATCAAAATACAAATATTGCAAAATCATAGACAGGTATCATATGTTCAATAGTTAGCACTTTTGATTCTAATAATAATTTCGATGAAGATGATGATGACCACAGTTTAACCTGATAATGTTAAGGTTGTGATTGGAAAGGAAAATTTTTAGACATCTTTTAAGCCAGATTTCCAACATTGAATACAAAGTACTAAACAGCATTGGGTTAATACAATAAGAATAACAAGAGGAGAGTTTCAATATCAAGAATTACAATCACATAAACAGGTGAGACATTAAAAACGCTAATGTTATTCTTTCAGTCTCTCTAAATATACTCACTTTTCTTGGTACTATTGTTTTCTTATAAATAAAATCATTTATTTTCACATGTTGATTATCCCACAAAGATAAAATCTAATAAGCTGAGTATTTTCTGTTACAAATGATCTTGTTTGTTCTAACCTTGAGAATTTAGAATAAAGCCTTTCACTACCCACATAACCATTGGCTTAGTTATATATCCCTAGAAGTTAACAACACATGCCTCAAGCATGCTTCACTCATTAGGCAGAAATCCATGATCAGTTTTAGTTTCCATCCATTTAACTAGAGAAAATCTATGTATAAATTTATTAAGAACACTTGGCAACAAATAAAACAATAAGAAATATTTTGATGGACTAAGATGTAGTTTTCAACTTAGTGTGATTAGTTCAAATACAATTCTCATAAAGACACTATTCAATAACCAATGTTTTCCAATGACATATTCTTCAATATAGCTGTAAACACATGACACAATTTATATAATACCACTTACATATCTGGAGTTAACTTAAAAGAACCCGTGCTTAGAGCCAGGAGGAAAATTTAGTTTTATTTCTGCATGAAACAATTTGTGACTTTATACCAACAAACTGAATTTGACTCTTTCCTTATTTGTAAGCTAAGGGGAAAAACGTAAGGACTCTTCACTTTTCTTGTTTTTGCTCTAGAAGTCAACAAATATATTCTTCAATATTTCTGGTAGATTACCTCCATTTACAGATGAGAAATGTAAGGCCAGTAGTCAATGTAATGAGTAAATAATGATACTAGAATTTGTGTCTGAGTTCTTCACTCTGTGTGCTTACAAGCAGAAGTAATTTGGTGATGGAAAGGACCAATATGAAAAGACTATGGGGAAAAACATACTTTGTAAAAGGTTGTTTAAGTCTAGGTGAACAGTGATAATTACATGAACAGGCTGGTGTAACAGGCATAAAAAGTAGTACATAGAAATCATATTAGTGACAGAAACTCAGAAAATCTTGATCATTCATTTTATCTAATGTGTGGGAGCAGAAGGGTAAGAAGAAATCTAAAGTGTTCAATATCTCTGGCCAGGCAACTGTGTTAGTGATATTCTTGGTGATAGAGATTGCTGGTGGAAATGATGGATTTAGGGGAAAAAAACTCTGATAGTTCTAAAGTTGATATTAAACAGATGCAAAGATAGGTTTGTTTAGACATTAATAAAATATCCATGACCATGAATATGAAAAAGAATAATAAAATCAGGGTATTATTAAAGGGAAGAGGAAAAGGAAAGTTCTGACACAATTCTGAACAATGTGAGTACCAGTGTGGACAAGATTGGAAGAATGAGATAAATAAAGAAATAAGAAAGTAATAAATGCAGATTTACAGAAGTAAAGAAAGGAAAGAATGTGCAGGAAGAAAACTGTTACAGAGATATTGAAGGAAATATGCTATTTGGATTTGAAAACTAAAAAGATATAGACAATTTCAATAAGAAAAGTGTTTTGGTGATATCTCCATGATGAAATAACCCTGTCAATCAACCTGCCACAATTTCTTATATGTCGGAAGAGCTCTTATAAACTTCAAGTTTTATTGAATGGAAGAGTTCCGACATTACCCTCACCACTAGGGTTAAATTCCTAAAAAGATAAGACATTTTGCTTTAATGTCTTTCTTTCATTTTCTCTTACACATTGGCAAGTAGGGAAGGATTCTGATGTAACAATAATACAATGTTGACTTGTAATAACACAACTTCTAGGATCTAGTGTTAATTTGGATATTTACTAATTAGCTCCAAAATTTATGGATATTTACATTTCTCCTGGGTAAACTAATGAGCTCCAAGAAAATGTCCCAAAGGAGCATTTCAATTCTAGTATCACTGTTTGTCTCAAAATACTTTAAATTATACACCCTCTATTGTGGGCATAGGGTTATACTGTGGAATGTTCCCCTTCAGATAGTGAGTAGGACCCTATTGCTTAACATGGAGAAAGTACCCTCACACATAGACTGGGTGTGTGCAAACAAGAAGTGGTACTTGAATAAGGGAAAACATGGGACCTATGTTTCTTTGGGACTGGATTACTTCACTTAGTATAATTTTTTCTAAGTCCTTCCATTTCCTAACAAATGAAGTATTGTTATTCTTTCTGATGGAGGCAAAGAATTCCTTTGTGTATATATACCACATTTTCTTGATCCATTCATCTACTCAAGGGCATCTGGGTTGGTTCCATATCTTAGCTATGGTAAATAATGCTGCAATAAACATAGTTGTGCTGGAAGATTTAGTATGGTCTTGTTTGTGATCATTTGGATAAATGCCCAAAAGTGGGATTGCTGGGTCATAGGAGAGCTCTAGGAGTTTTTTGAGGAACCTCCATACAACTTTCCAAAGTGGTTGAACAAGTTTACAGTCCCAATAACAATGAAGTAAGGTTCCCTTCTGGCCACATCCACTCCAGAATCTGTTGTTATTGTTCTTGTCTATGGCCATTCTAACTGGGGTGAGGTGGTATCTCCATTGTTGTTTTGATTTGCATTTCTCTTATGGCTGGGGAGGTCGGTCATTTTTTCATGTGTCTATTGGCAATCCTTCTTTCCTCTTCACAGAATTTTCTCTGTAAGTCTTTAGCCCACTTATTTTTTATTTATTTGTTTTTATTTTGAAAATATTTTACTGAGGTGTTACAATTACATGGGCAAGATAATGAGTACATTTCTTATCAAGCATTTTAGCCTCCTCCTTTGTTTCCCCTTCCCATCCTTTCCCATCCTCCCCCCGACCCCTCCATCCTCCCTGCATACCCCCAGTCCTCCCCGTCTCTCCCCACGAAAGTTGTAATTTTCGTTTTCGACATGACAACTTGTACATCTCATTGTTGCAATGTAGCCCACTTATTTATTGGGCAGTTATTTCGTTGAGGATTTGTTGTTGGGGCATGTAATGTTTTGAGTTCCAGGTATAGTTTACATATGAGAACCTTGTCCATTGTATGGCTAGTGAATACCTTCTCTCAATAAGTAGGTTTTCTGTTGATCTTGCTAGCTATAACCTTTGCCATGCAGAAGCTCTGTAATTTCATGCAATCCTATTTTTCCAATTTTTCTTTGATTTGCTGTGTTTCTGCCTCTCTTTTAAGAAACTTTTAGCCTATGCCAAGGAGACCTAGTAATGATTTCAGACCTGTAATTATTTCAGAGTGTCTGCTTTGACTCCGAGGTCCTTGATCCATTTGGATTTGAATCTGGTGCACAATGACATGTATGGATCTATTTTTTATTTTCTACAAGTGATTAACAAATTTTGCCAACACCATTTACTGAAGAGGCTGTCTTTCTTCCATTCAATTTTTTTTAGCTCCCTTATTTAATATTAGATGACTATAAGTTTGTGCGTTTATTTCTGGGTTTTCAATTCTATTCCATTGGTTCTGAGGTCTGTTCTTGTGCCAGTACAAAGCTGTTTTGATTACAATGGTTTTGTAGTAGTGTTTGAAATTTGTTATTGATATTCCTCCAGCACTGTTCTTTCTGTTAAGGATAGTATTTGCTATTCGGGGTCTTTTATTGTTCCATATGAATTTTTGGATTGCCTTTTCTATTTCCTTGAAGAATGAGGTTGGAATATTGATAGGTATTACATTGAATTTGTAGATAGCTTTGGGAAGTGGGGCAATTTTCACGATGTTGATCCTTCCAATACAGGAGCATGGAAGTTTTTGCCACTTTCTAAGTTCTGTTTTGATTTCCTTTTTCAAGTTTTTAAAGTTTTCATCATAGAGATCCTCCACTTCTTTGGGCATTTTAATTTCTAGGTATTTTATTTTTTGTGGGGCTATTAAAAATAGAGTTATTTTCTGGATTTCAGCACGCTTTTCTCATTGTTGGCATACAGAAAAGCCATTGATTTTTGAAGGTTAATTTTACACCCTGCTATTTTACCAATATTTTGAATCAACTTGAATAATTGGAGAGTGGAGTCCGTGGGATTCTTTAAATATAAGATTACGTCATCTGCAAAGAGGAACAGTTTTATTTCTTCTTTCCCTATTTGGATCCCCCTAATGTTTGCATCTTGTTTTATGGTTTAACTAGGCATTTTATTTCTAAATTGAAGAGAAGTAGAGAGAGTGGACATCCTTGTCTCGTTCCTGAGTTAAGAAGAAATGGCTTTAGTTTTTCACCATTAAGTATAATGCTGGCTGTAGGTTTGTCATATATAGCCTTTTTTGTACTAAGGAATGTTCCATGGATTCCTAATTTTTGCAGAATCTGCAACGTAAAGGGGTGTTGGATCTTGTCAAATCATTTTTCTGAATCTATTGAGATAACCATGTGGTGCTTGTCCTTGCTCTTGTTGTGTGATGAATTATATTAATTGATTTGCATATATTGAGACAATTTTTTATGAAATGAAACCTGAAATGAATCCTGTTTGATCGTGGTGTATGATTTTTTGGATGAATTGTTGAAGTCGATTGGCCAAAAGTGTGTTGAGAATTCTTGCATTAATGATCATCCAAGAAATGGGTTTAAAGTTCTCTTTTTTGATGACTCCCTGCCTGGTTTTGGAATGAGAGTTATGATGGCTTCATAGAATGAGTTAGGTAGTGAACTTTCTCTTTCAATTTCATTGAAGATTTGGAGGAGTGTTGGTGTGAGCTCTTCTTTGAAGGCCTTGTAAAATTCCACTGTAAATCCATCGGCATCTGGGCTTTTGTTACATGGGAGGACTCTGACTGTTGTTTCTATTTCAATGTTGTATATGGGCCTGTTAAATGGTTTAACTCGTCTTGGTTTAGTTTCAGCATGTCAATATTTGATAAGAAAAGGTTCATTTCTTGCAAGGTCTCAAACTTATTAGCATAAAGTTTTGAGAAATATTCCCTTATAATGTTCTGAATCTTGGTTGTTTTTCTGGTGATGTTTCCATTCTCATCCATGCGTTTATTTATTTGGGTGTGTTCGCTTCATTTTCTGATAAGATTTGCTAAAGTTCTGTCAATTTTGTTGATTTTATCGATGATTCAACTCTTTCTTTTGTTGATTCTTTCTACGTTTTTTAATTCTATTTCTTTAATTCTTATTCAATATTAATTATTTCTTTCCATCTACTGGATTGGGGATTCTCTTGCTGCTCTTATTCAAGGAGTCTCAGATGTCTCATTAAATTGTTGGTTTCAGATCTCTACAAGTTGTTTGTGTTGGAATTCAGGGCTATAAACTTGTCTCTGTGTACTGCCTTTGCTGTGTCCCAGAGTAGGTGGTAATTTGTGTGTTCATCTTTGCTGAATATCATGAATATTTGATTTTCCTTTCTAATGTCTTTCATGACAAACTGGTCATTCCACAGTTTGTTTATCAGCCTCCATGTGGTACAGGACTTTCTTCGGTGGCTTTTGGTGCTGAGTTCTAATTTTATTCTCTTGTTGTGTGAGAGAATGCAAGGTATAGCTTCAATGTTTCTGAATTCGGAAAAGTTTGTTTTGTGACCTAAAATGTGGTCTATTTTGGAAAATGTTCCATGTGCTGCTGAGAAAAACGTGTATTCTGATGCTGCTGGATGAAATATTCAGTAGATGTTAAATTTAGGTGATCTATGCAGTTGTTTAGAACTCTCTGTTTCTCTGTTTCTCTGTTGAGTTTTTGCTGAGTTGATCTATCTAGTGGGGAAAGTGGTGTGTTAAAGTCCCAAACAATTAATGTCTTTGGATCTATGTCAGATTTGAGGGAAAGTGTGTTTCTTGAATAAATTTGGGTGCATTGTTTTTTGGCGAATAGATATTTCGAATTGTAATATTCTCGTGAAGGAAAGATCTCTTAATTAGTATGTAGCAACTTTTCTTATCTCTTCTCACTAATTTTAATTGGAAGACTATTTTATCTGTTATTAGGATTGCAACTTCTACCTGTTTATGGGGGCTGTTTGCTTGGTAGATTTTGTTCCAGCCTTTCACATTGAAAATATGTTTGTATGGGCAATATGTTACTCCTGAAGGCAGCAGATAGAACGATCTTGCTTCTTAATCCAACTTGACAGTCTATGTCGCTTAATTGGAGAGTCAATCCGTTAATGTTGAGAATTAGGATTGAGAGCTGTTTGGGAGTTCCTACCATTTTATGCCCCTTCTTGGTGGCTGCATCACCTGGGTGATTCCTATGGTTTTTGGATTCTCAGTTTGGGTGTGGTTTCTTGGCCTTTATTGTGGTCTTGTTGGTTTTCTATGTGTATGATATCATTAAGTTTCATTTATAGGGTTCGTTTGGTGGATATATATTGTTTCAGTTGTTCTTTGTATGGAAGGTTTTTTATTTGGCCTTCGGTTATGAAGGAGAGTATAGCTGGGTACAGTATTCTTGGTTGACAGTTCTTTGTCTTTAGGGCATGGCATATATCATTCCAGGCTCTTCTTGCTGTAATTGTCTCTGCTGAGATATCTGAGGTTATTCTATTTGGTTTCCCTTTGTAAGTGGTTGATCTTTTCTCCTTGACAGCTTTAAGGATTTTTTCCTTGGAATTGATCCCTTGGGGATTAAAATGTCACAGTGGGATATCCTGTCCTAGTCTGGTCTATTTGGGGTTCTAAAAGCTTCTTGAATCTGAATAGGCCTATGTTTTTGCATGTTAGAGAAGTTCTCTGCTTGGAAAATGTTAACCAAATTTCCTAGATCATTAACTTCTGACTCTAGGTGCTCCTCTACACCCATTATCCTCAGATTAGGCCTTCTGTGGGTGTCTTCCAAATGTTGAATAGATCTATCATATTTCTTGAATTTGTCTTGGATAGTTGTATGTTCTTTCTCTATAATAACCTGGCTGTCTTCAATCCATCAGATTTGATCTTCTGCCTGGTCTACCCTGCTCTCAAGACTTTCCACATTGTTTTAATTTCTTTTCCTTCTATTTGGTCAGCTTTGATGACTTTAAATTTTTTGTTGGAGCTTTGTTTTAGATCTTATATGAACTTCATTACTTCCTTAATTTGGTGATGTGTTTATTCTCAAATCACTTAGTTTATCGGTTATGGTTTCCTTGGACTCCCATTCTTTCTGTTGGGCTCTATTCAACATACCCTTTCTGGTCTCCCTGACTTCTTTCAGCTATCTCTTATTGGATTCCATGAATGCCTCTATTTGGTAGGAAAGTAACACCATTTTTGTGCTAGAACTCTATTTTAAGGCAAGCATCAACCAAAGTCCTGTAGTTGCCCAGTCAAAAGTCTGGGCTTTTGTCAGTATCAAATATGGAGCTCTCTGGTGGTGGGAGAGGGTCTGCCTTCCCTCCTCTGCTTTCTGAGAAGGAGTGAGGATGTCAGGGTTCTATTCATGCCAGAGCCTTGGTTACTGGGCTCTCTGGTCTGCGATCTGCAGCGTGAATATATCTGTTCCTTGTCATTTCTTCTTGGTGTTCAGTAGAATATGCACACTGTATCTGGCATCTTTTTGACTGGACATTCTCTGTAGGCATGGTGGCTCCAGCCTCTGATGCTCAGATCTGTTTCCTTGCCTGGATACTCCATCTCTGGCCAAACTCACTGTACTGTGATGGCACACTGGGTGTGATTCTCTAGCCTAGGACTGTTGACTGGAACACTAAAACTGTTGTCTATGCGAAACCTTGTTTAGCCTAGACCTTCTGCCATCTTCCTCCAAACTCTAGATTATGACTTTTTATACTCTAACTTGAGACAATGATCTGATGTCAGTTATTTTCTTCTCTTCTCCTTCTTTTGCCCTTCCACTTACATAATTTTTATATAAAGAAACATATTTGAGCTTGTATTTCTAAATTCTTCAAAATTATCAGAATTATTTGATACTTCTGGCAGCCTCCTATATCTTTTTCAAGGGAATATTTTGTCACGACCATTTTTATCCCATATGATATCAGATATCTTCCTGCCTAATTCAGTGGAAGATATCAATTACACTCATCCAGATATTTCAACATTTGTACCACCATAAAATCCTTTTTTACGTAGAAATCATGATTTTTGTATTTCTGGGGAGGTGTCATCTGTCATTTTTGAATGACCCTAAGTGATACTTACATGCAAACCTTTTTTAAACCAATATGCCATTCAGTAAATGAATGGATTAACAAAATGTGGTTGAATTCTATGCTTCCAAATCAAAAAGGAATGGAAAGATTTTTTAAAATCCTGCTAAATAAAATAAGCAAGACTCAAAGAAACAGATTCCATAGTTTCCCTCATTTGTAATAATAGGAAATGTATAGAATTACACTAACAGATGAGCAGAATGGTTCAAAAGCTTTGTATATATGATCATACAAGATCATGTTGAACAAAATGAACACCTAGATATGGAAATAGAGGTTTTTCTTTGTGGTTGTTTTTTTTTTTTTTATTGTACTATGTGATTTCTATTTTCTTTTGTGTTTTCCCCTATAGTTCATCCCCTTCTGTATTTGATTTCAGTACTGTGTGTATTGCACATGCATTTATCTCAATTTGACAAGGCAAGATGAACAACAAATTGGGGAGACAAAGGACAAAGGGCAAACCAATGCAATAGCAATACTCACAAGACAACATGTTGGAAATTTACATTAAAACTTGTGAGGGGTTTGGGGGGAAAGGAAAAGTGTGAGAAAAATGAGGTAGTGGGTAAAATTTCGACATGTCATGTATTCACTACCTTACAATTAATGCAACCTCTGTATATATCACCTTAAAAATAAAATTAAACTAAAAATAAGTTTCATAAAGTATAATTTCACTGTTTTGCTATAGTAAATATTATTCTATGTGCATTACCTTTTTAAAAATGAACACTATTTGGCATCTGATTTGAATTAATTACACCTTTCTTTATCAGAGGTTTATCAACTTGATTTGTTATCCAAATATACAGTATTTTCACAATATACCTGCCATAATTTTCAAAAAAAATATAATTTTAGTATTGTCTCATAGTAAAACAGAAAACAGTTTAATTCTCTGGAAACTCCTAAGTTTTAAAACTGAATAATTGTTAAAAGGACAGAGTATATGTGTTCTTCAAAGTTCTTACATATACTAACCACTCATTTTCAAATTGTGAATATTCCATATCAGAGATATTCAAAACAGTACCTGTTTGCATGTTATTTAATTCTGCAATAGCTGCAGTTTCTAAAGGGGTGTTAGATATTGAGAAATCAACAGAAAAAAATAGCCACATTCTGGTGGAGTTTATAACTACGAAGTATGTGTAATAATTAATTCCTCAAGAGTAAACATTTGTTCATCAGAGTAAGCTATTATTTCTGTGACCATCAAGCCCAAGCTTTTATGCCATAAAGTCTTCCTAGCCCAACAGTTTCCAATATGTAAGGTGCACCTTAAAATTCCCTTAATTCACATCATTAATAACTTATCACTGTTGTGAAAAAATACTACACTTGTGCTAATATGATGCCTTTCGTATTGTGGAAAGTACACTACACTAAACTTTGCTGCAACATTTTTCTGATTTCTAGAAATCAGAACACTTGCAAATATTATTTATATTTTTTATCTATCATAGATATTCAGGAGGCTAAGATGAGAAGATTATGGTTCAAAGCCCACCTAGTCAGGAAGATTTCTTAGATTCTTATCTCCAATAAACTTCTCAGGAAAAGCCAGACTCAAGTGGCACTGAGGTTGAAGTGGTAGGGCATGACCCTTGAACTCAAACCAGCTCAAAGAGAGTGGCCAGGCACAGAGTTCAAACCTGAGGACAAGTCAAAAAATAAAAACCAACTCCAATCCTAGCATTTTTCTCATTGTATACAGAGGCATGTTATTAAGAAAATTTCTTCCTGTATTACGAATAGATAGAATAACCCAGACCTCACACAATTACTCTCTTCATGCCATGTTACACCAAAGCCTCAAAAAATTGTTTGTTCTAAGTTTATAAATTAATATCATCCATTTGTTGATAACTCTGTCTACATTATTCACACTATCATTTTATACATGAAGTGTTGGAATTATCAATTATCTAAGTTCTAATTATACCTCGCTTGAAAGAATATTTTAGGCAAATAAAATGCCAGACTCATTTGTGAATTTGTCAATTAAAACCTCTACTTAAAAAGAATTTTGTGGTATCCTATAGAATATGAAATTACAAACAAAACCAAAATATTTATTTTAAATCTAAATTCTAATTTAGCAAGGTCTACAAAGTCCTACATTAGATGAACTTTGTATTTTTCCAGGCTTAAACTTTTGTAATCCTTCATTATTTCTTTGAAATCCAACAGAATGATGCTTACTTTTTCAAATTTTTGATTGGGAATCATGAGCCATTTTGCATCTAGGAATGTTGTGTAATGAAGAGAGCATTTAAAACACAACTGAGGATTATATATGAGTTGCATTTCAATAGGAAAATTGCCTTCTCAAAACATAATGACAAAATTAGCCCAAACTTCCAACTATGTATTCCTGTTTGGCATGTTTCATTGAGATCAAATTATCCTACCTGGTCCAGGGAAGGTATCACTATGTAATCCCACTCTCTAATCTCTGGTCTTAGTCTGAGTGCTAGAATTCCAGGCTTGTATCAAATTTCCCTGCCATAGTTTGGTGGTTTATTTAATCTAGATACGGACTAACAATCTGAACTTCTATGATCTTATACATTAGATTGACTGCTCAAACTGTTTATGTACTATTTTCAAAGATGTTCTATCATTTGACCCAGGATATGAACATTTTCAGATGCACCTGAAGGGGTCTCCGATTCATTCTTCCATGGATCCAATCCCTTTAATAATGATTACTTGAAATCCTATTATCTCTGGTCCCTAGGTATGTAATATTCTCAAACTTCTTTGAAGAAATTTCACTTGAGGACTTTCTAATATTAAAAATTAACACTTGATCTAGTCCTACTCAGGATATATTGTCTATTGTTTTCTAACATTTCTCCATATTCTGAGTTGTTTTAATTGTGCAGGTGTGTTTGCACATATATGTGCCTCTGTGTGTATGTGTATGTTTGTAAGTGTGTATGCAAAAGCCTGAGCAACCTTATTCAGCAATCTTGCTCATGACTAGTATTCCATTACTTGAGCTCACGTCTATAACTCTAGCTACTCAGGAGGCTGAGATCTGAGGATTGCAGTTCAAATCCAGTACGAGTATGAAAGAAAGGTTTTGAGGTACTTATCTCCAATTAAACACCAGAAAACTGGAAGTGGCGCTGTGGCTCAAGCGGTAGAGCACTAACCTTGAGCTGAAGAGTGGAGAGATATTTCCCAGGCAGCGTTCAAACCCTGCCACAATCATAAAAAAAAAAAATATAAAAGATAAAAGAAAGAAAAAGAAATGAGATTTTGGCCACCAGTTCATTGCTAGTATAATTCCCGCTTTCTCACCATGGACTTTTTTTTTCCAGTTAAGTCCATGCTATTATATCTAACTTGCTTTGGAACCAGAATTATTCTTTTATTGTACATTTTACAAATTTGCGTGATTAGCAACCATGATTTAGAGATAGAAGTTGAAAGAGAGAGGCCTCAACGCTCATGTTCCTCTTAGTATTAATTATTTCTCAATGTCACTCTACATAATGGCCTTGGCTTTATTGGTTCAATGTTGTCTTATTTGCAAAGTCTTCTATAGTATATTGAACCATTATACTTAAACACAGAACTTTTCTTTCTCTTATTATTCCTATTGTTTCTTCTACTGTTAGCTTGTGTACACTTGGGAAATAATGCACAACACACACACGCAAAAATAAACTTTTCTGAGAATCTTCTCCCAGTTAAATTTAATTTAAGAGCACTTATGAAATTTGAACTTAATCTACTCCTGGATAATGGTTTCCTTTATGTTTTTTATAGTAAAAATAGTGTACAGAGGGCTTAGAGTTACATAAGTAAGGTAATGAGTACATTTCCTATTGTTACATCCTCTTTTGTTTTTCCTGTGGTATCTGTTCCCTCCCCATCTACCCAATTCCCCCTCCCCTTCCCAAGTTGTAAAGTTCGTTTTCTACATAGTGTCTTATTCATATAATTGTTACAATAGGTCATCCTGAATTTTTGTTTCAGCATTTTGTTGTTTCCCTTCTCCTCCCTACACTAGACAAATGTATATGCAAGTTGCAGGGCACCAACATCACATACAATGAAAACAAGAGTTATATCATGGGGGAAGAACATGGAGGAGAAATGAAAAAAAATCACATAGTACGTTTTAGATACATTTAAAACAATTGCATTAAAGAAACAAAAAACAAGTTGTGTCCCTATCTTGGGGCTTATTTTACTTAACATTATCTTATATGGCCATATGTACATGAATAATGTTTTTTAAGCCATTTAAATTTTATATTTTGTATTTACTAAGTTGTGTCTGAAAGGCGTGTTACCTCATGTCCAAAGATGTCTTTGTGCTAGTACAATGAAGCCTAAAAACATTCATTTTTACCTCGAGCAGTGCCATGGATTATTACTGGACATAGAAGGAACTTTTACTGCAGGTGGAAACTGATACCAAAAGAGAAATTGAACATGGAGAAATAACAAAGTGCAAGTTAGTTTGTGTGTTCCTTTTTGCTGTACAAGAAAAGAACCCATTGTCTAAATTCAGAAACACTGAAGTTATACCTTGCATTCTCTCAGACCACAAAGGAATAAAATTAGAATTCAACAACAAAAGCCACCAAAGAAATTCCTGTACCACATGGAGGTTGAAGAATACACTGCTGAATCATGAGTGGGTCATGGAAGAGATTAGAAACAAAAATCAATTATTCATGGTATTCCTCAAAAATGAACACATTGCCCCATTTGTTAGGAAATGGAAAAACTTGGAAAAAATTATATTAAGTGAAGTAAGCCAGGCACAAAGAAATATAGGTCTCATCGTTTCCCTTATTTGCAATATCTACTATATGTATGAGTCAAGCGGAAAAGGTCAGATAATGTGATGTTAGGAAAATGAATCCTTAGATACGTATTTTAATGTTTTTTTTTTCCTTTCACGCGTTTGTTTCTAACGCATTTATAAGATTACCTCTTTGTAGCTTTGTATGTCCCTCCCCCACAATATAACCCCTGCTTTCACTATATTTGATGTCAGTATAACTTGTAGAGAAGATGGGGAAAAACAAGTCGTTTAAGGATACAGGTGGACCTGTAGCAACAATGAGAAGTACAAGTTGTCATGTCGAAAATGAGCTTAATAATGTTGGTCGGGGGGGGGGGAAAGCGGGGAGGATTGGGTGGGGGGGTGGGAGGGAGGCTGGGAAGGGATGCGAAGGGTAAACAAAGGAGGAGGCTGCAATGCTTGATAAGAAATGTACACATTAACCAGCCCATGTAATTGTAACCCCTCTGTACAGCGTGTTCACAAAAAATAAAAATTAAAATAAAATGAACACACAAATTATCAGCTCCCTTGGGACACGGCAATGTCAGTACTCAGAGGCAAGTTTATAGCTCTGAGTCCCTACATTAACAAATTCGAGAGATCTGAAACCAACAATTTAATTAGACATCTGAGACTCCTAGAAAAAGAGCAGCAAGATAAACCTCAATACAGTAGATGGACAGAAATAATTAAAATTAAATCAGAATTAAATGAAATAGAATCCAAAAAACCATAGAAAGGATCAACAAAACAAACAGTTGGTTCTTCAAAAAATCAACAAAATTGACAGACTGTTAGCAAATCTTAAAAGAAAAAGAAGAGAACACACCCAAATAAATGAGCTCAGAGATGAGATTGGACACATCACCACAGAAACAACCAAGATTCAGAACATTCAAAAATTCATCCAAAAATCATACACCACGATCAAACAGGATTCATTTCAAGGATGCAAAACTGGTTTAATATATGCAAATTGATTAATATAATTCATCACATCAACAGGAGCAAGGATAAGAACCACAAGGTTATCTCAATAGATGCAGAAAAAGCATTTGACAAGATCCAACACCCCTTTATGTGAAGGTTCTAGAAAAAAGTAGGAATCCATGGAACATTCCTCAATACAATAAAGGCTGTATAAAACAAACCAACAACCAGCATTATACTTAATGGTGAAAAACTAAAGCCATTTCTCTTAAATCAGGAATGAGACAAGAATGTCCACTGTCTACACTTGTCTTCAATATAGTGTTGGAATGCCTAGATACAGCAATAAGACAAGATGCAAGCATTAGAGACATCCAAATGGGGAAAGAAGAATTAAAACCCTCCCTCTTTGCAGATGACATGATCTTGTATTTAAAGAATCCCACAGAATCCACTCTAAAATTACTCAAGCTGATTCAAAATTTTGGCAAAGTAGCAGGGTATAAATTTAACCCTCAAAAATAAATGGCTTTTCTGTATGCCAACAATGAGAAAAGGTTGGCTGAATTTAGGAAAGCAACGCCATTCAGAATAGCCCCACAAAAAATAAAATACCTAGGAATTAACTTAACCAAAGAAGTGAAGGACCTCTATGATGAAAACTTTACGAAACTGAAAAAGGTAATCAACTTTAAAAAACTGAAAAAGGTAATCAAAACTGAACTTAGAAAGTGGCAAAAACTCCCATGCTCCTGTATTGGGAAGATCAACATCGTGAAAATGGCAATACTTCCCAAGCCTATCTACAAATTCAATGTGATACCTATCAGTATTCCAACCTCATTCTTCAAGGAAATACAAAAGGCAATCCAAAAATTCATCTGGAGCAATAAAAGACCCTGAATAGCTAAAACGATCCTTAACGGAAAGAAACGTGCAGGAGGAATATGAATACCGAATTTGAATTCAACTACAAATCCACAGTAATCAAAACAGCTTGGTGCTGGCACATGAAAAGACTTCAGGACCAATGGAATAGAATTGAAAACCCAGAAACGAACCTTCAGACCTATAGCCATCTAATCATCGATAAGGGTGTTCAAAAACAGAATAGAAGAAAGACACCCTCTTCAGTAAATGGTGCTGGCAAAATTGGTTATATACTTGTAGAAAACTAAAGCTAGATCCTTATATATCACCTTGTATTAGAATCAACTCCAAATGGATCAAAGCCCTCGGAGTCAAAGCAGATACCCTGAAAATATTACGTGATGGAATAGGAGAAACACTAGGTCTCCTTGGCACAGGCCGAAATTTTCCTAATAGAGACCCAGAAACACAACAAATCAAAGAAAGGTTGGACAAATGGGATTGCATGAAATTGCAGAGCGTCTGCATGGCAAAGGACATAGCTAGCAAGATCAATTGAAAGCCCACAGATTGGGAGAAGATCTTCACTAGCCCTACAACAGACAAGGGTCTCATATATAAAATATACCTGGAACTCAAAAAATTAAATCCTCCAAAAACAAATCTTCAAAGAAACAACTGCCCAATAAATAAGTGGGCTAAAGACTTAAAAAGAAACTTCTCTGAAGAGGAAAGAAGGATTGCCAAAAGACATATGAAGACAAAGAAGGCCACACTAGAGGTACCAGCATGACTGTATTTATTGCAGCATTATTTACCATAGCTAAGGTATGGAACCAACTCAGATGCTCCTCAGTAGATGAATGGATCAAGAAAATGTGGTATATATACACAATGGAATTCTATACCTCCATCAGAAAGAATGACATTACCCCATTTGTTAGGAAATGGAAACAGTTGGAAAAAATTATATTAAATGAAGTAAGCCACGCCCAAAGAAACATAGGTTCCATGGTTTTCCTCATTTGCAATAACTAATATACGTCTGAGTCAAACAGAAAAAGTCAGATAAATTGATGTTAGGGAAATGAACCCTAAGTTATGTATTCCGATGTTTTCTTTTTCTTTCATGTGATTGTTTCTAACACATTTATAAGGTGATTTCCTTGTTCCTTTGTATTTCCCTTCCCCACGGCATAACAATAACCCTTGTTTTCACAGTATTTGATGTCGGTATAATTTGTGGAGGGGATCGGAAAAAACAACTCATTTAAATAGGGATGCAGGTGGACCCATTGCAACAATGAGATGTACAGGTCATTATGTAGAAAACGAACATTACAACTTTGTTGGTGGGGGGAGGAGGATTGGATGGGGGGCAGAGGGGAGGATGGGGAGGGGTGGGAAGGGGAAACCAAGAAGTAGGCTACAATGCTTGATAAAAAATGTACTCATTATCTTGCCCTTGTTATTGTAACCCCTCTGTACATTATTTTCACTATAAAAATATATATTCATTGTTAGGGAAAAAAAGAATCCATGGCTTGAAAGAAACTCTGTCCCTGACTTTTTTTGAGTGTGTTCTTTATTCATATAAAAATTGTCTGTAAACTTCTTCTTGAAAGTATTACAAAAGGAAACAATGTGCCATTTGAAGGCCAGCATAGAACAAAAGGAAATAACGTTGTTTTAAAAGTGTTCTATTGCAAGGAAACAAAGACTTGGTGGTTTTAAATTGTCTTATGCATGGATATTTCACTACTGAGATGATTCTGTTGTTGCAGGCGTCACTTATTAATTCCTTTATTCTTGTCCTGAATTCTCCAGCGCAGTTAGCATTCCAAAAAAGCAGGACCCAGCGAGTATGATCAGCAAAAGGAGCCTGTTCCCAAACCAGTGCTTTAAGGATGGTCCCAAAGAAATATGTGCGTTTTTTCACTTGTTTGTTTGTTTAGTTTGTGCTGGTTCTGGAGCTTGAACTCAGAGGCTGTACCATGTCCCTGAACAAATGTCTTCCCTGGCCAACTTCCCTCAAAGCTGGTACTCTACTGCTTTAGCCAAAACTCCACTTCTGGCGTTTTTGGTGTTTAGTTCCAGATAAGAATGTGACAGACTTTCCTGCCTGGGTTGGCTTTGAACTGAGAAAGTAAGAAAGCCAAGTGACATCAACTGTACAAAGATTTCTGTTTTGAACCAAGAAATACTAGACGAAGTTTATGATAAAGCTAATATTTGACAATTTTTAAAAGAAAAGAATATGTCTAACAAAGAAGCCATAACTAAAATAACTCCCCAAATGTAGGTGCACTGAATCATTTTGGAAGCATTTTTTCATCTGCTTGGGAAGATAACTATTGACTTCATAGATCCTTTTGGGGAAACAGTCATATTTGCCTGTTGTCACTGGCTTTGTACACATGTATGCTGTACATACGTCTAAGGGCCTTACATAAAGGAAGTCTTGAAATTCTCAACAATATTTAAATAAGATGCTCCCTATATTTATTTTCACATTTGGGGATCACTAAGTACCAAAGTTGTGTAGAAGGCTAGGGTTAGAATATGGACATGAAATTTGTCTCCTAATATTATAAAGATAATTCATGTCATTTTGAGTTACAGTTTCTCATGAAATAAAAAATAAAGTAAAACATTAACAGAAACATAATTTTCTATCTTTCCTAACTTTCCAACAGAAATTAGAGAATCCAGTAAAGTTACACCAATCCCAGGATGGTATAGGATTTTATAGAATCACTAGATGGTGAAAAAGAATATAAAAAAATGCTTCCCCTGGAACAGTGGGAAACAAAATCTACACCTACAGATTTTGACATACCTGGAAAATAGTTTAAACTATGCTATGTCTTTGATATTTTAGGTTTGTTTACACAGCAACTTTCCTCTCTCAGGAAATGACTCTATTCCTACTTAAGGTTTTGCAGCTTATAACCCAGCAACAAATAATGCTTCTAAATATAAACAAGCATGAAACTAACAGTAACAAAGGCTACTTCCGTTGCCATAGGTGATAAATAAAAATGCTCTTGGGGAATATTCAAAAAATTTTGAACTTTTTCATACCTTTCCTCTTCTCCAACATGAAACGTTCTAGCAATTATATGTAAAACATTAATAAAGGATTTTTATATTTTTTATTGTTCACACTAAAGCAAATACACTTTTCCTCCTTGCAAGCCTGACTTTGAAAGAGTCAGACACTCACAATTATATTATAGACAAAAGTTTACTGCTTTGGCTTAGGTGTTTTCCTGCCTTTGGGTGTTGCTCTCTATTATTTTGGCAACTATATAGAAAAACAAGAAAAATCCATTATGTTTTGTTGAATTTTTCAAAGTCAAGCTGTCTTCAAACACAGTTTTCTGTTCCCTTCTTCACTGCTAATTAAAGTTTAATTATTGCTCTTTAAATAACAAAAACATATTTTAATATATATTCTCATTAAAACAGATGAATACAGGCGTGTCTGCCATTGCTTTTTAAATTTTTTCCAAGTATTTTCCTTGGCTATTTTCATTATTGCCTTTGTTCCAGTCTTCTAATCAGGAATACAGTGTTACACAAAAAGATCTTTCCAAAATATAGGATGTTAGGCAGAAAAAAAAAGATATATAATTAAAATTTTTCATCTCTTAAGAGATTGAAAAGCCCAGAAGACATTTTGCTATTACTGGCATGGTGCTTAAACTAAGTGAAATGCATGTAAATATGACAGTTATTACAAACAATAATTAAGGCTTATACTTTTCTGCTCCAATGAGATGAGTAACTTTACTGTCAATGAAATCTCTGACAAGGTTGGAGGGCATATTGATTTTAAGGTAGGAAGGTTAATGTTAGAAAGCCAAGGGAGATTCCTAAAACAGCACTGCCTATCACTTATCAGTTAATTATACTTATGGCATATAAGTATATAAATACATAAATATGAATTTATTGAGAAATGTGTGACTTACACAATTGATTCAATAGTTACCCAAACCAGAAAACACTTCTCCTCATTTATATAAACTATTATATCTAGTGAGGATTTAAAAATTTTTAGAATTATATTTAACATTTATGCCAAAATATTTGTTTATTTTTAACAGTTTATTTTTAAATTTTTCGGTTGTGGGGCTTGAAATCTGGGCCTGGACGTTGTCCCTCAGCTCTTGACCTCAAAGCTAGTGTTCTACCACTTGAGTCACTGCCAGTTTTCTGGTGGCTCATTGAAGATATTGTCAAGGAGCCGGCTCCAGTGGCTCACGGCTGTGATCCTAGCTACTCAAGAGGCTGAGATCTGAGGATTGCGGTTCAAAGCCAGCTGGGGCAGGAAAGTCTGTGAGACTCTTGTCTCCAATAAAACCACCAGAAAATAAGAAATGGTGCTGTGGCTCAAGTGGGAGAATGCTCAGCTTGAGCTGTAGAGCGTAGGGACAGTTCCCAGGCCCAGAGTTCAAGCCCAACGATTGACCAAATTAAACAAACAAAAAGTCTCGCGGACTTTCCTGCCTATGCTGGCTTTGAACCATGATTCTCAGCCATCAGACTCCTTAGTAAATAGGATTACAAGCAAGAACCACTGGCACCTAGCTACATAATTATTTTTTACACATTTATGAAGTATGGAGTGGTAATCCCATTCATTTATATGTTGTGTAATGATCAAGCTATATCATATCCATTAGTTTCTGTATATAACATTTCTTTTTAGTGAGACTGCTCAAAAAGTTATCTTTTGGCTGGGATGAAATATCTATTCTTAACTATAATCACTTTGCTCCTTATGGTATACGATGAAATATCTATTCTTAACTATAATCACTTTGCTCCTTATGGTATACAATTAATATATTTACATTTTGTATTGGATGTCTGTTAATTAAACTCATAGAAAACATGAATTGTATGGTGAGAGAAGTTTATGGTTCCATTACTTGTTTTAGGAAAACAATTATGCCTTTTGTTTTCAATTATATTTCTGTGGGAATGTGAACTATTCATTGATTTAACTGTTAAAGTTGATAACTGTTATATTATATCAAGTTGATTCCAAGTTGTATTTGAAAATTGCACATTTAACACAAATATGCTTCCACTTTCTTCTACCACATAAGTAAAGTAACAGTAAAGCAAATCTTGGTGTTAGTGGCTCATGTGTAGAATCCTAGAAACTCAGGAGGCTAAAACCTGAAAATTTTGTTTCAATGTCAGTCTAAACAAAAAAAATGTGAAAACTTATCTCCAATTGTCCAGCAAGAAGGAGAAGATGAGAATGTGGCTCAAAGGATAGAGTGTGATCAGCCATGAGCAAAATGTACAAGGAAGAAAATTAAACATTGAGTTCAAGCTCTTAAAATGGCATGGACATATAAGACAACAATAAACAGTACTATAAACATCAATAATGAAAACAAAATAGTAGAAAAGATCATGAGAAATGTTGCCTAAATAGCTGGAAGACAGAAATCATTTGACAGAATTTTGATTCAGGAGAGGGAAAAATCACAGTCTCATTGGTACAATCTCATTGTACTCATTTGTGTTGAAACCTGGCTACTGGGTAACAAGTGAAAGAGTAGATTGGATTACCTGACATAGCAGACATTGCCTGTGACTGACTATACACCATCCCATTCTGCAAATATCTAAAATTGTGCTTGCTAATTTAAATAAAACCCCATATTAGATACTATCTGGTCCACACAGACTGGGGTCCTTATTTTGAGGCTTCAGACTTATGTGAGGCTTTTGTTAATAACCAGTCCTGTTGTACCCCCTTTCGTTTGTGCACCTATACTTTACAAAGCTGGCACCAAGCCAAGGCTTTGAACTAGACACCATGGCCTTAATCTCTCCCTTTCTCCAGCTACAACTCTTTTCACATGCTATCTCTGTCTTAGTATTAGTTGTTTTCTTACTAATCCCCACCAGAAATCTCTTACATTCACATAAACGCACTATAAACATCCTAGTTCAAAAAGGGATTAAAGGTTTACCATTGGCTGAGGCGCTCTTCTCTAGGTTTGCTCCCTAATAAATCTGTGCTACAATATCTCTCTTTTCTTCGTGTCTTTTGAGTCTGACAAATGATTTATTCGGTTTGATGTAATCCCATTTACCCAGCCTTACTTTGGAAGTTTTGACCTGTCCCAAGGAGCCCTCGTGTTTCCCTTAACTCTTCCTGTAAAATTCTAAGGTATTGGGACTTACATTGAGGTCTTCAACCCATTTGGAATCGATTCTGGTGCAGGAGGATATATAAGGATCTAACTTCAGTTTTCTGTGTACAGATAATTCCATCAGCACAAGTTTTTAAAGAATTTGTCTTTCTTCCATCCTGTGTTTCTGGCTCCCTTATCAAAGATTATGTGCCTATAGGAGTGGATTCATTTCTGGATCATCAATTCTGTTCTATTGATGGAAATATGTGCTTCTATTGAAAAGAATGGCATTACCACATTCCTGAGGAAATTGACTTCTCTGTAAACTGAAAAGCAAAATTATAAGTTTAGAATACAAAATTGAGGTAAGTTTTGAACGCATAAATTATAATATATAGAAAAAAATGTGGGAGAGAAAAGATAAGATGAAAAATAGAGTAGCTATCAATTGAAGAACTCATAAACAATTACCAAAACTATACAAGGGAGCTGGGGTAAAACTCAGTTGTAGGACTAGACTAATATATACAAAGCCATGGGTTCAATCTCCAAGAAGACCTAATAATAAGTTAATAAATAGTAATAATAAAATAATTACTTGAAATAAATGCTTTCATATTAGAGAGGCCTGAATCCTAAAACAGCAAAAAAATACCCTCAATTCTTGTATCCAATGACGTGAAACTACAAGAATGAAGAGGAAACAGTTTACCTTTTCTTTCCTTTCTTTTCCTTTCCTGTTTTCTTCTTTTCTTTTTTCCTTTGGCACTACTGGTGCTTGAAGTTGCTAAGGCTCTGAACACTTTAGATTAATTTTCAGATGAGGTATTACTTTTTGGCCAAGCCTCCCTTGAGCAATAATCTCTTACTTATGGTTTCCACAAACGAGAGATAACAGGGAAATTACCCTATATCTTGCTTTCTTTTTTGGATTTTCTCACGACTTTTTTTGGTCAGAACTGGCCCTGGATATCAGTCTTCTAAATCTCTGCCTTCTAGTTAGCATGGCATAGTTCATCTAAAGCTTGGACCCATATTATTTTTCATTGTAAACATTCAATATTGACTTCTGTTTTCTAGATATCTTTAAATTCAATTGAGGTTAGTATGGATCTTTATGATGTTATAAGAAGAACATAGAGAATCCCTTGCATAGTTTTTTCAGTTTCTTTAAATATTTATAGTATGATATTAAAAGTAGGACATTAATATTTCACAAGTACCTTATGTAGACTTCAATTGTTTTAAAGATTTTGTGCACACATTAAGTCCAATATAATTTTATCAACTCTATATGAATAGTTACAGACACGTTTCTTTAAGTCTGTCTCATGCTTCCCTTTTATAATTAAACCCACTACTTCCCTTGGGCCCATCCCAAACCTGTTTCATCCTGGAAACCAAAACACATTTTTTCTCCGATTTCTAGGTCATGCAATAAATAAGCTTTTAGGATTGCCTTCAAATCTATGGTAGATTATTCCCTGTTGTTGTATGCCATAATATTGTATTGTATTCACTCGATTAGCCTTTTGGTTCTGCTATTAGAGAATGTAGCACAATTCGTTTCCCATTCACCTGAAGAAGCCTGAATTGATTTCCATTTCTTTAACTAGAGGAAATAATGCTGCTATAATACTCTGTGTTTTGGCCTTTGGGTGAATGTTACAGCTTATTTCTATGAGACAAACCTGAAGAGCTCAATTCCTGTGGTTGCATATTTCATATTCTAGGAACCTGTCAAAATGTTTTCAGAAGTGGCTTTCCCATTTGAGATTCCTGCCAGCATCGAGTTTCTCTGTTTCTTGATAGCATTTAGTATGGTCAATATTGTATATTGTGCAGTAATTCTCATACATGTTTTATGATGTCATTTTTGTTTTAATGTACCTTTATTTAATGACTGATGATGCCTTTCTTGGGCTTATATTTCACAAGATGTATTTTGCTAGTTTCTAATTGATGTTCTTTTTAACATTAGTTTTTGAGAATTCTATGTAGAGTCTAATTTGAGACATTCTTCAGGTATAGGATTTGCAAATATTTTATCTTTGACTATGGGTACACTTCATCAACATTAACTTCATCATCATTATCATCATCATTATCATCATCTGTTGGGTCTTTGTCCATCCCATGAAAGACGGACGGGGTCTGAGGAAAGGTAAGTGTGGCAGCTGGCCCTTTACATAGCCTCCCTCAGCCGGGGAAAAAAATCAGACGCAGCAGGAGGTCAAGTCAAGCAGGAAGAAACTCGTTTATCAACAAAGAACAGCACTTTTTAAAGCAAAAAAGAGCAGGTGGCATGACAAGGGAGGAAGAGAAACCAATCACTGTCAAGATCACATCCTATCATGAACCTAAGCTTCCATGGGCTGGTTACACACTTAACGTAAAGCAAATTGAGCTCTGCCCACTCAACTCCCTCTCAGCACCATCTTTGCTGCCCATGTGCCCTACAATAATCATCACCATCATCATCATCATCATCATCATCATCATCATCATCATCATCATCATCACTATTAATAGTATTACTACCTTTAGTTTTGTACATGTATGTATGGTCCTGGGACATGAACACAGGATCCCTGAGATTAGTCGCAACTTGTTAATAATATACCATTTCAGTCATGCCTCACTTCTGGCTTTTTTGCTGATTAATCAGAGATAAGATTTTCAGGGACATTATTTTGTGGGCTGCCATCCATCAGCAATACTCACATCACAGCCTACCAAGTAGTTAGGTTGAGATACATGAGTCCCCTACATATGAGCTTTCACAGTCTAAATTATTTTATACATTTTTGAGTTCTACTATATCAAGTTTTCCTTTCCTATAATTTTAATGCCAAATTTAGGTATGCTTCATCTCCAAAATTGTCAAGGCATCTTCATATGTTATACATTTACATCCCTCTTTTTGTTTTATAGGCCACCTTCAAATACTGCTTGAAGTTAATATTTGAATAAATTATTTTAAGTCAATGTTCACTTTTTAATTCTCCCCAAGATTGTCTAACCTATCACCACTTATTAAAGAGAATGTCACTCCACAAGTGTTTGGTTTTACACTCTTATTAAATATTCCTTGATAATAATTATGTGGCTCTAATCTGGTGCCCTACAGACACATTGAGCTGTATAATCTTTCCTCTACAAATATAACAATTTTACACTAGCAACTTTAATATTGGATAGAGAAATATATTCAAGTTTATTTTCCTTTGTCCATTAGTCAAAGAGTGATTGTCAGGTTTTTTTTAGAAATTTTCATAATCTTATAAATAAAATTGTGAAGCTTGGCACAGTTAGCTCATGATTATTATAATAGCTGGATAGGAGGCTGAGATCTGAGGATTGTGGTTCAAGGCAGCTGGAATATGAATGTCTATGAGATTCTTATCCCCAATTAACCACCAGAAAACCAGAAGTGGCACAGTTGCTCAAAGGGTACAGCACTCACTTAGAGCTGAAGAGCTGAGGAACAGTGCCCAGGCCCAGATTTCAAGCCCCATGTATGACCCCCCAAAAAGGGGGGTGGGGACAATTAATATCTTTGCTCAATTGTGTACTCCAATACATAAAAAGTATAAGTCTCCATTTACTTAGATTTTTTGCTTTTATATTCAGCATTGCATAATTTTCATTGAGGGAAAGTCAACAACACTTTAATTCATTTTGACAAGATGTGGAGATGACACAAAGAAATTCACAGAAAACAGATGAAAAATAAGGGGCAATGGGAATGGAGACAGACAGAAATGGATTAATCAAGCCCTTGAGCAATATGTGAGTGTGAAAGATATTTCAATAAGATTTCTTTGTACAATTAATATACACCAATTAATAAATATCTTCCAAAGGCATTGATATTCAAGTATGTCATAAAGGATAAATACAGATTTTGTGGTGAAATGAAAGATAAATGAGAAAATACATACTTATAGTAATTGTGTAAATAAACTAAGAAATTTGGTCAACAATTTGAGGGCTCATGGCTCATTAGAATACAAGGCCCTTGGTATCTAAGATAAGACTAAAATGTTAGACTTCAGCCTAGATTTAAGACTGCTTAATGCTATTTCCTTTTGAATAAATATTCTCTTTATTGTTGTTGTTATTGCTGGGGGTGGTCGTGGGCCTTGAACTCTGGGACTGGGCGCTGTCCCTCATCTATTCAGCTCAAGGCTAGGTCTCTACCACTTGAGCCATAGCCCCACTTCTGGTTTTCTGGTGGTTTATTGGAGGTAAGAGTCTCATGGACTTTTTCTGCCCAGGCTGGCTTTGAACCACGATCCTCATTTCAGCTTCCTGAGTAGCTACAATTATAAAATGAGCCACCGGCACTAGGCTTTAATCAGTATTCTTAGTACAAAGAAAAAATACAAGTGATTTGGAACCAAGCTGTAGAAGGCTGCCTTTTTGGCTTCAGAAGAGAGCTGCCTGGTATCATATGAGTAGATAGATTTAGGAAAAATTAAACATATAAATCCACATGGTAGGCTACAATACATTTTAGTGAAGTTCCAAAAATGATAAGGACATGAATTGCAATAACTAGCTTGGTAATAAGGGACATGTTTAGGAGTTCTGTCTGTATTGTTACTGTTGTAAATGTACAATGTCATTTTATTCATTTTTGTTTTTGTTGTTTCCTTAGTATGTTCTTTCCTCTATGGAATATCCCCTGTTGTCACTTTTCTCGATTTTGATACCTTGCATCTTGTATATACATGTCTAATCTGGGGAGGGTAATGGGAATTACAAAACGCTGAAACAAGGAAACAGGATGACCCACTGCAACACAGATACAAATAAGACTATATTGGAAATGAACCTTACCACTTCATGCTTCGAAGAGTGGGGAGAAAGGAATGTGGGAGCTGGGGGAGGGAAGGGATAGTGGGATAACAACAAGGAAGGAAAGGGGTAATAATTATCAACAAGTAATATACTCATTGCCTTGCTTATGTAATTGTAATCCCTCTGTGCAACATTTTAACAATAATATAAAATAAAGTAAAATCAATAAACGACACGTTTGGCAAATAAAGTAAAATGCTAACTTACAGACAAATGAAGATAATAATAAACAGATATGTCTATATACATGTATATATACATCTGTATATTGATATATATGTATACATGTATAGGTATTTGTGTATGTATACATATAAGTATGAATATATGCATATGCACATAGTGTGTATACATATACATTTATTTAAAGAGACTTGAATAAGAAATATATTAATGCCTATGAAAAACCTTAACCATCCTGCCTATGAAAAGCTGAAACTATCCTGAATATGTTATCAAAAAATCCAAATACATATCTTTATAATGATATACCAAAATCCAAATAATATATGGAAAAATCATACCATACCTGTACACTGCATACATATAGAGATTAATGGAAATAGAAAAAACAATAGAATAGCAGTGCACAATCAATATGTAGAAATTGGAATCCTTATATATCGGTGCTTGGCACTTAAAGTGATATAGTCAGTTTGTTATAAATACTGGAAATCTAAGATACTACACATAGAGATGCCTCTATGATCCAGCATTTTGAATCATAATTTTTTTTATTTTTTATTTTTGGGTCCGGTCGTGGGGCCTGAACTCTGTGCCTGAGCTCTGTTCCTCAGCTCTTCAGCTCAAGATTAATGGTCTACCACTTGAGCCACAGCACCACTTCCGGCTTTTTTCTTTTTGCTTATGTGGTGCTAAGGAATCAAACCCAGGGCCTCAGGCATGCAAGGCAAGCGCTCTACCACTGAGCCAACTTCTCAGCCCTTGAATCATAATTTTTTATACAAAATATATTTCAACATATGCCCAATGAAACACATGTACAATTATATACATAAGAAAACCTTTTATAATAACATATAATAAAATATTGAAATGCCCATTGAGGGGATTATAGAATTATACACACACATACAAATCAATATGGTATATCCCTGGGAAAAATTTATATGGACTTGGTTTGGAAGCTAATTTTACTTGGGAAGAATGGATAAAATAGACTTCAATTTCTAATTATATCAGCTTTTTAAAATGGACACAGACATAGTGGTAGACTATGAAGTAATGGTTGGTCAAGTAGAGGGTCGGTTGAAATGATGACAGGAAGTGTTGAATAATAGATATTGGAGTACTTTGAGAGTGTAGCTATGATAAAATGTTCTAGAACTGAAGATGATATTCATAGTCCAACTCTTTAACATTCTATTAATCATTGTACTTTATAGAAGAATTACAGATTGCATTTGCATTAACCTTAAGAAAAATTTTAGAATAGTAATGGGTGAATCTGAGTAATAATTTAGAATTTAAAATCACAGAATTCTATAATGCACACGTTTAATATGTTGATGAATAAGACTGTCAATAAAATATGATCGGTGATATATCCTCTGAGTGACTGTATATGACACTGCAAGTCAGTGAATACTCTACAAAATTATGTAAGTTGAGGAATGAGATAGGACTGAAAAGAATGAGGGATAATGATCATCAAGATGCATTGTATTGAGCTGGGAATATGGCTTAGTAGTAGTCTTAGGGGAATAGTGTCAAGCCCTGGGTTTGATTCCTTAGTTCTACATTAACAAAAAAAGCTGGAATTGGCATTGTGACAGAAGTCATAAAGTGCCAATGTGAGGAAAAGAAGTTCGTTTTCATTGCCAAGGCCCTGAGTTCAAGCCCCAGGAGGGTCAAAAAGAAAAAGATGCATTGTATTAAGATAGGCACTAACGGCTCATGCCTGTAATCCTAGATACTCAGGAGACTGAGGATGGAAGTTTGAAACCAGCCCAGGTAGGAATGTCTGTGAGATTTTATCCTCAATTAAATGTCAGAAAAATCAAAGTCCTGCTGTGCCTCAAGTGATAGACTTCTCGTGTTCATCGAAAGGAGGTCACGCACACCGCCCAGTCCCAGAGTTCAAACCTCAGGAGAGAAGAAAGACAAGAAAATAACTCACTAAACACTATTCATAAATTGCATGGTCAAACAGCAACTCCCATGCAACTACTTAAAGTCAATTAAAATATGATTAAAATAGAATACAAGTCATTTTGTGGACCAAACATAAATAGAATACAAAGGTTGTTTACAGGGACAAAGTAAATTTTATCTCTTAGTTAGAGTTGAAATTTGTTCTTCAGTCTTCTTAAATCATTTATGAAATTGACAATACTGCCATTTATAGGTCAATTTCCTTGAGGAACAGATTGAATTCTGATGTCTTTTCTTAGCAAACCATAGAGGTGAATTTTTTGCCTCTTGTTGAAGTATATCTGATATTTTAAAGTAGATTTGTCTTAATGTAATATTTATTAAATCAATCATTTTGCTAGGGTGATGTTAGTCAGATTTTTTTCCAGTAAATCCTATCCCTTATAATAAATGAGAGCATGCTGTGTCAGTCTCCTATTCATATGACAAAATATTTTATAAAATTAATTAATAAGGGGGAAAGATTAATTTTGGCATCTGATTTTATACATTTCAGTTTATGTTTCTTATCCTCATTGTTTTGGGTTGGTGGTGGCACAGAACCCAATGTCAGGCACATGTGATGGAGTATGTGTTTTCATGGAAGACAGAAAGTAAAGAAGAGGAGGAATAGGTGTGGGAGAGAAAGAAAGAGGAGAAGAGGAAGAAGGAAAAGGAGAAGGAGACAGAGAAGGAAAAGAAGGAAGAGAAGCAAAGGACATTTATCTTAACATCTTCATTGATCACAAGTTCTCAGTGACCATACCTCTACAACTGTGCCCACTTGAAAAGGTTCACCACCTCTTTATGGCAACATTTTGAAAGCTAATTATTAATCCCAATCTTTTATGATTTCAGATTTAATTTCTAGAATGGTGGGTAGATATTTCTATACAAGTGTGATAACTTCTCTTCCTAAATATTTACTTGAATTAATCAGATAAGCTATTTGGCATGGAGTTGGTTTGGTTATACCACTGTTGGAGAGATGAATGAAATATTTTGAACGCAAATACATTTTATTTAACAGATAAAGAAGCTTCAAGAGATTACAATTTGTTACCTTCAAAAATGACTATTTCATTCAACTTATAGTGATTGAACTTTTCATAATTTTACGGCATTTCCATTGAAGTATTTTGTCGTCTATAGCAAGTTTCATTCTTTCTAGTGAAGGAAAAATGAATGCTATCACGATCATTTATTTCTTAATTATTCTATAGAAAGTAGGTATAATATGAATTTCCTGCCATTCAAAAATAAGTTATATTCAAGTCTATAAGAATAATTGGAAAAGTCATGGAATATCTTGCTTTAGTTATCTTATATTAAGATTGATTCAATTTCTAAAAATGACTGTTGACATATAATGCATGAAATTCAATTTTTCTCTGAAATGGCTTGGTACTCAAACCTTAGAAATACATGACCAGTAACTATGATTTCTGCACACTCAAAAAATGTATGAATCTGCATTTTTATGTCAAAAATTTAAGGTAAAAAAAGAGAAAATCATGTAACTTCAGTAGATAATAATCAAAGTTAATGACAAATTGCTTCATTCATCCTGACAGAGCCTATTGATTTTATCTTACATGAGAAATTTGATTAATGATCTCTTTGTCGCTTTTGAATAATAGAGTATTTCAATTTGTCCAAAGATTCTGTAATTTAAACCTTCAAGTGTATATTTTTTCTTAAAAATGAACAGTATTTTTCCACAGTGCAGGTTCAGATTTAACAACTAAATAAATATCTAAATGTTAATTAATTAAATTGAGCCTCTAGAATTCAAATAATAAATTTATTTTATTCTTAGATATATTATATCTATGCTGAATATGAGTGTCTAAAGTTTTAATCCTTGCTACTCAGGAAGCTGGGGACCAAAGTCAGCTTTGGCAAGAAAGTTTGTGAGACAAATCTCAATTAATCACACGCACACACACAAACACACACACACACACACAAACACACACACACACACACACACACACACACAAAGCCAGAAGTGGAGTTGTGGGTCAAACTAACCTTGAGTGAAAAAACTAAGGCATAGGCCTTGAGTTCAAATCACAAGAATAACACACACCGGGGGGGAAGGGGGGAAGTAAAAAAAAAAAAAAGAATAACACACACCCACATGCACACACATGCATATTATGTCTAGATAATTATTTTAGTTTAAAGAAATACACAATATCATGAATAGTAATATTTGTTTCATATCCTGCAACTTTTGTGAAGTGGTTTTTAGTACAATTTGCTTTAAGATATAACATAGGTTATTAAAATGAATATTAATCTAGTTAATATTTTTAATTACTCATAACACATTGGTATTTTATGTATACACTTAAGAAATATTATTTGTAAAAGAAAGAAAGGAAGAATAGAAGAAAAGCAAGCAAGCAAGCAAGCAAGCAAGCAAGCAAGCAAGCAAGCAAGCAAGCAAGCAAGAAAGAAAGAAAGAAAGAAAGGAGGAAGGAAAGAAAGAAAAAAGAAGAGAGCAAAAGAGAGAGGTAGGGATGGAGGGAAGGAAGGAGGAAGGAAAGACAGCAGGAAGGAAGGAAGGAAGAAGGAAAGAAGGAAGGAAGGAAGGAACGAAGGAACGAAGGAACGAAGGAACGAAGGAAGGAACGAAGGAAGGAACGAAGGAAGGAAGGGACAAAAACAATTTAATTTATAAAACCTGTTATTTAGCCCAACATAAACTTCATGTAAGTTAACCCTTTTGTAAACGCAAGGTTACAATTGTCACTTTGCTGCATGTTCTCCATGCATGAATGAAACCAACAAAGGAAGGATCAGAAATAACCAGAAGAATCTGTTTGCATCTTAAGTAAATATGTACACAAATCTTTTTCTCATTTTCTATACATCATCAAATAACTGTTTGCAAACTATTTACATTGTTATAAATATTTTAAAAATTGACGTTACCAAAGGATGTCAATATATTATATAATGTAAGCACTAGTATTTATAATGCTATTAATATTACAGTCTTCATATTATATTAATTATAACAATTTATATTATATGTTTTATCAGAGAAATTATCATACTCTGATTTTGGTGTCTGTAGGAGTCTTAATAGCAGACAGCAATTAAAATCTAAGGAGATCTGTATTTCTGAAATCAGTTAACTCATTGGAGATTGTTCAAATACATCAGAAGGGCCTTAGAAAGGCTGAACATTTTTACATGATTACCTATGATGTGATTCAAGAGCCACAAAACAATCATACTTCACTTTGTCATCACTACAATTATTCCCATTATAAGAAGAATCATTCACATAATTTACACGATATAGGTTTGTCCTTAAGTTATTATTTTCTATGAAATAATATCCAAATGATACACTACACTGAGTTAAAGAAAAAGTTGCAAAAAGTATTGGACACTGTAACTCCTTCCAATTACACGTATTGAAATTCTATTCCCCTGTCTGATGACATTAGAATCAGCCTTTCAGAGATTACCCTGCAATAATGATCTGATAAATGAAGCCCAATATAACTAGTCTGCCATGTGAATGTCCAGCAAATAGATTATAATGAACCATAGAGTAGACCCCCATAAGACAAAGATTTGCTTTGAATAATCACTTTTATAATCAATGTTCAAGCTTCTAGAGTATGGGTAATATAGTCCTGATGTTTTTAATCAACTTACTTTGAAGTGTTTTCTTATAACAGCCCAATAGTGGACAAAAAGCAAAGTAGTATTGATTTAAATTTCAAATTTTTGAAAAAAACTATTCATAATGTTTTATTATTTGAACTTTATTCTCAAAACCTACAAGTTACAAATATTATTAAATGGGAATTGAATTGAGGTTCAATGCTCTATTCAACTATCATAATTAACCTTTTGAATACTTTTATTATCTTTAAGTATTTGTACAAAGGAGTTGCCATTCACTGAAACAGTTTATGAATACAATTCATCTTGATTAATGTCACTCCATTCAACATTCTCATCCACCCCTCCCAATCAACAAAGTCCATACTTATCTCAACATTATGTTATGTATGGAATGACTTGCCATTTAACAAATCATTTTGTGTATACAGTACACCTGGAATTGTGTTACCACTTCAACATCTTCACCCCCATTTCATACTATCCATTATTTTGTATATTTCAATTCTGGGAAGTATGCAATAGATTCTTGCCTGTACTCTATCCTTTTCAATTTCCTACCCCTCTCACCTTGCCCCCCCACTGTCCTCTCTTGTAGTCCGCATTTACTGGTATTTATTTTGTTGGGTTTTGACTTAATCTTTGAAGAGAACTATACTATTTACACTTTCCATGGACTCTGACACTTCAGATAATTCATTTACCTCCTTGGATATCATCCAGTATGTTTAACTTTACATTTTTATGCACCTTCTGTGTACCAAACATAAGGAAAGTCATACAACCTAACTTTCTCTGGGTCCAGTTAATTTCACTTAATATGATTATTTCTAAGTCTTTCATTTTCCTTAAGATGGGGCAGTAGGGGCTGGGAAGGTGGTTCAGTGGTAGAGCGCTTGCCTTGCATGCATGAGGCCCTGGGTTCGATTTCTCAGCACCACATAAGCAAAAAGAAAAAAAGCCGAAAGTGGCACTCTGGCTCAAGTGGTAGAGCGCTAGCTTTGAGCCTTGAACTGAGGGACAGTGCCCAAGCCCTAGAGCTCAGATCCCACGACTGGACCCCCCGCCCCCCAAAAAAGAATGGTGCAATATGATTCTTTCTGATTGATTAATAAAATTTGATTATGTATGTATATATACATACATATTTGTAAATAGGGATCAATGAAATTATATATATATATCCATATATATATATATATATATATATATATATATATAATTCATATACAGACAGGCACACAATTCTTGATCCCTTTTTGCAGTGAGAGGCATCCAGGCTGATTCCATATGTTGGCTACAGAAAATAATGCAACAATGAACATGATTGTGCTGGCAGCTTCAGTGTGGCCTTGTTTCTGCTCTATTGGATAAATGCCCATAAGTGGAATTGCTGGATCATAAGTAGCTTTCTATTCAGTTTTGCGAGCAACCTCCACAATGTTTTCCAAAGTCGTTGAACAAGATTACATTTCCACCAACAATGTAATAGAGTTTCCTTTGGACCACATCCCTATTAGTAAATGTGATTGTTCGTTTTTTTCATAATGACATTGTAACAGGGGTGAGAAGGATCTCGGTGTTGTTTGGATTTGCATTTCTTTCATGGAGAGAGATATGTCTATTTGTCATTTTTACTTTTCTTCTAAGAAGTTCTTTTTAAGTCTTTATCCCATATATTAATAGGGCTCTTGTTGATTTGAGCGTTTATTTGATCTCTAAATATGGGTTAGTTATGTAAACCCTGGTCTAATTCTTAGTTAGTAAATATCTCCTTCCATTCTATTCTCTTTCTATATACCCTGCTAATTTTTTCCTTTGCCATGAAGAAACTCTTAAGTATGATGCAACTCTATTCACCCAGAAAAAGTGATATTACACCATTCATAAGGAAATGGAAAGACTTGGAACAAACCTATATTAAGTGAAGAATGTCAGACTCAAAGAAATATAGGTTGCCTGATTTCCCTCATTTGTTGTATTAGAATGTGCCTCTAATTCTACAACTTAACACACTTGGATGGTAAAAGAGAAAACATTACATTTGGACATGATAAATTACATGGGATTCTAAACATTTATACAGTGAGATCAAGGGAGGATGCCCTTTGGAGAGGATCACAAAAGATCAATAGCTATATGAATATTATCATATAAAACAATGTTCATCAAATTGATCTCCAAGAAATGATAAAGAGAGTTTTATTTTATTATTTTGCTTTTTCCATCTGAATTCAGATGCTGTTATTTTGTTTTAATTTCTGCACCTTTGGTCTTATATATAAGTTTGGAAAGGGCAAGGGAAACAGAAATGGTGGGACAAAGTGTAAACAAATGTAGCAGTGCCACTCAATAGACACTACCTTGTAAATGAACTATACAACTTAGGGGGGAGGGGGGTTGAAAGGGAAAAACTGGGACAACATGTGGGAAGAGGTGACATTGTTGAAAAAGAAATGTGCTCATTATCTGACTTATGTACTTGGATCCCTTCTGTATATCATCTTTACAAACTAAAAATGGACCTCATTAACAGGCCAGAGTAGTTATATTAATATTTGATAAGATTGGCTTTAAATTAAAATTGGTATAAAGGTAAAAAGAGACTAAAAAGGACATTAAATGTTGATGAAGGAAACTCTCCATCAGGGGGATATAACAATGCTAGATATCAATGCCCTGAATCCTAGATCTCTCAAATTCATCAGACAAATACTACTTGCCCTAAAAATATGCATACATCCAAACACATTGTTGGTTGCTTGAACACATCATTCTTACCTCTGGACGGGCCATCCAGGTCAAAATCTAGCAAAAAATCAAAACCAAATACTTGTTTTGACAAGCTATACCTAACAGCTCATGGAACGTTCTCCAAAATAGATCATATCTTAGATCAGAAAGAAAATCTGTGAAAATTCAAAAATAAAAATGAAATTACTCCCTATATCCTGTTAGACGACAATGGGACCAAATTAGATCTCATCATCAAAAGGCATCACAAAAAATTCTGAAACTCACAGAGACTGAGTAACACATTTCCAAATCATCAGTGAGTCACTGAAGACGTATGGAGGGAAGTTTCAACGTTTATGGAATTCAGTGGAAGTGAACAGACAAAATACTACCTCCTCTGGGACACAAGAACACAGGCAATACTCAGGAAAATTTATAGATTTGAGTATGTACTTCAACAAATTAGAACAATCTTAAATCAGCACTAATAATGCACCACTAGGTCCTTGAAAAACAGGAACAAGCCAATTCAAAAACTGGTAGATAGAAATTATACAAATTAGATAAAGAAATAAATGAATCAGTCTCAAAAAACATACAATCATAATTGACTTTTATATACTAGTAGCTCAAAAATTCGCCCAATGAATGTAAATGTAGGTATTTTCAGAGATAGACTCAACCAGCTCAAACCAGTGAACAAAACATACTTGTAAGATTCTAAGAAACAATATTTTGTTTGCCTTTTTAAAATAAATTTACCCTGTTATTAAGTTGATTTATAGAGGTATTACAATTACATGAGTCAAGTAATGTGTACATTTCCTTTTATGAAATGTCTTCAGTTTCCTCATATTTTCCCATTCCCTCACTTCTTTCCCCACCCATGTGTTAAATAGTTCACTTTCATCAATGTTCAAGGAACTTCACTGCTTCATTTTTTCCCCCTTTCCCTAAAGCTTTGTGCCCACCCCCACCTTCCTGAAGACATAGAATGAATATACCATGCATAAGGTAAAGAAGACAGAATCATCACAAACTATAAATAACAACAACATACAGTAAACAAAAAACGGACTCTTCTGTTTCCATACCTCATAATTTGTTTCAGGATGTTTATCATGTTATATAAATGTAATTGTTTTTATAATAAAGTCAATTCAGGGATTAAAGTGTGATAAACTTATAATTTTCTTTATATTTAGTAATGCTTTTATTTTACATTAATGTTGTAAGTAACACAATTCAAATCCTAGTGAAATTTGAAGGTTCAGGTATAAAGTTAAATACTCAGAAGATCTAATAGTTCCATTTTGGCAACCAAACTGAAAAACAGGCATGTTTTATCCTCAGGAATATCATTATTTCATATGCAAAAAGTAATTTTACCTACATTTTCTCTTATATGATAACATATTTTCTGCTAATAAGAGAGATACAAAAAGATTTTTAATTATGATATGAAAAATGCATCGACATGAGTGAATGAAATCAGGGAGTAGATGGCTCAGAGCGGGGTGGTTCTGTTAAATATTCTCATTATTTTGAATGATCTGGTGTTTTTTATGTGTGGAATTATTAATGTATTTTATGTCTGGACAAGAAAGTTTGATTAATAGATCATTGTCTGATACCCAATGTCTGGAACCTAACCTGAGTCAGAGTGGTAAGTATGTGTGTGTGTGTGTGTGAGAGAGAGAGAGAGAGAGAGAGAGTGTGGGTGTGTGTATGTGTGTGGGTGTGGGTGTCTGTCTGTCTGCCTGCAAGTCTGGATTTAGAAGGAAATATCTTATTTCCCTGAGGGTATATACTTAATTCTATTAGGTATACTCCATTAGTGACAACAAATAAAGATAATTAACTTTTTGTGCCATATATTTATGATTGCATGAACAAACTAAAAATTATGTTTGGGGTATGAGTTTTGTAAAAGGTCAGCTGAAAGTATAAACATTTGGAATCTTGAGAAAGATATCAATGGCAATCATTTCAGTGTAGATAAATTTTGACAACACTTGCAGTGATAGATAATCCGATATCAAAATTCAATATTTATTGATTTCCATAGCTACACTATTCTATAAATTTGTAGGAAAACAAGTAAAATTATGGAATCATAAAAGTAATGTGATTATTTATTGCAAACTGTTTTACAGTTAGGCCCTGATTGTAAGCGCTAGGATCAACAGAAAAAAAACACAATATACAACATGGAGTTAGATATTTTATAATGAAGCACATTTTAATATACTCCACATTGTTAGACTAGAACTTTGGGTTAGTTTGATAACATACCATAATAAGTGATATTGTCCACTTATTAAGCAGAAAGACTTACTCAGATGTACAAGATTCAATGTGTCGGTGTATGTTCAGCTGGTTTTATTGCTTTGGCGGCCAGTGACAAGACAATGTCAAGGAGGGGAGTATGTCAAAGAGAAATGCTTTTTACCCAGAATGATTAAAAGATAGAAGAAGAAAGAAGATGAGAGTCTATTTTCTCATGAGTTTCACTCTGAATAACTTAATCTTCAGAAGAACTATTCAGGTATGCTCCACAGTCTGGGAGAAATTGGAATGTCATTTTTCTTTAACACATAGGTCTTTCTGGGGCATTCTAAATTCAAATGGCAACATCTTCATCAATGATAATAACTTGTCTAGGAGTGGAAGCCAATAGATATTTCTGTAAATTCTAATCAGATCTCAGCAGACTAAATATTTTAGGGAATTCCTATTAAAAAATTTTCTTTCAGACTGACTGGGTCTTCATAATGTGTACCTGTGTATATGTGTATATGTGTGTGTTTGAATATACTAATAAAACAATGTGGCAGATAAAAGTATTAGTATGGCGTTTTGTTTTTCTTCTCATACTATGAAAGCCTTTCACAATTCCCAATCAAATCCCATCCAAGATTCAAACATTAATGCTGTCGCAAAATTTCTTTATGCTAACCTAAGTACATCCATCTCATTTCAGATGGCCATGGTATAGGAAAATTTTAAGTCTTCCAATTACGTTGTCACCAAGGAAACAACGTACAATATTTCTTTTAAAAATACCTAGTATGTAGAACATGTTAGCCAGAAAATTGTAGGAGTATACATTATAGAATTAAATTTAAATATTAATCAAATAAATGGATATTCTTTATCCCCAACTCAGAGCTTTTTTAAATTACATAATTGCTCAACTCATCTATAACCATCTTCCATGAAGTCAGTCCTTGCTGTAAACAAACCAGATGTGGTGAACAAATTAACATGAACACCATTGTTACATGCTGCTGTTCTAAAACATGGAAGTGAAAGACCATTTAATGCCTGTGAAGAGCTGATTCTAAGAATTATGGAAAGTGATTACTTTGCACCATAAATAGAAAAATCCACACATGTTTCAAGTTGAGTTTTGTTGTTAGCATTTGTGAGATATATTTTGGAAAGCACAATGAATTAAAGCAGGCTATTTTGTAAAACTTTGCTGGCTGACACATTTACTGAAATGTTTCAAATGAGAAAACAGACAATAGGGTGGGTAAGATGTGGTATGCAGCTTTAAATACAGACAAGCAAAACAAAGAATGGGAATTTTTTTTTTCCTTAACAAATGCTTTCTGGTTATATTGTGCTATACACTATAATGATGAAATAATCATTTCTTTGGAAAAGTAAGGAGAAAACACTGTCACCTGTTGAATTTCTTTTTAAAGCGAATGTTAAATGTCAAGGTCAAAGAAATTTAAATGCCTTAATAAAATATTATCAAGTATTACTTTCATTTTTGATAAAAAGTTAAAACAAACTGACAGACTGTTCTTCCATTAAGATTTATAAGTTTCCTGCTATATATTTCCTATTGTTCCTCTTTTTTGGTGGGTGATATATATATATATATATTTGGAATGGCAACCTGCTCTTAACCATTACCCACAAAATTTTTGCTGTCATATAATCAGAGAGTTTTTTTGTTGTTGATGTTTTGTTTTGTTTATTTGGTCATTCATGGGGCTTGAACTCTGGGCCTCGGCACTGGTCCTACACTCTTCAGCTCAAGGTGTGTGCTGTACCACTTGAGCCAAAGTGCCAATTCTGGTTTTCTTGTGGCTTATTGGAGATAAGAGTCTCACCGACTTTTCTACCTGGGCTGTCTTTGAACTGAGGTCCTCATATCTCTGCCTCCTGAGTAGCTAGGATTACAAGCATGAGCCACCAGTGCTCAGAGAGTTTTATTTTATTAAATTAAGACAATAGTAGGCTCATTTTATGACAACACAAAATATAAACACCAATGACATTTTTCCCTAAAAAAACACATAAAAAAATCATGAGATTCGGGGTAAGATGGCAGAGGAGAAGCTGAAGGCTAAACAAGCTCTCCCATAGAAAGCATTTAAGTATTCCAGTGAACAGTCTTCAGCTACAGAGACACACCAAGTATTTCATCTCAATACAGAGAGTTTGGACAGAGAAGGAAAATACAAGCAAGGAAACAAATCTGAACACATGCAGCTAGCCATGGCTGCAGTGGCAGAGTTGGTAGCAGAGACAATCTTGGCAGCCATAACTACAGAGGGAATAGGAGACAAAGGCACCAGATGTGGCGGGCAAGCGGATTCTACCCAACACAAGCAAGAACTGATAAAGAGCAGATATCTTCATCCTGCAGATCACAGACCAGAAACTGCCCAGGAACAATACTCTGGCATGAGTAGAACCCTCATCTCCTCATTCCTTCTCAGGGAGCAGAGGAGGGAAGGCTGCATGTTCCCTACCACTGGAGATCTCCGTCTTTGATACTAACATAGGCCAGGCTGAGCAACTAGCTCCAACTCAGGCCTTGGAAGAAAACAAAAGAGTCATTTAGCAGGTCACAGGAACCTGACCTGACCTGCCAGGTTCAGCTCCTCCCATGGGAAAGTCAACTAGCCCAGACAGAGAAAAATCTGCCCCCTGAGGAGTGACTTTCATCACTGGGTAAACAGAGCCAGAGGCTGCCCCTCCCTACAGCAGCCTAGACAACAATTAAAACTCAGTAAACATAAACCCTGAGAATGGCTCCAAGCTGGGCTCTCTGAGAGTCTCAGGAGCTAGCCCAACAAGGAAAAGCTACTGATTGCTGAAAGGCCTCAACTCTACCCATAACCTAGTTTTATCACAGAGTCTCCAATCTAGAAGAAACTCCCATCTCCCTCTTTTGGGATACTCAAAGCAAATCTACCTCCCACTGAACTAGCCTGGGAGGAGGATCACAAAACAATGGGTTAGGCAAAGCATTTTTCTGCCTGTTCAAACAAACTGACTTAAGAAAACAATCAAGCCACAGGAAAACCAAACACCACAAGCAGACCAGAGACTCCACCAAGAGACTGGTAATGGACACGGGAGATACACAATCGTACCATTGCCCCCATCCCCCCACCAAAAAAATAATCAAAGAACTCTTTTTTTTAATTTAATTTTATTTTTTATAGTGCGAATACAGTACAGAGGAGTTACAATTACATGGGCAAGATAACGAGTATATTTCTTATCAAGCATTGTTGCCTCCTTGTTTCCCCTTCCCATCCCTTCCCATACTTCTCCCCTCCCTTCACCTATCCTCCCCTACCCCCCACCAAAGGTGTTAATTTCGTTTTTCAACATAATGAATTGTACATCTCATTGTTGCAATCAAAGAACTCTTATTTGAACCTTTTTAAAAAATTTTTAATTTTTAAAATTGTTTTCTATTAATTTTATTTTCCTCCCATAATTTTTATTTTAGGTGTATACGTGTGAGTGTGTGTGTGTGTGTGTGTGCGTGTGTGTGTGTGTGTGTGTGTGTGTGTGCGTGTGTGTGTGTGTGTGTGTGTGTGTGTGTGTGTGTTTATCTCTTCTGAACTTTTGGTCTTTTTAAGTATTCTTTTCATTTTTTTCTGATTCGGTACAGGATGATAGATAAGCATCTAGCTTTAGTTTTCTATGAGTGATTAACTAGTTTTGCCAGCATTTTACTGAAGAGGCTGTCTTTCTTCCATTCTATTTTTTATCTCCTTTATCAAAGATTAGGTGCCTATTGGTCTGTAGGCTCATTTCTGGGTTTTCAATTCTATTCCATTGGTCCTGAGTTCTGTTCTTGTGCCAGTGCCAAGCTGTTTTGTTTGCTAATGCTTTGTAGTAGAGTTTGAAATTTGGTATTGATATTACTCCAGCACTGTTTTTACTGTTAAGGATTGTTTATGCTATTCATTGCCTTTTATCCTTTCATATGACTTTTTGGATTTCCTCTTCTATTTCCTTGAAGAATGAGATTGAAATATTGATTGGTATTTCATTGAATTTGTAGGTAGCCTTGGGAAGTGTTGCCATTTTCACGATGTTAATTCTTCCAATCCAGGATCAAGGGAGGTTTTTCACTTTCTAAGTTCTGTTTTGATTTCCTTTTTCAGGTTTTTAAAGTTTTCATCATGGAGATCCTTTACTTCTTTGGTTAAGTTAATTCATTGCTATGCTATTTTTTGTGGGGATTTTTTGTGGGGTTATTAAGAATGGAGTTGCTTTTCTGATTTCAGCCACTCTTTTCTCATTGTTGGCATACAGAAAAGCCATTGATTTTTGAGGGTTAATTTTATACCCTAATACATTGCCATAGTGCCTTAGTGCCTTTAATTACAATTTTACCAAACACTAAAATGGTAATAACATTAGCATTATAGCAAATGTTATCTTAAGAATTAAGGGTCCTTAGGATAATGAACTGTTTTCTCATTCTTGTAGAGGCATTACCAGATGAGAGGAACTGTATTTTTGTTTGCTTACTTTCATTTATTCTTCAGTTTGAAATCTGAACTACTTAAAACCGAAAGAAACCAAAATTAGACAGGCAAGCTTTGGAAAGAGCAATCAATGTAAAATAAAAGAAATACATATAGCTATGTAAAAGGCCTAACTAAATTGTTATATAGTTTCAAGCATAAACAGAAAATGATTTAAGCCATATCAAGTTATTGAAAATGTTAGGAGTTGCTTAATTTTTCCTTTTTACTACCTTGAATTAATTATTTTTGTATAGAGAGATTAAAAATGAGATTAACAAGATACTTGATTAAAAATGGACAAAAGTTTGAATAGACATGTTTTCCATAAACCCCTCTATATCACCAGTGGGTTTACACAGTTGTGTTTAATATAACTTTTGTGCTGGCTTAATGCATTGTGAGCAGAAGTCATTAGAGAAATGTAATTCAAAATTACTATGATACTACTTTATAACTATTATAACTCTTATCAAAAAAATCAAAGGAACCAGGTGTGGTGGTAAAGGTTCGTAATTCCAAGCATTTAGGAGGTTGGATTTCAGTCTTAAGCCAGTCTGGGGTACTGAAGAGAGTAAAAATTTGCCCTTTATTACCTTTTATATAAAAGGTAATAATGTTGGTGAGAGTGTGAGGAAAAGGAAATTTTCTACACTCTTGGTCAAAATACAGGTTAGTATTCTCCTTGTAGAAAGTAGTATGAAGTTTTTTAAAGAAATCAAACTTGAAATACCATCTGACCCACCAATCATGTGATTATTTCTCTCTGGGTAACTCGTAATATATCTGTAGTTCATTGTTATTCACATTATTCACAACAACAGCCAAGATATAAATCGAAGTTCAGTGTTCAACTACACTAATAAAGCAACTCTGGTACATGCACAAATATCTTTTTCTGTTTCATCCTTAAAAAACAAGAGACTTCTCCCATTAGCTACAACTTACAATGACCTGAAAGTTGGATTCGAAATGAAGAAAAATGTTATGTTCTGATCTTTGTAAACACACACACACACACACACACACACACACACACACACACACACAATCCTCAAACATTAAGACAGAATTTTTTTTTAAAAGTAAAGCAAAGTGGAACTTCTGGGGCATTTAGTTCAAAATGCATAAGATACCAGATATACATTATGACCAGGTATAGAGTTGTAGTGTACAACATGAGGATACAGGGGACAACATTGGCCTTACATAGGAATGAAGCTAAGTAAGTAGGAGTTGTTCTTCCTAGTAGTGGTTACTCTTTTAGTTGTTCTTCCTTCAATAATGGATGAGATGAATGTAATTCTTTAAGTATACCTGCCTATTTTCAGACATAATAACAAACAATATAGCAATAATGTTGCACACTCAACATAGAACAAAATGTCAAATTAAAATACATGAGATTATCCTTGATGTAAACTAATTAATACAAATAAGGGAAACCATGGGACCTATGTTTCTTTAAGTCTGGCTTACTTCACTTAATATGATTTTTTCAAAGATCTTCCATTTCCTTACAAATGAGGTGGTCACATTCTTTGTGATGCAAGCATATTTTTCCACGTGTGTTTATCTGTAAGTGTGTGCGTGTGTATGTGTGTGTGTGTGTCATTTTTGGTAAGTATTACTGTGATACATCGTAGTATCTTTACTGTGGCCTTGTTTGTGATCACCTGGTTATATGCCCAGAAGTAGGATTACTGGGTAATAGGGGAGCATTATTGTGTACATCAAGGTTAATCTTATTAGATGAGCAGAATAGCTCAATAGCTATGTACATATGATCGTATAAGGTGATTCCAAGTTAAATGAACTCCAAGACATATTCTTTGTTATTGTTGTTCTTAATGTACTATGTGATTTCTTTTTATCCTTTTGTGTTTTCCCCACCTATGATTAATCCCCTGTAGTCACTGTATTGGATTTTGATACCCTGGGTATTTTCAATATGTTGATCTGAACTAGGGAAGGGAAAGGAAAAAAAAAAACTAAATGGTGAGACAAAGGACAAAGGGGGAACCTATGCAACAGTAGTACTCAAAAGAAAATATTTTGTAAGTAAACTTGGGGGAGGGCATTAGGAGTGAAGAGGGAGAAAAATAGGGGTAATTTAGAAAAGAAATAAATTAATTACCTTACTTATGTAACTATATCCTATCTGTATATTACCTTGACAATAAAATTTAAATAAAAATAAAATAAAATATATGAGAGCAGCAATACAGGAGATGGCAGAGGGGGAAATACTATAGTATCATAGAGCAGAACAGCTGTGGAAAGCAGTAATTTTACATTAACATAGCAAGTAATAAACTAGCATACAGATTTTCAGCTTCATGTCAATCATTAAAAAGGGAAAACAAAATGCACAATCAGCATACCAATAGAGATAAAATAGAAAACTAAACAATTAAGATGAAGCGATGACTTGGACCAAGAATAACAAATGACACAATTAGGAAACAAATAACAAGCTGCTGGGCTGGGAAGGTGGCTCAGTAGTAGAGTGCTTGCCTTGCATGCCTGAGGCCCTGGGTTCGATTCCTCAGCACCACATAAGCAAAAAGAAAAAAGCCAGAAGTAGTACTGTGTCTCAAGTGGTAGAGCACTAGCCTTGAGCTGAAATGATGAGGCACAGCACCCAGGCCCAGAGTTCAGGCCCCACGATCGGACCCCCCCAAAAAAATAAAAAAAATAACAAGCTGCTAAGTTTAAAAATGATCACCCTTAATTCTATTGACTTGCTTACATCACAATTTGTTAGAAGTATAATTCAAATCACAGTTTAATAGTATGTCATTTTAATAATAGTTTACTTATTATTGATTTCTTAATAGTGAATGTTTAATATATAATTTTCATTTCAGCAGCTATAGAAAAGAAGAAAGTGAAAATAATTTTAATAATATATTTAATGAATTGTAAAATTGAGAAGCATTAGAATTTAAACAAATAACATATCATTATTGCTTCATTTCTGTGAGTTAATGTAATAATTCAAATTGTATTCTACACTTAGCACTCATCTTAACATCAAATAATAAATTATTGCACATGACTCTTGGTATTAGTTGGAAGGGTTCATCACTGTGGTAAAATTCACACCACATAGTACACGAGGGTATTACCCCTCTCATATAGCTTAAATTGAGGAAATTTGATTTCTCCATGCATGTTAAATTCTTGTCTAGGTGACATCTATAAAATTATTTACAATTATATACATGAGGACTATTTCAGATAATACTTAAAAGTCAAATTCATTAATTAAATTTTTATTATTTCATACCAAATAAATATTTACAGAGAGACTGAACTCTTGAGTAGATGATGGTGTATGTGTGCCAGAATATACTTATTTTTATTCATGACATTGTTTCTAGAGTTGGATTTATTTCTCCATTACGGGTTAAGTGTATTATATTGGATCTATGAAAGTAAACTGAATGTTTATTCCATTAATCCTTTGTCTAATCCCTATATAAATTATCCATCTGTTCGAAGTAATGAAAATAACAACAGATAAAAGCAAGATAAATCAGTCTGTAGTAGACAAGTATTTACACCGTTATTTTGAAAGTTGGTCCTGTTTTACACTACAGAATATTCTTGGGAATATGTGCTCCAGGCTGGCCACAACTGAAGAATATTATGGTTTGATCTATCATAAGAGAAGGAAGGAAGGGGAAGCTTCCTTCCAAAAGTCTGATCCCAGGAATGTGATCTACTTTATGGTGCCTACTTGGAAATGAACATTTTTCACAGTCAACCTTGAAAAGCCATTTTGATAGACGACTTCTGTAAGTGGTTATAAAGCATTATTGATGGCTTTGCAAGGATGCCTGATTGCCTCATTTTGAGACAATTAACAGGAATTTAGTCAGTTGTTCTTTGTATCTTTAGGAGAAAAACCCATTGACTCTAGGCCAGGGGATCACAGGGGCCCAGAGAAACTACTATCTTGAATAGTAATCCTTGACATCTAAAACAACACACACACACACACACACACACACACACACACACACACACACACACACACACACACACACACTCCAGTAAGCACAGCCAGGCAGGGTTGCCATCACAGCCTAGATGAAATCAGGCAAAAAACAGAAGCTGAGTGTCATTTAGCTGATAACTAATATATTTTTTATGAGGTAGACTCAAATGAGACTCCAAAGAGAGGATCAGAAAGACTGATCAGAGAGACTAAAATTGGTCACACAAATATTGGAAAGTAGAATTCCTTGTAGAACAAATAAATCATAGAAAGCTTGTGTATGTAAGAACAAGACAGAAGACCAAATTCCAGAAATGCACATTTTCTTAGAAGTCAGCTTAATCAATTATCAGTGCAAATCTTTGAATTCTTAAATATTTGACCACATGTAGGAGAGGTTGAAAAGAAATTTTCATCACTCTATTAGGAAGTCCAATATCACATTAGGAAGTAATCAATCACAGATTTGTAATAAAAAGAGAAAACAATTATTCCAAATGAGGGTTTCATTTCTTTTGAAGTAAAAGTTCTTACATTAGGTGCTAGCAATTATCATACAATTGATCCAGTCCCCCAGGTGAGTTGATATTGACTGCAGTATTCCCACATGAAGGAAAAGAGAAAATTTACAAATGTCTGATGAAATGAGGTGAAGATGAAGTGTTCTAATAGTAATATCTGAGGTTTAGACACTGGTGAAGAGGTGGATTTTCTTTTCTAAAAAGCCCCCATTTTTACCTGGTGCAGTTGCTCACAGCTGTAATCCTAGCTACTTAGGAAACTGAGATCTGAGGACTACGGTTCAAAGCCAGCGTGGGCAAGAAAGACCCTGAGACTCTTATTTCCATTTAACCACCAGAAAACCAGAAGTGGCACTGTCGCTCAAGTGGTAGAGCACTCAGCTTGAGTTGAAGAGTTCATGGACAGTGGCCAAGCCCAGACTTCAAACCCCTCAAACAACAACAACCAAAAATCTCCCCTTTATGGACTACCTTCATCTCTTCCTAAGATTCAACAAAGGAGCCATTTATCACCCATTACATTTAAGTCCTAATCTAGCTACTGCAAATAGATTGATTTGGTATCTTATATAAAACGGTTCATATTTGCGGAAACAAATACCAGGAGTGGTAACTTTTTTCCAGTCCATGAACTCTGGGCCTGAGCCCTGAACATGGTTATGCTGGTAGCTTTCATGTGAGCTTGTTTGTTATTTATTGGATTACTGCCCATGAGGGGAATTACTGGGTCTTAAGGGAGATCTATATTTATTCTTTTCAGGAAACTCCGTACTGCATTCCAAAGTGGTTGAACATGTTTAATTTCCCACCAACAGTGTAATGGAGTTCCCAATTGGCTACATCCATGCCAGCATTTGCTATTCTTAGTTTTCTTAGTAATGGCCATTCTAACGGACAAGGTAGAATCTGTCTTGTTTACTTATAGATTTTTATGCATCTTCTAGCTACAATAAACGAATGAATCCATGAAACCTATATTGCTCTGATTCTGCATTCCTTTCTCTTTTCTCTTAATATAATTTTCCCAAACCTTTCATTTTTCTTACCACTGGTGAAAAGTAATCTTTCTGATGGGTGAATATAATTCCATTGTGTGAATGTGTGTGTGTGTGTGTGTGTGTGTGTGTGTGTGTGTGCAAGATGACTATAGGCCAATGAATTCATTTCTAAGCATGCTGTTTCATCTGTAATTTTGTAATTCCATATTATAGTTGCATTGCTTTCTCTTCTACAGTGAAGAATATTGTTGGGATTTTGATGAGTATTGCATTGCCAATTGTTTAGGGGAAGTATTGCAGTTTTCAAAATGTTTTAATTCCTCCAACCAGAAATACTGAACGACTTTCTATTTCCTTGAATCTCCTTCAATTTCCCTTTTTATATTTTTTAAGTTTTCACATACAGGTCCTTCACAATTTTAGTTCAAGAATAATTCCTAGTTTTGTTGTTGTTGTTTTGTTTTGTTTAGATTTGATTTGATTTTGAGGCTAGTACATATGAGGTTGTTTTGGATTTCAGCGTGGATCTTCCCATTGTTGGTAACAGAAAAACTACTGATTCTTGTAGTTTTTATATCCTGCGACAGTGCTGAAGGTTAGCATCACCTTTACTAACTTTAGGGAGGAACCTACAGGGTCCTTTAAATATAGCGTCATTTCATCTGTAAAAAGGGATAGTTTTACTTCTACCCTATTTTGATCTGCTATATGTTTTTCTCTTGTCTATTGCTCTTGCAAGAAAGTCCACTACAATATTGAAGAGTAGTAGAGAGTGGACATCCTTTTCTCATTCCTCATGTTAATGTCTTCATGCTTCCACCCTTAGGTAAATCCTAATTATCTCTGTCATATACATACTCAGTTTAATATTGAGGAATGTTCCATGCATTCCTAGGTTCTTAGACCTTTTAATCATAATGGGGTATTAGAGCTTGTTAAAAGCTATTTCTACATCTCTATTGACTATCATGTGTTTCTTATCCAGGTTCTGCTGATGGTTTGTATTATGTTTATTGACAAGAATATTGAATCAAATCGTATCAAAATAAATCCTATTTGATCATACCATACGATTTTTTGTTAGTTGCTGAAATTGATTAATGAGAATTTTATTAAGAAGTTCTGCATTAATGCTTATCAAAGAGTATGGTTCATAGTTCTCTTTCTGTGGTGAGTCCCTATGTGATTTGAGGAGGAGTCTAATTCTAGCTTCTTAGAATGTGTTTGATAATGTGTCTCTCATAGATACTAGATGGACGCATCTTGGTTTTTGATACTACTATCTAATCTATATCTTCTATTTGGAAATTTAAGTCCATTGATATTGAGAGTTCAGACAGAAATATCTGATAAGTTCTGTTATGTTATACACCTGTTGTTAGGAGCTGTGCCTCATCTACTCTTAACATATTTACCTTGTTCTCTGGTAGGGAGCATTTTATATAACCAGTTCCTCTTCTTCTTGATCTCCTCTATGTAGGATATATTTGATTATATTTTATCCCGATAATTTGGAAATACGTTGTTTCAAGTTTCCTTTGTCATGAAATATGTTTATATATCCTTTAAATGTAAAGGAGAGTTTGGCTTGGGACTGTATTCATGATGCTAGTTGTTTACCTTTAATGTTTGTCATATATAATGCCAGGCTTTCCTTTTTACAATATCAGCTAAGAAATCTGTATTTATTCTGACTGTATATCCTTTATAAATAATCAATCTTTTCTCTATGGCATCTTTAAGAATCCTTTCCTCGATTTTTAATAATCCTCTAATGGATTATGATGTCATGGTGGATTGTTCAGTTCTAGAATTCTGTTTGGTTTCTACAGGCTTCTCTTCTCTGAATGAGCCTATCTCATGTTTGGCATGTTCTCTGCTAGAATTCTGCAATATGCTTCCCATGGATTTAGTTTCTTGCTCTTCTCCTTCTTGATACATATCTCCCCGAAATATTATCTTCTAACTGAGTCTTGAAGTTCTGGCAAGATCATTTCTTATTTCTTGGATTTGTTCTAAATGATTATTTCCTCTTTCCTATTATATCTATTCTGTCTTTGACCCTGAGATTATCTTCTATGTCATCAATTTGCTGTGGAGACTTTCTACTTTGTTTTTGATTTCCCTGTCTTCTAATTGGTTATTTTTAGGGGTTATTAATTTTCAGAAGTGGCAGTTTGGTTATTCTCTTTCACTAATATAATCCCTCTATTTCCTTTTTGTTACTCCTTCTTCCTAAAATCTTGTTTTTTACATAAAATTATATCTTTATATATGCACATATAAACTCATTTGGAGGATTTAAGGTAAACTGCAACTTAATTAAAGATGTACGGAGGATTATCAGGATGAACAAAAACGAGTATTTTTTGTTAACTTCTGAATTGAACTATCATTATTATTATGGTTAGGGTTAGGATACCAGACAGAATTAGAATTAGGGTTAGAGAAATAGCAAATTTAGGTTCAACACAGGATGACCTATTGCAACAATAATACTCACAGCACATTGTACTGATAATGAACTTTACAGCTTGGGGAGAGAAGAGTGATGGAGATGGGAGAGGGAAGGGATAGTTGGACAACAACAAAGAAGGGAGTAACAATGGTCAACAAGAAATGTACTCATTACCTTACACATTTAACTGTAATCCTTCTGTCAGCCTCATTACCTACTCAGGAAGCTGATTTCTGAGGACCGCAGTTCAAAGCCAGCCCTGGCAGGAAAGTCTGTGAGAATTTTATCTCCAATTAACTACCAGGAAACCAGAAAGTGGTGCTGTGGCTCAAGTGGTACAAGCGCATACCTTGAGCTAACGAACTCAGGGATTGTGTCCAGGCCCAGAGTTCAAGCCCCACGACCGACAAAAAAAAAAAAAAAAAGAAAGAAGTGTGTTAAATATTAAGTAAAGCTGAACTTTTTTAGGTTCTAGGAATTCAGGAAAATCTGGGATATTGGAAGTACAGTGTATTTCGTAATATCAGGATTTGAGATCAATGGGTATAATGATTCCTCTTATGGAACAAGATAGGTTCAGAGACAAGAGTGAGAAAATCTGTAGGGTTTAGGAAAACCTGCAATTTATTTCGAGGATTACAGTGAAATTTCAATTAGGATTGCACAAAACGAGCATTTTTCATAAATTTTAGAATTGGGATACAATTAGTGGCAAGGACATGGTTAGGATTCCAGCCATAGTTAGGGTTAGAGTGAAGGAGAAAAAAAAATGAGGGTCAAATTGAAGGTAAATTTTAATATAAGCCTGGTAAGAATTAGAATGAATGTGAACTAGAGTATTGCTATTAATATTAGAATCTACTTGCAATATTCAATATACCAGTTAAGATTAAGTTTAGAGTTAGAAACTGACTAAGATATTGGAAAAAAATTGAAACCTATGTTTGGAAGGCTTATTTGAATCAAGTTAGGATGAATGAAAACTAGTGTAACACTAACTAGTTAGTGTTAGTATTAACATATAATTTGGATTAAAATCAGGGTCAGTATTTTGTTCTGATTATGATCAGTGTTATGAATAGGAAAGTTTTACTATAAAATTGAGTTTTCACTAGCAAGTAGAAGCAAAAATATGAGCGTGAATAATAACTAGAGCATTAACATTATATTTATTTCTCAGTGACCATTCTTGTAATGATTAATGAGGGTTTTCCAGCCAGGTATAGGTTGAGAGTTAGCATTAAGTAAAGGACTAGATGATATGTAAATCTGAAATTGTTTTAGGATACAGTGGTTCAGGAAAAGGTAGGACTAATGGAAACTACAGTATTTTTCCTGGTAAGAGAATGTGAGGACAAGTAATATAATGGTTCATGTTAGGGAACAAGATCACTTCAGAAGTAGAGTCAGGAAATTTGTTGGAATTAGGGAAAATTGAAACTCATTTCCAGAGTGCAAACTGGAATATTCATTACAATTAATAAAAAAACTAGAGTATTTTTAATGTTAATTTTAGACTATCAGTAGGTTGAAAATTAGGTTTCAGTTCCAGCTGGGCTTACTGTTAGCATTAAGAAATGGAAAATTTAGGCTCAAACTGAAAGTAAATCTGTGACTAACAAGTCAAGATCGAATTAGGATGAATATGAAATAGGAAACTGCTAATAATATTAGAATTAGGGTATGATTAGTGTGAGGGTTAGCATGAATGTTGTGTTAGAAAAATGGCACGATGTTGAGTAAAACTAGAAACTATTTTAAGAAAGATGAGTTGAATCAAAGACAGGATGTATAAATTTAATGTACTGTTGTGGCTTTTAGAATCCAAAGGCAATTGGTTCTAGGGTTAGGGTTACTTTTCTAATTAATGAACTAATGTATTAAAGGCACAATTCTTTTTTTTTTAATGCGTATAAGGTTTATTATCCTTATTTATTTAGTAATATACATATAACACTTCATTTATTACATTATATCACCTAGATTATATTTGCATATGGATTATTTTTTTTTAATTTTATTTTATTTGTGAACATACTGTACAGAGGGGTTACAATTACATGGGCAGGATAATGCATACATTTCTTACCAAGCATTGCAGCCTCCTCCTTTGTTTACCCTTCACCTCCCTTCCCAGCCTCCCCCCTCCCCCCACCCAATCTTTCCCCCCTCCCCCCCACCGACATTGTAAAGCTCGTTTTTGACATGGCAATTTGTACTTCTCATTGTTGCAACAGGTCCACCTGAATCCTTAAACGACTTGTTTTTCCCCATCTCCTCCACAAGTTATACTGACATCAAATATATTGAAAGTGGGGGTTATACTGTGGGGGAGGGACATACAAAGCAACAAAGAAATAATCTTATAAATGTGTTAGAAACACATGCATGAAAGGAAAAAAAACCATTAAAATACCTATCTAAGGGTTCATTTTCCTAACATCACATTATCTGTCTTTTTCCGCTTGACTCATACATATACAGGATATTCTTACAAATCAAGACAGTCACAATTTGCGGAAAAAAACAATTTTCTACATGAAAATGTGTCTTAAAATATTTTCCAACCAGGATTAAATAATAGTGAATAGGGTGTCATTCATTAAAATTAGGTAAGTTGATGATAAAACTTTCAAAAATATCCAAACACATAAATTGGAACTCAGATATGTTATTGGGAAAACAAATACTTGCTCTTGCTGGGAAATTTTGTGTGTGTGTGTGTGTGTGTGTGTGTGTGTGTGTGTGTGTGTGTGTGTGTGTGTGCACCCACCACAGGTCTTCAAATGAGGCCTGGGCCCTGTCATTAGCTTATTCTGTGGAAGTATGGCACTAAACCACATAGCCACAGGCTTTCTTCTGGCTTTTTAGTAGTTATTTTGAGATACATATCTCATGGATTCTCCTGTCTGGACTTAATCTTCTGATCTCCAGCAATCCTTGGGTTAGTGTTACTGTGGGTGCTACCACAAAGTGACAGTTCATTAAACGGGGAGCAATATGGAAGTACTCATGCAATATATGTAGTAACCAGTTCATTAATGTGGGAGTAACAGGATCACATTAGATTGCCTTCAAACACATAATTTCTGATGAGTTTAACTGAAGGCCAAAGCATAATCCAAACCTATTAGCCACACTGTATGAAGTAGCACATATTCATGGTGTAGAATATGTACAATGAATTAAATCCTGAATCAAAAGACTTTGATGGGTTTGCACCAAAGAAATAGAGTGTCATTGAAATGAAGTCAAGACTGGAGGCCTGTAGTGAGCAGGAGAGCATCTGCTTAGTGTGTGTCCAACCCCCAGGACCATAAAAAAGTAGAAGAGAAAGTGCAAGAGAAAGAGGAAAGGAAAGGAGGAGGAAGTGGTAAGAGAGAAGGAGGGGCATAACAGGAGGGAGAAGAGGATCAGACAGGGAGAAAGTAGAGGTAGGAGAGAAGGAAAAGGGAAACAGGACCCTGGAGAAGAGGAGCAGGAAAGGAGGCAGGAAGAGGAAAATAAATGCAATATAACACCAAGAGTTGTTGGAAAACATTTTGCATAAGCGATCTGCATATGCATGGCAGGATTATTTTCTAATCAGAGAGACAGCTAGCACAGTGACAATATGGGTGATACCTGTTGCTCAGTCATTTTATTCTCTTTCTTCAGTGAGGAGTTCAGAAGAAATGCTGAGTTTGGTGTTTTACAGATATACTTCAGGAATTCTTTTTCATGATTCAAACAAGGGAAAGAACTAAATGCAACTTCCCTTAATTAAAAAAGAATAGAAGCTATATTTATTTGTATTACTATGCATGAAAAAATCCTGAAGATTTCTGGTTAATTCAGAGGGCCCCATGAAAAATATAGGGACAAGAGGAAAGCAAAACTGTTTTAAAAGTATAATAGGTTATCATTGATGAAAAGTTTTACTGGACATTTTTCGTTTTTCTTTTTGTTTTGTTTTTGTTTCTGTTTTTACCAGTTGTTCATTGCTCCAAGGCTGTGCCCTGGAGCCCTTTCCAAGTCACCACGTGAAACTCCATTTCTGTAGTCCCTGTGGGTGTGGGTGTCTCCTCAGGTCACCCGTTGAGATGTGTGGCCAACTCCTTTACGGTGGGATGTGCAGTGAGTGGATGTGTGTGCATGCTCCCCAACATTGCCAGATGAGCCCTGCCCACCCTTCCCACCTAACTTCCCAGTCTCAGTTGCTCCATTTCACCCAGGAGCTGGCTGCCATGGGTCTGTAGTTGAGGCCACTGCTGCCCCTCTCCTCCTCCAGCTGTGCTGGTACTGGTCTTCTGTGCTCCTGAGTGCGTGGCCCATCCTACGAGACTCTGTTCTGGGGTCACTGCCTGCCCCCATGAGTGCGGGGTGGGGGGATACCATGTTTGTACACTGCACAGTCCATGGGTAAAGGAAGGCTGGGCATGAAGTCTGCCCCCTTGGAGCCAGGCAGCCCGACCTTGGTTCACCTCATCAGTTTTTAAGGGGGTCTGGGTACTGGAGCCATGTGTTGGCCCCTCTGCCAGCTGGCTTGTGACAGTTGCAGCAGCTCAACAACCTGGAGCCCTTTCAGCATCTCTGTGGACCTCCATTTTCTGGTCCTTGTGGAATCGGTACAGGGCCAACCCTATATATGCCAATCAGTGCCAGAGAAGCCTGGACTTGTAGCAGACCAGCTTCAGCACCGGGGGAATGAATCCCCTCTTGCTTTGCTGTGTAGCCTCCTCTGTCGCCCTTCTGGCCCACATGGGCCCAGCTCTGGGTGCCATTCTAGGGATACTCCATTTGGAGGCAATGGGCTCACCCCCTACACTTGTTGTTCTCCAAAGCAGGAGAAAGGGCTTGGCCTTGGAAATGTAGGCTGCACTGATGGTAGCCAGGATGGTAGCCAGGACTTGGCATCTGCCCTGCCTTCCCTCCTGGCTTTGGCACTTGAGTCTGGGTTGCTTGGTTTGGTCACTAATGGAACCTTGTTGGGTACAGCCCACCGCAAAAGTCCTGCACCTGCTGCAGCATCAATGCGGTGTCCTGGACCCCCTTAGGGTCACCACATGGACCTCTGATGTGTCTACTTGGGCGGGGTGTGCATTTCATCTCAGGACTCCCATTAGGAAGTGCCACTCCCATTCGTGGTACTGCAAGCAAGAGGTGCCACATATAATTTCTACTTTCTAACATTTTCCTTCACTGAGATAAACAGAACTTAGAGATTTAAATAAGTTTTATAAAAACAAAATATATAACCTATATCACTTCAACTTTTTAAACCATTGTAATATTTTTTATCCAGTAGGAATTCTGTCTTTAATTACTTATTTTACATTTGAACGTAACTAATGTAATGTATTTTGTGTGTATTTTACTATTGTAGTTTAATTTCATTTGCACTACTTACAAACAATTTTTTTTCAAATTCTGAGATTTAATCAAGTGTTTATGGATAAGAGTTTTGTTGTACTTTTATTTCAGTTTTCCATTATGGCCTTATGAATACAAACAATAAAATCTATTCTTGCTATTATAAAGTTCAATGATTATGGACTATAGACTCAAGGATATAGCATTACATATCATACAGTAATGTGTATCACTTTGTTTAATACTGATCCATAAAATAATAATTCAGGTGGCAGCCACTTCATCTGGCATGCTGGTCTGTCTGGTGAAGTAGGATGCTAGTGGCAGCCTGCCCATATCGGGCCATTGCAGGCAACTCCCCCTGGGACTGTGGAGAAGATCAGGGTACAACTGCTGTTCAGCTCTGGCAGCAACACGGCAGCTGCTGTGTGAATGACAGTGTCACTGACTCACATCTAAGACACGCCTGTCCCGTGGACTTGGGCCCTGAGGATCAGTCCCTGGGAGCCACACACACCGCGGGGCAGGGGGGGGCACCTACCTAAGAAGGTGTGCAGACCAAACAGAAGCCACTCTGCAGATTGTCTGGTACAATATTTATTCTTCTTAGAGCAGGGGACAATTCTGCTCTGCTGTGGGGAGAAAACAAGGAAGACAGTCACAGGTGGGTGAAGCCATCTTTTTGTACTCAAGCTGGCAAGGAAACTTTCCCTCCATGCCTTCTCCAGCAGGATCAGGAAGCCCTTCCATGCTCCTTGGACATGAAGTAGCAGCCAGGGACACTCATGTCTGGTACTCCTGGCTGCCCTTTTGGGTTTGTTTGTTAATTTATACAGACAGCCCCCCCTCAGACAGCAGAGTTATTCTGGGTTTGGTAAAACGTTCTGCATCTGAGCATTCCCAATGTTTGGTTTTCATTGTTTCTTGTAAATGCTTTGTGAAATTTGCGTTTTAGTTGTTGAGGTGCGAGAGAAGGAGCCAGATTATGAACATAGTTTCCTACCAGTCTTTCATTTAAAAAAGAAAACAGATTCTCTATAAAAATGTCTATCAGGAAATAAATTTGAGAGGGGAAAAAAGGCTGCTTTCTCATAAGATCAAAATATGCTAGTTTTATATGCATATTTTATGCACACAAAATACAATTAAGTAACACATTATTTAGGAACAATTGTCCAGAGCTAAGCATTAAGTGTCTGGGAGCTAGAGGCAGGGTGTTTGTGAGCTTTATCCAAAGGGAGGGAAGAAAGTTAAAATTCATAAATGACTTTGTAGAATCAAGGTGGCAATACAAAATGAGTGTCACAATAAACTTCTTTTGCTATTCGGGGTCTTTTATTGTTCCATTTGAATTTTTTGGATTGCTTCTTCTATATCATTGAAGAGTGAAATTGGGATATTGGTAAGTATCACATTGAATTTTGATATAGCCTTTGGCAGTATTGCCATTATCATGATGTTAATCCTCCCAATCCAGGAGAATGGGAAGTTTTTTCACTTCCATAGTTCTGCTTTAATTTTCTTTTTCAGGTTTTTAAACTTCCCATCATAGAGGTCCTTCACCTCTTAAATTAACTCCTAGGTATTTTATTTTTTGTGTGGCTAGTAAAAATGGGTTGCTTTCTTTAATTTCAGCTGCACTCTTATCGTTATTAAATTATAAGCCTTTATTTTCTGAGGGTTAATTTTATACTCTGCTAGTTTGCCAAAGTTTCTGATCAGCTAGAGTAACTTGGGAATGGAGTCCATGGGTTTCATTATATACAAGACCATGTCATCTACAAAGAGGGAGAGTTTTATTTCATCTTTTGCTATTTGGATCCCTTTAAGATTGCATCTTATATTATTGCCCCAGCTAGCATTCTAATACTAAGTTGAAAAGGAGTGGAGAAAGCAGACATCCTTATCTCATTCCTGAATTTATAAGAAATGGGTTTAACTTCTCACCATTAAGTATAATGCTGTTTGTAGGTTTGTCAATTCTTAGCAGAAAGAACAGCACTAGAGCAATATCAGTTCCAAATTTCAAATGCTACTAAAAAAGAGATAGTAATAAGAACAGCTTGGTTCTGGCACAAGAACAGACTTGAGGACCAATGGAGTAGGACTTAAGACTCAGAAATGAACCCCCTGACCGATAGCCACCTAATCTTTGTCAAGGGATCTAAAAAAAAGAGAATGGAAGAAAGACAGCCTTTTGAGTAAATGGTGTGGGCAAAATTGGTTAAACACCTGTTAAACTAAAGCTGGAACCATATATAACATCCTACACAAGAATCAACTCCAAATGGATGAAAGATCTTAAAATACAAGAGGACAACATGAAAACATTACATGAAGGAATAGGATAAATTAGGGCTTTTTAGCACATACTGAAATTTTCTTAGTAGAGAGCCAGAAACATAGAGTAAAGAAAAATGAGTGAAGAAATTCATTCCTTAATTCATATCTTTATGAAACAAGTAATTTACTATTACAAGATGCGATGGAATTATAAATTCCAAGTGCTGATGCAGTCTGTATTTAATAAACATATTACAATAGTTAATAAAAAGAAATCAAAGAAAGGTTGGACAAATGGGATTGCATGAAACATGAGAGCTTCTGCAAGGCAAAGGTCATAGATAGCAATATCAATAGAAAGCACACGTTCTGGGAGATCTTCACAAGGTATAAAACAGACAAGGTCTTATATCTAAAATATACTTAGGACTCAAAAAATTAAATCCCCAAACAGCAAATCTTCAATGAAACAACTGCTCGATGATTAAGTGGGCTAAAAACTTAAAGAGAGACTTCTCTGAAGAGGAAATAAAAATGACCATTAGACACTCTTCATGCTCAACTATTCTAGCCACAAAAGAAATGCAAATCAAGACAACATTGTGAATGCACCTTACTCTAGTTAGAATGGCTATAATCAAGAAATTTAATAACATTTTGGAGGGTATGTGGCTAAAACGGAACCCTATTTCATTGATGATGGGAGTGTAATCTTGTTTAACCACTTTGGAAAGCAGTGTGGAAGTTCGTCAAAAGACTCCATGTAAAGTTCCCCTATGTCCCAGCAGTCCCATTTATGGCATTTAGGCATTTACCCAAATGATCACAAACAAGATCATACCAAAGTTGCCTGTGCAACCATGTTTATTGCAGGATTATTCACCATAGCTAAGAGCTAAGATATGGAACCAACCTCGATGCTCCTCAGTTCATGAATGGATCAAGAAAATGTGATACACACACACACACACATACACACACACACACACACAGAGAGGAATGCTATTCCTCCATTAGAAAGAATGAAATTGTCACATTTGCTAGGAAATGGAAAGACTTGGTAAATATTACATTAAGTGAAGTAAGCCAGGCCCAAAGAAACATACGTCCCATGGTTTCCCTGGTTTGCAAGGACTAGGACATGTCTAGGACAAGCAGAGAAGGTCAAATGCTATGGACGTCTAACCATATAAGATGACATTAAGTGAAAGGTACCCCAAGTCAGACACACAAGTGATTTTTTCTTTCTTGTTTTTGTTTTTAGTATACTTATAATGCACTATGTGATTCTTTTGTAGGTTCATCCCCCCATGGTATAATCCCTGTTTTCAGTTTATTTGATTCCAGTGTTCTGCATTTTTATATACATTTTTGTAATTTGGGGAGTGGAAAGGTTACAGCAGAATGCTGAAATAGGGATGCAGGTTGACCCATTGGGATGGTGAGATGTACAGGACAGTGTGTCGAAAATGAATTTACAATGTCGAGTAGGGGTAAAGGAGGGAGGAGTTGGAGAGTTGGAGAGGGAAAGGATAGTAGGGGAAAAATAAAGGAGGAGGTAACAGTGCTCAATAGGAAATGTACTCATTACCCTACTCATGAAACTGTAAACCCTCTGTATAGTATTTTTACAATAAACAATATAAAACTCTCTTTCTGGTATAGATTTCCAGTGTTGTCCTCGGCATTGCATTTTTTGCCTTTCTGGTTGTGGTTAGGTCCATCTGCCTAGTGGATCAGTAGTCTTTAAGGCTTCTTGGTCCTGAAGTGGGACTTGGATTATCCAGTGATGGATGGAGCTAGGCCAAGGACAGGACAAAATCACTTCCAGGGCATGGCTTCTTCATTCCCCCCCCCCCCCCCCCATGGAACTAGGATTGCAAGCAGAATTTCTCTGAATTTGACTCCAGAAAACAATCACTGAACCAAAAGGCAAGGTCACCAAACACCTCCCCTCTTCCCCCCATTTCCTCCTTTCTTCCTCCTTGGGAAAGTACATAATAATTTTGCAGGTTTTGGCAAACACACAAATTGCCCACCACCTCCCCTTTTAAACTAGGTTTCAAGTCACTAATTCATGTAAACGGATAATGCTGCACTCATTATTCTGGACAACAACTTCAGGTTTTTGATGCTTTAATTTGTTGTTGTTGGTGGTGGTGGTAGGAGGGCCTAAACTCTGGGTCTGCTTGCTGTACCTGATGAGCTTTTCAGCTCAAGGCTAGTGTTCTACCACTTCAGCCACAGAGCCATTTCCACATTTTTCTGCTTATGTGGTAATGAGGAATTGAACCCAAGACCTCATGCATTCAGGAAAAGCACTCTATCACTGAGTCTCCTTCCCAGCCTTAATGCTTCAATTCTTTAAATTTTATTTTTGTCAGTCCTGGGGTTTAATCTCTGAGTGTTAACATATCCTTCAGTTCTTCAGCTCAAGTGGAACCCTTTACCACTTGAGCCACAGTGCCAATTCCTGTTTTCAGATAAGCATCTTTCAGACATTCCTGCCAGGGTTTGCTTTGATCAGTGAATTCTTAAATTATATTTCTTCTATGTATTTATTGGAATATTCTAGTTTATCTGAAATTAAAGGTTTCTGTAAAACTTTGTCTTCAAGTATACAATAGTATTAAATATTACATTTACAATCTATTCTGTAGCAATGCATTTTGAAATTATTGTGTTAAGATGAAAATCTTGTTTGTAGAAAAATCCCATTAAAGTCCAAATGGGAAATATGCTCATTTCAGCAGCTTTGAGTCTCCTTCGAATTTATTTATTTATTTATGAAAATACCATACAGAGGGGTAACAATTATAAGGACAAGATAATGAGTACATTATTCATCAAGCATTGTTGCCTCCTCCTTTGTTTCCCCTTCCCATCTGTTCTCATCTGCCCCCCGCCCCCGTGCTCTTCAGTCACCCCTTTGCCCATCCACCTCCCTCGCCGGCCAAGTTGTAAAGTTCATTATTCTTTTATTTTTTATAGTGAGAATACGAAACAGACGAGTTACAATTGCATGGGCAAGAAAATGAGTACATTTCTTATCAAGCATTGTTGCCGCCTCTTTGTTTCCCCTTCCTATACCTTTCCATACTACCCCAATCTCCCCACCCGATTCTCCCCCCACACACCATCAAAGTTGTAAAGTTCGTTTTCGACCTAACAACTTGTATATCTCATTGTCGCAATAGGTCCACCTGTATCCTTAGATAAAAGATTAGTTTTTTTCCCGTCCCCTCCACAAATTATACCAACATCAAATACCGTGAAAGCAGGGGCTATACTGTGGGGGAGGGACATACAAAGCAATATAGAAATCATCTTATAAATATGTTAGAAACAATCGCAAGAAAAAAAAAAAACCATTGAATCCTTATCTTGTGGTTCATTTCACCTAACACCAACTTGTGTGACCTTTTCTGCTTGTCTCAGACATATACTAGATATTGCAAATAAGGGAAACCATGGGACCTATGTTTCTTTGGGACTTGTTTACTTCACTTAATATAAATTTTTCCAAGTCTTTCCATTTCCTAATAAGTGAGACAATGTTACTTTTTTCTGATGGAGGCATAGAATTCTCTTGTGTGTGTGTGTGTGTGTGTGTGTGTGTGTGTGTGTGTGTGTGTGTGTGTGTGTATATATATATATATATATATATATATATATATATACCAAATTTTATTGATCCATGCACCTACTGAGGGGCATCTGGGTTGGTTCCATATCTTAGCTATGGTAAATAATGGTTAATAAACATAATTGTGCTGGTAGCTTTAATAGGGTCTTGTTTGTGACCATTTGGGTAAAGGCCCAAAAGCCGGATTGCTGGGTCATAGGGGAGCTCTATGTGGAATCTTTTGAGGAACCTCCATACTACTTTCCAAAATGGTTGAACAAGTTCACATGCCCACCAACAATGCAATAAATTTCCCTTATGCCCACATCCTCTCTAGCATCTGTTGTTATTAGAGTTCTTGATTTTAGCCATTCTAACTGGGGTGAGGTGGTATCTCAATGTTGTTTTGATTTGCATTTGTGTTATGGCTAAAGAGGTTGAGCATTTCTTCATGTGTTTATTGACCATGCTTCTTTCATTTTCAGAGAAGTTTCTCTTTAAGTCTTTAGCCCACTTATTTATTGGGCAGTTGTTTTATTGAGGATTTGTTGTTAGGGGATTTAATTTTTTTTGAGTTCAAGGTATATTTTAGATATGAGACCCTTGTCTGTTGTATGGTAGTGAAGAGCTTCTCCCAATCAATGGGCTTTAAATTGATCTTGCTAGCTATGTCATTTGCCATGCAGAAGCTCTGCAATCCAATTTGTTCAACTTTTCTTTGATTTGTTGTAATTCTGGGTCTCTATTAAGAAAATTTCAGCCTGTGCAAAAGAGACCTACTGTTTCTCCTATTCCATTCTTTAATGTTTTGAGAGTGTCTGTTTGACTCCAAGGTCTTTGATCCATTTGTAGTTCATTCTGGTGCAAGATGATATATAAAGATCTAGCTTTAGTTTTCGACAAGTAGTTAACCAATTTTGCCAGCATCATTTACTGAAGAGTTTGGGTTTCTTCCATTCTAATTTTTTAGCTCCCTTATCGAACTTTAGATGTCTATAGGTATATAGGTTCATTTCTGGGTTTTCATTTCTATTCCATTGGTCCTATAGTCTGTTCTTGTGACAGTACTAAGCTGTTTTAATTACTATGGCTTTGTAGAAGAGTTTGAAATTTGGTATTAATATTCCTCCATCTCTGTTGTTTCCGTTAAATATCGTTTTTGCTATTCGGAGTCTTTTATTGTTCCATATGAATTTTTGGATTGCCTCTGCTTTTTACTGAAAGAATGAGGCTGGAATATTGATAGGTATCATATTGAATTTGTAGAGAGCCTTGGGAAGTATTGCCATTTTCACGATGTTGATCTTTCCAATCCAGGAGCATGGGAGTTTTTGCCACTTTCTAAGTTCTATTTTGATTTCCTTTTTCAGGTTTTTAAAGTTTTCATCATAGAGGCCCTTCTTTTCTTTGTTAAGTCCAAGGTATTTTATTTTTTGTGTGGCTATTACGAATGGAGTTGCTTTCCTGATTTCAGCCATACTTTTCTCATTTTTGGCATACAGAAAAGCCATTGTTTTTTGAGGGTTAATTTTATACCCTGCTAATTTGTCAAAGTTTTGAATCAGCTTGAATAATTTGGGAGTGGAGTCCGTGGGATTCTTTAAATCCAAGTTCATGTCATCTGCCAAGAGGGAGAGCTTCTTCTTTCCCTATTTGGATTCCCTTTTATATTTGAATCTTATCTTATTGCTGTACCTAGCCATTCTAATACTAGTTTGAAGAGTAGTGGAGTGAGTAGACATCCTTATCTCATTCCTTAGTTAAAAGGAAATACCTTTATTTTTTTACCATTAAGTAAAATGGATGTAGATTTCTCATATACATCCTTTATTGTATTGAGGAATGTTCCCTGAATTCCTAATTTTTCCAGAACCTTCATAATAAAGGGGTGTTGGATCCTGTCAAATCCTTTTTCTGCATCTATTGAGGTAACTATGTGGTTCTTATCCTTGCTCTTGTTGATGTGAGTTGTTGTTTTAATTGATTTGCATATATTGAAGCAGCTTTATATCCCTGAAATGAATCCTGTTTGATCATGAAGTATGATTTTTTGGATGAATTGTGAAAGTCGATTGACCAATATTTTGTTGAGAAGTTTTGCATCAATGTTCATCAAAGAAATGGATCTATAGTTCTCTTTCTTTGATGAGTCTCTGATTTGTTTGGGGATGAGGTTTATGATGGCTTCATAGAATGAGTTCGGTAGTGAACTTTCTCTTTCAATTTCATTGAAGACTTGGAGAAATATTGACGTAAGCCCTGCTTTGCAGGCCTTGTAGATTTCTGCTGTAAAACTATCTAGTCCCGAGCTTTTCTTAGATGGGAGTTCTCTTATTGCTATTTCTATTTCATTGCTTAATATGGGCCAGTTAAGATGGTTTAACTCATCTTGTTTTATTTTCGGCATGTCTATATTTACTAGGAAACAGTACATTTCTGACACGTTCTCAAACTTATTAGCATAAAGGCTTGAGAAGTATTCCTTATAATGTACTGAATCTTGGTTGAGTCTGTGGTGATGTTTCCATTCTCATCTCTGAGTTTATTTATTTGAGTGTGTTCTCTTGTTCTTCTAATAAGATTTGTTAAGGCTCTGTCAATTTGTTAATTTTTCAAAGAACCAACCCTGTTTTGTTGATTCTTTCTATGATTTTTTGAATTCTAATCCATTTAGTTTTGATTTATTTTTAATTATTTCTTTCCATCTACTGGATTGGGGTTTATCATGCTGCTCTTTTTCAAGGAGGCTCAGATGTCTCATTAAATTGTTGGTTTCAGGTCACTCCAATTTGTTGATGTAGGAACTCAGAGCTATGAACTTGCCTCTGAGTACTGCATTTGCTCTGTCCCAGAGGAGTTGGTAATTTGAGTGTTCATCATTATTGAATATTATAAACATTTGAATTTCGTTTCTGATCTCTTCCATGACCCATTGGTGATTCAACAGTGTGTTGCTCAGCCTCCATGTATTACAGGACTTTCATTAGTGGCTTTTGGTGTTTAGTCCTAATTTTATTCCCTTGTAGTCTGAGAGAATGCAAGGTATAACTGCAATGTTTTTGGATTTTATAAGTTTAATTTGTGACCTAAATGTGGTCTCTCTTGGCAAAAGTTCCCTGTGTGCTGAGTGAAATATTCGATAGATGTCTGTTAAATGTAGGTGATCTATGCAGTTTTTTATATCCATGGTTTTTCTGTTGATTTTTTTTGCCGAGTTCATATATCTAGTGGGGAGAGTGTGTTAAAGTTCCCAACAATTAATATCTTTGCATCTATGGGAGATGTGAGAAAAAATATAGTTTCTTGGATAAATTTGGGTGCTCTTATGGGGAATAGATATTTAGAATTGTAATATCCTCCTGAAGGAGAGATCCCTTAAGTAGTATATAGCGACCTTCTTTATCTCTTCTCACTAATTTTAATTTGAAATCTCTTTTATCTGATATTAGGATTGCAACTCCTTCCTGTTTATGAGGCCGTTTGCTTGTTAGATTTTGTTCCAGCCTTTCACTTTCAACATGTGTTTGTTTTTATGAGCAAGTTATGGCTCCTGAATGCAGCAGACAGAAAGATTTTTTTTTTCACCCAACTAGACAATCTATGTTGCTTAATTGTATTGTTAAGTTTGTTAATGTTGGGAGACAGTACTGAGAGATATTTGGGAGTTGCTGCCATTTTATGCACCTTCTTGAGGGCTGCGCCAACTGGTTTCTTCCTACGGTTCTTGGATTCTCAATTTGGGTGCAGTTTCTCACCCTTTATTGTGGTCCTGTTGGTTTTCTCTGTGCAGGACATCTTTAAGTAACTTTTGTAAAGCTGGTTTGGTAAAGATATTTTGTTTCACTTTTTCTTTGGTATGGAAAGTTTTTATTTGTCCTTCAGTCATGAAGGATATTATAACCGGGTACTATCTTCTTGGTTGATAGTTGTTTGTCTTTAGGGCATGGCCTACATCATTCCAGGTTCTTCTTGCTTTAATTGTCTCTGCTGAGAAATCTGAGGTGATTCTAATTGGTTTCCCTTATAGGTGATTGATTTATTCTCCTTGACAACTTTGATGCTGTTTTCCTTGGTCTGAATTGATCCTGTGGGGATTATAAGGTGTTCATATGATGTCCTGTTCTGGTCTGGTCTATTTGGGGTTCTAAAAGCTTCTTTTATTTGAATAGGCCTATCTTTTTGCATGTTTGGGAAGTTTTCTGCTAGGATCCTGTGAAACAAATTTCCTAGACCTTCTGTTTCTAGGTGCTCCTCTACACCTATTATCTTCAGATTAGGCTTTCTGATGGTGTCTTGCAAATGTTGAATAGATCTATCATATTTCTTGGATTTGTCTTAGATAGTTGTATGTTCTCCCTCTATAATATATAGGCTGTCTTCAATCCCCGAGTCTGCTTGTGGTGTTTGATTTTCCTGTGGCTTGATGGGTTTCTTAAGTTAGTTTGTTTGGCAGGCAGAAAAATGGTTCGCTTTACCCAGAATTTTGTGATCCTCTTCCCAGGCTAGTTCAGTGGGAGAGAGACCTGCTTTGTTTCTCACAAAAGAGAGAGTTGGCAGTTTCCTCTTGTTTGGAGATGCTGTGATGAGGCTAGGTTCTGGGTAGAGTTGAGGCCTTTCAGCAAACACTAGCTTTTCCCTGAGGGGCTAGCTTCTGAAACACTCACAGAGCCCAGCATGGAGCCATTCTCAGGGTTTATGTTTACTGAATTTCAATTGATTGTCTAGGCTGCTATAAGGAGGGGAAGCCTCTGGCTCTGTTTAAGCAGTGAAGAAAGACATTCCTCTGGGGGCTGAGTTTTCACTGCCTGGGCTGGGTGACTTTCTCTTGAATGGAGCTGAGCCTGGCAAGTCAGGATAGGTTCTTGTGACCTGCTAAATGACTTTTGTTTTCCTCCAAGTCCTAGGTTGGAGCTATATTCTCAGCCATGCCTTTGCCATTATCAAAGATGGAGATCTCAGGTAGTGGAACAGTGGGAAGGGGAGGGGGAGGGTTGACCTTGCCTCCTCTGCTCCCTGAGAAGGAGTTATTATGTCTTGGTTCCTGGGTTGTTTCTGGTCTGTGATCTGCAGGATGAAGATACCTTACCTGCACCTTGTCAGTTCTTGCTGGTGTTGGGTAGAATCTGATCACTCGCTGTGTCTGGCACATTTGTCCAGGACTCTCTGTGTTGTAGGTATGGCCACTGCTACTGCAAGTGCTCAGATCTGTTTCCTTGCCTGGATTTTCCCTTTCTGGCAAAAGTCTCTGTACTGGGATGGCACACTTGGTGTAATTCTCCGCCTAGGACAGTTCACTGTTACACTAAAACTGCTTTATGGTGGGAGCTTGTTTAGCCTCCAGGTTCTCCTCTGCCATCTTCCTGGAACTACTCCTCTTTTTTTTCTCTCCAGTATATTTTCTTGTTTTGGAACAAGTGTCATGCACTGTCCAACCATTCAAAATGAAGCTTATTCCATTAATTTAATAGAAAAGTTATGCAGCCTGCTTACATCTCAAACCAACTTTGAGTATAATGTTAATCTGATAATTCACATCATTGAATTTTCAAAGTTGTATTAATAATTTTTTGTTAAACTATTCATTAAAGAGGTTCTAAATAGCAAGAATAAAAAACAATGTTTTGCTTTCTAAGAATGTTTTAAAAGCTAGTAATTCAATAAAACACATTCTATTCTTCCAAGATTCCATGGTGAAGAATTTCACTTTTATCATAACCCTTACCACTGACCCCCTCCCATCAAACTTGTAAGCTTTATTCAGTTTTCTTGTTCCCGCTTTCATTTTGGTACTAGCACGAATAATCTCCTTGTTGTATTTGACAATGAAATTCCAATTGTTGTTAGAGAGGTCAATACATATTGCCAAAGGCAGATTCATGGTCACATCATAGAGCATGAACTATTGAATATCATTAACGTGATCCTATGCAACTATTCCATCAATTAATATAAATACCACATATATGTGCATCTTCATATAATTTTTAAAATGCAGTGTAGTTACATATCATATGTCATAAAATAATTCAGACAACTGGTAGAAGAGACTAAGCTCAACCTTTTACATCGTTCCTAATACTATTTGTAAAATTTTCTTTCTCAGTAACTTTTACTGCAGGGTCTTCTTTTCCTAGCAATAAGTTATAAGTCATGTCCTTGGATTTTAGTCAACTTTGAGTAAGCTGTTTTCTTTCCACCACCAGTTAGTCCCTCGCGTTAAATACCTGAGGAATAACTTGTCCCAATATGCCTGAAAGAGGAGTATCCAAGTCAACTGTCTGTGCCCACTCTTCGCTTGCTTTTTTGGGGAGAATGGGGTAACAGAGACAGGGGAGACAGAGGTGTCAAGGTTCAGATGGCTGGAACCATGGTGTTATGAATTATGGGTAGCAGAAAAGAGTAGTAGAGAGTAGGATACCAGGTAAAGGTTAACTGTGACTGTAATTGCTGAGTTCCAGTGTAAGGAAATTGGTTAGCAGCAACAGCTTTGCAGGGGTTGGGGTAGCTAACACAGGTATCCAGAACTGTTTTGCAGGGACAAGGAAGCATAGACAAAGTGAAAGAGTAAAATAGTTCTGAGGGATTGTGGGGCACAATCAGGGTAACAAGGTCATGGGTGTGCAAAGTGGGTAGCCAGTACTGTGGGAGAAGCAATTTGCATGGTGGCCTGATGTGGTGCAGAGCTCTGGGTTTGCCTGTCCAGTTTTGGCTGTTAGATCTTTAGGGAAAGTACCTCTAGCAGCTCATTATCAGCTTTTTGTGTTCAGGCACGTGCCATCTATAAATGTCTACTCCAAGTAGATTGCATTCTTTGACACCAACTATAGGATCTTTGCTCTAAGCATCCTGAGAGACCACACTCCATAATGCTACAGAAATGGCTCCACATAGTGAGCTGCAACAACCTCATACAACTCTTGCTGCTCCTCCCCAGTGTCAATTATCATGGTAGCAAGGGATCTGAGATGTGCTCAGCAGCAGTGCTCTGAGAAGCTACCAATTCTTACCATCGCAATTGGGGAGCTCCCTAGAAATGGGCAAGAGCACTTGCTGATGTTCTTCCAACTTCTCTCTGTGGCTATGCACAACCAGATTCTTGTACCTCAGGTGGATTACTTTAATGTCCAGGTAGCATCAAACTTGCTCTGACTTCTCTCTCTAGGTGTTCTTCTTCTGTTTCAGCTGCCTCTCCATTTCCCAGGTAGCTCACTTCATCTCCACATCGTTTGAATTGTGCTTCATATCAACCCGTGGCTTTCACACCAAGCCCTTCCATTTTCTCATCTACCTCTCTAGCTGTGAATCTGGTACAACAAGCTAATTTCTGTATCTGTTTATCAAGATTTGAGCCGGAATGCAAGATGGTCCTAGCTAACTGAGAACATGGGGAGCTTCTTAAATACTTCCCTGCCATTCACTGCTCATTGAGAAAGACGCAAATGTGTCAGTCTCTCCTTCTCCATATCTGGTTCAGCAGAATAAAGTGAATTCACAATGGAGCTACCAGACAGCTGCTATGTCAGCAAGTGATGAAACCAAAGATAATTTAGTGAGGTGATACCAAGTGTAGTATGATAAATGCACATATTTGTGGGATATTTCTAAGAGCTTTCATCAAATTGGTTATTTTATGCCCAAAATGGCAGACCAGTGTTAATCTCTCCCTGAGATCTTCCTGTTCTGAAGGCCCTGAGGACTCCTACATACAACTCAGACCTAATGACATGGGTGAATAAAAACGTAGGTGAGTATGGATTAGTATTTTGAACGTGTGGTAAAGTGTTGTCTTGTCATGACCACCATGAAATCAATGTCCTTTCTCTGACCTTCATCATATCTCTTTATTTGGCATAATTGGCAGATTTCTTAGTGTGTTATTTTCTCCTGTAAGTTCAGTGCACAAGTTAAAACATTAAGCATGCCAAACCATGGGTTTCCATTGTCCTAGTAGATGTTTTGCCTTCTAGGACCTTCCTTCCAGGTGACTCTCTGTTTAGCATATTGCACAATGCCCCAATCAATGAAATCATTTTGAGCCTAGGAGAAAATCTCCATTTGCAAAGCAGTACACATAAGAAGGAGATGATACCCCACACTCAAATGCTCCAGGAGAACAGAGTGTAAGGGTGTCTACATGTTTGGGAAATAGGATTCTGAGGGGTGGAAAGGGATGAGTTTAGATAGCAAACCTAGAAGTAATTATAAGTTTCTGAATTTCTAACCTTTTTTCCTTCTGCCCCTCAGATCCAATTCAAGAAGTGGTGGAATGTTTATGATCACAAAAAGGAGTTTTTAATCCCAGGCCCAAACTCTAGGTGTTCTCGTTACGTCTTCCCAACTGCCCCTGATGTAAATTGTCAGAAGGGCAAAGGGGAAAGGAGCCCCTTGCTCAGGAATATAAATGGAGCATACAAGTAACTGCAGTCTCTGACTTTCTATTTTGAAGGTAAGATAAAAGGAAGTTTGAGATTTTAAGAAATCAGTTTCTAGGCTCTATGGTTCCTTCTGACTTCTTTCCCTCCTTCTATGTTTTGAGAGCCACAGTTAGTACAGTGCTTCTGTCTCTTAGAAGGCAATCCTTCTCTTCATACCATGCTTAAAGTAGACAATAGGTGGAAGCTGCCAATAAAAAAAAGCATGAAATAGCACACAATGAGTGCTTTCCCTGAATTCCTAGACCTAACAAGTTCCCAATTCTGAAGAGAATGTGTTTATGGGTGAGTACTAACAACATCCACTGAATGGTGAGCTTGGAACTCTTTTCCCAAGGCAGGTTCTGTCCAGGTTATTAGGATGGCTGAGATCTACTGGATCAATGAACTTACAGACCATGCAAAACAGAAAATTCTAAGAGATTGAGATCCCAAAAAGAAACTGGACCAAGAAGAGAAAACTTATCATTGCTGAAAAAGGACGAAGACTTAACTAGGAGAATGTCCTTCTGAATACAGATATGGGTATAATTATAATGAAGTTTTAAGTTGTGGCTCATCAGTAGAAACTATCAAGTCAAACCTCACTAAAGCTAACAATAAAACTTATAAAATAAAAAAAACTATTTGGATTTCAGTACTAACATCTGTTTTAAGGAGTGTGATTGTGGTGTGTGTGTGTGTGTGTGTGTGTGTGTGTGTGTTTGTGTCTGTATGTGTGTGTGTGTGGTGTCTGAGATTGTTTACGGGACAACATTAGTTCTTAAAAATCATCATATTGTCAATATTCTTTAGGTTTCCCACTCATGTCTGGTGGCGTTCTAGCTCTAACACGTGAAACACACAATTCTCGCTTCCTTCTGGTTAAATGGAGATAAACATATTATGGATATGTCAACCTGGGTTGGTTTCAAACTATGATCTTCAGATCTTATTATCTGGAGTAGGTAAGGTATAAGAGTGAGCCACTATGCCCAACCCAGTATTTCCAGTGAGTTACATAATCTTTCTGAATCTCAGTTACTTCCTGTGTGCAAAGTGAAAAGAATTACTGTGTGTACCTTAGAATAGGTGAGAGTTATGACTGGGTGTAGGAAGTATACGTGTTTGGGATGTGTGTACAGAGCCTGACACTCTCATAAAACTACTGATGTTAATATTGAAATGTATTCCAGGAATTGAAACAAGAGGATTTTTTTTGTTCTAGTTTATCCATTTATGGCATTGAGGGAGCCAGAGATAGTCAAGTAGAACAGGGAAACAAATGCAGCACTTGTACACTGTAGCTATTGTGTTCACAACGAGCTATACGACTGTGGACAGGGACAGGAGTGATGGTATTGTCATACAGGAAATGAACTCATTACCTGACTTACAAAATGGTTATCCATATAACAATTTTAAAAGTACAATAACAATTTTAAAAGTCCAGATTGATGATGATCTCCTCCAGTTTGTGTAGGTGCCCTTAAGACTCAGGCCCACTGATGGAGTTTTTGAAGGTCAATTTATATGATAATTAATATAAAGCCATAATCTCTTAAGAAATGTTGTAACAAGTAATTCATTCTTAGTACTGGTTTCTCTTTGAGTAGCAATTCTATATGTTGTTGGCCGAGCTAATGTTTTACTTTCTGTTTTTCATATTTGATAGGTGTTGAAATCCCTCTTAAAGTTTTGCAACAGAGTTCTGCTGTATCTTGGCACCCTGCCCCTAACTAAAATGGTAATCAACCTTTGAAATTCATGTACTTGAGTATGAGTTTTATTTATTTAATTTGTTGATGATGGTGAACTGTCGCTGTCCTTCAGCCCTTCAGCTCAAGACTAGTGTTCTACCACTTGAGCCAAAGAACCTCTTCTAGCTGTTTCTGTTTAGGTGGTGCTGTGGAATCAAACCTAGGGTCTCATGCATTCAAGGTAAGCTGTCTACCACTGATCCACCTTCTCAGCCCCCACAAGTGGTATATTTGTGCAAGGGTCTATCAAACAAATCTATTGAGCAAATGTATTCATTAGCCACTAGACATAATCAAAATTATGAATTATCTGATATTTTAATGAATAAAACTGTTATCATTGTGACTAGGAATTATTTGTCTCCCCATGCTGTAAATATGGAGGAGGTATTTTAAACTAAAACTACAAAAGTAATTTTAAGGTCTTGGTGCTAACAAATCTGTCCAGGTGTTATTACACTAAACAGAGAATTCAAAATGATTTTTCTTCATAAATACAGAGATTAAAGGACTTATAATACTTATTTCAAAATGCAAATTAAAGGGAAAATCAGCCAGGAGGTAAAATTTATATTGAATGTTAATTTTTGAAGATGAAAAGAAGATCTTAGATGGAAGACTAAAAGCAACACACTATCAGAGCCCTTTATGCTGAATTATAAAAAAAGAAGCTTTAATTGAAAAATTGACCTGGAATGTGCACATCAGGCAAAGGCAAGCAATCAGAGCATACCATCAAGAAAGAAACGCCATAATGTATTTCGTAGAAAAAGGAAACAAGTACAGACCCGGGCTCAACATCCTTATCCTTGATTTTAATGATACACATATACCCCCCTACACGCAGATGCACTCACACACACACACACACACACACACACACACACACACACACACACACACGAACACACGAGAATGTATGCAACAGCTCAACCTACTCACTTCCATTCAACATGAATCAAAGATCTTCCTGTAATATTTGAAACTTTAAAAGTTTCAAGTCTTGTAAGTAATTGATAACAGATGCATAAGCAATTATTTTCTGAATAGACTCTGCTATAGAAATGAGAGTTCATGATGGTTATAACTACTTAAACATCTTTGAATCTCGAAAGAATTAAACAAGAGACAATCCGAATTTTGGAACTGTATTTCTACCAGCTATTCTTCAAAGGCTTAATAAGAGGTTACAAAATCCAACATTAAATATCAAATTAATACAACTAATACTTGTGTAAGCGAAGTGACAGACACTGATCAGTGACCTATGCTGCCTACATTTCTAAGCCGGTTGCACATTGTGGAGCCTATAATTCTGCTGGGCCAGGCCCACAGTTGTCTTCCCCAGAGCAGTGGCCCTGCTGGGGTTGGCACTGGGAGCTGTGTGGAGAAGAGGGGAGGCCTAGGGGGAGGCCAAGCTGGGGTTGGGGATGGGAGTAGTAGGGAGAGTACGGGAGGCCCTGGCAGAGGCTGGTGAAGGGAGGAAGGAAGCAGTAGGCCAATGGCTCAGGAAGCAGCAGCCCCAAAGGCAGTTGGGTTCTGGAGAGTGTCTGTGAGGTGCGGAGTTAGGCCCCTGGGGCCTCGTGGCTGGGTGAGGAGAGGAAGGAGTCTCAAATCCCACCCTAACAGGCAATGAGAAATGAGACAACCAGTGGCTGAAGAATTTCAAGAAAAAAGGCAGGGACTTGTAGGGAAACTCTGGGGGTGGGAAGGGCAGCAGTGCTGAAACAGTGGTGGTCATGCCTCTCTGGGGCCCTTGAAGTGAGTGAGGGCCACCTCTGCTGTGCACTAGGCCTCACTCTCGCCTTGAAGCAGGCACCAGGAATCTCAGTCACAGCCTCAGCCTGCCCCACAGAGCTGGCTTGCCCTGAGTGTTGGGGACCGGGCAGCTGCTGGGAGTTTATGTGCAGCAGGGCAGCGGAAGAATGGCTGGTGGGCACTGCTCCACCCTAGCCAGGCACAGGGCCACTGGGGAAGTTCTGGCTCTGGATCAGGACCAGGGACTGCCCCCCAGACAAGTGGCCTCTGGGGACTTGCGTGGTGGTTGCTATGCGTGGGTTTGGAAATTCCTTAACATGGCCAAGGAGTCTCCACGGATAGGCATATTTGCTCCTGTGCCTCTCCTATCTTCTGGATTCCCACTGTCCTCCTGTCTCGTGCCATGTCCAACTATAGGAGTAAACTTCCCCAGCCTCTAAGAGGCCATCCCGGAGATGCTCACAGGGCTTCCCATGTCTGGTTCACCATGCATGCAGGGCTCACAGGGTGCCATCCTCCACGCAAGGTGTACCCCCATTTCAGCTTGGAAGAGGGGAAAGCTTCATTGTCCCAGATACAGCTGCCCTTGGAGTTCTCTGTGTACACTATTCTTGTGCTGAGAAAACGATCCCCAAAGACCACCAAGCCATTTCCGATGCGAGCACACGAGGGTCATTTATTGCAAGCTCAAGCCTGGACTCACAACTGTCAGCATCGCAGTGGGTCAGAGTTGAGATCTCTGAACCTTCAGTTAACAGGGTTTTTATAGGGCATAGGGCTGAAGTAAGTGGGTTCATAGCTTGTCAGTTACATGATTGGTTGACATTTAATGAGTTAATATTGTAACAATCTTATTGGCTAACATGTGCAGGCTTAGCAGTAATAAGCAAATTATGTTAACTATGGAATCTTAAGAAACATCTGTAGCTTTAGGTACCTTCCTGTCTTCCGCTTATGGCTATTGCTAGGAGAGTTACGGGAAGAATGTTACTGGGACATTTCATGGTTTTTCCAGGAACCTGAGTCCTAACTTTCAGTAAAAGTCTTTACAATGGATACTTTCAGTAAATGCCTTCACAATGGATACTTTCAGTATAGGCCTTCAAAATGGACTAAGTCCAGAATGGCTATACTTTGGCTAAGGTCTCTCACTAGGTGTGTGTGTGTGTGTGTGTGTGTGTGTGTGTGTGTGTGTGTGTGTGTGTGTGTGTGTTTGGTGTGAGAGAGTCAGACACAGCTCAGGTTTGGTGTAAAAAACTTCTTCCATTCAGCATTGAGTTTTGGTATCTAGTGGTTGTTCCTCCTCCCGAATTCTGAACTCTAAATTTCTTCTTCTATATAGTTTTATCCTTAGATCTTCTTAGTATTCAGATTCCTAATATCTGCTTGTGAACTTCAGAATTTGCTTCATAAAGGGGGTGCCTTTCTTCTTACGTTTATGAAGCCCTTTGCTCTATTTAAATGGAGCATGTGCTGTGTTAGTGGTTTTACTTAGCCCAGACTGTTGTGGCCCAGGCTGTGACTGTTAGTTCTGAGATTAGTGTAGGCTAATATGACATACTATCATTTCAATCTATCTAGTGAAAAAAGTTCAGCATCTTTATTGAAACAATTTCCTGGCTGTAAAACAAACAAAAATTCCAGTGGTATAAATGTACAATCTGTTGATTTTAGTTAATTGTGCACCATAGCATTGAAAAAAAATTTTCTTACTAAAGTGAGTATTTAGAATATGAAAAAAATCAATTATTATAGAACTTAAAAACTGTTCAAATACCAAAAGAAAAACAAAGACACTGATCAGGAATGCAGTACAAATGTAAGTGTTTAATAAATAAATGAAATGTTTGAGTTTCTTATCCACATAGGAAATACAAAGGAAAATATATAGGAAAGTCACTGAAATCCCATCTTACAAAGCAGAATAGCTATCACCACTCAAATAAATAAACATCTGGAGAGGTTGAAATAAATCAGGAACTGTATTTCGTTTTGTGATATTGTAAACTAGTGCAACCCATAAGAAGATCATAATGGAAGTTTGGACAATACCAAAAAGACACATGTGTTGATGACCTTTACTGCAACCTTACTACATAAAGATGGAATATAAATCAACATCAACATCCATGTGCATGGCAGCAAGAAAGAAAGCTGTGTAATCAACCTAGATGCACAAAAAAGAGGGAATAAAGGAAATATGCTATTCATAATTATAAACATGTTCTGGAATATAAATGAAGTAAATTTCTCCAATATCACTGTTAAATATTTTTGGATATATACCTAATCCTAATTTCACAGGTTTTATGGCTTCATGTTTTTCTTTAAAAGGAACCTCCATATTCACTTTTAGAGGAGTTTCAATAGGTTGAAGATACCCTATAATATGTGGATATTAGAAGAAATTTAAATATCAATGAACACATAAAGGACCATCATATACAGTTTGTAACGATCCAATTTTAAGAAGGCAACAGTTGGGGGACAAGACAAAGTTAGAAGCTTAATAACAAAAACACAGACATGCAACATTTTTTAAAAATGTGCAACTGATTAGTGCTAATACTAACAAAATATTTTCCTCAAGTTTTAAAAATGAAACAATTAAAATAATACTTAATAACCTCAAATAAGTATGCCATGGAAGAAAATGTACCATAGATATATGTTTCCTCATAATTTGTTTTAATTTATAAATAATGGATTAATAGAAAATGTGATTACATGTCTGAAGATGATAACATATTCAAGTATCATTGATTGAATCCAGCAAAGGAAAGTAACAGGGAAGTAGAGAAAATGAACAACCTGGGGCATAGATGAAGACACTCAGTAGAACTTTGTGAGGAAAAAATGTGTTCCCTTTTTCTCATCAACATTGAGCTAAGACAGCTACCTTTTGACAGAACACTTGTAATGTAGTCAGAACAATGGAGTTACTAATTTAGGCAGTAATTTATTACTTTTATTTGCTAATCTTATGAAGTGATTCCCAAATGATGTGAGTGATCCTAGATTTTCTGAGCCCTTTTTAACCCAAAATTTTTAATTCCTTCCCCTGTCAATAATTCTTCTGCTATTCTCATTTCTCCTTGTTTCTGAACACAACTCCTGTGACCTTTTGGCTTATGGGAAAGAGCTTGAGAAATATGAGGATGGTCTGGAATCTGAGGAACATCGACTCCAGCTTGGAAGATCTGGTAAAAGACCTCCACCTGGAACTCAGAATCAAATATTAATTGACCTCTTTGGAAATAGAGAAACTCAATCCCTCAGGCAAGATCTATCATTCCTTTACATTCTCTGAAGAGATTTGGTACTTGAGCACAATTCAGAGAATGAGCTTTCCCACCACTCACCACAGCTTTGTCAGGAGGAATAGGTTCAAAACTAAAAGTCACCTCAGTTCTCACAGGGCCTGTCAGAAACCAATAGATCACAGTTTCCTCCTCATCAGGCACCCTTCTGGGAGGAACAGAGTTTGGGCAAAGTCTATGATGGGGATAAAGTGAGACTGGGCTTAAGGAGTACACAAAAGAATGACCCTCTCTTTGACTGAAAGTGAGTTGTGCAGTGAGACATGACAACTTCCTTTATATATGAATATTCACTAGGTGAGTTATCTCACTGCCACTGTGCGAGAGGTCAGTTTCCTCAAAGAAGTTGTTAAATGTTGTGTCTACCAGTTTACTCTCTAGGCTGTTGTCTCTCCCACCTCTTCCCATGCCAAGAATGCATTGCTTCTTTCAGGCACTCAACTACTTGTCCTGAATCTAAGCAGGAATATTGTAGGCTATTCTTTGGCTAACTTCTTGCATTGAAGGTAGAAATGGGCCAGGCTTTGCACACGCAAAGAGGTAGAGAAGGTGAGTATAAGCTCAGATTGTTACTGAAGAGCAAAAAAAAATAAGTAAATGAAATTAATGGTTGGGTAATTTAGGGTGTATAGCCACTAAATTTAGGTAATTATTAGTAACACATATACAATCATGGATTAAGAAGAAAACAGTGAAGTAGGTTCAAGATAACATGGAAAAGACACATAATAACCATAACAGGAGATGAGAGTGTGATAGAATTGTTGGCATAGGCCCTTTTACTATCTGAGGATTACCTTGGATAGGAGTCTTTTAGAATAATATCTAAAAGAGACGGACTTGTGGGCACTAGTGGCTTACACCTGTAATCCTAGCTACCCAGGAGGGTGAGATCTGAGTATTATGATTCAAAGCAAGCCCAGGCAGAAAAAGCCAGAAGTAGTGCTGTGGCTCAAGTGGTAGAGCACTAGCCTGGAGCTCAGATACATTATCTATGCCCTGAGTTCAAGCTTCAGAATCATCAAAACAATAATGATAAAAAGATATAAAAGAAGGACTTAAAGATATACGATGGAATGATGATCCTGTGTAACTGTCTAGGGAACATAAAAGGAGACAAAATTTGGAGCAAAATGATACCTATTCATTACTAATCAAGGATGCAAAGCAAATGCCAAATTCCTCTTCCCAAAAACTTCCAAACTTGGGCTCAGAACATGGCTCATTGGTTGAGTGCTTGCCTTGCAGGCTTGATGCCCTGGGTTCAATTCCTCAGCCAGAAGTGTTGCTACGGCTCGAGTGGTAGAGCACTAGCCTTGAGGTGAAGAGGTGAGGGACAGGACCCAGGCCCAGAGTTCAGGCCCCATTACCCGCCAAAAAAACCCAAAAAACAAAACAAAAAAATCTTCCAAACTTATCTTTTCTCATAATTGAGGAGAGGGTGTTTTTTTAAACAGGAATTCTTATCTAGTTCAAGGTCATCAGAACTTCAGTAGAGTTTTCCTGTTGAGATATAATGCACCTAACTCTGCTGAACTTAATCATGACTAGGAAAGTATGGACATTGATGTGTTTATTACATTTTTCCTTATAAATATATAATTCTGGCAGATATTATATGTAATATATATTGTACAATATATTGTACATTATATAGTATAAAAATATATTATAATATAACATATATTATATATTAACAGACTATCTAATTTTAGAGTTAGGAACAAGCAACATATTGAAAGACAAATGCTTGAATCTCTGAGTAATTTCTCTACCACTGGACAATTCCAGGTTTCATTCTTATTACCCAAAGAGCAACATAGGCAAGTGGTGCCCATGGAGGTGGTTCTCTGGATTCTGGAAACTGTGTTCTGCACACGCACACACACACACATATATATATATATATATATATATATGAAATATTGTTTTATACTAGTGAATGTGTAAAACTATAGCAATAGATAATAAAGTCAACGTCTATGTGCACACACACTCAATCACTTTCAAGTATAATAATTTATTTTCACCCTGGGAAGATGGCTCAGTGGTGGATAGCATGCCTTGCATGCATGAAGCCCTGGGATTAATTCCTCAGCATCACATAAGGAAAAATAAAAAAAGCCGGAAATGGCGCAGTGGCTCAAATGGTAGAGCACTAGCCTTGAGTTGAAGAGCTGAGGGACAGCACCCAGGCGCAGGGTTCAGGCCCCATGACCGGACCTCCCCCCCCAAAAAAAGAATGTCTTTTCTATGTTCCCTATGCACCTACAGAGAAAGTACATGAGTTGCACTTGAATTGTTCTGGGAGTTCTTTATCTGGCTACTGTAGCTTCACATCCTTTATTCTCTTAGTAGCCATATGTCATGTGTTCAACAACAATACTTGTTACAAGCAAAAGTATCTACCCTGGCATACAGAGGAACTTGGATTTCAGAAATGCCACAAATAAGTAGGAGGTACAGCAGTGGTTTTCAAAATTAAATAGATTTCATATTTATTAGCAAGTTTGTAAGAAAAATAAACTTCAGTGCAGGATGAAATACTTGAAGAAAACTACAATTGAAATTACATATAGCTAGGTGCTGGTAGCTCATGCCTGTAATCTTGGCTAATCTGGAGGCTGTTTTCTGAGAATCACAGTTCAAAGCCATCTTGAGCAGAAAAGTTGCCATGAGACACTTATCTCCAATTAATCAATCAAGACTAAAATTGATACTGTGGCTCAAAGTTGTAGAGAGATAACCTTGAGCCAAAGACCTCAGGAACAGTGCCCAGGATCCAAGTTCAAACTCTGCAATAGACAATAAATAAAAATAAAAAATAAATTACATATAATTTATTACCAACTCTGTACAAGGAAAATAGGATATGACACATGGCAAAATATGACATCAAGTTACAAAGTTCCAAAGCATTTCCCCACTCTTGAGAACTAGGAGTAATCCATATTGAAAAAATAAAAACATGAATGATTCATACTATATGTTATACAAAAGAAATGCAATAAACATGCATTTCACAATTTAGTAACATCATATCGTACAAAGAATCTGGTTAACTGATTCATAAAAATCAATACAATGTCGATAAAATATCCAATATCTCAGGGGCCAAATTAGCAGAATACGTTCCATCTATGATGGCTGTTTTGTAAATTATCCAGCCCTCTCAATCCCACAATTGCAGAAGGATCTTCCTGAGAATGTCCAGAAACCTGTCCATTGTGAGTGCTCAATGTAGACCTGGTACCATTCTCTATTATTTAGGCATGCGATAGACCGAATATCTGATAACTTAATGACATTGTAGTTCTCAGAAAAAAGGGAAATTAAAGACAGTGGGAAAATCTACCAGATCCCGGAAAGATTTCTATCATTGTGCTAAAACTGTACCCTTTTACTGACACTTGAACAAACTGCAGCAATAGTCACTCCAACAACATGTCCAAAAAATAGCTTTCCAAATATTGAGCCACAGTGCCGCTTCCAGTTTTCTGGTGTTTAATTGGAGGAAAGAGTGTCACAGATTTCCTGCAAGGGCTAGCTTTGAACTAACATCTTCAGATCTCAGCTCTTGCATAGCCAGGATTACCGGCATGAACCACTGGCTCCCAGCTAAGATGTTACTTATTTTAAGTTCTATGATTTAGTTGAGGGAGTAACATGAGTGTATAGAAAGGAAACTTTCAAGTCATCTCCCTAAATAATTTCAAAGTTTCATTTTCATAATATTTATTGCAGTGATTAATAACAGAAGCTCCCAAAGTAACAGAATGATCCTTCATTATCTCCTTCCCATAGGTATTATTGGAAGATGAATGAAATCTAAGTATAAGGCAATATGTACTTGAAACTATAAAAAATATGTTGATGACACATAAAGAGCCATATTACACAGCTTCTTTTCATTTCATAAAGAAAAGAATGTCATACAAGTATATTTATTGGCAGGCTTTTTCATCTGAAAAAAATATCATAAAAAAGCTGAAGGGGATCAGCAAGCATTTACATGTGATATAGCATTGGAGACTATAAGACATGAAATGATTCATTAAATGATTATCTAGGAAAGGTATCAGTTTACTAAATTTATTCATTGTAAATTTTATTTTATTTACATGGCACTTAATATATAAATACGTACAAGTGTGAAGATATATATATATACACATATATATGTATATATAAACATATATACATATATATGCATATATATATGTATATATGTATATATACATATACATATATATGCATATATTTATCAGCAATATCTGTCCAGTGAACTGCATGGTTAGGTAATTTATTCATGTCAAGTTCATCAAAGGGATGGACTTCTATAAACCTTAAAAACCCTGCAACACCACTGCACATGCAAACTTAAGTGTTCACAATTGTAAGCCAGACCTGTGTTTTACCAAAGCTTTGTATATCGTGTGTTATTTTTTTCATTTAGGCTTGACACAATATGTGTTTGCCCTAGAAATAAATGATGGCATTATAACTGCAATAAGTTAGTGTAAATCATTTCATTGAACACATGTTCAGTATGAGTTGTTCTTTCTTTCCTTTTCTTATTTTATCTTTAGGATATAGATTTCAGTTTTGATGTAGTGTTTGCCAGAGAGGTATTCCACCATGGGAGTCACTCCACCAATCCTTTTTGTTTAAGTAACTTTACTCATAGAGTAGCAATTTTTGCACCCAGCCCCAAAAGCAGGGACCACGATTTCATTCCAATATACCTACCTAGTAGGTTGATATGGGTGATACTTTCCTTCCTAGGCTGATTCAGAACTGTGGTCCTCTCAAATTTCTACCACTTTAGTTAATAGTGTGTGCTCCAGTTCTGCCTACCTCTAGAAGATAGGAGAGAAATAAATGATTACAGGTAATTTGAGTGAATCATTGGCTCATAGGTGATTTGATATTAAAATGTAGGATAAGTTTGAAAGTACAATCACAGTAGTCAGATATTTTGCTAAGTAAATTTTGCTTCACATTAAAAAACACCTCGACCAGAATTCAGGACTTATATTGCTGTCTGTCAACTTGTATGTGATTTGGGAAAATAAACTTAATGTCTTCCATGCGTGGTAAAGATCTTTGAATGATCTGATGTTCTGGTTCACATCTATAATCATGGTTTGCAATCAGAAATAAATAGATCTTCTTGATCCATTCATCTACTGAGGGGCATCTGGGTTGGTTCCATGTCTTAGCTATGGTAAATAATGCTGCAATAAACATAGTTGTGCTGGTAGCTTTAGTGTGGCCTTGTTTGTGATCATTTGGGTAAATGCCCAAAAGTGGGATTGCTGGGTCATTGGGGAGATCTATGTGGAGTCTTTTGAGGAACCTCCATACTGCTTTCCAAAGTGGTTGAACAAGTTTACATTCCCACCAACAATGAAGTAAGGTTCCTTTCTGTCCACATCCCCTCCAGCATCTGTTGTTGTTAGAGTTCTTGATTTTTGCTGTTCTAACTGGAGTGAGGTGATATCTCAATGTTGTTTTGATTTGCATTTCTTTTATGGCTAGGGATGTTGAACATTTCTTCATGTGTCTATTGGCCATCCTTCTTTCTTCTTCAGAGAAGCTTCTCTTTAAGTCTTTCGCCCACTTACTTATTGGGCAGTTGTTTCTTTGAGGATTTGTTGTTGGGTGGTTTAATTTTTTGAGTTCCAAGTATATTTTAGATATGAGACCCTTGTCCGTTGTATGTGGTATATATACACAATGGAATTCTATGCCTCAATCAGAAAGAATGACATTTCCCCATTTGTTAGGAAATGGAAAGGCTTGGAAAAAATTATATTAAGTGAAGTAAGCCAGGCCCAAAGAAACATAGGTCCCATGGTTTCCCTTATTTGCAATATCTAGTATAGGTATGAGTCAAGCGGGAAAAGTCAGATAATGTGATGTTAGGAAAACGAAACCTCAAATATGTATTTTAATGTTTTTGTTTCTTTCATGCATGTGTTTCTAACGCATTTATAAGATTATTTCTTTGTTGCTTTGTATGTCCCTCCCCCACAGTGTAACCCCCGCTTTCACTATATTTGATGTCAGTATAACATGTGGAGGAGATGGGGACAAACAAGTCGTTTAAGGATTCAGGTGGACCTGTTGCAACAATGAGAAGTACAAAATGTCATGTCAAAACCAGCATTACAATGTCGGTGGGGGGGGGGTGGGGGGGGGTATGATTGGGTGGGAGGGAGGGGGGAGGCTGGGAAGGGAGGTGAAGGGTAAACAAAGGAGGAGGCTGCAATGCTTGGTAAGAAATGTATGCATTATCCTGCCCATGTAATTGTAACCCCTCTGTACAGTATGTTCTCAAATAAAATAAAATAAAATTAAAAAAAAAAAAGAAATAAATAGATCACAATTTGAACATAGCCTAACCAAAAATTTAGGAAGTCTCAATCTCAACAATCTAGTGGATCATGTTGAATCATGCCATTAATCTCAACACCACAAGAGGCTAAGTCTCTGCCCAGTACCTGTGTCACTTAGGTAACTGGCTCACTTGGAAGCAGTCACCTCTCCTGATGCAGAAACTGGGCTGAGATTTAGCCAAGTGGAGGGAGGAGTCTCCGAGTCTCCCCCAACTTCCCAGGGTGGACCTCCAGAATGCAGTGAATGTGCTTGCTTTCCTCCTCCAAATGGTTTGAGATGCCATGCTGCTGAGTGCTCATTATTTGATTCCAGGGACCTGTGTTAGAGGTATAAGGTAACAGTAAATTAAATTTCACATTTGCCAATTGAGCTGCTCTTCACAGCCTGTGAGTTCAACTCACCAATTGCCCATTTTTTGAGAATTGAGAATACTGAGATAGGGGAGAGAGGGAGGGTGAGTGAAAGAGAGGAGAGATAGATAGAGGGAGAGAGAACAGAAAGAAAGGAAGGAAGGAAGGTAGGAAAGAAGAAAGAAAGAAGGATGGAAGAAAAGAAAGAGAGAGAGAGAGAGAGAGAGAGAGAGAGAGAGAGAGAGAGAGAGAGAGAGAGAGAGAGAAAAGAAACGAAAAGAAAGATAATGATTGAGAATGAACGGTTTGGAGTCAGGAGTTACATGGCAGAGGTGTTACCTGTATTTGGTATTAGGTCTGCCCAAGCCATGCAGACCCCATGCAGACACTTCCTCTCTTCTTGGCTAAGTTTCCATCCTTTATGTGTTACTCAGGTATCTGGCGTGCCTGGAGGCAGACACCTCCCCCTCCTGCTAAGTCACAACTTGATCAGCCTCTGGTCACACTTTCCATTTGACCAGAAGAGATCCCAGACACTGAGGTCACATCCAGTGTGGTCAGAATTTTCCCCCACCAGGCCATATGCCATCTGGTCCTTGGCCTAGATATGTCCTGGCCCAAGGTGGGTCAATCCCCTTTTTTTCACATGCCTCTACACCACATATGGCATGGGCAGCAGTTCAGTAAATTAACTACTTTACCTGTCTGAATACCATGTGGTGTTCTCTTCATTGGTTACCTAATGAAACTTACCTAATTAATATACCTTACACTGCATAGTTTCTAGTTATGAATTAATAGATATTTTTCTGACATATGTGAGATCAGTATCTTCAAAACATATGTACTAACTCATCATTTAACAGTAAAATTCTGAGTGGAGTCCTTTTTGAATTTTTTAATTTTGAAAATAATGTACAGAGAAGTTGCAATTACATTTGCAAGATAATGAGTACATCTCTTATTAAGCATTGGTGCCTCCTCCTTTGTTTCCCCTTTTCATCCCTTCCCATCTCCCACTTCCTCCTCCAAAGGTGTAAAGTTCGTTTCTTGACTTAATGTGTTGTACATCTCATTGTTGCTATGGATCCACCTGTATCCCTATTTACATAATTGTTTTTTCCCTTCCCCTCCACAAAGATTATCAACATCTGAATTTTTAATAGCAGTCTAATTAACCTTAAAGTCTATTTTGTTTGCTTTGCTTTGTTTTGTTTTTAGCTTAAAGTAATCAAAGACTTGGTGGGATAATCTGAAAAGATCTCTGCCGTCATATTTTCTAATCACCCTGGGCTACAACCTGTGTGCTACCAGGTCAGATGATGGGACTTTGTAATAGTAGAAAGCAGATGCACATCATAAGGTCCATGGCTTCGGGATTTCTCAGATTCTTTTTTAAATGTAATTGTTACTAAGGTGTGTAGAGTGAGTTTACCATATCACAATTCATGTAATGTGTACATTTGCCTTGTAGACAATGCCATCCTTTCCTGAGCTTTCTCCCAGTTTTTGTTTGTTTTGTTGTAGTTTGTTTTTGTTTTTGTGCCTAACCATCAGCTTCAACTCAGGATTGGTTGCTTCACCTGATTTTTTGTAATCAAGGCTACTCTACCTCTGGAGTCCCAGCTCCCTTTATGGCATTTTGGTTGTTAATTGGAGAGAAGAGTCACAGATTTTCTCACTCCTGCTGTCTTTGAACTGTGATCATCAGCCTCCTGAGTAGCTAGGATTATAGACCTGAGTCCCCAGTGTCCAGTTACTAACGTGTTGGTTTCATGCTTCCCTGGTTTTGTTACAATTTTCCTCGACACTTGGCACTAATACTACATATTGCCTGGCTCAAATCTGAATTGGTGGAACATGCTTGTATTTTGAGGAAGGCAGGAATAGGAAACTATCGGCCATAGGGACATATAAGCTTAACAAATCATTTGGAACTTTGCTTAAAGACAAGTAAATTTATTGCCAGTTGACTGTGTCTTGTCTTTACTGTTAATTTTGCATGGCCTGTGAATGATGTTAGACACACTCAAATGGCCATTGTCAGAAATAAGGTTTCTCATCCTATTCTAAAAACAAAACAAAAAGCCACCAAAAAATATTATGTATGAGTCCAGCAATTTCATCGAATTAGAGACCAACCTGCCCTAATTTATGAAAAAATGTCCTTTATTCAAGTGCTGCTACTTTGTCTAACAACAAGTATAATGAAATCTGTAGTAGTCTGTAGAACTGTATAACAGAACTGTCATTTTAATTTACAGGAAATTCAGACTTTAAAATGTTTATTTATTTTTTTGACAGTTGTGAGGCTTGGACTCAGGGCCTGGGCACTGTCCATGAGACTCTGTGCTCAAGTTAGTTAGCATTCTACCAATTGAGCCACAGTGTCACTTCTGTTTTTTGAGTTGTTAATTGGAGATAAGAGTCTTTTGGGGACTTTTCTTCGTGGGCTGGCTTTGAACTGCTATCCTCAGATCTCAGCCTCATGACTAGCTGGGATTACAGGGATGAGAGACTGGAACATGGCTTCAAATAGTCATTTTTAAAATGAACTGCTTGGTGCCTCTGGTTCACATATATAATCCTAGCTATAGTTAGGATTACAGTTATGAGAAACAAACACTAGTTAAGTGTTGTTCATGATGGTTTGTATTGCCATGCTTTAATATTGTTTGTTTCTTATACTACAATGCTCTTATTTTTATTTTCACCTAAGCGGGGGTGATAAGTGCTAGCCAGTGTTGGACTTTCTTTGGTTGAGATGGAGCCCTATGGACGATCTTTCCTAGAATTGCATGGAATTGAAATCCTCCTGTTCTGAGCTCCTCATGGGCCTGGGATGATAGAAGTATTCCATCACGCATAGCCAGGGGTTGGGGAGCATTGCAGGTAATTCTACACTGGTCTGGAACTGATGTCCCAAATACCTACCTTCACAGGCAAAACAATGTTATATTCCATTTCACTTTGGATTGCTTATGTATATACTTAGAGAGTACAATGATAACACACTACATGTTAAATATATAAAATAATCAATATAATTAGCAGGTTTATCTCATAAAACATTCAAGCTAATGTAGTTTGGTAACCTCCTGACTCTGCTAGCTATTTGGGAATATACCATAAACACGAATACACTGACAGAAGTTGATAGAGATAGAGACAAGTTAGACTATGTGTAGTAAATATACATTTATCTATTGCTCCTCTGAAGAATATTATCATATATTCACCATGACAATAATTTTCCTGCAGTGTAGAATTTCCCATTTCATAATCTGCCATCTTCGTCTTTTTACATCTTTTTACATTATAAGTATGAATGTTTTCCTGTTTATTATTATGTTTTCAAATTATTATATGATGGAATTAAAATTTGTAGATTCTACTGAAATTATTTCATTTTGTTTGGATTTGTGATGCTAAATCATTAAGACCATGGTTTCCTGAAATTTATGCTAACAGACTATATCACTAAATTATATTCTAATTACAACTTATTATTGTATTTTTATATAGGGTTCTACTGTTGCTGTTTTATGATATAAACTGGTGTGAAGCTACACTGAAACTTGCAATCCCACTGCCACCAGTATCAGTTTTATCACCAGGTTATGGAGACTGATAAGTATAACTCTAACTAATCAGGAGTTTGAGACCTGAGATTTAGTTCAGACAGCCTGAACATGAAATTTTATGAGTATCTCCTCTCCAGTTCACTACAGAAAGTTTGGAGTGGAACTGCGGCACAATTGGTAGATCACTACAGTCACCAGAAAGATACTCAGGCTTGTCATATAGCGCCTGAATTCAAGACCTAAAACACAGATATGCACAACACACCCTCACACACATACACACACTCTCAACACACATGTACACACACAGATTCGCTGGCAATGTTGTATCTTAAATTATTATCCATAGATTGGGCAACAGCTCACTCATTTGTGAAGATTTTTTCCTGATTATTTTGAAGGAGGAGGATAGTTCATGGGACAAAGATGACAAGACTTTAGTGAGGAATTCTTTATAAATGACTAGCTTATAAAAAATACAGGAGCACAGTTCTTATATTTCAAGCTTACATTCCTTCAACTATAATACTTTTCTATAATAGTCATTGAATTATGAGAAGACAATGCAGCACCTCTTACTTCCTCCCCGTCCCCTCTGTCATAAAATATGACAAAAGTATCAAAAATACTCTTATCTTACAAGAATGTAAATCTATAAAAATGTCTGACAATATGTGCAAGGTTTATTTTTCAATAAACCTTGATTTTCCCACTTCTAAGTACTTAACTTTTTTCCACATGACAGCACACTGGGGCTTCAAGGGCAAACAAAACTAGGAAACAAAAAACTAACAAAGTCCTAGGATGTAGATGTCAAAAATAGATTCAAGAAGCACATGGCAGGCTGAGAAGGGCCCTGAGAGGCAAAATGATTTCTGCAGGATGAGAGGAATAGTGACAAATAAAGCATGGATCTGACCTAGGAAGTGTTCCTTGAGGTTGAGAGCATGCCGATTCCCAGACCTAGCAGAGGATGTTGGGATTTGACAATGTTCACATGTGTATAGAGTGATGATTGAGGGAAGATTTCAGTCTCCATTATGTCGTTGGGATGGTCTTATGTGAGCAAGCAGCTTAGATCATTGGGCTCTGAGAGATGACACTCTCTACCTCACAATGGAATAGAATATGGAACTCTGAGAGCCAGGCAACTGTAACTGACAGTCAGCTCAAGCCAGCTCAAGTGGCCCGTAGCTCAGGAACAAGAAAGATATTCCTGTGTTGTTTTCAAAGTTCAAGAGACTCAGGTCTCAGGCATGAGAGGTGTGAGTGCCTCACTCAATGGTGCAGACATTGGATCAGTGCCAAAACATGAATCCATATTCTCAGGCCTTTTTATATGAAGAAACCAAGGAAATCACAAGGAAACTCAGGCCAGTTATAACTGACAGGAAACCTATTTAATCTCATCCTAGCCCACAGTACAAGCTTCTTCTTGTGTGCTTTAATATGTGTATACTGAGAAAATATTTGCTGTGTACTTTTCAATCCCCTCTATTACTCATTTTAAAGTGTACTCCCAATTCCATGTTCCAAAAATCCATTCTTTTCACCACGTCAGTGTGACAATGAGTCAGCCCAAATCCTGAATGTGACATATAATATAGGGAGCTTGGACTCAGGGTTGTTTGAAATGCTGGTAATGGACCTGGTCCCTGCCTACCAGAATGGTGATCTTTTCTATGTTGGAAACATCCTTCACCACTACAGAGTGGGAGACAATGGAGCAGTTGTTGGATATTGTTTAAAAAGTGAGTGTTCCTCTTTCAAACAAGGCTGATGAGACACCCTGGAAGATGATTGGAATACTTGGTACCTCTCTGAGACTGTTTCACTGGGGTCTGAACACAGGACCTTGTCTTGAGATAAAGAAGTTCACTCCCTGGCTAACTCCTTAGTACTGGGCTGCCAGAACATTTCATTTGCCACAGAAGTTAATGGAGCCTTAGCAGTTTGATTGCTGAGAGACTAGGATTAAAGCAATGAGCCAGTGGCACCCAACGTCCACCCTCACCTAGGAAACCACTATCTTGGAGGCCTTTGAAGGAATATAGACAGAAAAAAGAATGCAACTTGAGCTTGAATTGGGGCCTGAGTGCTGCCCTGTTTGTAGCACTCTATAATTTGATCCCCAGGTCCAGGTCTGGCCTTTGGCTGGTTAATTGAAGTATCTTTAGAATTTTACAAATTAGACTGTGTTCAAACTGTGATCCTCAGATCTCACCCTCCTGGTTAGTAAGATTAGAGGCATGAACCATTGTGCACTTATTTGGACAGATGCATATAAGCATCCTCACAGAATTTCCTTGAAATTGTGTAGACATATCTCACTTTTTGTCTGTCATGTTTACATTACTCTATGGGACTTAACCAGTCCCATGTGTGTCCTGTTAGTTCAGTACAAGGAGAAGCACAGAGTTATTCTCCTTCTCTCCTCCCATTGGTACAGATTCTTCTGCCGAAACTGGGAGGAAGATGAACAAGATGAAAAAGAAAGTGGATGTTGGGACAAAAAGAAGTTCCGTCCTTGAAAATGGGTATCTGTGAGGTTCCTGATTCAAAGTCAACATTCTTCTTTGCACAACAGTTGTGATTTTCACCAGGAGATTGAGGCTTGGCACTTCAGTGGATAGCAGATTACACATTGTGGATGCGGTTGCTGTTTTGGACTCTCATGGATAACCAGGAGGTCTGTGTATAACAAGTCAGATTCAGTGGGGAAACAAATTTCTCCTCCTATCACGGGGAGAATTTTAGAGTATTGTATTTGAGAAATTGTGAGGATCATCCTGCTTGCAGGAGTCTCTTCCCACCTCACAACATGCATGTCCTGCCAGAAAAACGCTATAGGCTCAGGATGTGGAGGGCGGGCTCTCATTTTCCTTATCTGCCCACAGCATGATTTGTTCCATTTTTCCTATGTGGATGGACTTCTACTATGATGATATCTATGAGCACAAGTACCATGACACCATGAAAGAACTTACACAATATGTCAAGCTCAACATGCCCTCTTCAGACTTGCTCTTCTGCTCACATATTCTTCTGGAGCAGCTGGAGGAACGCATGATCCTTCAGATCAAGAAAAAGAGGAAGAAGTCCTTGTTTAGATGCCTTAGAGCTGGTGAGTACAGATGGAACCTGGGTCTCTAGGTCTGTGCCTGATTGGCCAAGAGCCCTTAGTATGCCCCAGCTTGGCAAAATGTCCTTTTATTGATATTCTTTGCCAGGTAATATCTGTTCTCCTTTTGATAGAACTTGGAAGTAATCACTAATTAGAAAGTCTCTCATCAGTGTTCAGTCAAAACTCAAGTTCTACAGCTTCCCCCATTAGATCCTCATGAAAGTTTAGTCACACCTTAACTTCTATAGTTCTAAGACTCCTGAACCTATTTCCATGCTCAGGTTTGCATCACCGTAGAACAACTCCTGCAGAACTCCAGATAAAGAACCCATCAGTGATGTCATCTATGGTGACTGATAGAGATCAGAAGCCATCACTAATCTCCAGAAAGCATATGAACATAGAGGGCTTTTTATTAATTTGTGGAAAGGCCCAAGCAAGTTTTGAGTCTTGTGGACATCTCACTGGTTCTGAACACCACATGTGATGCAGGTGCACCTGCACATACAACCAAAGAAGAAGATGATCCAGAATGTCTCCAATTGATATTCAAAATCCACCTAGATCAGCGCCAAACCAGTCAAAAAGACCCGTCTTGGTGTGCAGGGTAAATGTGTGCTAATGGAAAATGACCCCAGTCTATGTTCAGTAAAACCAATAAGAGAGATCCAAAATCTAGATTCAGTTGAGGAAAGACAATCTTTCCTCACAGAATACCCAGACCAATCTGTCTTCCTGCAGGGGATCCAATTTCCAATTAAGAAATTAGAATCTGTCCCTCCCTGGACTCAGGAAGAAAATCCTGTCTTTAATGAGGAAGTAAATCCCTTTGAGGACTCAGAGGCAGAGTTTCTGCCGGAAGGCAACTTAGAGACCAATCTAGATTTAGAGATTCCATTCCCCCTTCCTGGGAAAAAATCTCTATTTTTGTTTTTGTTCTGATTGTTGTAAAGTGTTAATTCTATTTGGTTTTCTAACTTTATTAAAATGTCAATGTTTTTGATATATTGTAGATTCATGAATCCTAAACATGTTTCTTTTTAAGCCTACAATTTGTAGCATCACACATACTTGTGCTGTTGGGGGGAAAACACAGAGTGACAGGGGCCTCTACAAGAGAGCCTACTGTGTATAAATGGAACTGTTAAATGCACAGGAAGCGGCAAAGAAGCCAGGCCATGCCTGGCTGGGGTAGTAAGGTGGCTAGAAAAGGTCTTGGAGAGCAGAAATGATGTCCTAGAAAGCTATTCTGTCAATTGGGACAAATGACATAATACTTATAGTGGTATGTGGAACACTCTTCCAAAAGTGAGTTCAAATCTGTAAACATTTTCTTTGTGCTTTGGGTAAATATGGAAGGAAAATTTGGCTCCAATAATATACAAATCTATTTATGGTTGATATTTGACAAAATATATAGGAAATATGTATACTGGAAAGTAAAAACCATCATCAATAGAAGAAAGAACGTTTACATAGATGAACAAACACAAAATCATGAAGGAAAATAGCATAATTAAATCAGGTGTATGCAAATACATGTTATATTCTTGATGTTATATATAGTATATTATATAATATATGAAATTGAATATGAGTTTTCAAACTACAAAGGCATTTAAATTTTTAGTCTTAAGTCATTATTTCACAAAATATTAGTGTAAAATATTTTTGGGGAAATACAGCTATAATTTGATTCTAATTATATGATTATATGAATATATATTTGTGTGTTTCTAGATCTAACACTGATTATTAATAGATGAATAAACATATACATATATTTGTATATATCTGTCTATGAAGTGAATATAATGAAACTGACTACACTATGTATAAAAATGCTGCTATGAGTTGAGTCCAAGAGACTCAGGCCTGTAATCCTAGCGATGTGGGAAGCTGGGTTCTGAGGTTTAGTCTCTCTTACCCCCAAGGCCTTAGATTATCAGAGGAGGTCTGTGCCCTTTAGTGTAGCAAAGAGACACATATGCAGTGGGATCACACTCCCCAAACACAGAGGAAAGTCAGTAGAAATCAAGACAAGCCTCTTATGATGCTCTACTCAGTTTCTGTACCAAGATGGCCATCTGTAGAACATCAGAGAGAAAGCAGGCATTCCCTCCAAAAGGGTCTAAAAGAGTCTTCTGAACTATAATCTCTGACTATATTGAATTAATCCTTATTTCCCTTCCCAAGCTGCAAACACATAGAAATATGGCAAGGGCTCAAGAGAGATGGACAAACACTTACAAATACATAAAATTATACACTCTGTATTAGTAATTCAATGACAAATCACCAAAGCATGTCTTGAATTTTTCTTTTTTTTAAAGGAAATGGAAACATACTCTGAATGTATCAGGAACTGAGTGACAGTTTGGTTGCTGAATTGTTGAATGCACTCCTGGGCAAAGGAGACACATATAAGGAAGAAATTATGTGGGGGTGAATATCTTCACACAGATTCACAAAATACTGGCTATAACTTCTGTGATGTCACAGCCACCTTTGCCATAGCAACAAATAGGTGTCAGGCACTGGTTTTGCCCTGAAGTGGACTCAACCACACCAACATGCACTAAGAAAGAGAGGGAATGACTACTAGCCACCAGACTTCAGCTTGAAGAGCTGTCCTGACCAGAAGCTAGGATAAATTGAGCAGGGGAAGGCTGATCTCCATGTAAGACTCCTGAACACTAAGGATTAGGCACTATTATAGATATTGGAGAAACAGAAGTGAATGTGGCTCTCTCCTCACCAATTTCATGCTGAAATGAAAACCAGAAATCATAATGATAATTCCTATAAATCAGAGACATGACATTGGTGATTTTGTAGTAACAACTTCACATTGAGGATGGGAGGAGACAACCCTGAACAAGAGATAGTTGATATGAGAGCCATCATCCAGGCAATTATCTAGCAGCAGTTACTCCAGGCAGTAAGAACAGCAAGTACATCCCCCATTGATGGGAATGGACCTGACTTACTTCAGAAAAGGAAAACAGCAATGACATGCTTGCTTGTGAAGTAAGAATGGAAATGTACAATGAAGAAAAAAGAGTTCAGAAATGAAGATAGGAATAAAATAGATAGATATTGGATACTGTGGATTAGAAGAAGAAAAGTTCTGATTTTAGTATAAAACTGACATGACCCACTTGAAACAAAATGCTAAATTAGCAGTCAGACACATCTGATTCACCGAAATAATATTTCTAAAATGTGATTCTTGCTGGGCTCTGGTGGCTTACAATTGGAATCCTATTTACTCAGGAGGCTGATATCTGAGTATGAGATTTAAGGAAGCCCAAAGAGGAAATTTGGTAAGACATGTCCAATTAAACACCAAAAATATGGATTTGAAGCTATAGTTCAACTTGAGGATCACTAGCCTTGAGGAAAAATGCTAAGAAACAGCACTGAAGCTTTAGGACCCAAACCCAGGACGTCAAAAACAACGAAGCCAACAAATAAAATTTGATGCTCAGTCATTCATCACTTAGCATTCTAGTTCAATGTATTTGGTATGAGTCTTGGAAATTATATCATTAGCAAATGTTCTCCCCGGATATTTTGCTTCATTACCAACTTTCAAACCCCTGGCAGCACCAATGTCTCCTCCCAGTTAGCATAGCAGTCAACCACTGGAAATTTGAAGATATATTTTATTTACCAGAAGAATTAGGATCATCTTGCCACATACATCAAATGAGTAGTAGCCACATTCCAATATTCTGAATGTTTATAATCCTCCTTTCAGTTAATAAGCATTAAAGTTTAAAAATTCAAGAATAGTTATCAAATTAATTCAATAGTCATCATTTTTCCACCCACTCATGTAACATATGTTTATAAAAGGAGAGACTATTTGAAAGTGTATACATGATATCTTCTACCTCTGATAATCTCAAGAAATAAGGTTTTACACAAACACCCTGATTGTTTTGCCAAAGAAAGGATAAGAGATTTAAATAAGCGACCTAACATCTCAGATGGAAAATGCTATTGGCTTTAGAACAATTTCTTTTGTCTAGAACTGTGGAAATCAGTTTCAGAAATGCCAGAGCAAAGGGTATTATTCAAATCACATTATCATGAGGTACAAGCAGTCTGTCTAGATCAACCTTCCAGGAAAAAAAATCAATGAATGAAAAGCAATGCTTCTAAAACAAGCCAGTTGGTGGTGGTTCATGCTTATTATCCTAGCTACTTAGAAGTCTAAGCCTGGCCAGGAAAATCCTTCCTGTCTGCAACCAGCAGACAGGAAACATTAGCTCTGTTCCTGAAGCCCAGATGGACGGCCTCTGACAACATACATCCAGACATACAGCAACCCTATTTGAAATATTATCAAATGCATTCACATAATATCTCCTTTTTGGGAGATAATGTTTAAAAGATGTATCAAAGACAGTACAAAAAGGCATTTAAAAAACGCAAAGTGAAATTAGAAATATGTACTCACTGACTGAAATGTAAGTTACTGCCAGAATGATATTAATGAGGCTAGAGGCCCAATTGGAAACTTATCCACTCAACCATCTTTCCTCACATCTTGTCAGCCTGAACAGTGAGACTTTTTAATGCAAGGAATATGTGTGAGCATATAATTGTAAAAGTAATAATGAAAAGCTAGGCATTGGAAGCTCAGACCTGTAAAACTAGCTACTCAGATCCCTGAGCTATGAGGAACTCAGTTCAAAGCCAACTGAAGGCTCTTACCTCCATTTAAACAGTAAATACAGGAAGCTGAGCTGTGCTTCAAATGGTAGAGTGTTAGCATCGCATATAAGAGCTAAGCAACAGTACCTAGGTCCTGAATTAACCCCAGTACTGCCTCTCATACACATATAGCCCTTATATGTGTATACACACATATAAGGGCTATATTTTCTAACTAATTTTCTTTTTATTGTGAAAATACTGTACAGAGAAATCCATAATCTTACACACATGCTTCAGAATTATATGCCCTTGTTTAGGTTTCATAGGGAGCACAATATATCCTGCCTCTGGATCATTCTTGTAATCTCAGCTGTTCACAAGGATGGTATCTGAGTATCACAGTTTGATGACAACCCAAGCTAATAAATCCTCAAATTCTTATCTTCAATTAAGTAGAAAAAGCCAGAAGTGGAGATGTGGTTCCAGTGGCACAGTGACAGCATTGAGTAAAGCAATTTAAGCAAGAGCTCCAGACCCTCAGTTCAAACCTGAGTACTGGCCCACTAGTACTACAAAAGCCAACCTCCCCCCAAACACCAAACCAAAAATATGTCAAAATATATGTCAAAATAACTTGTGAAGCAAAATCCAATGAGGCAACATAGTTCCTAGTTTGTTGAAGAGTTGGCCGGGAAGCCCCAAATTCAACATGTGTTCAAATGACATAACGAACAAACAACCAAGTAAAATTTCCCAGTAAAGAAACTTCCTTAGTGTTCACTGTGACCCCTGAAAAAGAGACCTTTTTCTATGCTTTTTGAAAATTGGTGTTTTTTTCAGTAAGGTAAATAGTATAAACCTTTACTGTAAGTTATAGGAGTCATTGGAAGCTCCAATTGAAGTGAATGTACAACAAAAAGCATACAATATTACAAGTTTCTATGCCTCTGTTGAGACACTAGAAACTTGTTATAGTGTGGCCTCTCTGAAAGAGAAGGCGGATGCTCAGTATCACTGGTCATAAAAGAAATGTAAATCAAAACCAAAATCACATTTAGATCCCACTCACCCCAGTTAGAATGGCCATTATCAAGAAAACAAATAATAACAGATGCTGGGGTGGATATGCCTAAATAAGAACCCTACTACACTGATGGTAGGAATGTAAGCTGGATCAACCACTCTGGAAGGCAGTATGGAAATTCCTCAAAAGACTAAGCATAGAACTCCCTTAAAATCCAGAAATCCCACTCCTCACGGTTATCCAAATGATCTCAAACTTGGGCACGATAAGCTACCAGCACAACTATGTTCATTGCAGCATTGTTTAACATAGCTAAGATATGGAGCCAACCCAGTTGCCCCTCAATAGTTGAATGGATCAAGAAAATATGGTATATTTACAGAATGGAATTTTATGCTTCTATCAGAAAGAATGGCATCGTCTCTTTTGTAAGAAAATGAAAAGACTTGGAAGAAATCATACTAAGTTAATCAAACCAGTCCCAAAGAAACATGAGCCCTATGATTTCCCTCACTTGCAATGATTAGCATTAGCCTATTACTCCTGAAAGTGGATCAAAGTAGTGCAGGAGTTATGAATATATACATGACCATACAAAATGATGCTAACTGTAATGAATGCTAATACATTTAAACGGCAGGTCTTCTTTTGTTTAGTTGTTAAGCTTGATGTAACCAATGTACTGCAGATAGTTCATTTTTCTTACTTTATGTTATTTTTCTTCTCCTATTGGTTTTATCCATGGCAATTCCCATCTGTGATTCTAGTACCCTGAATTCTGTATATGCATTTATCTGATTGGGGGAAGGAAGGGAAATAACAAAATGCTGAAAGAAGTTTAAATGGTGATGCATTGCAACAATGATATTCACAGGAAATTAACTTTACAACGGGGAGGGATTGGAGGGAAGGGACAGAGGGAGATAAACACTGGAGTGGGTAACAATGTTCTTTGAGAAATATAACTTACTCATATAACTGTAACCCTTCTATACAGCATCTTTATAATAAAATAGATTTTTAAAAATATAAAAATTAATTTTTTTCATAAAATCTCAAGCTGATACCAATGGAACTTCTCAGTTCGTGTCAAAGAGTTTTTCAGGACTTTCAAGAAGCTAGTACTAAGTACATATAAACACAATTAAGAGATAATGAGAAAAGTAGCGCTTTTTATTTTGTTAGATGAATAAAGGAAAATTTGTTTTTGTTTCTGTTAACATAGAATATGTGTTTGTTATCTAAGCTTTTCCCAAGTCAGACTAATCTCTTTTCCTTAACTTTCTTTGGTATGTATAACTTGGACATGTAATCTGAGATATAAGAAGTATTCTTTGTTCAATTTGGAGGCACTCCTCCCTGTTAAACTGGAACACCCTTCACACTTGCTGTGGTTTCTCTTGCACAGCTTACTGAGGAACTTAGGAGTTTGAGAAAATGACTGCTAATTAAGTGCCTCTTACTAATAAGAATTATTAGTAGAATCTGAAAACATATTTGGGTAATAAATAGACTAGAAAATGGTTAGGTTTGCTATTTTATATCACTATATTTCTTTTCGCCTAAGTATATAAGCCAGACTTACCCTAAAGACCTAGAAGAAGCAAAATGGCTTATAGAGTTCAGATCATTTCTTTCCGCAGAAGATGACAGCAGCAGAAGATATACAGGTCCACAAGTGGCACAAGGAAGGGAGAGTTTGATTTCTCCTTAAATCTTAGGGTCGAATGCTCAATGAGGAACCCTATGGACAGATAACAGCTTAAGGATGTAACAATTCCTGTGTCACTCCATCTTAAGAAGCTGTCACCAGTCTCCCATCACATTGTAGGTGCCACGCCTGACTGGTGACCTTGACTGTGTCCTGAGAATGTCCAGTAAGGTTCTGTAATGTTCACTGGCGAGTCAGGATTACACTCTAACAGGACATACAGGAACGTGGTAATAAGGCCTGAGTCAGGGTTTTGTCAGATCTAGATGATCTGTAACAGTCACTACTGTCTTCTGGCTAAGAATGTGCATATATTATCAGGGTCCTGCACACAAATTTATCACAAGTGTTAGTTTGCACCATTTCCTTATGAAAGACAACAAAAGGTCATTAATGCCATCTGACATATTCTCATCAGTAATTTACTAGGTTAAAAGCTATATAAAATCAAGTTCATCATAAGGAAAAAAACCCAGACAAAAACCAAAAATGTTTTTCTGTACATATCATATGTGACAAAGTATTAAAAGTTAATGAAGCTGGGAAAGTTAAATGGATTTCTTTTTTACTATGGTTACAACTGTCTTTTACATTTCAACTACTTAACGAAAAGAATGTAGGCCAATCACAGCTGGTGGCTCACACTTGTAACTCTAACTGAGATCTGAGGAAAGTGGATTATAGTTAGACCAGGTTAGAAAAATCTGTGAAATTTTGATCTCCAATTAGCCATTCAAAATCAAGAAGTGAAGGTTGGTTCAAGTCGTATACAGCTACCCTTGATTTAAAAAAACTAAAGGTCAGCTCCCTGAGTTCAAGCTCCATTATACACACACACGGACACACACACACACACACACATTTTATCTCAAAAATAGCCAGTGACCAGGAAACAGAAACAAGATGATATTTTTCTTTGTTTTCTTTCATTTTTGTCATTTTTCTTCATTTATCTCTCTTGGAGAAGTTAAAGGCGTCATATTAAAAGAGAGACAAATGATGATCATGTGCAACAGTGGTATTCAATTGGTACTATATTGAAAATGACCTACGCAACTTGTTTGTGGGGAAAGACTGGAAAACTAAGAGATGAAGGGAAAGGGTAACATTTCCCAAAAAGAAATGCACTCAGGGAAGTAGAGTTGTGGTTCAATACGAGTGCCATTCGTCAGCAAAAGAGCTCAAATCAGTGCTCAGGGACTTGGTTCAAGCCTGATTACTGACTGAAACAAAAACAAATAAAAAAGAAATATAGTCATTACCACACGTATGTAATTATCCCATCTAAAGCAAAATAATGAGTAAGAATAAGAACAAGAAGAAGAAGGAGGAGGAGGAGGAGCAGGAGGAGGAGGAGCAGCAGGAGCAGCAGGAGCAGGAGCAGGAGGACAGGAGGAGGAGGAAGTTAATAAAACCAAACCAGTGAGAGAGAAAAATTGAGAGAGCAAGGGATGGGGTGACATTTCAAAAAAGAAATATATCCATACCTCACTAATACGACTAAAAACTCTGTGTAACTCATCTTTGTAATAGTAATACAAAAGAAAAAAAAAACAGAAATATAGTGCTGGAGGTATAACTCAAATGTAAGATCTGACTAATATGTATGTGATACCAAGTTCAAAAGCCATTATCAATTTCCCCTTCAAAAATGGCTCTTCTCATCATGTGTGCTTTCCCTAGCTTATGAGAAGGGGTGCAACCAGTTAAAGAGAGAGAAAAATAAGCTGTCAGGCACAGAACTGTGCTTTTAAAGAGCAGTACTTGCTAGAACACGTGTTGACTAGAACAGACGATGACTCCATGTTTTCTGAAATAAACAGACCTAGTTCAACTTGAATACAGGCTCCACTGTATATGAGATAAGGTCTCAAAATTAACTAAAGTCTCTGGAGATCAAAGTCTTCATAGTTAAAGTGAGCATAACAATACATATCTCACATTATGAGATCTGGATGTCATCAAACCTGGAGTGGGTTTTATCTTAGGTGTGTGTGAAACACTCAAACACTGCTGGCAGGAGTATAAACTGGTATGATGTTTACTATATTACTTAACAGTAATACAGCAAGGATACAGCTCATGCCTGTTATCTTACAAAAGAGGCAGAGAAAAGAGGATCAAGGTTCTAAGCTGGAACAGGAAAATGGATCAGACTCATCTCCATTGACCTCTAAAGAAGCTTGAGGTGGAGTTTGGTTCAAGTTGTAGAGTGCTAGACTTGAGCAAAAATCTCAGGAACAGTGTCCAGACCCTGAGTTCATGCCCTAGGACCAGCACAAGCACAAACACACACACACACACACACACACACACACACACACACACTCACACACACCACACAAACACACACACACAAACACACACACAATTTTGTATATTCCTATCACCCCACACCCTACTTAACAATACTTTCCCACTTCCAAGCTCACCAGTTGTTGTTGTTTTCTTTTGTTTTAAAAGGGACTTGCTGTGTAGCTCAGGCTGCTCTTAAGCTTACAATCCTCCTGGATGCTGTGATTACAGGCATGTCTACCATAATTGGCTTCACTCAGTAACTCTATCTATAACATTTTTTTGCAAGAAATTCATTCATACTCATGAAGATATGTGACTTAAAGCTGTTCATATTAATATTCTACTGTACAAAATATAAATAATATAGCTGGACATGGTACTATACTACCACATGGTAATGCTAGACAGTATTAGGAGTTGAGGAAAGCCAGATTTACTGCAGAACCTTGTCTCCAAGGAAAGAAAATCTATAAATATAAATCTACTATGAGACCTACAATATGTTAAATTTATGTAATGGAAAAAATTGGTTATTGTTAATGGAAATAAAATCTTGGCAGAAATTTTAAATACATACATATGTATATATATTTAAATTTTGAGAAAGAAAATTTAAAGTGGTATTATCTGCATTTTTCAGTCTGTCACCTACCTATTTACTGACACAATAATTTCTGTTTAGTCTTCACAAAACACTGTTCTCTCACATAAGTACAAAAAACTGAAAAACAAAAAGTACAAAAAAGTGCATTAACATAAATGCAAATGTAGTTTATTCCCTACCATAATAATTTGGAGAAACCATGCATTAAGTTAATGGAACTGAATACTGCTCAAGAAGGAGAGGCAAAGAGAACGTAGATTCTCTCTCTCTCTCTCTCTCTCGCTCTCTGTGTGTGTGTGTGTGTGTGTGTGTGTGTGAGTTCCATGAGTAAATAATGGAGTCAGAAGTTGACCTAATATTCCTGTTTAGTCTTTTTGTGCAAAGCTGACACTCTACCACGAGAGCCACAACTCCACTTCTAGATTTTGGTTTCTCAATTGGAGGAATATCTCAGATTTTTCTGCATAGGCAGCTTTAAACAAGGATCCTCTGATTCTTCTTCTAAAGTAGCCAGGTTTTAAAATATGAGCCATAGGTGGACAGCAACTATATTAATATTTTTGCATGTTTAAATGAATTTTTAGAGTAAGACATAGATGTTACTTTTGAGAATGTAGGAAAATAGTAATTAATATTTAAGAGATTTTAAAGCATAAAAAGCTGAGAATAGAATTTAGCTCATAATAGAATGGAATAAATTACCTATGACAGTTTTCAGTCTGTGCACAGAAATGATTGCATTTTTGGAGCTCAAGGCCATCAAATAGCTGAGCTCCAGCTGGCTGCTATGCTCATGAGGCCAGCTAGTGCTATTCACAAGAATGTGATGCTGTTGGATGGCATGGATCAGCTTCAAGTTCAGAACCTGAAATATTTCTATTGATCTAGAAGTGGAAACACACCAGGACAGAATATGATTAAAATGCTGAATGCAAAATCCATTGAGTCCAAGGAAGACAGAATAACTCTTTCTATATCTGAAAGAGTATTCTCTCACCAAGAATCCTGAGCCGAATATGGTGGTCAATGTTTGTAATCTCTGAACTTGAGAGGATGATTTAGAAGTTAGCTTGAGACCAGCCTATGTTTTAGGCCAACAGAAGGACACATAGTAAAATGCTATCTTAAAACAACAACAACAACAACAAAAGTCCCAATAACTGGGAATGTGGTTAGTGGTAGAGTGCTGGCCTCGCATGCATGAAGCACTTGATTTGATTCCTCAGTATGACATAAGCAGAAAAACTGGAATTGGTACTGTGGCTCAATTGGTAGAGTGCTAGTCTGGATCAAAGAAGCTCAGGAAGAGGGCCCAGGCCCTAATTTCAAGCCTCACCGCTGGCAAAATTAAACAACAACAACAACCAAATGCAAAATGCTGTTTGTTGAAATAAATATGTTGAAGAAATGTTGATGCTCACTAGAAAATTTTGCTGTAGCCATTCATGATGAACTTTGTTAGGAAAAAGTAAAATAAATTAATGAAATATTATCTGGCATTAGACAGGACATAGTGAGATCTAAAAATGATTGCTGCCTTTGGTGACTTGACACAACTAACATTACAAATACATTTCTAGATTGTAATTTTTTAAGGATACAATCGTGGGGTTTTTTTTTCTTTTACAAAATAATTTTACTGCCAGGGGCCAGTGGCTTAGACCTATAATTCTAGCTACTAAAGAGTCTGAGAACTGAGAGTCTCTGCTCAAAGCCAGTCCAGGGAGGAAAGTCTGTGAGACCCTTATCTCCAATTAAAGGTTCAGAAAATGTGAAGTGGCACTGTTGCTCAAGTGGTAGAATGCTAGACTTGAGCTGAAGAGCTGAGGGACAATGCCCAGACCCAGAGCTCAAACCCCACAACTGACAAAAAATAATAATAGTAATAACATTAATTTTAGAGTTACTATTAAGGTGTTATATATAAAGGCTACCATTTCATAAGTTTGTTTCTTTGCTCAAAGAACACATATGTATCTTCATTTCCAACCACCAAGATTTGGCCATCTTCTTTCCAGCTGATCTCTGGGTGTAGAGGGAAAGTGTAATGCAAAGCAATACAAACCAGTTCTTACTATAAATAATTTTTCTCTACACATCCTAAAAATCAATGATGGTAACATGAAATAAAAAATCCCCAAGGTTAAAACATTCTTCTAGACAAGTTAAAGAAATCCTGTGAACAAGTATTTTAAGAATAATTTCAGAGAGCTAAATCTCTGGGCCTAGGTTCTGTCTCTGAAATTTATTACTCAAGGCTAGTGCTCGCACTTTGAGCCACAGTGAACCTTCCACTTATCTGGTGGTTAATTGAACAGAAAAGTCTCACCAACTTTTCTATTCAACTTGGCTTTGAACTAGGATCTAGAGATCTTAGCCCTCTGAGTAGCTAGGATTATAAGCATGAACCCCTGGCAACTGGCTAGAATAATTCCTTACCTGACACAGAAGCCAGTTAATATTAATTGTCAATCATGTTTAACTTTGTAAAATAAAATTTACTGAAATGCCTTACAGTAGAAATAAGGAATAAAATGTGTGTGTGTTACAAAGTTCTTACTAAAAGCTACATAATTTACTTGTATTTTTCTTTTAAAATTGTGTGTTTTCCAGAATCATACCTTATCTTCCCTTGCTGTTTCTTTAGTTTATTTCATACATGCCCACAGCTTTTTCAATTATCATTTCTTTATGTAAAGAGCTTGCACATATATATTTTCAGTCCAAATTCCTTGTATGCATCTATCATCCACATATTCAACTGCCATAAAAACTTGTGAAACAATAGTCACCTCTTTCCATTATTGGATATTAACGTGTAAAAAAATTTAGGAAAACAAAGAATAACATCAATAAATGTAACTAGATTTTAATAGTAATGTTAAACATAAATTCAATGTTGATTACTTTCTGAGCAATTTAATAAAAACCTCAAGGAAAATAAATCAACTATTTTAAGTGCTGATATTATGATTTAAACTCAGGATCTTACCTTCTCACTTAAGCTTTTTCCCTAATGGGTGGTGCTCCATACATGAACCGTAGGTCCCCTTCCAACTTTATTTTGGGGATTATATAGACATAAGAATCTCATGGAATAAAAAATCAGTTGTGTCCCTATCTTGGGGTTCATTTCAATTAACATCATCTTATATGGTCATATGGTACCATGTACTAGTTACTACAAGTAAAGGAAACTAGGGGACCTATGTTTATTTAGGCCTGGCATATTTCACTTAATATAATTTTTTTCACATCTTTCCATTTCCTTACAAATGGGCGATGTCATTTTTCTTACAGAGGCATAGAATTCCATTATATATATATACACACACACGCATATATATACACATATATATACATAAATATACATATATATCACATTTTCTCTTTTTTTATTGGGAAAATACCATACAGAGGGTTTGCAATTACATGGGCAATGTAATGAGTACATTTCTTATCAAGAATTGCCTTCTCCTTTGTTTCCTCTTCCCATCCCTTTCCATCTCTGTGCGATTCTTGTCTCCAATTCACTGCCAAAGAAAGCTCGAAGTGGATTCGTGGCTTGTAGCCTACAGCATAAAGCTCAGGGACAGAACCCAAGCCTTGAGTTAAAGCCTTAGAATAGTGCGTATATATACACAAATAAAGTAAGTCACTCAAGTTCTCAACCTTCCATTTCCCTAATCTTAACTCTAATCCTGGTCAGAACCCTAAGAGTAACCTTGATGATAATAGTAACCCAATCCTAAAATTAATGGAAATTAATCGAGTTTAGATACATCCTTACAGATACCCATTGTCTTTGAAATGGTTTGAAATTTGCTCCAAATCCTACAGATTCCCTAACGTGGACTCTGAAATCTATCTTGTTCCCTATTAGGAATCATTAACCTCAAATCCTCATATCATGAAAGATACCATAGTTTCCATTGATCTTAACTTTTACTGAACTGTATCCAAAAAGAAGCTGCGAGTTTACTTAAAATCTACTCTCCTTCCAAACCCTAACTATATATCTAAACCTTACTAGAAACCTAACTCTAAATTTAACCCTATTGAAACCTGAATAGGAAAATTAGGGAAAATATGTAATTTTTGTTAAATTTCGCACTTAGTTTACTTGAAAGTGTTAGTAGAAACTCAGTTTTACCTTAAAGTTTATCATTCCCTAACCCTAATCCTAAACTGAATTAGGAAAGTAAACCTAAACCTAGAACTAATGGCCTTTGGAGTCTAAAAGCCACACAAATACATTAGTTTTCGTTCATACTAACTTCAACTCATCTATCTAAAAATAGTTTGTCCTTTCACTCATTGTCTTGTCTTTATTGTAACCCTAACCCTAATCCTCATCCTAATCATACTCTAATCTTAATATTATTACCAGTTTTCTATTTCACATTCAACCTAATTATAACTCTACATATTATTCGAAGATTTACTTTGTTTGACCCTAAATTTTCCATTTCCCTAATGCTTACACTAAGCCTAGCTGGAACTAAAACCTAACTTTCACCTTAATGATAATCCAATTCTAATGTTTAAGAAAAATACTCTAGTTTTTAATCATTGTAATGAATACTCCAGTTTTCACTCTGGGAATGAGTTTCAGTTTGCCCTAATGGCACAAATTTTCTGTCTCTACATTGAAACTTATCTTGTTCCCTAACATGAGCCATTATATAACTTGTCCTCAAATTCTCTTACCAGGAAAAATACTGTAGTTTCCATTGATTCTAACTTTTCCTGAACCACTGTATCTGAAAACAGTTTCAGATTTCCTTACCATCTAGTCCATTACTTAATGCTAACTCTCAACCTAAACCTGGCTGGAAAACTCTCATTAACCACTACAAGAATGATCACTGAAAAATAAATATAATAATAATGTTATAGTTATTATTCAGCCTCATATGTTTGCTTCTACTTGTTAGTGAACACAATTTTATACTAAGAGCTTTCTTATTCGTAACAGTAAATATAATCAGAAGAAAATACTGACCCTAATCTTAATCCGAATTATATGACAATACGAACACTAACATAAGTACACTAGTTTTCACTCATCATTCCAAACATAGGTTTCAATTTTTCCAATATCTTAGTCATTTTCTAACCCAAAACTTAATCTTTCTTAACTGGAACATCGAGAATAACCATCAGCCTAATTGTAAGTAGATTCTAATATTAACAGCAATACTCTAGTTTACATTCATTCTAATTCTCACCAGGTTTATATTAAAATTTACCTTCATTTTGACCCTCATTTTTTTTCTCCTTCACTCTAAGCCTAAACATGGCTGGAATCCTAACCATAACCCTGACACTAATCATATCCCAATTCTAAAATGTATGAAAAATGCTCGTTTTGTGCAATCCTAACTGAAATTCCACTGGTAATTCTTGAAATAAATTGCAGGTTTCCTGTAAACCCTACAGATTTTTCACTCTTAACTCTGAATGTGTTTTGTACCATAACAGTAATCATCATACCCATTGATCTCAAATCCTGATTTTATGAAATACATTGTACTTCCATTATCCCAGCTTTTTTTTTTTTTCTTTTTGTCGGTCGTGGGGCTTGCACTCTGGGCCAGGGCATGATTCCTGAGTTCTTAGCTCAAGGTGTGCATTTTACCAATTGAGCCACAGCACCGCTTTTGTGTTTTATGGTGGTTAATTTGAGATAAAAGTCTCATGGACTTTCCTGCCTGGGCTACCTTTGAACTGCGATCCTCAGAAAACAGCTTCCTGAGTAGCTAGTATAATAGGCGTGAGCCACTAGTTTAACCCATTTCTTTACTCTATGCTCAACTCCGGTTAACCAGAAACCTAATCCAAATCACATTCTGATTTAACACCAAATGGTTAATGTAAGGAAAATTTTCTAGATTCTATTCAATTGCACATTTTTTTTGGCTTCTACTTCTTATTGGAAAACTAAAATTTACCTCAAAGCTTATCCTTCCCTAACCCTAACCGGAACAAAAATATCTCACACTTTAAACCAAATTATATCTGAATGTTTAAAGTAACACAGACTGGTTTTCATTCATTCTTACCATTCATTCTTCTTAAAATATGTGGCAGTTTTACACAATGTCTTACATATTTTTCTCATCCTAACCCCGCTCTATCTGGCACACCTTGCCTAATCCTAAACCTACGTATAACCAAATCACCATGTTAATAGTAAGCCACTTTTTTCATATTTATCCTAACTCTTGCTCAGCGTGTAGGTCTAAATTTTATTTGGATTTTGAACATAAATTTTTAAGTGTTTTTCTATTTCCTGTCAGATTTTATTTTTCATTATTTTTTAAAAATTTTATTTTGTTGAAAAGATGCTTTAAAGAGGGATTAGTTACATGTGTAAGGTAAGGAGTACGTTTCTTGTTGAGCATAGTGACCCACTTCTTTCTTGTTCTCCCACTATCCCATCCTTCCCCACTTCTCATACCCCTCCCTCCCCATGGTGTAAACTTCATTTTCAACATAGTGTCTTGTGCGTATCATTGTTGCAATGGGTCATCCTCCATTTTCAACATAGTGTCTTGTGTGTATCATTTTTGCAATGGGTCATCCTGTGATGAACCTAAATTTTCTATTTCTCTAATTCATTTTCTAATTCTGTCTGGGATCTTAACCCTAACAGTAATAATAATGATAGCTCAATTCAAAAGTTAACAAAAATATTCAGGTTTTTATTCATTCTATTAATTCACTGTACATCTTGAATTAACTTGCAGTTTAGCTTAAATGTTCCAAATTAGTTTATACGCGTATATATAAAGATGTAATTTTATGTGAAAAACAGATCTTTGGAGGAAAGAGCAATCAGAAGGAAATAGAGGGAGTATAATCAAATACATTAAATATATTATGGAATTGTCATTTCTGACAATTAATATCTATTAACAAAATAACTAAAAATTAAAAAAGAACACACTGCCTTCTAGTGTTCATTAAGAGAGCCATGATCTGTCCTCTGGAAAAAAAAACTCATGTTAGATAGACTTTGTCCATGCGTAATTTATATTGTTTGCCAATTATTTAACTTGATGAATAAAAATTTTTCGAATAAGATTCCATGACAAAAAATATAAAACAGTTACTTAGCAATTGTTTGAGAAAAAGTTATGGTCATGGGATTTAAGAAACGGAATTACTATTTCCCTACAAAGCAATGAATTAGGTTTTCTAATCTAGTATTTGTAGTAAGTTTAGAGAACATAACTGGCATGAAAAACAACTAATTGTGCATCTTGTTTCTTGAATGAGTGATATTTTAATCATTGTCTTTTATTCAAATAAATACTTAGATTTACATTTCAAATAAGTGCAATTTTATCTCTTTTCAGAACAAGTACTTACCCTGCAATTAAATGTACTACCATATTCAGGTATTAAGAAGCTAAATTTTCTATGTTTTATATGTAGCTCTACATATTCAGAATGACGATTTTTTATTCATAAATGTCTAATGTCATATTTTTGCTTCATCAATATAAATTGTCTCATGAGGTTGTAGTGAAGGCTCCAGTAACCAGAGTAGTCAAAACCATTTCTTGAATTCTAAACTTTAAATCAAATCATTTTTAAGCTTTGATAATATCATTTATTGTCTCATCAGAGCAATTAAGCTAAAACAAATACTACTTTTTAAACATTTCACTCACATTGTAAAGAATATTAACATAGGTCAAAAAGAGACTAATTATTTCAGACTCATCATATTTGGTGATCTTAGTGTGAAGAATGCAGAGAGTAGTATTCAATACATAGTATTGATTAAATTAAATTATATATCTGGATTTCTAATTTGGAGGTTAATCACATAGAAACAAGAAAACAATAAAAAATTACTTAGGGATCAACAGAAAAAGATATTTGTGCATGTACCACAGTTGCTTTATTAGTTTGTAGGTGAACACTGGACTTCGATTTATATTTTGGCTGTTGTTGTGAATAATGTGAATAACAATGAACTACAGATATGTTTATGTTACCCAGAGAGAAATAATCACACGATTGTGTATGATTATTTCAACTTTGGATTTCTTTAGAAAACTGCATACTACTTTCTACAACGAGAACACTAACCTGTATTTTGACCAAGAGTGTAGAAAATTTCCTTTTCTCCACAGTGTCGCCAGCCAACATTATTACCTTTTGAGTTTGTTTAAAGGGCAGGTTTTTACTGTGTGCAGTAACCAAGCCTGGCCTTAGACTCAAATCCTTTTACTCCAACCTCCAATCACTTGGAATTACCAGTCTTTACCACCATACCTGGTTCCTTGGATATTTTTGATAAGAGTTATAACAGTTATGAAGTAGTATCATAGTAATTTTGAATTACATTTCTCTAATGACCTCCTCACAAAGCATTAAGCCAGCATAGAAGTTGTATTAAATACAAATTTGTAAATCCACAGGCGATTTTCACAGCTTTTTGGAAAACATGTTTATTCAGAAATTTTGCTCATTTTTAATCAAGTTTCTTGTTAATCTGATGTTTAATCTCTCTATAGAAAATCAATAATTAGTTCAAGGAGTAGAAAGGAAAAAAATTAAGCAGCTCCTAATATTTTTAATTTTTTAATAACATGATATTGCTTAAATCATTTTCTGTTAACGCTTGAGACTATATAACTCAATTTAGTTAGACCTTTTACAAGGCTATATATATTTTATTTATTTTACTTTTTTCTTACCAAAGCCTGCATGACTCATTTCACTTGGTTTCTTTCAGTCTCATGTAGTTCAGATTTCAAATTGAAGAATAAATGGAAGGAAGCAAACAAAAAATATAGTTCCCCACATCTGATGATGAGGAAAGTGTTCATCCTTCTAAGGACCTATGATAGAATATCAAAAAGACAATTTATTCTTCTAGGTCTTCCTTATCTTTGCGATGTAATGTAAATGATGTAAAACACAACATACTGCTTGGATACTTTGATGTTTTATGAGTTTTGCACATTTTCATATGGATTTCACCTCAGTCTACAACCTTCATTCATCGTTCTGTCTCTGATATTTTTGCACTATCACGACATAAGATAACTAGTTTTATTTACAGCATAAGAAGTTATCCACCTGGCTTCCTTGGAAGCAGAGCATGGTCAATAGGTATTACTTCTGGTTGCTCACACTACATGTAATGGTTTCTGTACTACTTATCACATTCTATTTAGTATTTAAAAAAGAATGCTGGCTAAACTCAAAGCTCATTCATAGGTTTATGTTAAGTGTTTCACAAGTTTTATTCTCTTAATTCTTAAGATAACATTTGCTATAATGCTAATGTTATTACCATTGTAGTGTTGGGAAAAATTGTAGTTAAAGACAGTAAGTGCATGGCATAAAGACACACACAGTGAGGAAGGAAATGAATCAAAGTTTCCAAAAGTCTTTCAGCAATACCAAGAAGGTGGGTAAAATCTCTCCATTCTCTTACACTCTCAATTCAATATTCATATTGTCCAGGAAATAATAGCCTAGCAAATATTGCCCATAGTGATTGTTTTTTGTCACATTTTGTCTTCAATACAGACTGTGTTGGTGACATTGGGTTATCATGCACAGAGCTGAGCTTACAAATTGAGGTCTGAAGACAGCCAAATTTCTTCTGTCCCACAGTTCCAGTTTCTTTTTTAAAAAGTACTAAAACTTTTAAATATCATCACTTACTATCTTTTAATCTCCAAACGAATTAAATTGGCATATAATCACTCCAAACGTCTTTCAAATTAGATGATAAAACAGGCCTCCATGAAATAAATTTTCTTTTATTTTTAAAATTATTCTAAAAGCCTTGTGCTGGCTGGTCACACCTATAATCCTATCTACTCTGAATATTTGCTCAGGAGACTGAGATGTGTGGATAACACTTGGGAACCAATCAGCGCCAAAAAAAAAAAAAACCTTCATGAAATTATTTTTCAAAATGTTTAATGAAATATCAAAGAGCCAGGAATTGAGGTGTAGCTTATATAGTAGCTCACCAACTAGACAGGAAAGGCCTAACAAGACCTTGAAGCCCCGATTTTAAACTCTGAGCACACCAATATACATGCATGGCGTGTGTTCGCATGCACGTGTGTGTTCGCTTGCGTGCTGCCGCACTCACACACACACACACACACACACACACACACACACACACACACATTTATTTAAATTACCTTCATATCAGTGTTCTGCATTAATTTCTTTGTTAACTATATTATATGGGTAAAATAGAGGAAATAAACTCTTCCATCTCAGAACATTTTTTATGTTTTTTATTGTAATAATACTGTGCAGAGGGGTCACATTTACAAGAACAAGGAAACTCGTACGTTTCCTAACAAGCATTGTTACCTTCTCCTTTATATTTCCCCTACCATCCCTTCCCTCCGACCTCCACAAGTACACTCCCCTCACCCTTCCTTCCTCTGCCTAAATTGTAAAGTTCATTTTTCAACATAGTGTCTTGTGCATCTCATTGTTACAATAAGTCAACCTGTATCCCTATTTGAGCATTTTTTCCCTTCCCCTCCCCAAATTAGAGAAGCATACATACAAGATGTAAGTGCACCAACTTCAAATACAGAGCAAACAGGGGTTATAGCATGGGGAGAAACATACAGAGAAACCAAAAAAAAAAAAAAATGACATCGCACATTATAAGTACGTTAGAAACAATAGCAAGAAACAAAAAAACCACTAGTGTCCCTATCTTGGGGTTCAATTTCTTTAACATCATCTTATCTGGTTATATTCACATATCTTTTGAACTTTTCTGCTTATCTCAGACATAAATTCGTTATTGAAAATAAGGGAAATCATGAGACCTATGTTTCTTTGGACTTGGCTTACTTCACTCAATATTTTTTTTTTCAATTTCCTAACAAATTGGGAGATGTCATTCTTTCTGATGGAGGCATAGAATTCCATTGTGTATATATACCACATTTTCTTGATCCATTCATCTAATGGGTGCATCTGGTTTGGTTCCATATCTTAGCTATCGTAAATAATGTTGCAATAACTATCGTTGTGTTGGTAGTTTTAGTATGGTCTTGTTTATGATCATTTGAGTAAATCCCCAAAAGTGGGATTACTGTGTCATAAGGGAGGTTTATGTGGATTCTTCTGAGGAACCTCCATACTGCTTTCCAAAGTAGTTGAACAAGTTTACACTCCCACCAAGAAGGCAGTATGGTTCCTTTGTTGCCACATACCTTTCAGCAGCTGTTGTTGTAAAAATATGGAACGCTCCAAGAATTTGCATGTCATCCTTGTGCAGGGTGCATGCTAATCTTCTCTGTATCATTCCAATGTTAGTGTATGTGATGCTAAATTGAGCACAGTACATTTATTATACAGAAAGTATAATTTTTATTGATTTTATTAAACTAGACAATTCAACAAAAAGTAAGTTCAAAGGAATAGTTGTGAAATTTTAGAATCATGTATTTCTTACATAAGCACACATTTAAGAATAAAATCAATATAGACATGCCAAAAACAAAATAATTCCTGATATTTGTAGTTCAAGAGATGTGTAGGAGGAAGAATTCAATTATTCTACACAAGGCACCTGTCAAAATGAACATTGCAGCAACTCTTAAGTTTTAATGGTTTAAATATGCTTAATTTTGGGATTTTGCTTATATATGCCAAAAATAGGACTGTTTGGCATGTCTAAAACTTTTCTGTAAAGTATTTAAGATTTTTGGTAGCAGACATTAAGTACTAAGTATATACATTTCAGAGTTTATGAAAACTTTATTAATGAAAAGTTGCAAAGTCTTTGTGTAAAGAAGCAGAGTGAAGAGTTAAGATTTTAACTACACAGTTTCTGTTAAAACTTTAGGAATTCCTTACTTTAGTTATTAGCAAGGAATAAATGATGATATAAGCCATGATGTACACATGTATGTTTCTATTCACACACATACATATACACATGTATACATGCAGACATGGAGAAAGACACATAATTTCAGCCAACACAATTTTCACCAGTTATTGAATATGACTTAAACGGAATACTTGGAACAATATATATTGAAGATGTATTTGTCCCTAAGAGTTCATTTACCACTCCTCTTATCACTTAAAACAGGTAGTTTTAGAGAGATTTGACTTACAAAATGCAGTACAAGTGATAGCAAGTCACTTGGAAACCTCAGTAAGTATAATTCATGTGGTGTCTCCCTGCTCCTCAGGTAATGCTGACTCTTGTAGACACTCTCAACAACCAAAGTAGCAGGAGAATACCCTGGCAAAGAGTAAAGTAATAAGGGTTTAAATGGCATCCTTACTTGAGCTCTTTTTCCAACAACCAGCATGAATTCCTAGGCAGATGAGTGAGTGCTCAGAAAACTGGACTCTACATATACATTTAACTAACCCATGTGAAAATTCCTATGTGAGACATGCTGACTGAGGTCTTGCTGATTTCCTGGCCAAGAAAACAAGAAAAAAAAGAAAGTATTTTTAATTTTTTAAAGTTTGAGAATAATTTGTAACCTGTCAATAAATGTGTAGAACACAATTATACCAACTGAAAAAAATGATGGCATTTATGTGCTCTTGGATTTGCCCAGTGATTTTAGATGTGTCTACACAGGTAGAATCAGCATAAATCAAGCCAGCATTTCTTCATTTAAGATATAAGGATACTGGTTGACCTATGTAACAATGAAATATACAAGACACTCTACCAGAGGATGGGTGAAGGGGGGAGGTGGAGAGGTTTGAAGGGAAGGGATGGTAGGGGAAAAACAAAGGAGGGGGTAGCAATGCTCAATAAGAAATGTACTCATTACCTTACTTACGTAACTGATACAGTATTTATAATAAAAATATATGTTAAAAAGATACAAGGAAAACTTCTCTGCTTATATGAAGATGTATTTGTCACTCAATATAAGTAAGGTATTGGTTTTAGAACCACAGGCTTATTACTTTGGATACTCAAAAACTCTACATGAACACAGTGTATTATTTACATTAGAATCTGCCCATAAGCTAGTGCAGTATAATTGCTATGAGAATTTTTACTACATTCTATATGTGTAATGAAAACTAAAAGTATATACACTATAAACAGATACAAATTATTTCAGATAAATTTTGTATGCAGTTTGTGGATGGAATTTGGAGAGCAATTTTGAAAAGCACAAATTTCATCAAAAGACCAGTCTGTAAATTGTAATGAGGAGCTAATACAGCATCATTGAAATAGTACGGAACTCCAAGGAGAAGTATTTGAATTGAGACAATATCAGAAAATGTAACAACCCAAGGACTTTTTAGAAATGCAGCTGCTAGATTTCTCATGTAGAGCTTTCATAACATTTTGTGAAGCACAAATCAGAACCTCACTGAAGTGTAGATGGATTTCCCTCAACATTCTCTCATGATCAGTCACTATCAATCAACATATAGCTAATCTTGAATAATTCTCTAATAAAATGTTGATGGAGGGGCTGGAAGGTTGGCTCAGTGGTAGAGTGCTTGCCTTGCATGCATCAGGCCCTGGGCTCGATTCCTCGGGACCACATAAGCAGAAAAGAGCCAGAAGCTGCACGGTGGCTCAAGTGGTAGAGCACTAGCCTTGAGCTAAAAAGGTGAGGGACAGTGCCAGGGCCCAGAGTTCAGCCCGCATGACCGACAAAAAAAAAAAAAAAAAACAAGTGACCAGGTACTAATACCTTGGTAGTCAAAATGTTGATGGAGTGTTTATATGCAGAAAACCTCGGAAGGCTAACTTTTCCAATTAGGACAGTCTGTATTCTATGATCCAGCTGAGAGAAAACTAGGTAAACATCCATTTAGAACCTTCTGAATAATTCTGATTCTGCCCATATCACTTATCTATCCATACCTGTTCCCGAGTGAAAGGATTTGAAAAGAATTTGTCATTTAAAATTTAAATTTAGGGTTCCGGGAAGATAGCAGAGAAGCTGGAAGCTAAACAAGCTCTCACACAGTTTCAGTGCTCCAGTGAAGAGTCCTAAGCCAGAGAATCACACCAAGTGTGCAACCACAGTACAGAGTGTTAGGCCAGAGAGGAAAAATGCAGGCAAGGAGACAAATCTGAGCACTTGCCAACAGCCATGGTTGCAAATGTGGCAGGGGCGGTCGTGGCCGGAGGCACCATACCTGCAACACAGAGAGTCTAGGACAAAGGCACCAGACACAGTAGGCAAGAGGATTCTACTCAACACCAGCAAGAACTGACAAGGAGCAGACATCTTCATCCTTAAGACCACAGGCCCAGAAATGACCCAGGAACCAGACTCCTGTGTGAGTAGGAGCCTGACTTCCTCACTCCTTCTCAGGGAACAGAGATGGGAAGGCTACCCCTCCCCGCCCACTACCGGAGATCTCCCTCTGTGATACTGGCAAAGGCCTGGCTGTGCAGCTAGCTCCAACTCAGTACTTAGATGAAAACAAAAAGTCATTTAGCAGTTCACAGGAATCTAAACTGAACTTCCAGGCTCAGCTCCACCCAGGGAAAATTCACCCAGCCCAGGCCTGCAACAGCCCCAGGAGCAGCTTTCTTCACAGGGTAAACAGAGCCACAGACTGCCCCTCCCTACAACAGTCTAGACAATCAATTGAAATTCAGTAACAGTAATCCCTGAGAATGGCTCCTGGCTGGGCTATGTGACTGCCTCAGAAGCTACCCCCACAGAGCAAAGCTACTGTTCGATGAAAGGCCTCAACACTACCCAGAACCTAGCCCCATCACAGCATCTCCAAACTAGAAGAAACAGCCATCACCCTCTTTTGGGATACTCAAAGCAGATATCCCTCCCATTGAACTAGCCTGGAAGGAGGATGACAATACCCTGGGTAAAGCAAAGCATTTTTCTGCCTACTCAAACAACCTGACTTAAGAAAACAATAAAGTTACAGGAAAATAAAACACCACAAGCAGACCAGAGACTCCAAAAAGAGACTGGATATGGACACAAGGGAAATACAGGATCTTCCCATCTCACCCAAAAAAAGCAAAGAACTCTTTTGGTACCTTTAATTAATTTTTTTTAATTGTGAAAATATTTTACAAAGGGGTTACAATTACATGGGCAAGATAATGAGTACATTTCTTATCAAGCATTGTAGCCACCTCCTTTGTTTCTCCTTCCGATCCCTTCCAAGCCTCCCCCTGCCCCGTCACCAAATCCTGCCCCCACCCCCCCACCAAAGTTGTAAAGTTCTTTTTCGACATGACAACTTGTACTTCTCATTGTTGCAACAGGTCCACCTGTATCCTTATATAAACGACTTGTTTTCCCCTTCCCCTTCACAAATTACACCGACATCAAATACAGTGAAAGCAGGGGTTATAATGTGGGGGAGGGACATACAAAGCAACAAAGAAATAATCTTATAAATGCAATAGACACAAATGCATGAAAGAAAAAAAACATTTAAATACATATCTTAGGGTTCATTTTCCTAACATCACTTATCTGACCTTTTCTGCTTGACTCATACATATACTAACTATTGCAAATAAGGGAAACCATGGGATCTATGTTTCTTTGGGCTAGGCTTACTTCACTTAATATAATTTTTTCCAAGTCTTTCCATTTCCTAACAAGTGGGGCAATGTCATTCTTCCTGATGGAGGCATAGAATTCCATTGTGTATATATCCCACATTTTCTTGATCCATTCATCTACTGAGGGGCATCTGGGTTGGTTCCATATCTTAGCTATAGTAAATAATGCTGCAATAAACAAAGTTGTGCTGGTAGCTTTAGTGTGGTCTTGTTTGTAAACATTTGGGTAAATGCCCAAAAGTGGGATTGCTGGATCATAGGGGAGCTCTATGTGGAGTCTTTTGTGAAACCTCCATACTACTTTCCAAAGTGGTTGAACACGTTTACAGTCCCACCAACAATGAATTAAGGTTCCCTTCTGTCTACATCCCCTCCAGCATCTGTTGTTATTAGAGTTTTGATTTTTGCCATTCTAACTGGGGTGAGGTGGTATCTTAATGTTGTTTTGATTTGCATTTCTTTTATGGCTAGGGAGGTTGAGCGTTTCTTCGTGTGTCTATTGGCCATCCTTCTTTCTTCTTCAGAGAAGTTTCTCTTTAACCCTTTCGCCCACTTATTTATTGGGCAGTTGTTTCTTTGAGGATTTGTTGTTGGGAGGGATTTAATTTTTTGAGTTCCAAGTATATTTTAGATATGAGTCCCTTATCTGTTGTATGGCTAGTGAAGATCTTCTCCCAATCCGTGGGCTTTCTATTGATCTTGCTAGCTATGTCTTTTGCCAGGCAGAAGCTCTGCAATTGCATGCAATCCAGTTTGTCCAACCTTTTTTGATTTTTTTGTTTTTCTGGGTCTCTAGTAAGAAAATTTTTAATATTTAACTTTAAAAATTGTTTTCTATTAACTTTTTCTCTTCCTCTTCTAATTTTTATTTTAGGGGTATATGTATGTGTGTGCTTTTTTTCATTTTTGTTTAGCTCTACTGACCTTTTGACCCTTTTCTCCTATCTTTATCATTCTTTTCACTTTTTTTTCTCATTCATTCTTCTTTGCGTGATTTAATTGCTGTTCTCCTCATTCTCAGATATACCTGTAGTCGATTATTAGACGTTATCCCCCTTTGTACAACTTAATCCAGAAATTTATTACTGAATTCAAAACCTCTTAGAATTAAATTCCTTAATAGCCATACTACCTCTATATACCTATATAAAATTTTAAGCATTCTTATTTTTTAACTTTTCACGTCTCCTTTCTATCCCTCCCATTCTCTTATCCTATTCCCGTCCTTCTCTGAATATTGCGGTTTTAATTTGCATCATTCTTCAGTGTTTCACTTTTTAATTTTTAATTTTTGTTTCACTACTTTTGCTTGTCTCTTTTTCTTTTTCTTTTTATCCAAGTCTCTACTATCATTCTATTGAACCTATTTCCCTCTACCTTTCCACATCCCTCTATTCTTATTTATATCCACACCTCTCACTAAACTTAATAATTTCTGGTTTGCCAAATTCTTCTTTGCGGTTCATAGCTTATTAATACATATCTGTTTGATGTTGAAAAATATATCTGATAGTTTTCTAGCACAAACTTGTGTTACTCTCATCCCAAATGGGCAGAATAAAACGGAAAAATACAAGAAAAATGGCAAGTCCGGGTATCACAACTCCCACTCATGTTAATCATGGACAGAACAGATAATGAATAATCCCGAGGAGAGCTCCCAAAAAGCTCTACAAACACTAATGGTAAACATGGTAAATAAAAAATTGAAAACAAAGATCCATCAAAGAATTAGAAGCCATAAAAACTGACCAACTAGAAGGAAAAGAAAAAAAAAGTAGAAAGTCTGGATAGTAGGATAGGCCATGCAGAAGATTGAATTCTGAGGATAGAAGACAGCCTAGATATTATAGAGAAAGAACATACAACCATCCAAGACAAATCCAAGAAATATGATAGATCTATTCAACATTCAACCCTTGGAAGACACCATTAGAAGGACTAATCTGAGGATAATGGGTGTAGAGGAACACCTAGAGCCAGATGTCAATGGTCTACGAAGTTTGTTTAACAGGATCCTAGCAGACAACTTCCCAAACATGCAAAAAGATAGGTCTATTCAGATACAAGAAGCTTTTAGAACTCCCAATAGACTAGACCAGAACAAGATATCCCATTGTCACATTATAATGCACACAGGATTAATTCAGAACAAGGAAAAGACCCTTAAAGTTGTCATGGAGAAAATATCAATCACCTATAAAGGGAGATAAATTAGAATCACCTCAGATTTCTCAGCAGAGACAATCAAAGCAAGAAGAGCCTAGAATGATGTAAGCCATGCCCTAAAGACAAACAACTATCAACCAAGAATATTTTATCCAGCTATACTCTCCTTAGTAATCGGAGGTCAAATAAAACCCTTCCATAGCAAACAAAAATTGAAACAATATATCCCCACCAAACCAGCCCTACAAAAGAATTTTAAAGATATCCTACACAGAGAAAACCAACAAGACCACAATAAAGGCCAAGAAACGGCACCCAAACTGAGAATCCAAGAACCATAGGAAGAACACAGTTACAGCAGCCCTGAAGTAGTTAGATAAAATGGCAGGAATTCCCAAATACCTCTCAGTTCTATCTCTCAACATTAATGGGCTTAACTCTCCAATTAAGCAACAAAGTCTGTCTACTTGAATTAAAAAGCAAGATCCTTCTATCTGATGCCTTCAAGAGTCACATCTTGCCCACAAAAACAAACACATTTTCAATTTTAAAGGCTGGAACAAAATCTACCAAGCAACGGCCCCCATAAACAGGAAGGAGTTGCAATCCTAATATCAGATAAAATAGACTTTTAATTAAAATTAGTGAAAAGGTCGGTACATATTAATTAAGGGATCACTCCTTCAGGAGGATATTACAATTCTAAATATCTATTTGCCAAACAATGGAGCACCCTAATTCATCCAAAAAACACTACTTTCCCTCAACTCCCACAAAGATCCATAGACATTAATTGTTGGGGACTTTAACACACAATTTTCCCCACTAGGTAAATGAACTTCGCAAAAACTCAACAGAGAAACCGCAGATATAAACAAATGCATAGACCAACTAGATTTAACCGACTTCTACTGAATATTTCACCCAGCAGCATTAGACAATACGTTTTTCTCAGCAGCACATGGAACATTTACCAAAATAGACCACATTTTAGGCCACAAAACAAACTTGCCCAAATTCAGAAACAGTGAAGTTACACCTTGCATTCTCTGAGACCACAAGGGAATATAATTAGAACTTAACACCAAAAGCCACCAAAGAAAGTCATGTAACACATGGATCCAGAACAACACACTGCTGAATCACGAGTGGGTCATGGAAGAGATCAGAAAGGAAATTCAAATGTTCATGATATTCTACAAAAATGAACACACCAATTACTACCTCCTCTGGGATTTTCTGTATGCCAACAATAAGAAAAGAGTGGCTGAAATTAGGATAGCAACTACATTTGTAATAGCCCCATAAAAAATAAAATACCTAGGAATTAAATTAACCAAAGAAGCAAAGGACCTCTATGATGAAAACTTTAAAAAACTGCAAAAGGTAATCAAAACTGAACTTAGAAAGTGGCAAAAACTCCCATACTCCTGGATTGGGAAAGATCAACATCGTGAAAATGGCAATACTTCCAAAGGCTATCTACCAATTCAATGCGATATCTATCAATATTTCAACCTCATTCTTCAAGGAAATGGAAGAGGGAATCAAAAAATTCATATGGAACAATAAAAGACTCTGAATAGCAAAAATGATCCTTAACAGAACAGTGCTGGAAGAATATCAATACCACATTCAAATTCAACTACAAAGCCATAGTAATCAAAACAGCTTGGTACTGGCACAAGAACAGACCTCAGGACCAATGGAATGGAATTGTAAACCCAGAAATGAACTTACAGACCTATAGCCATCTAATCTTCAGTAAGGGAGCTAAAAAATAGAATCAAAGAAAGACAGTCTCTTCAGTAAATGGTGCTGGTAAAATTGGTTAACAATTTGTAGAACACTAAAGCTAGATCCTTATATATCACCCTTCACCAGAATCAACTCCAAATGGATAAAAGACCTCATACTCAAAGCAGACACTCTGAAAACATTGCAGGATGGAATAGGAGAAACCCTAGGTCTTGTTGGCACAGTCCTAAATTTTCTTAATAGAGACCCAGAAACACAACAAATCAAAGAAAGGTTGGACAAATGGGATTGCATAAAATTGCAGAGCTTCTGCCTGGCAAAGGACATAGCTAGCAAGATTAACAGAAAGCCCACGGATTGGGCTTTCTGTTGGCCATAAAATGGGCAAGGGTCTCATATTTAAAATATAACTGTAACTCAAAAATTTAAATACCCCAACAAATCTTCAAAGAAACAACTGCCCAATAAATAAGTGGGCAAAAGACTTAAAGAGAACCTTCTCTGAAGAGGAAAGAAGGATGGCCAATAGACACATGAAGAAATGCTGAACCTCCCTTGTCATAAAAGAAAACAACATTGAGATACCACCTCACATCAGTTAGAATGACTATAATCAAGAACTCTAATAACAACAGATGCTGGAGGGGATATGGACAGAAGGGAACAATACTGTATTGTTGATGGGAGTGTAAACTTGTTCAACCAGTTTGGAAATCAGTATTGAGGTTCCTCAAAAGTCTACAAATAGAGTTCCCCTATGACCCAGCAATCCCACTTCGGGTATTTATCCAAATGTTCACATATAAGACCACAGTAGAGCTTCCACCACAACTATGTTTATTGCATCATTATTTACCATAGCTAATATATGGAACCAACCCAGATGCCCCTTAGTAGATGAGTAGATGAAGAAAATGTGGTATATATACACACTGGAATTCTATGCCTCCATCAGAAAGAATGACATTTGCCCCATTTGTTAGGAAATGGAAAGACTTGGAAAATATATATTAAATGACATAAGCCAGGCCCAAAGAAACATAAGTGCCATGGTTTCCCTTATTTGCAATAACTAGCATATGTCTGAGACACAGAAACTGTCAGACAAGTTGATGTTAGGGAAATGAACCCTAAGCTATATATTCAAATATTTTTTCCTTTCATGCGATTGTTTCTAACACATTTATAAGATTATTTCTTTTTTGCTTTGTATGTTCCTCCCCCACTGTACAAACCCTGCTTTCACTGTACTTGATGTTGGTATAATTTGTGGAGGGGAAGGGAAAAAACAATAAATAATAGGGATACAGTTGGAACAATTACAACAATGAGATGTACAAATCATTATGTCGAAAACAAACTTGAAAATTTTGGTGGGGGGGGAGGATTGGGTGGGGAGCAGGGAGAGGACGGGAAGTTATGGGAAGGGGAAACAAAGGAGGAGGCTACAATGCTTGATAAGAAATGTACTCATTATCTTGCCCATTTAATTGAAACCCCTTTGTACAATATTTTCACAACAACAACAAAAAAATAAATTTAACTATGGAATGAAAATAGTTCCAATAATGCATTGCATTAAGGAATTTAGAAATAACTGAGAAACTTAAACGTGCATAAGATTTTTTTTATTGGAAATGAAGGGATATTGGAATTTGGTTCTCTACATTTTAAGCAATTTGCTTAAAAGAATAGGCAAAATAAAATTTATATTTGCAGCAGAATTGACACATTAAATTTTGTATATTGAAAGGGAAACAAGCCTCAACAAGATGCCAATTCTCTCTTCTTATTTATCTCTAAAGGTTTATGCTTCAGGACTCTGAATATTAAAACTTCAAAAATATTTGTGTTTAGCTAGTTGTGCAAAGGGGTTTTGCTTCATCATGTCAGTGTTGAATAGAGTGTATGTGCATTTCAATATACAGTGCATCTGGATCATTGTTAAACTTCACATTTTTCTTCCTTCCCTTACTCCAACCCCACCTATCCATTCATGTTTCCTACTTATATTCTGACATGTGTATATTGAATGTTATGAATGTATTAGTCCACCATTTCCCTCTACATTCTTCTACCCTACTCCCTTTTAGCCCAGATCCCCTTTTAAGACTTGTTTCAACTTCATGGTATTTTGTTAAATATCTATAATTTGGCATTTGGCTATGGGCTTGCCACATCCTCTCTTCCATATTTGACCTACATAAATGAGCATATTTCTCCACATTTCTAATCTCAGAATGGCTAAGATAGATCTTTACTATTCACCTTCTGTCCTAAATTTAGAATTGGACTTTCAGGGCCATCCAATAGAGCATTTTTATTCTCTACACACTGAAGTTGGAAGGGAAATAATTTCCATTCTGTCAGCATTATGTTATCCATCAAGAATTCCCATCGCTTATCACTTCAGCAGTCTAAATTTAAAGTCATATTTTCGGCATTATATTCACAAAGTATAAGTGAATATAAAGGGTAATTTACCTAGTATTGGACGTTTAGGGACGATCTTCAATTTCTGATGATAGAAGCAGGAATCAGTTTCAATTTTCAGATTCCACTATGTAGTGAGCTCTGTAGTCTTTTAAGTTTTCGATAAATTTCTAGTTATTTTTTGTTAATAATTTAAGAAGTTTTATTTCAGTATTTGAAATGCTGCTCCAATTATTTTTAAAGTTGCACAATAAGTTAGACTGAACTTTTTCCTCTCATGTTCCCCACTCGTTCAGGTTAAGTCTCCTTTCGTTTCATTTTTTGAGAGACCAAGGGATGAGGGTAAACAGAGAGATGATCATTACTCAGATATCTCCTTCCTCTTCTGTTTCTGCTGTTCTTGTTAAGAAGAAGACTGGAGCAGGGAACATATTTAGCATAGTTTCTATTGCTCTAACATATTTTCTTGGCTCAGTAAACTGTTTTTTGTTTGTGAAAACTTAGCTGTTCAAAACATAAACATGGGATTTTAATATTTTTGAAATTACTGCCTGCATAATGTTGTATGAGATGAGCTTCTCGTTAGCATATCATAGGAATAAACTTAATCTGATTCAAACTTGGAAACAGGTAGCTTGTTCTCTCTCCTAGAAAACCATCTAAATAGACTTCTTTACATGTAAACAGATCCTCATTTACTTGCAAAAGTCTGTCAGTGAGTCAAACCTAACTCACGCAAGTGAGGTGAATTCTTCTCTCATGCTTTCTTTACATTAAAAATGGTAAGAACTGTTCAGTAATGTGCAATCATTTTAATATGAATGGTTGAGTGATATGTGTAAAAGAGTTCTGTAATCACAACTAAACTAAATTTTTTCATCATGTCCCTAACAAGAATCTCTAAGATAGGCCTTGCTAAATCTGTCATAGAGGGCGGTGTTTATGCAATTGTCAGGTTTTTAGAGTCCAATATCTTCCACAGTCGCTTGGGTTGCAAACTGCTCACACCACATGCAGTGTCTGGAAACACATGCTGTCTTGCTAGGCACCTAAGGGATTTTTGTGCCACTGTGAATAGTTATTGTTTTTCTTCTTGTAATTATACCTGTCAGTGTGAAGTCCTTTCATGATAAGAATAATAGTTTTTGTACCCGTTGATCCACTAACAAATCTGAGATATAAGTATAGTCGGGTGTCAGTGCCTCATGGCTATAATCCTAGCTACTCAGGAGGCTGAGATCTGAGGATCACAGTTCAATGCCAGCTCAGGCAGGAAATTCCATGAGATTCTTATCTCCAATAAACTACCAGAAAACTGGAAGTGGCGCTATGTCTCAACGGTAGAACTCTTGCCTTGGGCTGAAGAGCATTTGGACAGCATCTAAGCCCAGAGTTCAAGCCCCACGACTGACCAAAAGAAAATCTATCTATCTATCTATCTATCTATCTATCTATCTATCTATCTATCTATCTATCTATCTATCTATCTATCTATCTATCTGTCTGTCTGTCTATGTATGTATGATGAGATGAATTACATTTAAATATAAATAAATATTTGTGGTACACATTTAAAATATAAGTTAATATATGATCTATTTATAATATAAACATATATTTACATATATAAGACCATATTACATCTGTATGTTTATCAATATACTTGTAATTTATATCCAAAGAGTACATCTGAAGATTTTGGGGAAAAAGTAGAGTGTCTAAAGGCTTACTACTGACCCACCATACTTTCAATCATTTTTTCCACTTATTGCAATGTCTGGAGTACTAAGACTGAATGATTATGAAACAGAGTTGTTGTTTTATTCCTTATGATTTTGGATTAGAAACATCTACTTACTTGGTATAAAATCTAACAAAATGTGATCTTGAAATCACACTCCACAAACTGGACATATACATCAATTTAGCAACTTACATTTCTCAAACTTTTATTTGAATCCTGTATCTCACATACATTGTTTCCTTCAAGTCAGCTACATGTACAAACAGGCCTAGATTTTCATGCTCACATACATCCCCATACTCACATGACATACTAAATGTAACATTGTAATAAAAAATAATATATATACTGAAAAAGAACACCTTTGCAATTGTAATTAAATTTTATTTTTAAATACAATTCATCATTGAAATACTGATGAAAGAGCAACTGAGAGATGTTTCAAATAGTAGAGTGCCTGCCTAAAGAGCATGTTTCTTATTCCAAACATCATTATTTCTATCCTTCCTTCTCCCACATAAAAAAGCATAAATAACTACAGAATTAACTACATGTTCCTTAATCACTCATTGAAGAGAGAAACTGTTTTATATATATACACACACACACACACACACACACACACACACACACACACACACACACACATATATATATATATATATATATATATACACAATGATATACTATTTAGCCACACATAATTATGAAATCATATCATCTTCAAGAAAATAGAATTGGAAACTTTCATATTAAAGCAATTAGCGATACTGTGAAAATCAAATATTAGATTTCTCATATGCAGACTCTAGACCCAGAAATTAAAATGAATGACACAGCTGTAAAAGATGGAACTGATTAAGTTTGGAAAAAAGTAAGAGAGAACATGAGGAGAAATATTGTGGAGTAAATATGTTCAAATATTTCATAAGTTAGTATGATGACATAATAAAATATAAGTATAAAAATAGGATAATGAAATTAATAAAAGGAATAAAATTTAACAAGTTACATATATGGGTATATGTTTATAACACAATAAAATACTTTTTTGAAATTAATATTTGCTAAAAAATAGTAAAAATCATTCCAGTTTTTATAGATTCATATGTCAATTTCCATTTTTAGCTCAGATATTTCCCTGATAAAGTAAAAGGAGAAATTGGTTTTGCTCATTTAGAAGGACAATCTTGTCCAGATAGCATTAAAGTATTCTAGATAATTACTGTCAATGTGAAATTGTTCAAGTTATTATATTAGAATATTTCCAATTGACTCTTCAAAATATTACCCTATAGGTATATACTTTTTGCTATTTATTGAATTTTTTCTACTCAATTATTATATACCATTTTCTGAATGCAGTTTGATATATGTAACTAGTATATATTATACCTGACCAGGAAATCAATTATTCAAAAAGTTTTTTATCAAAAATGCCTATAACAAAATAAAGAGGTAAATCCAAATTATGTATATTTGAAGACAATACTTTGCTTAGTCGTCTTCTCACATTCTTCATTCCCTTCTTGAGAATAATACACATTGTAAGGGAATGCTTAGCATGTTTTAGAGAAATAGGTTGACTTTAGACAAATGAGTTACTCTATGCTGCGTTGTGGTTTACTTTATATCCAGAAGAGCTAAATTCTTACCTTATTATTTTCCTTAAATTTTATACTCAGGTTTAACCTCTGATGGGTGACCGATAAAGGTATAAACATTTTTTAACAGTGGCTAAATTTAGGCTGAGGAATCTAGGTACAACTTTACTCATGCAGATAGGCCTGATCAGTCATGAGACCATGATATCAAAATGTTAACCTATGCTTCCTGAAATCACGCTTATGAGATTTTGTGTATTATAAACGGTGGTTATTAGCATTTGTTTTGTAAACAACATTTCTTGGGTTAGGAACTGAAGTGAGATATTATACCCAGAACAAAATTTAAGGAAGTATCCAAAATTAGTTACCAAGATATAAATCATTTAACACAATGTTTTAAAAATGCAAGACAAAGGAAATAATTTATGAAAAAAGCCAACATTTAAAATAAATACAGAATCAGTATGACTGATTTTTCTTTTTATTCCAGTTGCAATACGGATTGCATGATGACTTTTCTAGCTATGTTTAGTTGGGTCTTGATATTTAGTTGGAGGAGTTATGTTCTTTCATATATTCATTTGTCAGATCAAAGAGGAAATGAATTCCATGCCAGAGTCAACATCCATAATAATGTTACAGTTGTATTCTACTACTTTGCCAAAGTTTCAAATCAGCTTGAGGAACTTGGGTCTTCTTTGGATCTAACTACTTAAGTATACAATTTAGTCAGTACTAGATTTGACCACCATTTATTAAAATATTATTTTGCACAAACTACTATTATTCTCTCTTACCATGAGATTTTTAATTTCATTTATATAATGTGCTGATGTTTTCCTTTAGATAATCCACATTCAGTCTTCTAAAAACAGTATAATATGGAGTATTTTTAAATTATGTACACTCATGTACACTGCTCAGATTCTATAATTTGCACATTTTGTTCTTGTTAAGTCAGTAGTGTTTAGTTCTCATTATGGATATTTTGGAATTACTAATTACATTTCAGAATTTATAAGAATTTTATGATTTTTGTGATTTAATACTGTAGCATTTTTTCTTTTAAGTATGTGCAGATCTTACTTTACATACAGTTACATTCGTTTTAAACAATTTGATCCATTCAAGGGATTTTCTATATTAGGTTGATCCAGATGAATTTAATTACAAATTAACACAACCTTATTTCTGAGAGACAGTTATACTTATAGCTCTACTTAAATTAACATGTGTTTGAAAGTTTTGCAGTTTAAAAAAATAAACTGGGCACAACATGTTTTTGTTCCTGGGGAAGTTCCAATTTGTTGGTTGTTTTTCCAGCTGTGATGACTTCAACATATGTGTACATTTTACTTCAATTGTTTTGTGCCTATATTTTGTTTCATATAACAGAAAATACAAAAAGAATCAGTGATTTAGAACTTTTCCAAATAGAATCCAAAGAGAGATACTTGAAGTTTTGTGACAACTGGTAAAAAGGGGTCTTCTTAGTGGAGGGGTTAGCAGAATAACAGAGACATGGTTTGAAGAGATTTGAATTCTGCCACTTCCTGCCTCACTATTTCCAATGGTATTACTTCAATATATTTAGTGGAAAGAAAATAATTTTGTCTGTATGAATTCACATTTTTTGTTTAATTGGGCCACACTACACATTCATATTTGATTTTGCCTCTAAAATCTTTTCTCCTTAGTTTAAAACCACAGATGTGAATTTATAATGTAAAATAGCACCTAGAATTTATATGAAATGGTCCAAACTATTTAGAACATAATGATAATAGTGTGTGAGATAGTATGTAATAATTGATTTTGGGGAAAGTCAATTACAGTGGATTTTTATGAAATACTGAGTAATAGAATTATATTTGATTCTATAAAAAATTCACGGTTACATCTAAAAATAACTCAGTTATAAGCTAGTTCTGAAAAAATAAGATTGCTTACTGAAGAAAGCTAGAAATTTCAATAAGCTTGCTTTTTAAAAGTTGACTTGGATATGGACTTTGGTGGCTCATGCCTGTAATCCTCACTACTCAGGAGTCTGAGATCTGAGGATAGTGGTTGAAAGCCAGCCTGGGCAGAAAAGTCTCTGAGACTCTTATCTCCAATAAACCACCTTAAAACCAGAAATGGCACTGTGGCTCAAATGGTACAGTGGTAGCCTTGAGCTGAAGAGCTGAGGGACAGTGCCCAAGCCCAGAGTTCAAGGCCCACAACCAACAAAAAAAATTGACATGGAGTTTTACTATATTATTTCATGATTTTTTATGAGTGGTTGTTCAGTGAAAATGTCATTGGTTTTTATATTTTGTGTTGGCATAAAATGAGCCTACTATTGTCTTAAATTAATCAAAAAAATCTTATTCTATGACTGCATATATTTTGTGGGTAATGGTTAAAAAGAGTTGCCTTTTTGAAATAAAATATTTATATCACCCCCCCCCAAAAAAGAGGAACAAAATAAAATATATGCCAGAAACTTACTCTGTAAATCTTCATGGACTAATAGCCCCTCAGTTTGTTTGAACTTTTAATCAAAAATTAAAGTAATACTGGATAATATGAACCCACTTAAATTTCTTCAACCTTGTCATTTAAGATTCACTTTAAAAAGAAGTTCAACAGGTGAGGGTTTTTTCCTTACTTTTCCAAAGAAATGATAATTTCATCATTACAGTATATAGCACAATATACCCAGAAAGCATTTCTTAAGGAAAAAGATTTTTTCCCATTTTTGGTTTGCTTCGGTCTAAATACAGACACAAATTACCCTCCCTATTGTCGGTCTTTTCATTTGAAACATTTCAAAAGTTTTCCTTCCCTAATGTGTCAGCCAGCAAAGTTTTACAAAACAGCATGCTTTCATTCATTGTGCTTTCCAAAATATGTCTCACAAATGCCAACAATGAAACACAATCTGAAATATCTGTGACTTTTCCACTTATAGTGGAAAAATCACTTTCCATACTCCTTAGAAACAGCTGTTTACAAGCATTAATTGCTCTGTCAGTTCCATGCTTTAGAACAGCTGCATTTGACAATAGCATACATGTTAATTTGTTTACCACATCTGGTTTGTTTTCAGGAAGGACTGTGTTCATGGAAGATGGTAATAGATGAGTTTTGCAATTATGTAGTTTAATAGGGCTCTGAGTTGTGGATGTAGAACATCCATTTCAGTGACTAAATACTTAAATTAAATCCCATAATGTATATTCCTTCAATTTTCTGGGTAAAGTGTTGTACAATCTAGGTATTTTAAAAGAAATATTATATATTGTTTCCTTGGTGAAACATAATTGGAGGACTTAAAATTTTATATACCATGGCGATCTTAAATGAGGTAGATGTACTTCGGTTGGCATGCAAAACTTTTGGTAAGTAAGGTAAGTGCTCTACCACTGAGCCACCTTCCCAGCCCTTCAGGCATGAAAAACTTTTGGGACAGCAATAATGTTTGAATCTTGGATAGGATTTGATTGTGAATTGTGGCCGACTTTCATAGTATAAGAAGTAAAACGAAAGGCCATACTAAAAAATTTTTTTTGGGGGGGGGGGTGTCCGGATGTGGGGCCTAAACTCTGGAACTGGTTGTTGTCACTCTGCTATTCAGCTCAAGATTAGCGCTCTACTACTTGAGCCACAGCAACACTTCTGGCTTTTTTCTTTTTGTTTATGTGGTGCTGAGGAATCTAACCAAGGGTTTCATGCATGCAAGGCAAGGGCTCCACAACTAAGCCACTTTCCCAGCCCCACTAATACTTTTCTATGCAACATTGTTATATTAGTTTATTCAAACACACACATACACACATGAAAACACACAGATACCCACATTTTTATTATAAGACCCACTCCGTCTGCAAGAAAATATTTCAATAGGAATTCCATAAAATATTTAGTCTGCTGAGTTCTGATTAGAATTTGCAGAAAAATCTATTTGCTTCTTCCCCTGGACAAGTCATTATCATTTGTGAAGGTGTTGCCAATTGAATTTAGAATGCCCCAGAAAGATGTGTTAAAGAAAAATGACTTTCTATTTCCTCCCAGACTGTGGAGAATATCTGAATAGTTCTGGAGATTAAGTTCTTCATAGATTAAGTCTAAGCTATGAGAACTTAGACTCTCAACTACTTTCTTTTTTTATATTTTAATCGATCTAGGTAAAAAAACTTTTCTATTTGACATAATCCCCATCTTGCCATTGTCTTGTCACATGCTCCCAAAGCAATAAAACCAACTGAACATATACTGAAACCTTCAAACTTGTAAATCTGAATAAGCATTTCTGTTCAATAAGTCGATAACATCCCTTATTATGGTAGGTTATAAAGCTAACCCAGAAGTCTAGTCTTTCTAACAATGTAGAGTATGTTAAATTATGTTTCATTATAGAATATCTAACTCCATGTTTTATTTTATATCTTTGTTTCTGTTGATCCCAGGGCTTAAACTCAAGGCCTGGATGGTGTTTTTGTGTTCTAAGCCAGTGCTCGACATACAATCTGAACTGGAACTCCATTTGCCCTGGTGGTTAAATGGAGATAAGAATCTAATGAACATTACTATGCAGGCTGGATTTGAACTGTGATCGTCAGATCTTAGCCTCTTAACTAGCTAAGATTACATCCTTGAGCCACCAGTGCCTACCCATGTTACATATTTTCTGTAATTCAAATATTCAGCATTGTGTAGATGCTCCTACTACAATATATATTTAAAAAAAAAACTTAACCTAGTTTTCACTGTATTTGATGTTGGTATAATTTGTGGAGGGGAAGGGAAAAACCAAATTGTTTAAATATGGATACAAGTGGACCCAGTGCAACAATGAGATGTATATTATGTAGAAAAATTAAATTCACAACTTTGGCTCAAGGTGAGAGAGATGGTCGGGGAGATAGAAAGGGATGATAAAGGGATAGAAAGGAGGAGGTAACAATGCTTGATAAGAAATGTACTCATCTGGGCTGGGAAGGTGGATTAGTGGTAGAGCGCATACCTTGCATGCCTGAGGCCCTGGGTTCGATTCCTCAGCACCACATAAGCAAAAAGAAAAAATCCGGAAGTGGCGCTTTGGCTCAAGTAGTAGAGCGCTAGCCTTGAGCTGAAGAGCTGAGGGACAGCGCCCAGGCCCAGACTTCAGGCCCCACGACCAGGACCCCCCCCCCCAAAAAAAATAAAAGAAATGTACTCATTGCATTGTCCCTGTAATTGTAACCCCTCTGTATGGTATTTTCACAAAAAAACTTAAAACATAAAACGGATATTTGAAAAGTATATAATGAAGGAAGAATTTTCCATCCTTTAAAAAATCTATGCAAAATCTATGATAAACTATCTATATTTTATTGTACCTTTCCTGCAACCAGTTTGATATAGTTTAATACCTGTCATGCCAAGTTTCTCTATATTCTACTAGAGATTTAATTTTTCATGTATGTATGTACATATAAATGTATATCTATATGTATATATCTATCTATCTGTATATGTTCCAATGTGGATCATCAAACTTGAAACTTTGCTTTTTTTTTTTGCTGTTCAGCAGTTAACCTGTTCTGCTCAATCTGTGACATTATCTGTGCTCATTCTGATTATTCCTTTATTTACCACACCATCAGCCTTTTAAAATCAGCTTTATTTCCAGAGATGATTACCAATCAGTCCAACCAACACCCAGAGGGTTTTAATAAAACATGCTATAAGGAAGGAAGATAACATGAAGTGGCAACTACAAAATTTCTACAGAGACCTGACATCTTTCACATTTCTGCCTTCCTCCTGATACTTATGCAATCATTGACTAACACTATTAATAATACTACAATTATAACTTAAAGGTCAGTGATTTTCCCAACCTGAAGCCTTCTTTTCCATGATTTTTGACATAAACTTTTGTGAGACTTTTTTGATAGTGGTGGGATTCCATCCAAAACAAAGCCATGTATATCAAGAAAGCCAATGGTTTCAACTCAGAGTACTAAACAAAAGAGGGAGAAAATTAAGGTTAGCTATATATGTTAAGCACAAATATAGGCAATATCAAGATAGTTTGAAATTGTATACTTTTACTGGATAAAGTGGCTCAAATCTATAATATTATCTACTTGGAAAACAGAGCTTAGGGTATTCTAGTTCCAGGCAAAATGTTTTATGGTTGTGTTAGGAGGACCTCAGTCCAAACAGGCCCAGGCATAGTGATACTACCTCAAAATAAGCAATCAAAGTATAATCTGCAGGTATGGCAGTAGTAGAGATACTGTTTCACAATTATAGGTTTTGAGTTCAATCCTCCAGTAGCGCTGGGAATTTAAATGTGTCATGTCTTACAAAGTGACTTCATATGGAAACAGAATCTCAAAGGTAGCATTTAAGTTGAAGTCTACTCCAAGAGAAGCAGAATGCTTTGAATATGCCAAGGAAAGAGGAATCAGAAGCCAACTCTAATCTTGGAGTTCTAATTCCACCAACTCAGAGACAATGTATTTACAATGTTAATGCTACCCAATCTGTGGTAGTATATTATTGCAATTACTAGCAAACATGTGGAAGCTATAAGACACGAAAAGTCATTGACTCTTCGGATCCAAGACTCATCTCTATAATCCTAGTTATTAAGAAGTACGAGACTTGGCGGATAATGGTTTTCAGGCTGGTAGGAAAGTTCATGAAGTTCTATCTCTAGTTAACTACAAAAATTTCTGGGCTGGAGCATGGTTCAAATAGTAGACTGACTACTGTTAGCAAAAAAAAAAAAAAAAAAAAAAAACTGAGAGCATGATGTATGCTCAAGTCCCAATCTGGCAGAACGAAAAAGTCCTTAGAAGAATACTATGAGAAGCAGAATTATGAACAGGACAGCAGAAACAAAAGAAATAAACTTATTGATATAAACAAAGCTTCTCAATGTGAAATATGGCACAAACTGTAATATTTAGGGTTTTCCTTCCTATACAGTAGAAATAAATGGCATTTTTACTTGATGAAACTAAAATATAAAACTGTATGCAATAATCACATTACTTTTATCTTTCCATAATTTAACTTGTTTTCCTAAATATTCCTCTAATAGTGCAGCTTTTGAAAAATCAATAAATGTTGCATTTTCATATGTGATTACATATCCTTCCAAGTGTTGTCTAAAATTGATTTACACTGAAATGATTGCCATTGACATCTTTCTCAAGATATTTATACTTTCAGCTGACCTTCCACAAAACTCATACCCAAAATATAAATTTTTAGTTTGTTCATGCAAACATAGGAACATAAACATATGTCTCAAAATGTTAATTACTTTTATCTGCTGTCAGTAATTAAGTATAACTAGTAGAATTAAGTATATATCCTGAGGGAAATAAGATACTTCCTTCTAAATACAGACTTGTTGGCACTCACACAATCACACACGCACACATATATATTTACCACTCTGACTCAGGTAAGATTCCTGACATTGGGTGTCAGCAGTGATCTAATAATCAAATTTTCCGTCCAGATATAAAATACATTCATAATTCCACACAGACAAAAACACCAGATCATTCAAAATAATGAGAATATTTTACAGAACCAACCAGCACTGAGCCATCTACTCCCTGATTTCATTCATTCATGATGATGCATTTTCCATATCATAATTAAAAATATTTTTGTCTCTGATTAGCGGAAAAAATATGCTATCATATAATAGAAATTGTAGGCAAAATTACTTGTAATCTTTAATATATCTTATCAAAGACTTCTGTTTCCTTCTTCCAGATTGTTTCTGGAATTTTGCCCTAATGTCTATAATTAAATTAAAAGAACATGCCATATACCTTAATTCACTTTTCCGAAAGGTTATGCTATGGAGTTGAATCTGATTTGTTTGCTTATTCTAAATTAAATATTCTCAACAACTTGAATTATTGTTTATGTTACTCCTAATCCATTTGAAATATCAAATAGAACTGGAAATTCCTCTCAGCAATGATTTGTGAATGCCACTAATGGTTGTGGAGGGATGAAGGATTTGAATTATCTAGAATGCATTAAAAATGGTACTGTTATTCAAAGGGCTGATCATTTAGTCAGCTTTTAAAGTGTGGTCTTATTTCATCTAAGAAGATAACACTATGCTTTCCATCACATTCTTGCCTACAAAGCAGTAGAATTATTAGCCTTGTACAGTTGATATCCAGCTGCGACTTTAGTGAAACCTACAAACAACTGAACAGCTATATTAGCTGCTCTAGATTTTGAAATTTTCTTCCTGTAGCCCTTGTGATTTGAGCCCAGATTCATGGGATAATCACATAATCCACAATAACAAAAAGCACCACAATATACAAAGACCACATGCAAAATGAGGTTCAATTTTTTCTTTGTTGTTTCCTTTTTTATTGATTGTCTTTTAAGGAGCTAAGGGTCTTTATTTCTCATTATTTTTGATGTGACTTAAATAAATTTTCCAGACTTTTCAAATAAAATAAAGAGATATAAAATAGACCTATTTAGTAACAAAATACAGCTAACCATTTGAGTGATTTTTTTTCTTCTAATCCTGTTCTCAGTTATCTTCAAATAACGTTGAGATGAGCCTAGCATATGTGTAAATTGACATGTATAAAGCACACAGAATTCTGGAATCTTTGGACTGTCATTTCTATATAACTTCACTTAGAAAAGAAAGTTATCACTTGCTTCATGTCTTAATTAATCTACTTAAAACAAGTTTTATTAATTTTATTAATAGATGTCATAATCTATGGTACTGATGCATTGCATAAGTATTTGATTCCTTATCTCCACTGAATTAACATTACATTTATTTAACCTTTTTACACATGAAATAATGACATTCGTGAGGACAAACATGTCTGTTTTTAATTTTGGTTGCCAAAACAGAATTATTAGACATTTGGAACATTTATATCTGAACTTTCAAATTTCTAGGACTTGAATTGTGTTAATTACAACTTTAATAATAAAATAAAAAGCATTATTGAATAGAAAGCAAAATTGTGTTATCACACCTTAATCCTGAATTGACTTGATGATAAAAAAAACAATTAGATTTATATAACAAGATATACATACTCAAACGAACTATGAGAAATGGAAACAGAAAACTTCTTTTTTGTTTTGTGTTTGTTGTTGTTTATAGTTTGTGATAATTCTGTCTTTTTTACCTTATGCCTGGTATATCCATTGTATGTCTTCAGGAAGGTGAAGGGTGGGCACAGAGCTTTAGGGAAAAGAGTGAAAAATTGCAGCATTGGAGTTCATTGATCATTGATGAAAGTGAACTATTTAACACATGGGTGGAGACAGGAGGGTGGGACTGGCAACAAGTGAGGGAACTGAAGACATTTCACAAAAGGAAATGTACTCATTACCTGACCCTTGTAATTGTAATTCATCTATAAATCACCTTAATAAGAACAACAGAGTAAATTTCTGTTAAAAAGCAAACCAAATGTTGGTTCTTTGAATCCCAGAAAATTGTTTTGTTCACTGGTTTGAGATGGTTGAGTCTATCTCTGAAAATAACTACATTGACTTTCATTGGGAAAAGTTTTGAGCTACTAGTAGATAAAAATCAATTATGATTGTATGTTTTTTGAGACTGATTCATTTATTTCTTTAATCTAATTTGTATTATTTCTGTCGACTGGTTTTTGGTTTTGTTTTTCCTGTTTTGTCAAAGACTTAGTGGTGCATCATTAGTGCTGATTTAAGATTGATCTAATTTGTTGATGTACATACTCAAGGTTATAAATGTTCCTCTGAGTATTGTCTGTGCTGCTGCTGTGTCCCAGAGGAGGTAGTATTTTGTGTGTTCACTTCCACTGAATTCCATAAACGTTGGAACTTCCCTGTATATCTCTTCAGTGACTCACTGATGATTTAGCAATGTGTTATTCAGTCTCTGTGAGTTTCAGAATGTTATGAGATGCCTTTTGATGTCGAGATCTAATTGGGTCCCATCATGGTCTGACAGGATACAAAGAGTAATTTCATTTTTATTTTTGAATTTTGAAAGATTTTCCTTGTGATTTAAATATGTTCTACTTTGGAGAACATTCCATGGGCTGATGAGTGGATTATATATTGTGACACTGGTAGGTGAAATACTCTGTAGATATCTGTTAGGTATAGCTTGTCAGTACAGTTATTTAGCTCTAAAAATTTTTGCTAAGTTTTCACCTGGATAGCCTGTCCAGAGGTAAGAATGATTTGTTCAAGCAACCAACAATTTATTTGGATATATGCATGTTTTAGGGTAAGTAGTATTTCTCTGGTGAATTTGTGAGCTCTAGGATTCAGGACATTGATATTTAGAATTGTTATATCCGTCAGATGGAGAGTTTCCTTTGTCAATATTTAATGTCCTTCTTTGTCTCTTTTTACTTTCATACCACTTTTATTTTAAAGCCAATCTTATCTAATATTAGTATAGCTACTCTAGCCAGTTTATGAGGTCCATTTTTAATTTGTAAAGATGATGTACAGAAGGGTTACAATTACATAAGTCAGATGATGAGCACATTTCTTTTTGAACAGTGTTACCTCTTCACACATGTTCTCCCAGTTTTTCCCTTTCAACCTCCCTGTCGCATTAGTTGTATAGTTCATTTACAATGTAGTGTCTATTGAGTAGCACTGCTGCATTTAAGCCTGTCCCACCATTTCTGTATTCCCCCTTGCCCTAACCAAACGTACATATAAGACCAACCATGTAGAAATTTAAAAATAAACGGCATCAGAACATTGAAGGAAAAAGTAAAATAATAAAGAAATTCTCATAATCATTTCTTGGAGATCATTTTAATGAACATTAATTTATATGATAATATTCGTACAGCTATTGATCCTTTGTGATCCTCTCCAAAGGGCATCCTCCTTTGATCTCATTGTATAAATGTTTAGAATCCCATAAAATTTATCATGTCCAAGTGTAATGTTTTCTCTTTTACCTTCCAATTGTGTTTACTTGTGGAATTAGAGGCACATTCTTCTACAACAATGAGGGAAATTAGGCAACCTATGTTTCTTTGAGTCTGTCTTTCTTCCCTTAATATAAGTTTGTTCCAAGTCTTCACATTTCCTTATGAATGGTGTAATATCATTCTTTCTGGATCAATAGAATCGCAACATACTGAAGAGTTTCTACATGGCAATGGAAAAAGTTAGCAGGATATATAGAAAGAGAACAGAATGGAAGATTTTTACTAGCTAAGTATTAGACAAGTGTTTTCATAACTAACCCATATTTAGAGATCAAAAAGTTAAAACCAACAAAAATAAACCCTCAAATAAACAAGAACCCAATTAATATATGGGATAAAGACTTAAAGATAATTTCTTAGAAGAAGTAGTAAGAATGACAAATAGATGCATCTCTCTCCATAAAAAATGCAAATCCAAACAGCACTGAGATTCATCTCACCCCTCTTACAGTGTCATTATGAAAATACGAACTATCATAGATACTGATAGGGATGTGGCTCAAAGGAAACTATATTACACTGTTTGTGGGAATGTAATCTTGTTCAATCACTTTGGAAAACACGATGGAAATTGCTCACAGAACTGAATAGAGAGCTACCTAGCTATGATACAGCAATTCCACTTATGGTCATTTATCCAATAGAGCAGAAACAAAGCCACACGGAAGCTACCAGCATAATCATGCTCCTAATTGCATTATTTTCTGTTGCCAACATGGAATCAGCCCAGATGCCTCTCACTGTAAAAAGAGATCAAGAACTATATATGTATATATAGGTTATATATATACATATATATAATTTTATTGGTCCCCATTTACAAGTATATATGTACGTATATAAATGTATGTATACAAACATATATACATATATATACAAACATATAAATACATACATAATAGAATTCTGTTCATTCATCAGAAAGAATAATATTGCACCATTCTAAAGAAAAAATGAAACACTTAGAAATAATATTAAGTGAAATAAAGCAGACCCAGAGAAACTTAGTTGCATGACTTTCCTCACTTGTGGTAGATAGGAATGTCTATAAATGTGAAAGTAAACACACTGGATGGTATGCAAGGAGGTACAAATGAATTATCTGAAGTATCAGAGTCGATGGAGAATGAAAATACTATAATTCTCTTAAAAGGCTAAGTCAAAGCCCAACAAAATAAATACCATTAAATGTGTAGTGCAAGAGAGGATAGTGAGGTGCAATGTGAGAGGGGTAGGAAATTGAAGGGGAAAAGGATAGTATACAGGCAAGAATCCATTGTATACTTCCCAGAATTGAAATATACAAAGCAAGGGGTAGTGTGAAATGGGGTTGAAGATGTTGAAGTGGTAACACAATTCCAGGTGCCTTGTACACATAAACTGTTTTGTTAAATGGCAAGAAATTCCATAACATAATATTGAGATACATAAGGATTGGGGTTGATTGGTAGGGGTGTATGAGAGTGTTAAAAGGGGTGACATTGATCAAGATGCACTGTATCCATACACCGTTTCAGTGAATGACAACTCGTTTGTACAACTGAAGATAATAAAAATATTCAAAAAATTAATTATGATAGTTGAATAGAGAGTTGAACCTCAATTTAATTCCCATTAAAAACCCAGAGACTTGGAGAATAAAATTCAAATAATAAAACCTTATGAATCTTTTTTATCAGAATTTGTGAAATTTAAATCAAAACTTTGCTTTTTGTCAGCCATTGGGCTGTTAAAATATTTCAACTTAAGTGGCTTAAAAACATCAGGAGTGAAAGAGTCCAGGAAGATGGCGGAGGAGAAGCTGGAGTCTAGGTAAGCTCTCGCATAGAAAGCAGTTCAAGAGTTCCAGTGAACAGTCTTAAGCCAGAGAATTACACCACGTGTGCCATCACAGGACAGAGAGCTAGGCCAGAGAAGGAAACCCAGGCAAGAAGACACCCCTGAGCTCTTGCCAGCAGCCGCTGCGGGGGCGGCAGCTGTGGCAGCTGCGGGCGAGCACAGGAGCCATACCTAAGCAACAGAGAGTCCAGGACGAAGGAGCCAGACGCAGCAGGTGAGCAGATTCTACTCAACACCAGCAAGAACTGACAAGGAGCAGACATCTTCATCCTGCAGTTTGCAGACCAGAGACGACCCGGGAACTAAGACACGGCGTGCGTAGAAGCCAGACGCCTTCACTCCTTCTCAGGGAGCAGAGGAGGGAAGGCCACCCCTCCCCGCCCAGCACCGGTGATCTCCATCTTGGATACCGACAAAGCTCGGAGGAGCTGCTAGCTCCAACTCAGGCCTTGGAATAAAACGAGTCATTTAGCAGGTCACAAGAACTTAACGGTGGCGTGACCTGCCAGACTCAGCTCCACCCAGGGAAAAGTCACCCAGCTCAGGCGCCAGCCCTAGGAGTGGGTTTCTTCACTGGGTAATCAGAGCCAGAGGCTGCTTCTCCCTCTAGGAGCCTTGACAATCAATTGAAAATCAGTAAACAGAAATCCTGAGAATGGCCCCAGGCTGGACTATGTGAGGTTTTCACAAACTAGCCCTGGAAAAGCTACTGTCTGTTGAAAGGCCTCAACTCTACCCAGAACCTAGCCTCATCACTGCATCCCCCTCTTTTGTGATACTCAAAGCAGATCTGCCTCCCAATGAACTAGCCTGGGAGGAGGATTGCCAAATCCTAGGTAAAGCAGAGCATTTTTCTGCCTGTTCGAACAAACTGTCTTAAGAAACCAACCAAGCCACAGGACCACAAGCAGACCAGAGACTCCAACAAGAGGGTGGTTATGGACACAAGGGTGATAGGGATTTTTCCCACTCCTCCCAAAAAAAAAAAAAGAAGTTATTTTTTTTTTGTTTTGGTTTTTTTTTTTCTCTCTTCTTCTTCTTCGTATTCTTTTCTTTTCTTTTTTATTTTTGGTACCTTATACAAATTTTTTTTTTCTTTTCTAAAACTTTGTTAAATCTTTAATCTTTGCCTTTTTTGAAAAAAAAATGTTGTCCAGAAACTTTTTTTTCCTCTTATAATTTTTATTTTTGGGATACGTGAGTATGCATTTTTCTTTCTTTTTTGGTCTTCTTTCTCTTTTTTAATTATCTTTTTGTTTTTTGTTTAGCTCTACTGAACTTCTCATCTATTTCTTCTTCCTTTCTTATGCTTTTCACCTTCTCCTCTCTTTCATTCTTCTTTATGTGACTTAATTCTTGTCCTGCACATCCTCAGATAAACCCGTACTTGACTATTAGACCCTATCCCACATTGTGTACACACTTAATCCACAAATTTAAGTCAAAACCTCTAAGACTTAAATCCCTTAATAGCAGTACTACCACTTTATACCTATATAATATTTTAAGCATTTATATTTTTAAGTTTTTCACATTTCCTTTATATCCCTCCCCTTCTCTCAATAAATTCACGTTCTTATCTAAATAGATTGTTATCAAATCTACATAATTTTATTAATTTTTACCTTGCTATTTTTTCTGGTCTCTTTTCTTTTCCCATTCCTTTTCTTCTTTTTTTCTCTCTCTCTACTTTCATCCTACCCAACCTATTTCCATCTTTGAGATTAGGACTTAGTTAACTCTCCCTGAGCCTCCCCACATCAATCTATTCCTATTTTTTTACCCACATCTCTCCCTAACCCTAATAATTTCTGGTCTTCCAAATTCTTCTTTGAGGTTCGTAGCCCATTAACGTATAGTTGTTTGATGTTGAATAGATGTATCTGTTAAACTAGATTGTATCTGTAGACTATTAACTGTGCAAATTCAGATTTGGGTTGATGCTTGCCTTAAGATAGTGTTCTAGCACAAAACTGGTGCTATTTTCATCTCAAATGGGCAGAGTAAGCCGGAAAAACATAAGAAAAATTGCAAATCCGGGTATCTCAATTCCAAATCTTGATAATCAGGGGACAGGACAGATAATGAATAAACCAGAGGAGAATTCCCAAAGAGCTCTACACACACTGCTGGCAAACATGATAAATCAAAAGATTGAAAGCATACAAAGGACTCTGTATGAACGTGAAAGGGAGAGAGAGGAGGCAATCCAAAAGTTTATACAGGAATATCATAAGTGTGAGGAAGCTACTCAAAAACGGATACAGGATTTGCAAGAGCAGCTTGAGAATATTCAAAGAGAAAGCAGGAATGGCGCGAACAGGCTGAGAACACTCAAAGAAAACTACAGGAATCCCACGAATGGGAGGAAACTAATCAAAGAGTAACACAGGAATTGAGAGAGCAGGAAGAGAATACACAAAGATCACTAAAGGCATTCATGGAATACATTAACAAAGAGCTGAAGGAAGTCAGGGAGACCACAAAGGGAATGCTGAATGGAAACCTTAGATCAACTCGGCAAAAAATCAACAGAGAAACTGCAGATATAAACAGCTTCATAGATCAACTAGATTTAACAGATATCTACCGAAAATTTCACCCAGCAGCATCAGAATACACATTTTTCTCAACACAACATGGAACATTTTCTAAAATAGACCACATTTTAGGCCACAAAGCAAACTTGTCTCAATTCAGAAACATTGAAATAATACCTTGCATTGTCTCTGACCACAAGGGAATAAAATCAGAACTCAACACCAAAAGCCACCAAGGAAAGTCTGGTATCACATGGAGGCTGAACAACACACTGCTGAATCACGAGTGGGTCATGGAAGAGATTAGAAAGGAAATACAAATGTTAATGATATACAACAAAAATGAACACACAAATTACCAGCTCCTCTGGGACACAGCAAAAGCAGTACTCAGAGGCAAGTTTATAGCTCTGAGCTCCTACATCAACAAATTGGAGAGATCTGAAACCAACAATTTAATGACACATCTGAAACTCCTTGAAAAAGAGCAGCAAGATAAACCCCAATCCAGTAGACGGAAAGAAATAATTAAAATTAAATCATAATTAAATGAATTAGAATCCAAAAAAACTATAGAAAAAATCTACAAAACAGAGAGTTGGTTCTTCGACAAAATTAACAAAATTGACAGACCATTAGCAAATCTTATTAGAAAAAGAAGAGAACACACCCAAATAAATAAAATCAGAGATGAGAATGGAAATATCACCACGGAAACAACCAAGATTCAAAACATTATAAGGGAATACTTCTCAAAACTTTATGCTAATAAGTTTGAGAACTTCACAGAAATGGACCTTTTCCTAGCAAATATTGACATGCCAAAACTAAACCAAGATGAGTTAAAACAGCTTAACAGGCCCGTATCAAGCATTCAAATAGAAAAAGCAATAAAAGACCTTTCAGCTAAGAAAAGTCCTGGACCAGATGGTTTTACAGTCGAATTCTACAGGGCCTTCAAAGCAGAGCTCACACCAATACTCCTCCAACTCTTCAATGAAATTGAAAGAGAAAGTTCACTACCGAACACATTCTATGAAGCCATCATAACCCTCATCCCAAAACCAGGCAGGGACTCCTCAAATGAAGAGAAGTATAGAATTTTTTCTTTGATGAACATTGATGCAAAACTTCTCAACAAAATTTTGGCCAATCGACTTCAACAATTCATCCAAGAAATGATACACCATGATCAAACAGGGTTCATTTCAGGGATGCAAAGTTAGTTTAATATACACAAATCAATTAATATTATTCATCACATCCACAGGAGCAAGAATAAGAACCACATGGTTATCTCAATAGATGCAGAAAAAGCATTCGACAAGATCCAATACCCCTTTATGATGAAGGATTTGGAAAAATTAGGAATCCATGGAATATTCCTCAATACAATAAAGGCTGTATATGACAAACCTACAGCCAGCATTATACTAAATGGTGAAAAACTAAAGCCATTTCCTCTTAACTCAGGAACAAGACAAGGATGTCCACTCTCTCCACTTCTCTCCAATCTAATATTAGAATGCCTAGCTACAGCAATAAGACAAGATGCGGACATAAAGGGGATCCAAATAGGGAAAGAAGAAATAAAACTCTCCCTCTTTGCAGACTACATGATCTTGTATTTAAAGAATCCCTTAGACTCCACTCCCAAATTACTCAAGCTGATTCAAAATTTTGGCAAAGTAGCAGGGTATAAAATTAACCCTCAAAAATCAATGGCTTTTCTGTATGCCAACAATGAGAAAAGTGGGGCTGAAATTAGGAAAGCAACTCCATTTGGAATAGCCACACAAAAAATAAAATACCTAGGAATTAACTTATCCAAAGAAGTGAAGGACCTCTATGATGAAAATTTTAAAATCTTGAAAAAGGAAACCAACACAGAACTTTAAAAATGGCAAAACCTCCCATGCTCCTGGATTGGAAAAATTAACATCGGGAAAATGGCAATACTTCCCAAGGCTATACACAAATTCAATGCGATACCTATCAAAATTCCAACCTCATTCTTCAAGGAAATAGAAGAGGCAATCCAAAAATTCATATGGAACAATAAAAGACTCCAAATAGTAAAAACGCTCGTCAATGGAAAGAACACTGCTGGAGGAATATCAATACCAAATTTCAAACTCTACTATAAAGCCATAGTAATCAAAACAGCTTGGTATTGGCATAAGAACAGCCCTCAGGACGAATGGAATAGAATTGAAACCCCAGAAATGAACCTACAGACCTATAGCCATCTAATCTTCGATAAGGGGGCTAAAACAATAGAATGGAAGAAAGACAGCCTCTTCAGTAAATGGTGCTGGCAAAATTGGTTAACTACTTGTAGAAAACTAAAGCTAGATCCTTATATATCACCCTGCACCAGAAACAAATCCAAATGGATCAAAGACCTTGAAGTCAAAGCAGACAGTCTGAAAGCATTACAGGATGGAATAGGAGAAACCCTAGGTCTCCTTGGCTCAGGATGAAATTTTCTGAATAGATACCCGGAAACACAACAAATTAAAAAATGGTTGGACAAATGGGATTACATAAAGTTGCAGAGCTTCTGAATGACAAAGGACATAGCTAGCAAGATCAATAGAAAGCCCACAGATTGGGAGAAGATCTTTACTAGCCATAAAATGGACAAGGGTCTCATATCTAAAATATACTTGGAACTCAAAAAATTAAATCCCCCAACAACAAATCCTCAAAGAAACAACTGCCCAATAAATAAGTGGGCTAAAGTCTTAAAGAGAAACTTCTCTGAAGAAGAAAGAAGGATGGCCAACAGACACATGAAGAAATGCTTAACCTCCCTAGCCATAATAGAAATGCAAATCAAAACAACATTGAGATACCACCTCACTCCAGTTTGAATGGCAAAAATCAAGAACTCTAACAACAACAGATGCTGGAGGGATGTGGACAGAAGGGAACCTTACTTCATTGTTGGTGGGAATGTAAACTTGTTCAACCACTTTGGAAAGCAGTACGGAGGTTCCTCAAAAGACTTCACATAGAGCTCCCCTATGACCCAGCAATCCCACTTTTGGGCATTTACCCAAATGTTTACAAACAAGACCACACTAAAGCTACCAGCAAAACTATGTTTATTGAAGCATAATTTATCATACTAAGATATGGAATCAACCCAGAATTCCCTCAGTAGATGAATGGATCAAGAAAATATGGTATATATACACAATGGAATTCTATGCCTCCATCAGAAAAAATGACCTTGCCCCATTTGTTAGGAAATGGAAAAACTTGGAAAAAATTATATTAAGTGAAGTAAGCTAGGCCCAAAGAAACATAGCCCCCATGGTTTCCCTTATTTGCAATATCTAGTATATGTATGAGTCAAGCGGAAAAGGTCAGATAATGTGATGTTAGGAAAATGAACCCTTAGATACGTATTTTAATGTATTTTTCTTTCATGCATGTGATTCTAACTCATTTATAAGATTATTTCTTTGTTGCTTTGTATGTCCCTCCTCCACAGTATAACCCCTGCTTTCACTATATTTGATATCATTATAACTTGTGGAGGAGATGGGGAAAAACAAGTCGTTTAAGGATACAGCTGGACCAGTTGCAACAATGAGAAGTACAAGTTGTCATGTCCAAAATGAGCTTTACAACGTCTTTGTGAGAGGGGATGGGAGGAGAAGGATGGGGATGGGGGCAAAGGGGAGAGCCTGGGAAGGGATGAGAAGGGTAAACAAATGAGGAGGCTGCAATGCTTGGTAAGAAATGTATGCATTATCCTGCCCATGTAATTGTAACCACTCTGTACAGTATGTTCACAAATAAAATTAAATTAAATTAAAAAAAAATCAGGAGTATATTATCCATACTCCAGAATCTTAAACATAGATTTTCAAAAATGGTTATTCAAAGCAAATCTTTGTCTTATGGGGGTCTACTTTCTGGTTAATTATAATCTGTTTGCTGGACATTCACATGGCAGACTAATTATATTGGACTTCTTTTCCAGGATCATTATTGCAGGGTCATCTCTGAAAGACTGCTTCTACTGTCATTATACAGGGGAATAGAATTTCAATACGTGTAATCAGAAGGAGTTACAATGTCCAATACATTTTGCAACTTTTTCTTTAACTCAGTGTAATGTATCATTTGGATATTATTTCATAGAACATAATAACTTAAGACAAGATTATATCATGTAAATTATGTGAATGATTTTTCTTACAATGGGAATAATTATAGTGATGGCAAAATGAAGTATGATTGTTTAGTGGCTCTTGAATGACATCATAGGTAACCATGTTAAGGTGGTACAGCCTTTCTAAGGCCCTTCTGATGTATTTGAACAAACTCCAATGAGTTAATTGCTTTCAGAAATATTCATTTGTGCCAACAAATACAGATCTCCTTTCATTTTAACTACTGTCCGCTATTAGGACTCCCACAAACACCAAAATCACAGTATGCTAATTTCTCTGATAAAATACATAATAAAAATGTTACAATGAATATAACATGAAGACTAATATTAATAGCATTATACTTACTAGTATTCACATTATATAATATATTGACATCCCTTGGTTACCTCAATTTTTAGAATATTTTTAACTAAATGTAAATTGTTTGCAAATGATTATTTGATGATGTATGGAAAATGAGAAAAAAATTTTCATACATATTTACTACAGATGCAAACAAATTCACCTGGTTATTTCTGAACCTTCATTTGTTGGTTTCATTCATGCATGGGGAACATGCAGAGAAATGAAAATTGCAAACTTGCGTTTACTAAAGGGTTAATTAGAAGTTTATGGTGGGCTAAATAGCACATTTAACAAATTAAATTGTTTTGTCCCTTCCTTCCTCCCTCCCTTCCTTCGTTTCTTTGTTCCTTAATTCCTTAATTCCTTCCTTTTTTTCCCTCCTTCCTTCTTTTCTTCTTTCCTTTTTCCCTCCTTCCCTCCATCCCTACCCCTCTCTCTCTTTCTCTCTTCCTTCCATTTCTTTCCTTCTTTCTTTCAATCTTTTTCTTCCTTTCTTCCTTCCTTTCTTTTACTCAGACTATTTCTTATGGCTATAGAAAAAATACCAAAAGTTATACTCCAAGGTGTTATGAGTAATTATAAATATACTATATTAATATTAATTTTAATAACCTAAGTTATATCTTAAGAAAAATTGTAATAAAAAATTTTTCACAAAATTTCAGGATATGTAACAAATATTACTTTCCATGGTATTGTCTATTTCTTCCAACTAAAATAAAAATTTATACATAATATTTTGTGTGTGTGTTCTTGTGATTTGAACTCCAGACCTATCCCTTGATTTTTTTTCCTAGCAAGGATATTGCTCTAACATTTGAGCCACAACTCCACTTGTGGCTTTGTGTGTGTTTGCGTGTATTTTGATGTGTGTGTGTGTGTGATTAATTGAGATGTAACTCACAAACTCTTGCCAAGTCTGGCTTTTTAAATTTATTTTTATTTTTTTATTGTGAAAATACCGTACAGAGGGGTTATAATTATATGAGCAAGGTAATGAGTACCTTTCTTATCAAGCATTGTTGCCTCCTCCTTTGTTTCCCCTTCCCAACCCTTCCTCTCTACCCCCCCCTCCGCCCCTCACCCCACCAAAGTTGTAAATTTCGTTTTTCAACATAACGACTTTTACACCTCATACTTGCAATGGGTCCACCTCTATCCTTATTTAAACCATTTGTTTTTTCCCTTCCCCTCCACAAATTATACCAACATCAAATACAATGAAAGCATTGAGAGAGGGACATGTCTGAGACAAGCAGCAAAGGTCAGATAAGTTGATGCTAGTTGAAATGGACCCCAAAATAAGTATTCAAATGTTTTTTTCTTGTAATTGTTTCTAACATATTTATAAGATGATATCTTGGTTGTCAAGGCTGGCTTTGAACCCCAGCTTCCTGAGTAGTGAGGATTACAAGCTTGAGATACCCATATTCAGCACTGATATAATATATGTTAGAATAAAATAAATTTCTTATTATTTGAATTCTAGAGACTCAATGTAACAAATTAACATTTAGATATTTATTTAGTTAGTGAGTCTGAACCTGCAGTGAGAAAAAAAGTTTTCATTTTTATGAAAAAATATACACTCAAATGTTTAAATGACAGAATCTTTGCACAAATTGAAATTCTCTAATATTCAAAAGTGATGAAGGGATAATTAATCAAATTTCTCATGCAAGCTAAAAGCAATAGGCTCTGTCAGGGTGAATGAAGTAATGTTTCATTAAATTTAATATTATCTACTGTGGTCACATGATTTTCTCTTCTTTTAAACCTAAAATTTTTTGACATAAAATATAAATTCATACATTTTTTGAGTATATAAAAATCTTAATTACTGGTTATTTATTTCTGAGGTTTGAGTACCGAGACATTTCAGAGAAACACGGAATTTCATGTATTTTATGTCAACAGTGATTTTTAGAAATTGAATCAATCTCCATATGAGATAAAGCAAGATATTCCATGACTTATGCAATTATTCCTATAGACTTGAATATAACTTATTTTTGAATGGTAGGAAATTCATATTATTCCTACTCTATAGAACAATTAAAAAATAAATGATTGTGATAGTATTTATTTTTCCTTCAACTACAAAGAAAGAATCTAACTATAGATGACAAAAACTTGAATAGAAATGTCATAAAATTATGAAAAGTTAAAGTCACTATGAGTTAGATGAAATAGTCATTTTTGAAGGTCACAAAGTGAAATCTCTGAAGCTTCCTTATCTGTTAAATAAAATGTATTTGCACTCAAAATATTTCTCCAGCAATGTTATAACCAAACCACCTCCATCCCAAATAGCTTCTTTGATTAATTCAATTAAATATTTAGGAACAGAAGTTATCAAAATGTATAGAAATATCTACCCACCACTCTAGAAATTAAATCTGAAATCATAAAAGAATGAGATTAATAATTAGCCATAAAGTTGCCATAAAGAGGTGAATCCTTTCATGTAGGCATAGTTGTAGAGATTTGGTCACTGAGAACTTGTGATCAAAGTTGTTAAAATCAAAATCCTTTCCTCCTCTTCCTTCTTTTTCTTCTCTGTCTCCTTCTCCTTCTTCTTTTCTTTCTCCCTCTCTCTCTTCCCTCCTCCTCCTTCTCCCTCTCCCACTCCTATTCCTCTTCTTTACTTCCTGGCTTCCATGAATACACATATTCCAACACATATTCTTGACATGGGGTACTGTGCCACCACCAACCCAGTCAATGAGGATAAGAAACATAATCTGAAATGTATAAAATCAGAAGTCAAGTTTAATCTTTCCTACTTTTAAGTTGATTTTATAAAGTATATTTTCATATTAATAGGAGACTGTCACAGCATGCTCTCATTTATTATAGGGGATAAGATTTACTGGAAAAAAATCTAACCAACATCACCCTAATGAAATGATTGATTAAATTAATATTATATTAGGACAAATCTGCTTTAAAATATCAGATATAGTTCAATACATGGCAGAAAATGACCTCTATGATTTCGTATACAAGACAGCAGAATACAAACTGTTCCTCAAGGAAATTGACCTATAATTGGCAGTATTGTCAATTTCATAAGTGATTTAAGAATACTATAGAACAAATTTCAACTCAAACTGCGTGATATAACATTTACTTTGTCCCGTGTATATTATCTTTGTCTGGTTTCCAAAATGAGTTGTATTTTATCATTTTTTAAATTAACTTTAAGCAGTTGTGTGGGACTTGCTGTTTGACAAAGCAGTATATTAACAGTGTATTGTGAGGTTTTTTTTTTCTTTTTCCTCTCCTGAGGTTTGAACTCTGGGTCTGGGGGCTGTCCCTGAGCTCCTTTTGATGAATGCTAGAACTCTATCACTTGTGGCACAGCAGCACTTTCTGATTTTTCTGAGATTTAATTGGAGATAAGAATAACACAGACTTTCTTGCCTGGGCTGGCTTCAAACCTCAATTTTCTGCTTCCTGATTATCTAGGATTACAGCCGTGAGCTGCTAGTGCCAGGCTTAATGAAATACACCTTATTTTGGTCTAGTCCTGGGGCTTGAATTCATGCCTTGGAAATGTTCTTGAGCTTCTTTTCCTCATGCTAGTACTCTATCACTTGTGTCATAGTGCCAGTTCCTGCAGGGCTTCACACATGAAGGCAAGCATCTACCACCAAGCCACATTCCATGACCAATACAATGCATCTTGGTGATCATTATCCCTCATCCTTCTCAATCCTATCTCATAGCTCAATTTACATGAATTTGTAGAATATTCACTGGCTGTTAATGTCATGTATAGGCACTCAGAGGATATATCACAGATCATATTTTCTTGATAGTCTTATTCATCAACATACTAAAGTTGTGCATTATAGAATTCTGTGATTTTAAATTCTAAATTATCACTCAGATTAACCCACTACTATTCTAACAATTTTCCTAAGGGTAATGCAAATGCAATCTGTAATTATTCGATAAAGTACAATGATTCTTAGAATGTTAAAGAGTTGGAGTAAGAACATCACCTTCAGTTCAGGAATATTTTATCATTACTACCCTCTCAAAATACTCAAATATTTATTAATAATCATTTCCTGTCATCATTTCCAACTACTCTCCCCTTGAGCAGCTATTATTTCATATTCTACCTCTACAGATGTGCCAATTTTAAAAACCTCATATAATTAGAAAATGTAGTCTATTTTATCCATTTCTCCCATGTAATATCACTATTTCCAAAGTAATTCCCTGTAAATTTTATTCATGGATAGAGCATATAGTTTTGTATTCATGTGTATATTGGAATAACATCCTCAATGGGCATTTCAATGTTTTATTATATGTTATTATGAAGGGTTTTGCTATGTATATTCTTGTACATGTGTCTCATTGGACATATGTTGAAATCTATTTTGTATATAAAATTATAATTCAAAATGCTGGATCATAGAGACAATTCTATGTGTAATGTTCTAAAGATTTCCAGTATGTTTAAGAAACTGACTATATCATTTTAAGTGCCAAGTACCAATGTATAAGCATTGCAATTTCTACATAATGGTTGTGCAGGGCTATCTTATTCTTTCTATTTCCACTAATCTCTATATGTATGCATTGTCTAGGTATGTTATGATCTTTCCATATATTCCTTGATTGTTGTTATATTACTATAGAGATATGTATTTGGATTTTTGAATAACTTTTTCAGGATGGTTAAAGTATTTCATTGGCATTAATAGGCTCTTAATATATTTCTGATTCAAGTTTATTTAAATAAATATATATGTGTATACATTACATGTACATATGCATATATTCATACTTATAAATGTATATATTCAAATACCTATATATGTATACATATATAAGAATATACAGATGTGTACATACATGTATATATACATATACATATATTGTTATTTTCATTTGTCTGTAAGTTATTGTTTTACTTTATTTGCCATACATGCCCTTTATTGATTTTACATTATTTTATTTTATGTTTAAGATATTGTAAGGAGGAGCCAGGCGCTGGTGGCTCACACCTGTAATCCTAGGCACTTAGGAGCTGAGATCTGAGGATTATGGTTGAAAGCCAGCCTGTGCAGGAAAAGTCCATTAGACTCTTATCTCCAATAAAGCACCAGAAAGCTGGAGGTGGTACTATGGCTCAAGTGATAGAGCTCTAGCCTTGAGTGGAAGAGTTGAGGGACAGGGCCCATGCCCCGGGGTCAAGGCCCAGAACCACCACCACAACCAGCAACAAGAAAAAGAACAGTGACTTAAAAAGCAATAGTATTAAGCAGTCTTAAAGATATGATCAAGTCTAACATTTTAGAATTATCTTAGATACCAGCAACCTTCGAGTCCAATGAGCTATGAGCCCTCAGAATGTTGACTGAATTTCTTAGTTTATTTACACAATCATTATAAGTATGCATTTTCTCATCTATCTTTCATTTCACCACAGAATGTGTATTTATCCTTTATGTCATACATGAATACCAAAGCCTTTGGAAGATAGTTATTAATTGGTGTATATTAATTATATGAAGATATCTTGTTGAAAAATCTTACACTCTCACATATTGATGAAGGCCCTGATAAACCCATTTCTGGCATTCTCCATTCCCCATTTCCCTTTATATTTCAACTGTTTTCTTTGAATTTCTTTGTGCTACCTTCACACATTGTCAAAATGTATTAAAGTGCTATTTACTCACCATCATTGAAAATTATACAATGCTGAATATAAAAGCAAAAATCTAAATAAATGGATACATAATTTTTGTCGATTGGAGGATACAATTGAGAAAAAATATAAATTGTCTCTTCCCCTTTTTTTTGATCATTCATGGGGCTTGAAATCTGATCCTGGTGCTGTCCTTCTGGCTCTTCATATCAAAGTGAATGCTCTACTCACTGAGCAACTGTGCCACTTCTGGTTTTCTGGTGGTTAATTGGACATAAGAGTATTACGGACATTCCCATTCCAGCTAGATTTCAACCACAATCCTCAGCTCTCAGTCTATGCAGCTATGATTACAAGCATGATCCAACAGCACTCAGCTTCACAGTTTTATTTATGTTTATGACAACTTCTAAAAACACCTGACTAGCACTCTTTGAGTCACTGACAAAGAAAAATAAACTGGAATATATTTCTCTGTCCAATATTAGTGTAAAATTGTTATATTTGTAGAGGAAAGATTATACAGCTCAATGGGTCTTTAGGGCACCAGATTATATCCACATAAATATTATATAGTTATATTTAATAAGGGTAAAACCAAACATTTGTGGAATGACGTTCTGTTTAATAAGAGGTGATAGGTTAGGCAGTATTAGGGAAAATTAAAAAGTGAACATTGACTTAAACATAACAATTTATTCAAATGTTAATTTCAAGCAGGATTAAAACATGGCATATCAAACAAAAAGAGAGATGTAAATGTAAAGAAAAGGAAGATGTTTTGCCAATTTTGAGATAAAGCAGTCTTAAATTTAGCATTAAAACAATAGGTAAATTATTAAAAAATTGCAACAAATCTCAGGGAACCTGAGTTCAAGCCCCAGGACCAAAGAAATTTGAATCAATTTGATATAATGTAACTGTTATAAATTTTAACAAGAAAATCAATGAATATTACACATTCCCACAGAAATATAATTGGAAACAAAAGGCATAATTGTTTTCTTAAAACAAGTAATGGAACCATGAATTTCATTCACTTTACAATTCATGTTTTATGTAACTTCAATGAGCAGACTTCCGGAACTAAAACTAAATATATTAATAGTATACCACAAGAAGCAAAGTGATTATAGTTAAGAATAGATATTTCATCCTAGCGAGAAGATAAGTTTTTGAGCATTCTCACTAAAAAGAAATGTTACATGCAGAAATTATTGGATATGATGTAGCTTTATCATTACACAACATATAAATGAATGGGATTATCAATCAATATTTCATAGCTATGTAAAAAATAATTGTGTAGCTAGGAGCCAGTAGCTCATGCTTATAACCCTAGCTACTAAGAAGGCCTAGAGCTGAGATTCATGGTTCAAAGCCAGCCTAGGCAGGAAAGTCCATGAGACTCTTATTTCCAATGAGCGATCAGAAAACTGGCAGTGGCTCAAGTGGTAGAGCACTAGTCTTGAGCTGAAGAGCTGAGGGACAATGTCCAGGCCTAGATTTCAAGCCCCACGACCAACAAAAAATAAAAATAAACAGTTAGAAATAAACAAATATTTTGACATAAATGTTAAAAAATATATTCTAACAATTTTTAAATCCTTACTAGCTATACTAGTTTATATAAATATAGAGAATTGTTTTCTGGATTAATTGACTTTGAATCAATTTTGAAAATCACACATTTGTCACTCTACTCATATTTGTATATTTCTATACTTATATACTTTAAGTATAATTAAGTGATACGTAAAAGGCAATCCTGATTTAGGAGTCTCCCTTGGCTTTCCATAATTAAGCCTCCTACCCTAAAATCAATATGCCCTCCAAAATAGTCAGACGTTTCAACTCATTGGAGCAGAAAAGTATAAGCCATAATCATTGTTGGAACAAGTAACATTTCACATGTATTTAACTTAGTTTAAGAACCAAAACATTCAAATCATCTTAACAATGCCAGTAATAGCAAAATGGCTTCTGAGCTTTTCAGTCTTTAAGGAGATGAAAATATTTAACATCCACCTTACATCCTATATCTTAGGAAGATATTTTTGGGTAACCCTCTGTTCCTGATTAGAAGACCGGAACAAAGGCAATAATGAAAATAGTCAAGGAAAATACTAGAAAACTATTAAAAAAGCAATCACAGACACTCCTGTTTTCTTCAATATCAATGAGAATGTATGTTAAAGTATCACGTTTTGTTGCATTTAAAGAGCAATAATTAGACTTTAATTAGCAGTGAAGAAAGGAACAGAAAACTTTGTTTGAAGACAGCTTGACTTTGAACAATTCAACACAAGCATAATGGATTTATCTTGTTTTTCTATGCAGTTGCCGAAATAATAGAGAGCAACACCCAAAGGCAGGAAAACACCTAAGTCAAAGCAGTAAACTTTTGTCTATAAAATAATTTTGAGGGTCTGACTCTTTCAAGGTCAGGCTTGCAAAGAGGAAAGTGTATTTGCTTTGGTGTGAACAATAAAAAAATATAAAAATCCTCTATTATATTTATCATATTTTGATTAGGACTTCTCGTGTTGGAGAAGAGTAAAGTTATTAAAAAGTTCAAGATTATTGGACTATTCCCCAATATCATTATTATTTATCAGCTATAGCTATAGAAGTAGCCTTGATTACTCTTAATATCATTCTTCTTTATATTTAGAATCATTGTTTCTGGTTTATAAGCTGCAAACACTTGAGTATTAATAAAGGGTCATTTCTTAAGAGTGGAAAGATGCTGTGCAAACAAACCTAAAATATCAATGACTTAGAATAGTGCAAACTATTTTCTAGCTATATCACAATCTGTAGATGAAGATTTTGTTTCCCATTGTTCCAGGGGAACCATTTTTGTTATCTTCTTTTTGACCAGCTAATGATCCTATACCATCTTATACCATCCTGGGATGGCTATACATTTACTAGATTCTATAATTGCTGTTGGAAAGTTAGGAAGGAGAGAAAAGTGAGTTTTTGTATCTCTTTTTCCTTATTTTTTATTACTTTAGAAACTGTAACTCAAAATGACAAAAATTATCTTTATAATATTAGGAGACAGATTTCATTTCCATATTCTTACCCTAGCATTCTACATAATTTTGGTATTTAGTGATCTCCAAATGTGAAAATAAATATAGGAAACCTCTTATTTAAATATTATTTAGAATTTCAAGTCTTCTTTAAGTAAAGCCCGTAAGTAGTATGCACATCCTACATGTGTATAAAGATAGTGGCAACATTTTCTTATTCTCAAAAACTAGGAAATGTGGTGTCCCTGTAGTTGCATCAGGAAAAGGCTGTAGTTGAATTAGTTTACTAATTTAAATTTGCTGTAAAATATTTCTAATGTTAGTTGGCTTGAATAGTCCGTATTTATCATCTTCCAGTTCTAAAGGACAGAAATATAAAAGAAGTCTCACTAGATTAAAATCGAGCCACCTACAGAGCTAAAATATTTTTCAAATGATTCTAGTGGAAAAAGCATTTACTTGCTGTTCTTCTTTCCAGAAATTCAGAATCTGGGTTGTTGGTGTTTTCTTTATTTTCTTTTTTTTTTTAATTTAATTTTATTTTATTTGTGAACATACTGTACAGAGGGGTTACAATTACATGGGCAGGATAATGCATACATTTCTTACCAAGCATTGCAGCCTCCTCCTTTGTTTACCCTTCACATCCCTTTCCAGCCTCCCTCCTCCCCCCAATCCCAATCCTTCCCCTCCCCCCCACTCCCCACCCCGCACCGACGTTGTAAAGCTCGTTTTGTACATGACAACTTGTACTTCTCATTGTTGCAACAGGTCCACCTGTATCCTTAAACGACTTGTTCTTCCCCGTCTCCTCCACAAGTTATACTGACATCAAATATAGTGAAAGCTTTATTTTCTAATGTAGCATCTTTACATGTTTCTGATGGTTCTAACCTCATCATGACCTTTCGAACTACACCTGGAACTTTAAAATACCCATGTGAATATATTTCCCCCATCTGATAATTCTTCATATTTGTGTTCATTGGATTATGAGAGGTGATTATTTTACAAACTTATATACATATAATGCAAATGTACATTTCAGGGATTAGTTATTTGGGTTAGACAGATATTATGGAAAGGTATTTTGCTATGGAAAATGAGTGTGTAGCATTCTTTCTACTATAAACTGTTATCCTTTCATTAATTTTGAATAACATACTTCTTCAATGAAATACAACTAAAAAAAAAATTAGTCCCAGAAAGCAATTAATCCTGATTAAAACATTGTCATGTACTAGAAATCCTAAATGCCAGAGAGCAGCTCCTGAAGTTGTTGTGGCACTATCACTTTTTGTATATTCTGCTTATAGTCTTCTCTTTTCAAGAGCATTTGATTGTTATTATTTTGGAGTTATGGTTAATATTTATTAGACTGCTATTTTTAAAGAATGCATTACCCAATACTGGTTCTCTTTTTTCTAACTTTTTTGGGTCTATTCTATTTCGGGAAGAAAAACAGCCATTTGAACTACATTAACTGCTAATTGAAGTTGAATCAGAGTGGAGAGGAAAAGAAGAAAAAAATATGTCTCTGTGGGTATGTCAAGGTAAAAGTGTATCTACACGCTACTTATTTTAAAATCATCCATTTTTCATTATGTTTAGATTCTGATAAAATTTAGCCTCTCAACTCACACAATGTTAATGCAGTCTTATTTCATGCCTCTCAAAAGCAAACAAGAAATTACTATTTATTTTAAAATTAATTTTAATTTTTTTAATTATCTTTTTTTTAAAAAAAACTATATTTTTAAAAAGTTAGCCAAGACAGAAGAAAAGGCAGGATGATGGTGGAGGAGAAGCTGGAGGCTAAATAAGCTCTTACATAGAAAGCAGTTTTAGAGTTCCAGTGAACAGTCCTAAGCCAGAGAATTACACCAAGTGTGCCTTCACAGGACAGAGTTAGGCCAGAGAGAGAAAATACAGGCAAGGAGACAGCCCTGAGCACTTGCCAGCAGCCGCCACGGAGGCAGCAGCGGTGGCAGCAGCGACTGCAGCCACCATACCTGAATCACATAGAGTCCGGGAAAAAGGAGCCAGATGCAGCGGGCGAGCGGATTCAACTCAAGACAAGCAAGAACTGACAAGGAGTGGACATCTTCATCCTGCTGTTCAGAGACCAGAGATGATCCAGGAACCAACACTCGGTGTGAGTAGAAGCCTGACATCCTCATTCCTTCTCAGGGAGCAGAGGAGGGAAGGTCAGCCCTTCCCCACCCAGTACCGGAAATCTACATCTTGGATACCGACAAAGCTCGGCAGAGCTGCTAGCTCCAACTCAGGCCCTGGAATAAATCTAGAGTCATCTAGCAGGTCACAAGAGCCTAACCTGACCTGCCAGACTCAGCTCCACCCAGGGAAAAGTCACCCAGCTCGGGTGCCAGCCCAAGGAGTGACTTTCTTCACCAGGTAATCAGAGCCAGAGGCTGCCCCTCCCTTTAGCAGCCTCGACTATAAACTGAAATTCAGTAAAGAGAAACCCTGAGAGTGGCTCCAGGCTGGGCTCTGTGAGTTTCTCACAAACAAACCCCTGGAAAAGCTACTGTTTGCTGAAAGGCCTCAACTCTACCCAGAAACTAGCCTCATCACAGCATCTCCAAACTCGAGGAAAAAGACATCCCCTCTCATTGAACTAACCTGGGAGGAGGATTGTAGAGCATTTTTCTGCCTGTTCAAAGAAACTGACTTAAGTAACCAACCAAGCCACAGCAACACAAGCAGAACAGACTCCAACTAGAGGCTGCTTACAGACATAAGGGAGACACAGTATTTTTCCCTCCCCTACACAAAAAATCAAAGAACTTTTTTTTTGTTGTACATTTTATAAAAAAATTTTTTTCTAAATTTTTTAAAATTTAATTTTCACCTTTTTTGAAAAAAAAAATTTTAGAGTAATTTTTTTTCCTCAGAATTTATTTTAGGGGTATAAGTGAGTGTGCGTTTTTTTCTCACTTTTTTTGTTTTTTGTTTTGTTTGGTTTTGTTTTTTGTTTAGCTCTACTGAACTTCTGATCTTTTTTGTTTCTTTCTGAGCTTTTCACCTATTCTTCTCTTTCGTTCTTTATGTGACTAAATTGCTCTTCTGCACATCCTCAGATAAACCTGTAGTTGATTATTAGACCTTATCACCCATTGTGTACACACTTAATCCACAAATTTATTTCTTAATTCAAAACCTCTTAGACTTAAATTCCCTAATAGCAGTACTAACTCTTTATACTTATATAATATTTTAACTATTTTTATTGTTAAGTTTTTCACATCTCCTTTAAATCCATCCCCTTCTCTCATTTTATTCATGCTCTTCTCTGAATAGTTTGCTTTCGATTCTGTATAAAATTTTTAATTTTTACCTTTCTATTTGTTCTGGTCTCTTTTTGTTCCCTTTCTCTTTCTGCTTTTTTTCTCTCTCTTTACTTTAATCCTGTCCAATCTATTTCCTGCTTTGAGATTAGGACATATTAAACACTCCCTGTGCCTTCCCACAAGACTATATTCCTATTTTTTACCCACATCTCTTCCTAAAACTAATAATTTCTGGTTTACCAAAGTCTTCTTTGTGGTTCGTAGCCCATTAATATACAGTTGTTTGATATTGAATAGATGAATCTGTTGAACTAGATTATATGTACAAACTATTGACTGAGCAAATACTGACTCTGATTGATGCTTGTCTTAAGATAGTGTTCTAGCACAAAATTGGTGTTAATTTCATCCTAAATGAGCAGAGTAAGTCGGAAAAACACAAGAAACATGGCAAGTCTGGATATCTCAACTCCCACTCTTGATAACCAGGGGACAGAACAGATAATGAATAATCCAGAGGAGAGTTCCCAAAGAGCTCTACACACACTGCTGGCAAACATGATAAATGAAAAGATTGAAAGCATACAAAGGAATCTGTATGAGCATGATAGGGACAGAGAGGAGGCAATCCAAACGTTTATACAGGAATATCATAAGCATGAGGGAGCTACTCAAAAACTGATAAAGGATTTGCATAAGCAGTTTGAGAATACTCAAAGAGAAAGCAGGAATGGCATGAGCAGGCTGAGAACACTCAAAGGGAACTACAGGAATGGCATGAACGTGAGGAAGCTAAGCAAAGAGTAATACAGGAATTGAGAGGGCAGGATGAGAATACACAAAGATCACTAAAGGCATTCATGGAATCCATTAACAAAGAGCTGAAAGAAGTCAGGGAGACCACCAAGGGAATGCTGAATGGAAACCAACAGAAGGAATGGGAGTCCAAGGAAACCATAACCAATCAACTAAGTGATTTGAGAATAAACACTGACCACCAAATTAAGGAAGTAAAGAAGTTCATACAAGATCTAAAACAAAGCTTCAACAAAGAATTTGAAGCCATCAAAGCTGACCAACCAGAAGGAAAAGAAATAAAAAACAAAGTAGAAAGTCTCCACAGCAGTTTAGACCATGCAGAAGATCGAATCTCAGGGACTGAGGACAGCCTAGAAATAGAGAAAGAACATACAACCATCCAAGACAAATCCAAGAAATGTGAGAGATCTATCCAACACTTGGAAGACACCACCAGAAGTCCTAATCTAAGCATAATGGGTGTATAGGAGCACCTAGAAACAGAAGTTAATGGTCTAGAAAAAAATTTTTTATCAGGATCCTAGCAGAGAACTTCCCAAACATGCAAAAAGATAGGCCTATATAAGTACAAGAAGCTTTTGGGTCTCCAAATAGAAGAGACCAGAATAGGAAATCCAACTGTCATATTATAATCCACATAGGATCAATTCAGACCAAAGAAAAGATCCTTAAAACTGCCAAGGAGAAGTGATTAATCACCTATAAAGGGAAACCAATTAGAATCACCTCATATTTCTCAGCAGAGATATTCAAAGTAAGAAGAGCCTGGAATGATGTATGCCATGCCCTAAAAACAAACAACTATCAACCAAGAATACTGTACCCAGCTAAACTCTCCTTCATAACTGAAGCCAAATAAAAACCTTCCATAGCAAAGAAAAAATGAAACAAACCAGCCCTACAAAAGATTCTTAAAAATGTCCTACACAAAGAAAACCAACAAGACCACAATAAAGGCCAAGAAACTGCACCCAAACTGAGAATCCAAAATCATAGCAAGAACCCTGGTTTCTCAGTCCCCAAGAAGATGGATAACATGGCAGCAACTTCCAAATGCCTCTCAGTCCTATCTCTTAACATTAACGGACTTAACTTTCCAATTAAGCGACATTGACTTTCTAGTTGGATTAAAAAACGAGATCCTTCTATCTGCTGCCTTCAGGAGTCACATCTTGCCCCTAAAAACAAACACATTTTTTAATGATAAAAGCTGGAACAAAATCTACCAAGCAAACTGCCCCCATAAACAGGCAGGAGTTGCAATCCTAATATCAGATAAAATAGACTTCAAATTAAAATTTGTGAGAAGAGATAAAGAAGGTCGCTACATACTAATTAAGGGATCTCTCCTTCAGGAGGATATTACAATTCTAAATATCTATTCGCAAAACAACGGAGCACCCAAATTTATCCAAGAAACACTACTTTCCCTCAAATCCCACATAGATCCAAAGACATTAATTGTTGGGTATTTTAACACACCACTCTCCCCACTAGCTAGATCAACTTGGCAAAAACTCAACAGAGAAACCGCAGATCTAAACAACTGCATAGATCAACTAGATTTAACAGACATCTACCGAATATTTCACCCAGCAGCATCAGAATACACGTTCTTCTCAACACCACATGGAACATTTTCTAAAATAGACCACATTTTAGGCCACAAAGCAAACTTGTCCAAATTCAGAAACATTGAAGTTATATCTTGCATTCTGTCAGACCACAAGGGATTAAAATTAGAACTCAACCCCAAAAGCCACCAAAGTCCGGTAACACATGGAGGCTGAACAACGCACTGCTGAATCTCAAGTGGGTCAAAGAAGAGATTAGAAAGGAAATTCAAATGTGCATGCTATTCAACAAAAATGAGCACAAAAATTACCAGCTCTTCTGGGACACAGGAAAGGCAGTACTCAGGCAAGTTTATAGCTCTGAGTTCCTACATCAACAAATTGGAGAGATCTGAAACCAACAATTTAATGACACATCTGAAACTCCTTGAAAAAGAGGAGCAAGATAAACCCCAATCCAGTAGACGGAAAGAAAAAATAAAAATTAAATCAGAATTAAATGAATTAGAATCCAAAAAAAAATAGAAAAATCAACAAACAAAGAGTTGGTTCTTTGAAAAAATTAACAAAATTGACAGACCCTTAGCAAATCTTATCAGAAAAAGAGGAGAACACACCCAAATAAACTCAGAGAGGAGAATGTAAATATCACCATGGAAACAACCAATATTCAAAACATTTTAAGGTAATACTTCTCAAAACTTTATGCAAATAAGTTTGAGAACTTGGCAGAAATAGACCTTTTCCTAGAAATTACTGACATACAATATTAAATCAAGATGAGTTGCGAGCTGGGAAGGTGGCTCAGTGGTACAGCGCTTGCCTTGCATGCCTGAGACCCTGGGTTCGATTCCTCAGCACCACATAAGCAAAAAGAAAAAAGCCGGAAGTGGTTCTGTGGCTCAAGTGATAGTGCGCTAGCCTTGAGCTGAAGAGCTGAGGGACAGTGTCCAGGCCCAGAGTTCAGGCCCCAAGACCGGACCAAAAAAAAAAAAATCAAGATGAGTTAAAGCATCTTAACAGGCCCATATCAAGCATTGAAATAGAAACAGCAATAAGAGACCTCCCAGCTAAGAAAAGTCCAGGACCACATGGTTTTACAGTGGAATTCTACAAGGCCTTCAAAGCTGAGGTCACAGCAATACTGCTCCAACACTGCAATGAAATTGAAATTGAAAGTTCACTACTGAACACATTCTATGAAGCCATCATAACCCTCATCCCAAAACCAGTCAGGGACTCAACCAAGAAAGAGTACTATAGACCCATTTCTTTAATGAACATTGATGCAAAACTTCTCAACAAAATTTTGGCCAATCGACTTCAACAATTCATCCAAAAATCATACACCATGATCAAACAGGATTAAGTTCAGGAATGCAAAGCTAGTTCAATATATGCAAATCATTAATATTATTCATCACATCAACAGGAGCAAGGATAAGAACCTCAATTGATGCAGGAAAAGCATTCAGCAAGATCCAACATCCCTTTATGATGAAGGTTTTGGAAAAGTTAGGAATCCATGGAACATTCCTCAATACAATAAAGGCTGTATATGACAAACCTACAGCCAGCATTATACTTAATGGAGAAAAACTATAACCTTTTCCTCTTAACTCAGGAACAAGACAAGGATGTCCATTCTGTCCACTTCTCTTCAACCTAGTATTAGAATGTCTAGCTACAGCAATAAGACAAGAGGCAGACATAAAGGGGATCCAAATAGGGAAAGAAGAAATAAAACTCTCCCTCTTTGCAGATGACAAGATCTTGTACTTAAAGAATCCCATAGACTCCACTCCCAAATTACACAAGCTTATTCAAAACTTTGGCAAAGTAGCAGGGTATAAAATTAACCCTCAAAATCAATGCCATTTCTGTATGCCAACAATGAGAATAGTGGGGCTGAAATTAGGAAAGCAACTCCATTTGGAATAGCCCCACAAAAAATAAAATACCTAGGAATTATCTTAACCAAAGAAGTGAAGGACCTCTATGATGAAAACTTTAAAAACTTGAAAAAGGAAATCAAAACACAACTTAGAAAATGGCAAAAACTCCCATTCTCCTGGATTGGAAAGATCAACATCGGGAAAATGGCTGTACTTCCCAAGGCTATCTACAAATTTAATGCCATTCCTATCAAAATTCCAACCTCATTCTTCAAGGAAATAGAAGAGGCAATCCAAAAATTCATATGGAACAATAAAAGACCCCGAATAGCAAAAATGCTCCTCAACGGAAAGAACACTGCTGGAGGAATATCAATACAAAATTTCAAACTGTACTATAAAGCCATAGAAATCAAAGCGGCTTGATACTGGCATAAGAACACACCTCAGGACAAATGGAATAGAATTGAAAACCCAGAAATGAACTTACAGACTTACAGCCATGGAATCTTTGATAAGGGAGCTAAAAGGATACAATGGGATAAAGACAGCCTCTTCAGTAAATAGTGCTTGCAATATTGGTTAACTATTTGTAGAAAACTAAAACTAGGTCCTTATATATCACCCTGCACCAGAATCAACTCCATATGGATCAAAGACCTCGAAGTCAAAGCAAACAGTATGGAAACATTACAGGATGGAATACGAGAAACCCTAGGTCTCCTTGGCGCAGGCCGAAATTTTCTTAATAGAGACCGGGAAACACAACAAATTAAAGAAAGTTTGCACAAATGGGATCCCATGAAGTTGCAGAGCTTCTGCATGGCAAAGGATATAGCCAGCAAGATCAATAGAAAGCCCACGGATTGGGAGAATATCTTCACTAGCCATAAAACGGACAACGGTCTCATATCTAAAATATATTGGAATTCAAATAATTAAATCCCCCAACCCAACAACAAATCCTCAAGGAAACAACTGCCCAATAAATAAGTGGGCTAAAGACTTAAAGAGAAAATTCTCTGAAGAAAAAGAAGGATGGCCAATAGACACATGAAGAAATGCTCAACCTCCCTAGCCATAAAAGAAATGAAATTCAAAACAACATTGAGATACCACCTCACCCCAGTTAGAATGGTAAAAATCAAGAACTCTAATAACAACAGACGCTGGAGGGGATGTGGACACAAGGGAACCTTACTTCATTGTTGTGGGAATGTAAACTTGTCCAACCACTTTGGAAAGTAGTATGGAGGTTCCACATAGAGCTCCCCCTATGACCTAGCAGTCCCACTTTTAGGCATTTACCCAAATGTTTACAAACAAGACCACACTAAAGCTACCAGCACAACTATGTTTATTGCAGCATTATTTACCATAGCTAAGATCTGTAACCAACCCAGATGCCCCTCAATAGCTGAATGGATCAAGAAAATGTGGTATATATATACAATGAAATTCTATGCCTCCATCAGAAAGAATGGCATTGCTCCATTTGTTAGGAAATGGAAAGACTTGGAAAAAATTATATTAAGTGAAGTAAGCCAAACGCAAAGAAACATAGGTCCCATGATTTCCCTTATTTGCAATATCTAGTATATGTATGAGTCAAGCAGAAAAGTTCACATAAGGTGATGTTAGGAAAATGAACCCTAAGATATGTATTTTAAATTGTTTTTTTCTTTTATGTATTTGTTTCTAACGCAATTATAAGATTATTTCTTTGTTGCTTTGTATGTCCCTCCCCCACAGAATAACCCTGCTTTCACTCTATTTGATGTCGGTATAATTTGTGGAGGGGAAGGGGAAAAACAAGTCGCTTAAATAAGGATACAGGTGGACCTGTTGCAACAATGAGAAGTACAAGTTGTCATGTCAAAAACGAACTTTACAACTTGGGGGGGGGGAGGTTTGGGTGGGGGGGAAGGAGGTTGGGAAGGGATGGGAAGGGTAAACAAAGGAGGCACTACAATGCTTGATAAGAAATGTACTCACTATCTTGCCCATGTAATTGTAACCCCTCTGTACAGTATTTTCACAATAAAAAAGAAGAAAAATAAATAAATATTAGACTGGAAAAAAAATAAAATAAAAAAAGAATACAAGAAAAATCTATTCTGAAACTAGGAAGTAATGTATATTTTAAGACAGTGAACTATATGCAGGAGTGTAGACCAAGCAAATTATTTTAATATTTTTTTCAGATTTCAAATTTCATTTTTAATACTTACTTTTTACCTACTATTTTTATTTTTTATCTTCATTGAAAAGATAAAAAACAGAAAAAGAATAAATAGAAAAAATTAATAACTACATACAGGACATAAGAACTTCTTGTTTACAATTCTTGGCATTAATGTTGATACATTTCATTATATATGGTCCTATGCACTTATCTATTTGATGTCGGTATAATTTGTGGAGGGGAAGGGGAAAAACAAGTCGTTTAAATAAGGATACAGGTGCACCCGTTGCAACAATGAGAAGTACAAATTGTCATGTCGAAAACGAACTTTACAACTTTGGTGGGGGGGGGGGGTGGAGTGGTTGGGGGGGGTGAGGGGAGGCTGGGAAGGGATGGGAATGGGAAACAAAGGAGAAGGCAAAAATGCTTGATAAGAAATGTACTCATTATCTTGCCCATGTAATTGTAACACCTCTGTACAGTATTTTCAAAATAAAAAAATGAATAAAAATTTAAAAAAAGGTAAGCAAGACAAATGGTTCACTAGCTATTTATAGTCATGTTCAGAGTCTATGGTGAAATCCAGAAAGGGAAAAAATTCAGGTTTTTATTCTTCCTTGAACCACTCTGATTTACTTCAGCTATTTCTGAAAGAATAAAATTCTGGCTTTGAAGCCTTTTGCTTCCTATCCACAATGTGTCTTTCTTCCTTTATTAATAGGAGAATTTGGAGAAAAGATGAGAATCCACACTAGAAAAAGGAGAAGAGGAAAAGAGAAGGAGAAATCTAGATATTTTTTCTTCCTCACCTCAATCACAAGGTCTGGATAATGGTTGTGGATATTAGATACAGTGCTCTAGAGTGATTAAACACTTCTATAGAAATAGATAATCCCACAAGTGATAACTTGGAGAATGCTTATTTATAAAAAATTGTAATATTGCTCTCTGCTCTTTTCTAGCTCTCTCTGCTCTCTGCTCTCTCTCTGTTCTTTTCTAGCTCTTCTCTCTCTCTTTCCCAGCTATCTCTCTTTCCCAGCTCTCCCAGCTCTCTTTCCCAGGCCTTTCCCCACCTCATGGAGGACCAAGATGGCCTGGTGCCAGCTGGAATGCTCCACATAGTACCTGAGTTGCCTAGGCAACTGGGACACATGGAAGAGGTCACATCTGAATTTGATGTGGCCATGCCTTTCTCCACCCGTAAGGCCTAGTCCAGGTCCAGACGCTCTCTCTCTGCTCTTTTCTAGCTCTCTCTGCTCTCTGCTCTCTCTCTGCTCTTTTCTAGCTCTCTCTGCTCTCTGCTATCTCTCTGTTCTTTTCTAGCTCTCTCTGCTCTCTCTCTCTGCACTCTCTGCTCACTCTGCTCTTTTCTAGCTCTCTCTGCTCTCTGCTCTTTTCTTGCTCTTTCCTCTCTTTTTTCTAGCTCCCTTCTCTTTCCTAGCTCTCTCTCTTTCCCACCTTTCCCAGACGCGCTCTCTTTCTGCTCTTTTCTCACTCTTTCCTCTCTCTTTCCTCTCTCTTTCCTCTCTTTTCAAGCTCTCGCTCTTTCCCAGGCCTTTCCCAGCCATGTGGAGTGCCAACCTTGCCTGGTCTCAGCAGGTCTACTGAATACACCTACCCTTGACCTGAAAAAAAATTTTAATATATTCCAACAGGAAATGTTATCAATTTGTTTAGTTCTTGTTTAGGATTTGTTAAATTCTGGTGTGCTGTAGTCAGCTATCATAAAGATATAAAAGAATGGTAAGAAACTAGCATCTTAATATCATATTCTATTAGCTTAGTTCTGCCTTTGTTATATGTATGAGACTGTATTTGAGTTTTGCCTCAATTTCACATGCTATACTCTTCCAACATATAAGTTGAAAGAAGACTCCCTCTGGAAATATGCTATTTTTATAGCTAAGGAGAAAAAGACACAATGAGATAGAAATCTTCCCCTAGAAATAGCCTTTCATCACTTTTGGTTCACTTTTATGAGCTGAAGTAAGTCACATGACCCATCTTGACACTGAAGAGTAGAGGTAAATCTCACATACAGGAAGTTGATTCAGGACATAGTGTAATATGCCAAGATATGCAACACTTGAGATAAAGAGGAAAAAAAATAGAACTATAATACAATCAATCATACTTGCATCACATGTCTCTGCAGGAAGTTTGCTATTACGTTCCTTATTTTCTAAAATGACTGAGATCTTCAAATCATGTCTTTTATGTTTGGATGTTACACAAATTAGAGAATATTTTGAAACTGAGACAGCACAAAATCTCAAAGAAAGTTGGAGTAATCATTTCAATACTACCTTTTGTTCTCCAAGAAACGAAACCATTTTACACACAATAATTTATTATTTCTTACCTAGTATCTTATTTTTCCAGAAATGGATTTTGTTAATATATGTGACTATCCACCAGAATAAATGTCTTCATTTATCTGCATCTTGTGCAAACAGCAAGTCAATTAGATGTAAGTGGGAGTTCATCAGTAGCACTTTTTAAAAATGCAAAAAATGTGGACAGGGAGCCAATATACATATTTTTCCACCATCACCTATTACATCCTCCTTCTTCATTCCTAGAAAACCACACCCAATCAATAAAATGGTGTAGATATTTGTTTTTTGACCTGGAAAGTGGAAGCAGAACATTAGGGATGTCGGGGATGCCAGTTAATAGTGTTTTACATAATAATGTTACATACAACAGCCCTAAGAGTCCTGCAGGTCTTAACACTACTACTTAGTGATGTGATAGGAATGCCAGCCTTACTGGACTTAGTATTATTTTCCACTTCCTTTTCTACCACCCGGCCTAAATTGTAATACATATTAACGGAATGAAAAAGTATTATCATCTTAAGAAATTCCCATTGCAACAAGACATTATGTCGAATAAAGAACTTTACCACTTTGGCGGTGGGTGGGGAACGGTGGGCAAGGATGGTAAGGGGAAACAAAGGAGGAGGCAAAAATGCTTGATAAGAAATGTACTCATTACCTTGCTCATGTAATTATAACCCCTCTGTACTCAATTTTCACAAAAAAACTTATTAATATAAAAAAAGAAAGTCTTTTAGGGCTCTGGGAATGTGGTTTCATGGAACAGTTATTGATTAGCATGCATGAAACTCTGGGTTCTATTACTCAGTACCACATAAACAGAAAAAGAAACAATGGAAGTGGTGTTTTGCCTCAAGTGGTATAGTGCTACCCTCAATCAAAAAAAAAAAAGAAGCATAGGAACCGTTCCCTGGCCCCGAGTTCAAGCCACAGGACTGGCAAAAGAGTCATTTAGCCAGGAAATGCAAAATAAAGAACCCATACTTGGAATATATAATTGCTCCTTCCAACTGATACCTATCAATAGTCCTTAATTCATGTACTTTATCTATATTAGAATACTGTGTTGAAAAAAAAAACGTTTTGGTAATAGGTCATGGCAATTAATACCAAGAATGTGCTTAGATATCAGTGAAGATTAATCCCGGAAATTCAAAGATTCCAGGCTCTTGAGTGGCCATTGCTAATCACAATCAGAAGGGTAGTATAAGTGAGATTTGGAAATCTTTTTGGTAAGTTATGGCACCAAAAAGGCAGAGGTTAATTAACAGTTTTGACAGAAGGAATAACTCCAGATGGAAGGAATAACTGATAATAATAACAAAATTATACCATAAACTGTTCTAGAGAACCATTTTTGATTATCAATAACCAAATACCTTAGGCTAGTACATAATCTCAGTGTGATAAGTTGTATATACTTCTACGTTGCTCTTTCATACCTGATCTCCTTTGCTTTCTACAAATCTGTCTTTCTCTATTTCTCTATGAACAATTTCTGATACTAAGTCCACATACGCAGACAACAGAGGATGCTAATGTAAGAGTCCCATACCTCATGAGTCATTAATGTAAGAACATGGAAAAGGAGGACATATTTATTGCTACTTCCATTTTAATGAAAAGCTGAAATGTCACACCATTTGATTCAAATTTCCATTCTTTGTCAACATAGTGTCATTAAGTGCACATAAATGCAAATATGAGCTGTGTGCTGGTGACTCACATTTGTAATACTAGCTACTCAGGAGGTTGAAACCAGAGGATGGTGGTTCAAAGCTAGCCTGGTCAGGAAAATCCATGAGAATCTTATCTTCAATTACCACCAGAAATCCAGAAATGGTGCTGTAACTAAAGTGGTAGAGCACCTAACTTGAGCTGAAATGCTGAGGGACAGCGCCCAGGATCAGAATTCTAGCCCCATGACCAACAGAAAAAGTTCCTCAAAAGGAACGACGAAGTCAATACTAATCTTCCCAAGCAAAGAACATAATTCCAAATAATTCAGTGCACCTACTTTTGCTGAGTTAAGTTATGGTTTCTTTGCTGAACATATTCTCTTCTTTTAAAAAATTGTCGAATACTAGCTTTATAATAAACTTCATCTAACATGTCTTGGTTCAAAAGAAAAATCCATATAGTTCATGTCACTTGGATTTATTACAATCTCAAAACCAACAGGCAGAAGAGTCTGTCAAACTCTTATCTGTAATTAAACACCAAAAAAGCCAGAAGTGGAGTTTTGGCTCAAGCAGTAGAGTACTACCTATGGTGGCAGGAGGGCAAGAAAGACAACTGTTCAGGGTCAGGGTCCAGACTCTGAGTTCAAGCCCCAGAACCAGCACAAACTAAACAAACAAGCAAGCAAAAAACCCCATATATTTCTTTTGGACCATCCTTAAAGCACTGGTTTGAAAAGAGCCTTCTTTTACTGATCATACTCACTGGATCCTGCTTTTTGGAATCCTTATTGCTATGGTGAACTCAGGAACAGATTAAAGTAACGGATAACTGACTCCTGCAACAAGACAATCATGTCAGGAGTGAAATATCTAGGCATAAGATATCTTTAAACCTACATGTTTTTGTTTCTTTGCAGTAGAACACTTTTAAAACAACGTTATTTCCTTTTTATCTATGTTGGACTTCAAATGGCATATTGTTTCCTTTTGTAATACTCTCAACTAGAAATTTACAGACAAGTTTTACATGAGTAAAGAACACACTCGAAAAATCAGGGACAGAGTTTCCTTCAAGCTTTGAATTATTTTCTTGTACAGTAAAACGAGCACACAAATTAAGTTGAACTTGTCATTTCTCTATGTTCAATTCCTCTCTTGGAATCAGTTTCCACTTCCAGTAACAGTTCCTTCCAGTTATTTCAAGTGACAATCTATGATGCTGCTCCAGGTAAAATGAACGATTTGTGGCTTCATTGAAATAGCACAAGTACATCTTTGTACATGAGGCAACATGTGTTTCAGAAACAACTTAGTCATGAGAAAATATGGAATTTAAATCGCTTATAAAACATTATACATATACATATGGTCATATAAAATGATGTTAAGTGAAATGGACTCCAAGATAGGACATAACTTAATTTTTCTTTATTGTTACCTAAAAGGTACTATGTGATTTTTTTGTTTCTCTTCTATTTTCTACCTCCACGGTATAACCCCTGTTTTTACTGTGTTTGATGTCGCTGATATGCATCTTGCATATACCTTTTTCTAATGTGGGGAGGGGAAGGGAAATAACAAAATACTGAAACAAAGATATAGTATGACCCATTGTAACAATGAGTTCTACAAGACACTATGTAGAAAATGAACTTTACAACTTGGGGAGGGGATGGGGATTTGGGGTGGCAAGGAGGAAAGGGAAGGCAGGGGAAAAACAAAAGAAAAGGTAACAATCATTGATAGATTATGTACTAATTAACTTACGTATATAACTCTAACCCCTCTGTACAACATTTTTACAATAAAAAACATGAAAAAACCATTATCCTGGAGTATATTAAGTTCAAATTTCCTAAGTGCTCTATAAATTATGACCAATTTTAAGCGAGAAGAAGGTTCTCAGAAATATGTGTGTGTGTGTGTGTTGTGCATTATGTCACAAGTGTACATAAATTAACAGTAGGAAAAACAATATGAATAATAGGAGAAAAAGAAGTTCTGTGCTTATGTACGGTTGTTCAATACAATATAGAAGACTCTGCAAATAAGACAAATTTGAATAAAGGCAAGGCCAGTATGTTGATCTACAAGAGTGATATAGTGAAAACATTACTACTAAGTGGAACATGAAGGATGAGGCCACTCTGTTTCTTCTTCTAGCTCTAAATCATGGCAACTAATCATGCAAATTTGCAAAAACTAGAATGGAAGAGTAATTCTAGTTTCAAAGCAAGTCAGATATAAGAGCATGGACTTAACTGGAAAAAAAAAATCCATGTTGAGAGGGCAGGAATTATACTAGCAATGAACTGGTGGCTAAGTTCACATATCTTTTTATTTCCTTCCTTTTCTTTTTCTTTGGTATTTGTGGGGCTTGAAATCTTGGCCCACTCTTCTTCTACTCTTCAGCTTAAGGCTAGCACTCTACCACTTGATCCACAGTGCCACTTCCAGTTTTCTGGTTGTTAATTGGAGATAAGTGTTTCAGAAACTTTCCTACTTGTGCAGGATTTGAACTGCAATCCTCAGATCTCAGCCTCCTGAGTAGCTAGAATTATAGGCGTGAGCCACTGTCATCCGGCTTAAGATCACAAATCTAACAGTGTACACTAAATATATGTAATGTGTATGTTCATCTTTCTTTATATGAATTCTTAAGTTAAAAATATGGGATACAGGTTAGACTTTACACTCACAAAACTGTTTCAAGTTTAAAAATTGATACTCCTGGAAAGATAAAACCTAAGAATGTAAAGGATTCTGGGAAGTTCAGTTTGCATTCAGCCTGTGGGAAAAAAAAGTATTTGCAACAATACCTATAATTAACCAGCCTAAACCTTCATTGTAAGAATGGCTGAAGTAATGGAATACTAGGTATGAGCAAGACTGTTGAATAAGAGATTGAGGTTTTGGCATACATACACGCAAGCATGCACATACACAGAGGCACTTATATGTGTAAACACACATATGAAGCAACTCTCAAAATGTGTAGAAAAAGTTGGAAAATAATAGATAATATGTCCTGAGTAAGACTACAACAAGTGGTAATTTTTAATATTAGAAAGTCGTCAAGTGAACTTTCCCAAAAAATCTTTGAGAATATTACAAAGACAGGGACCAGAGATATTAAGAAAGTCAAGTAATCATTATTAAAGGGATAAAATCCATGGAGGAATGAATCAGAAAACCCTGAAGGTGCCTCTTAAAATGTTCATATCCTGTGTCAAATGTTAGAACGTCTTTGAAAATTGTACATAAACAGTGAGAGCAGTCAGTCTAGTGAATAAGATCATCGGAGAAGTTCAGAATTGCTAGCCTGTTTCTAGATTAAATAAACTAACAAACTATGGCAGGGCAATGTGATACAAGCCTGGAATTCTAGCACTCATACTAAGATAGGAGATTAGAGAGTGGAATTACATAGCGATACCTTCCCTGGACCAGGTAGTATAATTTTATCTCAATAAAACAAGCCAAACAACAAGAAAGGAATACACAGTTGGAAGTTTGGGCTAATTTTTTCACTATGTTTTGATAAGTCAAGTTTCCTATTGAAATGCAACTCATATATAATCCTCACTTGTGTTTTACATGCTCTCTTCATTACAGAACATTGCTAGATGTAAAATAGCTCATGATTCCCAATCAAAAATTTGAAAAAGTAAGCATCATTCTGTTGGTTTCCAAAGAAATGATGAAGGATTACAAAAGCTTAAGCCTAGAGAAATAGCAAAGTTCATCTAATGTTGGACTTTGAAGACCTGCCAAAATTAGAATTTAGATTTGAAATAAATGTTTTTTGTTTGTAATTTCATATTCTCTAGGATAATACAAAATTGTTTTCAAGTAGAAGATTTAATTTAGAAATTCACAAATGATTCTGGCATTCTATTTGCTTAGAATATTCTTTCAAGTGAGGTATAATTAGAAATTAGTTAATAGATAATTGCAACAGTTCATGTATAACATGATAATCTGAGTAATCTAGACAAAGTTGCCAACAAATGGATGCTATTAATTTATAAATTTAGAAAAAGAGAAATTTTTTGAGGATTTGGTGTAATATGGTATGAAGAGAGTAATTGTATTACATCTTTTTTCTTCTACCTATACATAACACAGGAAGAAATTTCCTTACGTACCTCTTAATTACTCATACAATGAGGGGAAAAAAGTTATGTTTAATGTTTGTTTTTATTTTGTTTTTGTTGTTTAGTTTATGCTAGGGCTTGACCTCTGGGTCTGGGCACTGTCCCTGAGCCTGTTTTTGCTCAAGGCTCTACCACTTGAACCTCAGTGCCACTTGTGTCTGGCTATACCTTATGAGTTTATTGGAAATAAGAATCTAAGGAACCTTGCTACCTGGGTGGATTTGAACCATAGTCTTCAGATCTTAATATTCAGATATTCAGATCTCCTGAATATCTATGATAGATCAAAATAATGTATAATAAAATTAATATAAAATAATAATATAAATACTATTTGCAAGTGTTCTGATCTCAAGAATATCACTGGAAGGAAAATGATGCAGAAAAGTTTAGTGTAGTGTTCTTTGCACAATTGGGATGGCATCACAGCAGAAGTGCAGTATTTTTTTTCAAAATAGTGATAAACTAGTCATGATGTGAATTCAGGCAATTTTAAGGTGCACCTTATAAGTTGCAAACTGTTGGGCTAGGATGACTTTACAGCATAAAAACTTGGGATTGATTGTCATAGAAATAATAGCTTACTCTGATTAACAAATGTTTACTCTTCAGGAATTAATTATTGTAGGTAGGTCATATGGCTATTTTTTCTATTGACTTTTAAATATGTAACATCACATTGGAAATGTCATCTATTGCCGAAATAATTAAAATGCAAACAGATACTGTTTTAAATGTCTCTGGTATGGCATGAGCAGAATTTGAAAATGATTAGTTAGTAGTCATCTGAATTTTGAAGAATACATATATTCTGTCGTCTTAACAATTATTCAAATTTAAAAGTTAGGAGTTTCCGTAGAAGTGAACTGTTTTCTGTTTTAGTATGAGATAATGGTTTTTTCAACATAAAGGCAAATATATTGTGAAGATATTATATAGTGTGATTACATTCAAGTTGATGACCCTCTGATAAAGAAAGGGGGAATAGAATGGTATTTACTATACCAATACAGTGAAATTATATTTTATGTAAGTTATTTTTTAATTTAATTTTATTGTCAAGGTGATATATAGAAGGGGTTGCCGTAATTGTAGGATGGTGAATACATAACATGTCGAACTTTTTACCCACTACCTCACTTTTCTCACAGTTTTCTTCACCCCAATACTCTTCACAAGTTGTAATGTAAATTTCCATTATGTTGTCTTGTGAGCATTGCTATTACATTGGTTTGTACTTTGTCCTTTGTCACGCCATTTTGTTATTCCTTTTCCCTTCCCTAATTAAGATAAATGTATGTACAATAACATATGATGCTGAAATCAAATACAGCAGGGGACAAACCATAGGGGAAAACACAAAAGAGAAAAGAATCACAGAGTACATGAAAAACAACAACCACAAAGAAAACCTTTGTTTCCATATGTAGGAGTTCATTTTGTTCAGCATCATCTTATACAGAGCTACTGAGCCATTCTGCTCATCTGCTAGGACTATCGTAGATATTTCCTACTTGTTACAAATTACGGAAACCATGGAATCTCTATCTTTGTGTCTTGTTTATTTTACTTAGTAGGATTTTTCCATTTCCATATGAATTGGAAGCATAGAATTCCACAGTGGATATATTTATCACATTTTGTCAATTCGTTCATCTACTGAGAGGCATATTGATTTAAAACATGATTGCATGTAAGTATCACTTAGGGTCATTCAAAATTGACAGATGTCACCTCCCCAGATATTCTAAAATCATGATTTTTATGAAGATAAGATTTCATGGTGGTACAAGTGTTTTGATATCTGGATGAGTCTAATGTATATCTTGCACTGAATTAGGCAGGAAGATATCCAATATCATATGGGTTAAAATGGTACTGACAAAATATTCCGTTGAGAAAGATATAGGAGGCTTCCAGAAGTATGAATTAGTTCAGATAATTTTGAAGGATTTAGAAATGCAAGCTCAAGTATGTCTCTTTAAATAAAAATTATGTAATTGTTAGGGTAAACGGTGGGGAGGAGGAAGAAAATGACTGACAGCAGATCATTGTCCCAAGTTAGAGTATAAAAAGACATAATCTACAACTTCTTAGTTAAAAAGAGAGTAATATACTATGTCCCACTTAATTTAGGTACATGCAAAATATTTACTTGGGTTTTTCCTACTTTAACCCTCCAAAATAAGTGAAGTCTTATAAGAAAAATTATGTTATTTCCATTACTTCAAACTGAACACTAACTGTGATGAGCCCTCTTTTTCTCACTTTGCACTTGGAGAATAGTCCCTACGTTGATGATGATGTGGCTGATTAGAGTCAGAGTTAGGGGCTTCTACTTGTACAATTATCCCAGAAGAGTTTAAAGCAGTTTTTCCCCAAGATACCCAACTACATTTTCTTAAGTTGTACTTTGAACACACCCTCACAACTGAGCACATAATTTGAAATTATACTTCAGCATTTCCTTGGCATATTCTACTTTGTGCCTTTCACTTTTTTGCACATTCCTTTTGAGTTGCTCTCTTTCCATTTCATCTATACAAACTGCTAAGAACATTGTTCAACTACCACTTCTTGTTTGCACAAGACCAATCTATGTATGAAAATACTTTGTCCATATTAAGCAATAGGGTAGTACTCACTCTTTGAGGAGAAGTTCCACTGTGTAACCTTATCCCGATATTAGAGGATGTAGAATTTAAAGCATTTTGAGACAAACTGATATTAGAATTGAAAGTCTCCTTAGGTCAGTTTCCCTGGAGCTCATTCGTTTTCCCATGAGAAATATAAATAGCCACAAAAAATAGAGCTAATTATTTATAAAAGCATTCCCTACATATAAGAATTTGTGGCAGGTTGATTGACAGGGTTATTTCACGATGGAGATATCCCTAACAAGAACTAGAGTTAAATAGAGTATATGGGAGTTATGATGTGTCACTGGCTATTGAGGCATTTTCTGTTCTAAAGAAGAATCAATTCGAGGAGTCTTTAGTCACATCAGTAATGCTGTATGTTCAACCTAATACTTGGTGTTACTTGTCCTACATTTATAATGAATAGGCTGATAAGACATCCAAATATATCTAAAGATATTTCAATAAAACCCCAAACTGATGTGGATACATGGGCCACACTTTGGAACTGTAGGCCAAATTAGGCTTGTCTGTGCTATAGTTCAATCTATAAACTCCTGAATAAACAAAGTCTTCAAAAATATTCATACAATACCTATGAGTAAATTTCATGACAGTTATATCTGTATAATTCTTCTAAGGTCAAGATAAAAGCATTGGTTCCCAACATTTAAAATCAAGAGGACCTGTTGAATTTATGGATCCAGAATTTTATGGCTTCATATTCATATCCCAAAATTTTATCAATGTGACTTTCACCAAAACAATGTTCTTATTGAACTTGTCTATGTCCTTTTACTTTTCAAATCCAAATAGCATATTTCTTTCAATATCTTCTTGCAAATTCCTTCCTTTACTTCTGTAAATTTGTGTTTATTACTTTTTTATTTCCTTATTTATCGCTTTCTTCCAATCTTGTCTACAGTGGTGCCCACATTACTCACACCTGTGTCAGAACTTTCCTTTTCCTTTCCCCTTCCATAATGCCCCCAATTTCATTTTTCTTTTTCATATTCATGGTCGTGGATATTTTGATGATGTCTAAACAGACCCATCTTTGCATCTAAACTTTAGAACTATCAGATTTTTTTCCCCAAATCCATAATTTCCACCTGTGGTCCTTATAACTAAGAGTAGCACTAACACAGTTGCCAGCCAAACGTGTGGAAGCACATTAGATTTCTTATTACCCTACTCCCTCCCATTAGATAAGATGAATGATCAAGATTTTCTGTTTCTGTCACTCAAATGATTTCTATTGTTTGGGTGGTTCCGGTCATGGGGCCTGAACTCGGCCTGGGCGCTGTCCCTCAGTTCTTCATCTCAAGACTAGCACTCTACCACTTGAGCCACAGCACCACTTCCGGCTTTATTTCTCTGCTTATGTGGTGCTGAGAAATCGAACCCATGGCCTCATGCATGCAAGGCAAACACTCTACCACTGAGCCACCTTCCCAGCCCCCACTCAAATGATTTCTATATACTCCTTTTTATGCCCCTGACACCAGCCTTTTTCATTTACTCAACACTGTCACCTAGTCCTAAAACAAAGATTTCCAAAGTATGCTTTTTCCCCATAGTCTTTTCATATTGGTCCTCTCCATCAGCAAATCACTCTCTTTGTAAGCACACAGAGTGAAGTGCTCAGACACAAATTCTGGTATCAGTATTTACTCACTACATTGACTGTTGACCTTACATTTCTCATCTATAAATGGATGTAATATACCAGAAATAATGAAGAATATATGTGTTGACTTCTAAAGCAAGTAAAAAGAAAAGTAAAGAGTCCTTACATTTTCCACCGTACCTTACAAATAAGGAAAGTGTCAAATTCAGTTTGTTGGTATGAAGTCACAAATTGTTTCCTGCAGAAATTAAAATAAATTTCACCTCCTGGCTCTAAGGTCTATGTCCTTTTAAGGTAACTACAGATATGTAAATGGTACTATGTAAATAGTGTCATGTTTTTTCAGATATATTGAAGAACATACCCTTAATATATCACTGGAAACATTGGTTATTGAATTATATCAATATAAGAATGTTTTTGAACTAATCACAGTAAGCTGAAAACTACATCTTAGTCCACCAAAATGTGGAAATAAATAATTTTATTTATAAGAAATTAATACCACCAAGAAAAGTGTGTATACATTAGAGAGACTGCAGGAATAACATTAGGGTTTTTACTGTCTCTACCTGTTTATGTGATAGTATTTCTTGATATTGAAACTCTCCTCTTGATATTCTTATTGTATGTAATCCAATACTATTTAGTACTATATATTCAATGTGGGAAATATAGCTTCAAAAATGTAAAAATTTTTTTCCATTTCAATCACAACATTGTCAATATCAGGGTACACTATGGCCATCATCCTCCTCATCAAAATTATTATTAGCATCATAAGTGTTATTGAAACTCTGATATGTATCTATGATTTTGTGATTATTTGTCTTTTGATTAATAATTTTAAGGTTATCACTGTGCATGCATCCATATTAAAATTTTGAACAAATAAACAAAAAAAACTAAGCCATAACAGGTATCTTCACTATGGGCCTAAAACAAATTATATAATGATTTTTGAAATATTGCAATTTCCTAACCAGTATAAACTAACTTCCTCTCTCCCCACCACTACACACAAATATTTAAGAGTTTGAACAGAATTATTTCAAGTAATATACTATAAATATTAATACAATATCATGTGTATATCTAAAATTCCCTTAAAAGTAATAAACGCTACATTCTATTGAAATATTATTTATTTTATTCTAGGAAACTTTTGGAAAAATAGACTGTATATCTTTGAAATAAAAAGGTAGAAAATAGTATCATAAAAAGTTTTAGAGGGAGTCTGTATTCAGAAATATATTTGTATATACATTATGTGTAGAAAGACATACATTTTTAGAGATTATTTGTCATCAGAAATATGTACATATATCTAAATGTATGTGTAGAACGATGTACATTATAGAGAAACAAAAATCTTGAAGCATAATTAAAATTAAAAAAATACATTAAACCAAGTGCCAGTGACTCGCTATTCTAGGTAATGAGGTCTTAGAATTGTGTTCGAAACTCGCCCAGACAGAAAAGTGCTTGTTAGATTCTAATCTCCAATTAACCACTAAAAACAGGAATTAGTTCTATGCCTCAAGTTGTAGAGTGCTGGCTTTGAGCACAAAATGGCTTAGGGACAATGCTTAACCTTGTAAACAACATCAATAACAACAACAAAATATATCACATTAATTTCACAGAAGCATCTTTTACCTGCTGTGAACATTTCTTAGAAACATGAATACATGCCCATGGAAAATGTTAGGTAAAAAGTATAGAATATGTACGTCTATGATAAAGACATGACTATTTAGATTGTTTAAGATATTTAGGTAATGATTCGAAATTAAGAATAATAATAATATATTGGGACTGGTCTTTTATTCTATTTTTTGATAGTAATAAAATGATATTTGTAATTATTCTGTAAAATTGCTCTTGCTTGGTATTTGAATTATAATAAGTGATAAACATTTTTAAATGATTTCCATAAGAAAGGATAATTTTAATGGTATTAATTCTTTTGTAATTTCAAAACAATTAAGAAAATTATTCCAAGGCTGGTTTGCTCTAAGACTATATTTGTTTTCTTATTGTAATTTTCATATGTGCGTAGAAATTAAAATTCCAAAAATTCAATGGATGTTGGCATACAGGATCATCTTCGTAGATACTAATAATGGAGTCGCTTAAGTGGAATTGTTTTATTTAATTTGTTTTTTCACAAATAAATCAAGATGATTGTGTATTTTCTTTCTTTTCACGTTATTGCCTCTTATCCTGAGAATACTTTTTTCTAGCAAAGTAGATAAAAGCAATTGGATTGAGCAAGTAACATATGGCTATCATAAAATGCAAATGCATAGATTTGTGTTTTCTATCATTTGCTAAAAGTTTCTTCCAGAAAAGTTTATCAACTACGTATAAGTAATGTATAATTCCTAGATATTTCAGTTATCACATACATTTTTTGATAGGGTTATCTCTGCATAAACTCAAAAAACAGACAAAAAAAACTCAAAATAAACAGAAATCACATCTTTGTTTTTGAAGCTGTAGTTTACAAAGAATTTTTAGCCAACACCAAAAACATATTTTTAGGTATTTTGCATATTGTGTGAAGAATTTTGAACTATGGTTTTATTTTTTGCTGACATGAAATTCACATGCAGTATATTATCTCTTTTCATTGTATACATTTTAGTGCTTTGGAAGTGAATTGTACAATCATAGGTTTTCCAAGCCTAATTTTAACAAACTTGAATTTCTTCAAATATAAATGCTATAAATTTTAGAACAGATATTAAAATAGATATAAAATTGAGTTACAGGAATTTGTCCTGCATACATCTTCTATAGGGTGTCTTTTCAAAATGTTTTGGGGGGAATTATTTCCAGGTTCTCACTCATACTGTCCAAGTGCACTGTCAATGAACTACATTCCCGATCCATACAAGTTTTTTACTTCTCTTTAATACATACATAGAAGTGTAATGGCTAGAGCATATATAATTCTCTGTGACCTTTTGAAGACTTGAAAACTTGCTTGCTAAAATGACTAGAGTATTACACAAATCATTCTGCTATGCAGAGTATATCAATTTCTCCACAAATGCATTATTATATTTTGTGTCATCTTTTTATATTATGGTCATACTAGTGAGTTTTCTTTTTCTTTTTTCTTAGATACTAAAGAGAAGCTTAATTCATATGCTCCTCCTATTGACTATTTACATATGTTCTTTATAGGAATATCCTATACGGGAAAAATTTTACAGAATTGGATGATATAAAAGTACTTAAGATTCAGGATCATTGTAGCATTAACATTGTAGCATTAACAAATATGTGTCCTCTATCTGTTAGATATGTTCTCACTACTTTCATAGAATTAAGAAGGGTTATCAGTTGGTATTTGCTTATTCTTGCTTTTCTTTGGCCACTAATGCTTTCCATGTCAAATTTTTGGAAACCTTTACTGATCCATTTTCATGAATTTTTACATTTATGTTTTGTAGGTTTTTAAAACTCACATTTAGTTGATAATCATTCTTTATTTTAAATTTTTGTATAAGATTTGAGGTAGTAGTCTAAGATCATTCTTTAAAACTAGAAAGGCAATAGTGCCAATACACCCATTTAAGATTCGATTTTTATTTCATTAAGTCATGGCTTCCTTTTCAAAATTTATTGACAATAAAACTAAGAGCTTATTTTTGATAAATCTGTTACATTCTTCTATGTGTCGGTTCTTTCACTAATAAAGATGGTAATAAGATTCAAATCTAGTTTGAGGGCTTAGGCTACACCATTTTACAAGAATGTTCTGACTGACCTGTATTCCTTGAATTTACATACAAGTTTATTTAGCAGGTGTACCAATATTCTACAGATATCTAGATGCTTGATAGTCACTCATATTTTGCACCTTGTGAAAACACAAGACCCCAGATATTATATAGGGAAAATGTCTTTAGGGAATGCTTAAAACACTAAAATTAATTTAGGAATGAGTTAATATTTAGATAATACAATAGCATAATCAAGTTGAATGATAACGACTTGAGCTGTACTACAGAAAGAGTGAGAGGGGATAGAATGATGGACCACCTAGGAGCTGTATGTCATTGTTACTGTGTTTCAAAACAGAAAGACTTAAGAGAAGAGAAGGAGAAAAATAATCAAAGTGTTCTTAATCAAGTTTCTTTTTAATCCACCTAATAGTGTGGACTGAGAGTCAGAGAAGATGGGAAAAATAAAATAGAAAATAAAGCATTGTATAGACCTCTTACAATGTAAATAAATTGTAATAGGAATATGATAATTCATTTCCAAAGAAATAAAGGAAACAATAGCTAAACTCTAAAGGCAAAAAGAATGAAGAGAGAAAAGAAGCAAAGTAAAACCTTTATCAATAACAAACACAAGAAGTTGGAAGTGAAAAAGCAGTGGAAATATTCTAAACAATAATAAAATAACAATAACAATTGCTAATGTGGATAGAAAATGGATTATATTTAATCATATGTAATTTTGAAAAAATATACTAGGAATGAATATTTAAAAGTCATAATTTAAAACACTATTTACATTATAACTACACAGTATATTTCAGTGGTAAAATCTTGGCCTAGCATATGTGAAATAATGGTGTGATCTCCCAAGCATTACAAAGTACACACAAAGCACACACACACACAAACCACATAAACACACACACACACACGTACACACACATACTACATACACGTTTGGAATATTAATATTATAATATTAAATAGAGGAAATTATTATAAATAATAAAAATAGGTTAATATATGAAATCATAACATTGCTCGTACTATTTAAACGTTTAGTAGAAATCAAATAGTCACAATATACTTGCATTCTCATAGATTAAGTAAATTGAAAATTAACAAATAGAAGACATGAGAACCTTTGCAAATAAGTTTTAAATAATAAACATTTTGAAACATGTATCCTTTAATTTTGACAAAAGATTAATGTTACTGGTATTTAAGCCTCAAGATTTAGAATATGATAACCAGGTGCTCTATATCTCGCTATGGGTGGCTATATCTCTTATCATTACACTCTGGATATTTTTGATAAGGTCTCATAATTTCTCAGGCTCTCCTGAATTACAAACCTAATTGCAGTTCCTACCATAGGTAGAAAATGGAAGCGACAAATCACCATGCCCACCTCAAACTTTTTTTTAATTCAAGTATTTACAAGTATTTTTTTTTAATTTTCAAGTATTTTTTTAATTCAAATATTTACAAAAAAGGGACCAGGAAATGAAGCCTTTCTTAATATATTATGTGCTTCTTGAAAATACAGTAATTATTTGTTACCTGGAAAAATATGTTTAGAACTATAAGAAAATCAATTTATTTAAATTCACCAACCATATATAAGAAAATAATTTTAAATGTTCACATGTTAAATATTTTAAAAGTAACATATATGTGAATAATTTACATGTGTAAAAATCATGCAAAATTAAATTAACTAATCCTACTACTCTGAAAAAAATTATCTTAAAAAGCAAGAAAATAAATAATTAAGATCAAATTTGAAATATAGAAAATAAAATCAAGTGTACTCTTTAGTTTACTTAAGTAACTGTTAACCCTTTTTATATCAATTTTATAATAAAAATGCATGAACAAAGAAAGCAAAAGTACATTTGAACAATACCAACAGCAAAAGCATCAGTAATTGTTTGAGTGTACCAAAAAAATCGATGGTGGGGATAACCATGTTCCCTCCAAAAGAAATGTACTCATTACCTTATTTATGCAACTGTAACCCCTCTGTACTTTACCTTAACAATAAAATTATATTGAAATTAAAAATAAAACAAATAATATAATAATTAAGAATTCTTAGAAGCCATTAGTTAAAAACTTTATAAAAAACTGCCCCAAGTAACCAAGGAATATATTTTGATGATATTATTTAAATACTTAAACTTCAGCAGAAAAGCAAAATATTTAAAATCTGTTACAAATAAAGTAATAAATCAGAATATATTACTATAATAATCATTGGATGGATTTTTAGTGGCAGTCAAATATGTAAGAAAAGAGGCAATATGCCATTCATTTGCACTTAATAAGAAAGAATTTTCTAGGTCTTTTAAAATATATCATAATTTTAATGAAGAAACTATTCTGTCACATCATATGATAATCAGATAAAGATGATATTAGAGCAAAGAACAGATTGTACTAAGTTTTGGGATGTTAATGTATGTACTTATTTTGGTTTTGGAAAACTGTGAGGATTTCAACTTGGGGTATTGTTCTTGCTAGGCTGGCATTATATCAGTGGTAAATTTTAGGATAGGGGTTCCCTTTCCACAAGAACACGCACCTGATCTGTCCTTTTATCCTTCCCATCATCAATGGCATCAGAGTTGCACACCAACTTATCTAGCTTCCTGGATCCTACAGTCCTTCCAATCTTAGTCTTTAGATAGTGCAGGATAGTGGAAATGATCCAATGCACCCAGGTATAGATTGAGAAGGAACTCTCCTAAAATTTGCCCTGGTATTTGTTCTCAAGGCTCCTAAGTAGTTAAGAGTACAGATTGGAGCCCCTGGTGCCAAGCAGTAACAGTATTTTTAAAGCAATTAGACATATATAAGACAGGCTTGTGATTACCTCAGAAAAAGAATAAAAGAGCAGTGAAGCATAGAGGACAGGCAGAATTTATCTAGCTACTCACAGGGTGAATTAGCTTAGCTAGCTACTCGGGAGGCCGAGATCTGAAGACCACTGTTCAAAGACAGTCCAATCATGAAAAAACATGTGATTATCTCCAAAAAAACAGAAGTGCAGCAGTGGCTCAATTGGTAGACCACTATCCTTGGGCACAGATGCTATGGCAAGAATGATGAATGCATGCATGAGCAAATGAACATGCACGTGTGTGTACAGGCACGTGTGTGCACACACACAAATGAGTATTTCAATGCAGAGTTCTTTATTTTTTTACCTTGCTGTACTTCATTTCCCTGTATTAGTTCACAATTAACAAAATCAACTAATCACCTATTTACATACAACTCACCATGTTTCTCTAAAGTCTACCCTCTTTATGGCAGCCTGCATTTATTTGACACAAAAGTAAATTTTTCAGGAGATCAATTCATCTCCTTCAACTCTGTAATGTTGGATGATTGTTTAAGTTCTTCCTAGCAATGTAATTTTATGAAATCCTGCATCAAGCAGCATATTTCTTTCATAAAAAGGGAAGTCTCTGGGGAAAAAAAAAACTATAGGTTTCACTCCTCCTGGCAAGCATCTGGAAATTTATTATCTTCCTATAATCCATGATCTGTCTGTGTATGCCAAAGACAGCTGTGAAAATAAAAAGACCCTTCTAAGCACATAGACGTCGTATACCATGAATATGTATGAAGGTTTCTTTTATTATTCTGAAAATACCATACAGAGGAGTTACAATTACATGGGCAAGATAATGAGTACATTTCTTATCAAGCATTGTTGCCTCCTCCTTTGTTTCCCCTTTCTATCCCTTTCCATCTCACCGCTCCTACCACCCCCAATATAACCCCTCCTTGGAAAGTTTTAAAGTTCGTTTTTCGACATAACATCTTGTATATGTCATTGTTATAATGGGTCCAACTCTATTCCTTTATAAACGATTTGTTTTTTCCCTCCCCCTCCACAAATTATATCAACATAAAATACAGTGAAAACAAGAGTTATATCGTGGGGGAGGAACATACAAAGCAACAAAAATTCATCTTATAAATATGTTAGAAACCATCGCATGAAAGAAAAAATATTTGAATACTTGTCTTGGGATACATTTCAAATAACATCAAGGAATCTTACCTATTTTGCTTGTCTCAGGCATATACTATTTATTACCAATAAGGGAAAGGAAACCATGGGGCCTATGTGTAGGTGGACCTGGCTTACTTCACTTAATATAATTTTTTCCAAGACTTTCATTTTTCTAACAATGGGGAAATGTCATCCTTTCTGATGGATTCAAGGAGTTCCATTGTGTATACATAACACAATTTCTTGATCCATTCATCTACTGAGGGGCATCTGGGTTGGTTCCAAGCTTAGCTATGGTAAATAATGTTGCCAGGAACATAGTTGTGCTGGGAGCTTTAGTTTGGTCTTTTTGTGATCATTTGTGTAAATGCCCAAAAGTGGGATTGCTGGGTCATTGGGGAGCTCTATGTGGAGTCTTTTGAGTAAACTCCATACCACTTTCCAAAGTGGTTGAACAAGTTTACACTACCACCAACAATGCAGTAGGGTTCCCCTATACTCATCTCCTCCTGCATCTGTATTATTAGATTTCTTGATTATAGCCTTTGTAATTGGGGTGAAGTGGTATCTCAATGTTGTTTTGATTTGCATTTTTTATGGCTAGGGAGGTTGAGCATTTCTTCATGTGTCTACTGGCCATCTTTCTTTCTTCTTCAGAGAAGTTTCTCTTTAAGTCTTTAGCCCACTTATTTATTGGCCAGTTGTTTCTTTGAGGATTTGTTGTTGGGGGATTTAATTGTTTGGAGTTCCAGATATATTTTAGATATGAGACCCTTGTCCATTGTATGGCTAGTGAAGATATTCTCCCAATTTGAGAGCTTTTTATGGATCTTTGCCATGCAGAAGCTCTGAAATTTCATGCAATTCATTTGTCCAAACTTTCTATAATATTTTGTGTTTCTGGGTCTCTATTAAGAAAGTTTCGACCTGTGCCAAGGAGCTCTAGGTTTTCTCCAATTCCATCCTGTAATGTTTTCAGAGTGTCTGCTTTTACTCCGAGGTCTTTGATCCATTTGATGTTGATTCTGGTACAGGGTGATATATAAGTATCTAGATTTAGTTTTCTACAAGTAGTTAACCAATTTTGAGAGCACCATTTACTGAAGAGGCTGTCTTTCTTCCATTCTATTTTTTTTAGCTCCCTTATCAAAGATTAGATGGATGTAGGTCTGTAGGTTCATTTCAGGGTTTTCAATTCTATTCCATTGGTCTCGAGACTGTTCTTGTGCCATTACCAAGCTTTTTTGATTACTATGGCTTTCTAGAAGGGTTTGAAATTTGGTATTGATTTTCCTCCAGCACTGTTCTTTCTGTTAAGGATCATTTTTGCTATACGGTGTCTTTTATTGTTCCATATGAATTTTTGGATTGCATTTTCTATTTCCTTGAAGAATGAGGTTGGAGTATTGATAGGTGTCACATTCAATTTATAGATAGCGTTGGGGAGTATTGCTATTTTCCCGATGTTGATCTTTCCAATCTAGGAACATGGGAGTTTTTGCCACTTTCTAAGTCTGTTTTGATTTCCTTTTTCAGGTGTTTAAAGTTTTCATCATAGCAGTCCTTCACTCCTTTGGTTAAGTCAATTCCTAGGTATTTTAATTTTTGTGGGGCTATTACAAATGGAGTTGTTTTCCAACTTTCAGCCACAATTTTCTCATTGTTAGCATAAAGAGACGCCATTCATTTCAGAGGGTTAATTTCATACCCTGCTACTTTGCAAAGGTTTTGAGTCACCTTGAGTAACCTGGGAGTGGAATCTTTAAATATAAGATCATGTCATCTGCAAAGAGGGAGAGTTTTACTTCTTCTTTCCCTATTGGGGTCCCCTTTATGTTCGCATCTTGTCTTATTGCTGTAGATAGGCATTCTAATACTAGATTGAAGAGCAGTCAAAGTGGGCATCCTTGTCTCGTTCCTGAGTTTAAAGGAAATAGCTTTAGTTTTTCACCATTTAGTATAATGCTTTCTGTAGTTTTGTCATACACTGCCTTTATTGTATTGAGGAATGTTCCATGGAGTCCTAATTTTTCCAGGACCTTCACCATAAAGGAGTATTTGATCTTGTCAAAGGCTTTTTCTGCATCTATTGAGATAACCATGTGGTTCTTATCCTTGCTCTTTTTGATGTGATGAGTTATGTTAATTGATTTGCGTATATTGAAACAGCTTTTCATCCCTGAAATAAATCCTGTTTGCTCGTGGTGTATGATTTTTTGGATGAATTGTTGAAATCAATTAGCCAAAATTTTGTTGAGAGGCTTTGCATCAATGTTCATCAAAGAAAAGTGTCTATAGTGCTCTTTCTTTGATGAGGGTTTTGGGATGAGCGTTATGATGGCTTCATAGAAAGCGTTCGGTAGTGAATTTCTCTTTCAATTTCATTGAAGAGTTGGAGGAGTATTGGTGTGAGCTTTGCTTTGAAGGCCTTGTAGAATTCTGCTGTAAAACCATCTGTTCCTGGGCTTTTCTTAGATGGGAGGTCTCTCATTGGTGTTTCTATCTCAATGCTTGATATGGGCCTGTTAAGCTGTTTTAACTCATCTTGGTTTAGTTTTGGCATGTCAATATTTGCCAGGAGAAGGTCCATTTCTGCCAAGTTCTCAAACGTATTAGCATAAAGTTTTGAGCAGTATTCCTTTATAGTGTTCTGAATTTTGGTTGTGTCTGTAGTGATGTTTCCATTCTCTTCTCTCAGTTTATTTATTTGGGTGTGTTCTCTTCTTTTTCTGATAAGATTTTTTAAGGGACTGTCACTTTTGTTAATTTTTTCGAAGAACCTTGTCATTTTGTTGATTCTTCCTATTTTTTTTTATTCTAATTCATTTAATTTTGATTTAATTTTAATTATTTCTTTCCATCAACTGGATGGGGGTTTATCTTGACACTCTTTTTCAAGGAGTATCAGATCTCATTAAATTGTTGTTTCAGATCTCTCCAATTTGTTGATGTAGGAACTCAGAGCTATAAACTTTCCTCTAACTCATGCATTTGCTGTGTTCCAGAGGAGCAGATAATCTCTGTGCTAATTTTTGTTGAATATCATGCACATTTGAACTTCGTTTCTAAGGTCTTCCATAACCCACTGGTGTTTTTCAGCCTCCATGTTTTACTGGACTTTCTTTGGTGGCTTTTTGTGTTTAGTTCTAATTTTATTCCCTTTTGGTCTGAGAGAATGCAAGATGTATATTCAATGTTTCTGAATTTTGACAAGTTTCATTTGTGACCTAAAATGCGGTGTATTTTGGAAAATGTTCCATGTGCTGCTGAGTAAAAAGAGTACTGGATGCTGCTGTATGAATATTCGCTAGATGTCTGCTAAATCAGTTGATGTATGCACTTGTTTAGATCGGCGGTTTCTCTGTTGAGTTTTTGCCGAGTTGATCTATGTAGTGGAGATTGTGGTGTGTTAAATTCCCGAACAATTAATGTCTTTGGATCTATGTGAGATTTAAAGTAGTATTTCTTGGATAAATTTGGGTGCACTATTGTTTGGCAAATATTTAGAACTTTAATATCCTCCTGAAGGAGAGATCCCTTAATTAGTATGTAGTAACCTTCTTTATCTCTTCTCGGTTGATAGTTGTTTGTCTTTAGGACATGGTATACATCATTCCAGGCTCTTCTTGCTTTAATTGTCTCTGTTGAGAAATCTGAAGTGATTCTAATTGGTTTTCCTTTATAGATGACTGATCGTTTTTCCTTGACAGCTTTAAGGATTTTTTCCTTGGTCTGAATTGATCCTGTGTGGATTATAATGTGACGATGGGATGTCCTATACATCATTCCAGGCTCTTCTTGCTTTAATTGTCTCTGTTGAGAAATCTGAAGTGATTCTAATTGGTTTTCCTTTATAGATGACTGATCTTTTTTCCTTGACAGCTTTAAGGATCTTTTCCTTGGTCTGAATTGATCCTGTGTGGATTATAATGTGACGATGGGATGTCCTATTCTTGTCTGGTCTATTTGGAGTTCTGAAAGCTTCTTGTATCTGAATATGCCTATCTTTTTGCGTGTTGGGAAGTTCTCTGCTGGAATCCTGTTAAACAAATATTCTAGACCATTGACTTCTGTCTCTATGTGCTCCTCTACACCCATTTCCCTCACATAAGATCTTCTGATGGTGTCTTCCAACTGTTGAATAGATCTAACATATTTCTTGAATTTGTCTTGGATAGTTGTTCTTTCTCTATAATACCTAGGCTGTCTTCAATCCCGGAGATTCAATCTTCTGCATGGTCTAACCTACTGTCAAGACATTCTACTTTATTTTTCATTTCTTTGCTTCTAATTGGTCAGTTTTTATGGCTTCAAATTCTTTGTTGGAGCTTTGTTTTAGATCTTGGATGAAATTCTTTACTTCCTTAATTTGGTGTTCAGTGTTTATTCTCAAATCACTTGGTTGATTGGTTATGGTTTCCTTGGACTCCCATTCCTTCAGTTGGTTTCCATTCAGCATTCCCTTTGTGGTCTCCCTGACTCCTTTCAGGTGTCTGTTTATGGATTCCATGAACGCCTCTATTGATCATTGTCTATGCTCATTCTGCTCTTGCAATTCTTCTATTACTCTTTGATTAGAACTTCTGTAGTTCTCTTTGACTGATCTCAGGCTTCTCACGCAATTCCTTTATTTCTCTTTGAGTGTTCTCAACCTGCTCTCACAATTCCAGTATCAATCTTTGAGTTGCTTCCTCAAGCCCATGAGCTTCCTGTTTTGACCTTTGGTTTGCCTCCCCTCTCTCCCTTTCACGATCACACTGAGTCCTTTGTAGGGTTTCAATCATTTCATTCACCATGTTTATCAGTAGTGTGTGTAGAGGTTTTTGGGAACTCTCCTCTGGATTATTCATTATCTGTTCTGTCACCTGATTATCTTGAGTGAGAATTGAGGTACACGGACTTGCCATTTTCCTTGTGTTTTTCTTGCTCGTTCTGCCCATTTGGGATGAAAGTAATGCCAGTTTTGTGCTAGAACACAATTTTAAGGCAAGCATCAACCAAAATACTGTAATTGCATAGTCAAAACTCTGCAGATACAATCTAGTTCAAGAGATACAGTCTATTCAACATTAAACAACGATGTATTAATGGGCTAAGAATAGCAAAGAAGAATTTAACAAACCAGAAATTATTATGGTTAGGGAGAAAGGTGGGGAAAAATAGGGTTAGAGGGATGTAGAAAGGTAAAAGGAGAGTGAAATTAAACAAGTCCTAATCTTACAGAAGGAAATGGATTGGAAAGAATGAAAGGAGAGAGAGAAGAAAAAAATTTTTAAAAGAGACAAGAAAAAAATGTAAAGAAAAATATTTAAATTTAAAAAGTGAAACTCTTAAAAGTAATGAAAATTTAAAGAGTTAATATTGAGAGATAACGGGGATAGGATGAGAGGAGGGGAGGGATAAAAAGGAGACCTGAAAAACTAAAAAATAATAATTTGTGGAGGGGAAGGGGAAAAACAAATCGTTTAAATAAGGATACAAGTGGACCCGTTGCAACAATGAGAAGTACAAGTTGTCATGTTGAAATCGAACTTTACAACTTTTGTGGGGGGGGGAGGGTTTGGGGGGAAGGCTTGGAAGCGATGAGAAGTGGAAACAAAGGAGGAGGCTACAATGCTTGATAAGAAATGTACTCTTTATCTTGCCCATGTAATTGTAAACCTCTGTACAGTATTCTCACAATAAAAGAAAATTTAAAAACTACTTCAAATATTGTATAGGTATAAATAGATAATACTGCTATTAAGGAATTTAATTCTAAGAGGTTTTGAATTGTGTAATACATTTTTGTTTTAAGTATGTACACAATGTGGGATAAGGTCTTATATTCAATGATAGGTATATATGAGGATGAACAGAACAACAAATAATTCATGCAAAAAGACAAAAGATGAAAAAGTAAAACGAATGAGAAAGAAAGAACAAAAAAGACCCAAAGGTCAGTAGAGACTTTTTTTGAAAAAGCAAACACACACATATACACCTAAAATAAAAGTTATAATTTAAATTAAAAATTTTTAAAAGAAAAAATGTCTTTGATTTTGTTTTTGGAGGGTTTTATGGGAAGATCCTGTATCTCCCTTGTCTCAGTAACCAGTCTCTTGGTGGAGTCTCTGGTTTGCTTGTGGTGTTTCATTTTCTGTGGCTTGATTGGTTTTTTTAAGTCAGTTTGTTTGAGCAGGCAGAAAAAATTCTGTTGGTTTACCCAGATGTTTGTGATTCTCCTCCCAGGCTAGTTCAGAGGGAGGGAGATCTGCTTTGAGTATCACAAAAGAGGGAGATGGCTGTTTCCTCTAGTTTGGAGTTGCTGTGGAAAGGCTGGGTTCTGGGTAAAGTTGAGGCTTTTCAGCAAACAGTAGCTTTTCCCTGAGGGGCTAGCTTCTGAGAAATTCACAGAGCCCAGCCTGGAGCCATTCTCAGGGTTTATGTTTACTGAGTTTCAATTGATTGTCAGGGCTGCTATAGGGAGGGGCAGCCTCTGACTCTGTTTACCCAGTGAAGAAAGCCACTCCTTCGGGAGTGTAACTCTTTCTGCCTGGTTGTGGAGTGGAGAATGGCAGGTCAGGGTAGGTATTTGTGACTCGCTAAATGACTCTTTTGTTTTCATAAAAGCACTGAGTTGGAGCTAGCTACTTAGCCAAGCCTTTGTCTGTATCAAAGATGGATATCTCCGGTGTTGGGGGGAGGGGTGTCCTTCCCTCCTCTGCTCCCTTTGAGAAGCAGTGAAGATGTCAGTTTTGTACTCACACTGGAGTGTTGGTTCTTGGGTAGCCTATGGTCTACTATCTGCAGGATGAAGATATCTGCTACTTGTCAGTTCTTGTTGGTAAAATCTGCTCGCCCCCTGCATCTAGCACATTTGTCCCAGACTCTCTGGGTTGTAGGTATGGTGGCCATGGACGCCACCACACCTGCCACAGCCACCGCAGCCATGGCTGCTGGAAAATGCTCAGATCTGTCTCATTACCTGGATTTTCCCTCTCTGGCCAAACTCTCTGTACTGTGATGGCACACTTGGTGTGCCAAGGACTGTTCACTGAAGCACTAGAACTGCTTTCTATGCGAGAGCTTGTTTAGCCACCAGGTTCTCCTCCGCCATCTTCTCGAAATTCCTGAAGGTGTTTAAATATTACTGGAATTGTTTCAGAATAAATATTGTTTACCTTGACTATCTTGAGAAAGAAGATTTGGTTTCTCAGCACTATAGGTAAGAACTTGAGGGAAAGAAACAAAAGGAAATATGAGGTACAATTCAACACATACATTCAAAAGAAACAAAACAACCCAAGAAAACACAAATTAACTCAGTACTCAAGAACCTGCAGGAAATGCAAAAGTTTTTTAAAAATAGCTATGACAAGCTTATGAAAATCCTGACTACATGGGAGTCTACTTTTGTGAGGATAGTGGTTAAAGCTCAGACTGGACAGAATGATCTGTACACAATGCCAGGCACCTGTTATTCTAAATTCCAGGAAGAATAACATGAAGTAGACTGAGCCCATGATCATACACAAGTAAGAAGCGAAATTCTATCTGAAAGTTAATCAGGATAATTTAGGGCTGGGGCATGCCAAAGTGGTAAGAACATCCGTTTAGGAGACACAAGACACTCAATTCAAATTCTAATATTATGGGTATTAAAGAAAAAAAGCTATGACTTTAAATAATGGGAATAATTGGAAGATTTGAATATTTGAGTAGAGAAAAATCCATGAGAGAGATAGAGTTTACCCATTTTGCAATGCTTTGTACTTAAGTGATAATATTATGTGGTACTCCAGACACAACAGTTACCTTAAAAATGAGCATGGATGTGCATTTGGGTGAAGGAAATACTCTTCTTACAAAGGTGTAAATTAAATACTTTTTTGGGGTAGATTTTAGCTCTTGAACTAAGAGCCTGGGTGATATCTCTGAGTCTTTTCTCTCAAGGCTATCACTCTACTACTTTGAGCCAGAGTTCCAGTACTGATTTTCTGTTGGTTGTTTGGAGATAAGAGGCTCATGGATTTCCTGCCCAGGATGGCTTCAAACCATGATCATCAGATTTCAGCCTCCTGAGTAACCAGGATTCCATGCCTGAGCCATTTATGTTTTTAATAATTTAGTAAATTTTACAGTTACAGAAGTTATCATTTATCATTATAACCTTTATAATATATGTGTGTATATTTATATCAATGCATACATATAGAAATATTTTAATGTATTTTTGTATCTAAAGTAGGTTTATGAAATCATCCTTCATTACAAAATAACATGGAAACAAGTTTAATGAGGAGCAAAGCAAAGGGAATAGTCACGTTTCTTGTTGTTGAGTGAAATATGAATTGTGAGAATCAGATTGAGGAAACCATTTAACAAAATGGATAATGGCTATTAATTCCAATCCCTTTATTTTTCCATATTGTGCATTCTCACACATGAGTGTCAAAGTCAAACCACACTTTTTTGCCTTTGTATTTAAATCACGTTATAATTTAGGGGATAGGTGAAGTAATCAAATAAAGATTAAAATAATAGTAAGTAAGTGTATGAGAGCTGAAAATTATTTTAAATATAATAGCTAATTGAATTCCATATCTCTTACTTTTACTCTATTGTCTTATCCCTCATTCCCACATTAGGAAAGTACATAGAAGATTCTCACTAAATTATGTGTAAAATTATGAAAAAATGTATTAAAAGAATATAGGCTCATTGAGGCTGGGAAAGTTGCTCAGTGGTAGAGCTCTTGCCTTGCATGCATGAGGCCCTGGGTTTGATTCCTCAGCACCACATAAGCAAAAAGAAGAAAGCCGGAAGTGGCATGGTGGCTCCAGTGGTAGATCGCTAGCCTTGAGCAGAAAAGCTGAGAGACAGCACCCAGGCCCAGAATTCAGGTCCCTAGACCAGACAGAAACAACAACAACAACAAAGGATATGGGCACAGTGGGGTTTTAGCTGGTTGAAACCTGTAGGGGGTAGTGTGTTTTTGAGGACTTGAAAAACGTTGTGATGGAGATGAAGGAATTGATGTACTTATTCTGGAAAATTGGCTAGAGGATTGCTCCCAGAAAAATAGTGGTGAATTCTTCCAAAAGGTTATAGTAAAATCAGTCTCACAATCATGTTCTCTACTGCACTATTCACCATAGAGAACTTATGGAAACAGCCCAGATGCCCTTTAGCGTAGGGATGGTTGGAGAAAGTGTTGCACATATACACAATTGGATTGCACCCATCCATTATAAAGACCGTTACAGCATTTGCAAAGAAATGGATAGATCTAAAATTATGTTAAGTAAACGACGTCAGAGCCAGACACACAAAGGACGCGTATTTGGAAGCCAGAATTTTATGCAAGTTAAACAACAGTATTAATCAAAGCATGCTATTTGCAGAGGAGTATTTAAAAGGTGTAATTTCTTATAAATTTGAACTTTTAATCCAACAAAATGAATACCAGGAAACTATCACTTGGAAATTGTGAGAGGAAGTCAATGGGAAGGAATAAAGAGACTTATGGAAGTAGAGAGTGAAGCCATAATATTCAATGCAGATAGTATGAAACTAGCAAAAATGAAATTGGGGTGAGGTTTGGAAGGATATGAGAAAGTTATGTAAAGATCCATCGTACTTATAAACTGATTCCTTGAATGGAAAACCCTTCATACAACTATTTAATAAAAATACAATTAAAAACAATGGAGACATTTGATCTTAAAATATGAGTCAATATGATAATTTCCTTCTGAGAAATTTTCTTTTCAGGTATTATCCTCGTAATGACAGAAAAGGGAACAACGCAATGAATATCAATACATCAATTTGCATATCCTAAATAGACACAATATATAAATCACAATAAAAATATTAGAATACATCACATGATAAAATAACAATTAGAAAATATCAAACTCTGATTGTTTTTCCAAGTACTTTACCTTTGGTATCTAATTTAATCCTCACAATAATTCCATAAAGCGGAACTACTTCTATACTACTTCTATTTTTAATTCTAAGATGATGATATTTAAGTCTTCGGAATTGGAATTACTAGTACAACATTGCACACACGGTAATTGTTGGCCTGCAGTCCATTCCCACCATATCAAATAACCTCATTCTATTTTATAACTAAATACCAGCACTCAGTCTACTAATTCTAGGAAAATTTCCCAAAATTATTGTGCACACTCTAATAATATTTCACTTTGTCTTTGTTAGAAAATAGGTAACTAAGCCGGACAACAGTGGCTCACGCCTATAATGCTAGCTACTCAGGAGGCTGAGATCTGAGGATTGTGGTTCAAAGCCAGCTCAGGCAGGACAGACTGTGAGACTCTTATCTCTAATAAACCACTAGTAAACTGGAAGTGGCACTGTGGTCCAAGTGGTAGAGCACTCACCTTCAGTGGAAGAGCGCAGGGACCGCACACAAGCCCAGAGTTCAAGCCCCATGACCAACAACAACAAATAAAAGAAAATAATTAACTTAAATATGAAAACTCCAAATTCATAATCAATTTATACCTCTCTGGTGAAAGGAACTGCTAAACTATAACATTCTTGATTTCTAGCTCAAAATAGTAGAAATCATATTTTATCCCTTCCCTCTACACTGCACTGCCTGGGGACCCCATCTCTGGTTAACACAGTCTTACTGAAAGAATGACCTGCCCAATCCCTGATAGAAACAGACTGCAGGTCTTTTGGAGCAATCTTTTCCATATTGTAGCTCACCTAAATTTTTTACCATTAGAAGTATTTTGATTGCTTTTTACACCCAACATTTTGAGAGAAATGTACTAGTTTAAAATGTTATTAAATACAGGTGGAGCTGTTGCAACTATGAGAAGTACAAATTGTCATGTCGAAAACGAGCTTTACAACGTTGGGGGGGGGGGAAGGGGAGGATTGGGTGGGGGGATAGGGAGGAGGCTGGGAAGGGATGTGAAAGGTAAACAAAGGAGGAGACTGCAATGCTTGATAAGAAATGTACGCATTATCCTGCCCATGTAATTGTAACCCCTCTGTACAGTATGTTCACAAAAAAAAATAAAATTTAATTTAAAAAAATGTTATTAAAGAAAGACTGATATAAAAATCACTTTTGACCCCAGTTAAATATTTTACCTTTCATATACCCAAAAATGCAGTCTGACCTATCATTAATGTTAGGAACGAGAGGTTAAAAATCATAGAAACCAAGACGTAAGTATGTATTAAAGACTCTCCAACTTGTGAATACAATTGGTTTAAAAAGACACCAATAATACTGCATTTTTTAATTCCCTAGGATAATACTGATTCCCTATGATAATGATAATGATAAACTATTAACACTTAAAAATAACTCATTTTCTTGGGAGTAGGACACAAAACAAAAGGTTAATTCTAATCATTTAAAAAGATCTTTATTTATACTAAACGTTCACTCATAACTATAAAGATTCTAAAACTAACTGGTTAGAGACACAAAGGAAATAATTTAACTGCATCATGTACATTCAATGGACTGTTAATAGAAAACAAAGTTATACTAATAATTAGCTTACCCATTTCACTTACATTCTTTTATTCTATTCCATTTACTTTCATAAAAACTGGGTTTTCATAAAATGATTCATAAAAAAGCCTATATGCAGAGTTGCGGGAAGATGGCAGAGGAAAAGTTGGAGGCAAAACAAGCTCTCGCATAGAAAGCAGTTTTAGAGTTACAGTGAACAGCCCTAAGCCAGAGAATCACACCACATGTGCCTTCACAGGACAGAGAATTAGTCCAGAGAGAGAAAATACAGGCAAGGAGACAGCCCTGAGCAATTGCCAACAGCCTCCCCGGCTGTGGCAGTGGTGGCAGTGGCAACTGCAGCCGCCATACTTGAATCACAGAGAGTCTGGGAAGAAGGAGCCAGACGCGGCAGGAGAGTGAATTCTACTCAACACCAACAAGATCTGACAAGGAGAAGACCAATTCATCCTGCAGTTCGCAGACCAGAGAAGACCCAGGAACCAAGACTAGGCAGGAGTAGAAGCCTAACTCCTCACTCCTTCTCAAGGAACAGAGGAGGGAAGGCCACCCCTCCCCACCCCCAGAACTGGAGATCACCATCTTGGATACCGACAAAGCTCGTCAGAGCTGCTAGCTCCAACTCAGGCCTTGGAATAAATCTAGAGTCATCTAACAGGTCACAAGAGCCTAAACTGACCTGCCAGACTCAGCTCCACCCAGGGAAAAGTCACTCAGCTCAGGCGCCAGCCCCAGGAGTCGCTTTCTCCACAGGGTAATCAAAGCCAGAGGCTGCCCCTCCCTTTAGCAGCCTGGACAATCAATTGAAATTCAGTAAACAGAAACCTTGAGAGTGGCTCCAGGTTGGGCTCTGTGAGTTTCTCACAAACCAGCCCCTGGGAAAAACTACTTTTTGCTGAAAGGCCTCAACTCTGCCCAGAACCTAGCCTCATCACAGCATCTCCAAACTCGAGGAAAAAGCCAACTCCCACTTTTGTGATACTCAAAGCAGATCTCCCTCCCATTGAACTAATCTGGGAGGAGGATCACAGAGCATTTTTCTGCCTGTTCAAAGAAACTGACTTAAGTAACGAACCAAGCCACAGGAACACAAGCAGACCAGAGACTCCAACAAGAGGCTGGTTATGGACACAAGGGAGACCCAGGATTATTCCCACCCCTCGAAAAAAATAAAAGAATTTTTTTTGTTGTAACATTTACAGAAAAAAAATTTTTCCTTAATCCTTTTTACCTTTTGTGAAAAAAAATTGTTTTCTGGTAATTTTTCTTTTCCTTTTAGAATTTTATTTTAGGTATAAGTGTCTGTGTGTTTTTCTTTCTTTTTTTTGTTTTTTTTTTGTTTTGTTTTGTTTTTTGTTTAGCTCTACTGAACTTCTGATCTCTTTTCTTTCTTGCTTATCCTTTTCATCTGTTCTTCGCTTTCGTTCTTCTTTATGAGACTTAGTTGCTGTTCTACACATCCTCAGATAAACCCGTAGTCCATTTTTAGACCTTATCCCCCATAGTGTACACACTTAATCCACAATTTATTACTCAATTCAAAACCTCTTAGACTTAAATTCCTAAATAGCAGTACTACCTCTTTATTTATATAATATTTTAAGTATTTTTATTTTTAAGTTTTTCACATCTCCTTTATATCCCTCCCCTTCTCTCATTATATTCATGTTCTTTTCTGAATAGTTTGTTACAAAAACATGGGCAAGATAGTGAGTACATTTCTTATGAAGCATTGTAGCCTCCTCCTTTGTTTACACTTCCCATCCATTCCCATCCTCTCTCCCCTCCATCCAATCTTCCCACCTCCCAAATTGTAAAGTTTGTTTCGACATGATAACTTGTACTTCTTATTGTTGCAACAGGTCCACCTGTATCCTTATTTAAACGACGTGTTTTCTCTTCCGCTCCACACATTATACCGACATCAAATACAGGAAAGCAGGGGTTCTACTGTGGGGGAGGGGCTTACAAAGCAACAAAGAAACAATCTTAAAATTGCATTAGAAACAAATGCATGAAAGAAAAAAACACATTTAAAATAGATATCTTAGGGTTCATTTTCCTAACATCACCTTATCTGACCTTCTCTGCTTGGCTTGGCTTACTTCACTTAATATAATTTTTTCCAAGTCTTTCCATTTCAAAACAAATGGGGCAATGTCATTCTTTCTGATGGAGGCATAGAATTCCATTGTGTATATATACCACATTTTCATGATCCATTCATCTACTGAGGGCCATCTGAGTTTTTTCCAGATCTTAGCTATGGTAAATAATGCTGCAATAAACATAGCTGTGCTGGTAGCTTTAGTGTGGTCTTGTTTGTAAACATTTGGGTAAATGCCCAAAAGTGGGAATGCTGGGTCATAGGGGAGCTCTATGTGGAGTCTTTTGAAGAACCTCCATACTACTTTCCAAAGTGGTTGGACAAGTTTACACTCCCACCAACAATGAAGTAAGGTCCCCTTCTGTCCACATCCGCTCCAGCATCTGTTGTTATTAGAGTTATTGATTTATGCCATTCTAACAGGGGTGAGGTGGTATCTCAATGTTGTTTTGATTTGCATTTCTTTTATGGCTAGGGAGGTTGAGCATTTCTTCATGTGTCTATTGGCCATCCTTATTTCTTCTTCAGAGAAGTTTCTCTTTAAGTCATTAGACAACGTATTTATTGGGCAGTTGTTTCTTTGAAGATTTGTTGTTGGGGGATTTAATTATTTGAACTCCAAATATATTTTAGGTAGGAGACCATTGTCCATTGTATGGCTAGTGAAGATCTTCTCCCAATCCATGGGCTTTCTATTGATCTTGCTAGCTATGTCCTTTGTCATGAAGAAGCTCTGCAACTTCATGCAGTCTCATTTGTCCAACCTTTCTTTGATATGTTGTGTTTCTGGGTCCCTATTAAGAAAATTTCAGCCTTCGCCAAGGAGACCTAGGGTTTCTCCTATTCCATCCTGTAATATTTTCAGGGTGTCTGCTTTGACTCTGAGGTCTTTGATCCATTTGATGTTGATTCTGGTGCAGGGTGATATATAATGATCTAGCTTTAGTTTTCTACAAGTAGTTAACCAATTTTGCCAGCACCATTTACTGAAGAGGCTGTCTTTCTTCCATTCTATTTTTTTTAGCTCCCTTATCAAATATTAGATGGCTATAGATCTGTAGGATCATTTTTGGGTTTTCAGTTCGATTACATTGATCCTGAGGTCTGTTCTTGTACCAGTATCAAAGTGTTTTGATTAGTATGGCTTTCTAGAAGAGTTTGAAATTTGGTATTGATATTCCTCCAGCAGGGTTCTTTCCGTTGAGGAGCGTTTTTGCTACTCGGGGTCTTTTATTGTTCCATATGAATTTTTGCATTGCCTCTTCTATTTCCTTGAAGAATGAGGTTGGAATTTTGATAAGTATCGCATTGAGTTAGTAGATAGCATTGGGAAGTATTGCCATTTTCACGATGTTGAATCCAGGAGCATGTCCAATCCAGGAGCATGGTAGTTTTTCCCATTTTCTAAGTTCGGTTTGATTTCCTTTTTCAAGATTTTAAAGTTTTCTTCATAGAGGTCCTTCACTTCTTTGATTAAGTTAATTCCTAGGTATTTTATTTTTTTGTGGGGCTATTACAAATGGAGTTGCTTTCCTAGTTTCAGCCCCACTTTTCTCATTGTTGGCAAACAGAAAAGCCATTGGTTTTTGAGGGTTAATTTTATACCCTGCTACTTTGCCAAAATTTTGAATCAGCTTGAGTAATTTGGGAGTGGAGTCTATGGGATTCTTTAAATACAAGATCATGTCATCTGCAAAGAGGGAGAGTTTTATTTCTTCTTTTCCTATTTGGATCCCCTTTATGTCTACATCTTGTCTTATTGCTGTAGCTACGCATTCTAATACTAGGTTGAAGAGAAGTAGAGAGAGTGGACATCCTTGTCTTGTTCCTGAGTTAAGAGGAAATGGCTTTAGGTTTTCACCATTAAGTATAATGCTGGCTGTAGGTTTGTCATATTCAGCCTTTATTGTATTGAGGAATGTTCCATGGATTCCTAATTTTTCCAAATCGTTCATCATAAAGGGGTGATGGATTTTGTCGAATGCTTTTTCTGCATCTATTGAGATAACCATTTGGTTCTTATCCTTGCTCCTGTTGATGTGATGAATAATAATAATTGATTTGGTATATTGAACCAGCTTTGCATCCCTGAAATGAATCCTGTTTGATCATGGTGTTTGATTTTTTTGGATGAATTGTTGAAGTTGATTGGCCAAAATTTTGTTGAGAAATTTTGCATCAATATTCATCAAAGAAATGGGTCTATAGTTCTCTTTCTTTGATGAGTCCCTGCCTGGTTTTGGGATGAGGGTTATGATGGCTTCATAGAATGTGTTTGATAGTGAACTTTCTCTTTCAATTTCATTGAAGAGTTGGAAGAGCATTGGTGTGAGCTCAGCTTTGAAGGCCTTGTAGAATTCGACTGTAAAATCATCTGGATCTGGACTTTTCTTAGCTGGAAGGTCTCATTGCTGTTTCTATTTGAATGCTTGATATGGGCCTGTTAAGATTGTTTAACTCATCTTGGTTTAGTTTTAGCATGTCAATATTTGCTAGGAAAAGGTCCATTTCTGCCAAGTTCTCAAACTTATTAGCATAAAGTTTTGAGAAGTATTCCCTTAAAATGTTTTGAATCTTCCCTGTTTCCGTGGTGATGTTTCCATTCTTATCTCTGAGTTTATTTATTTGGGTGTATTCTCTTCTTTTTCTGATAAGATTTGCTAAGGGTCTGTCAATTTTGTTAACTTTTTCAAAGAACCACCTCTTTGTTTTCTTGATTCTTTCTATAGTTTTTTGTATTCTAATACATTTAATTGTGATTTAATTTTAATTATTTCTTTCCATCTATTGGATTGGGCTTTATCTTGCTGCTCTTTTTCAAAGAGGTTCAGATTTCTCATTAAATTGTTGGCTTCAGATCTCTCCAATTTGTTGATGTAGGAACTCAGAGCTATAAACTTGCTTCTGAGTACTGCCTTGGCTCTGTCCCAGAGGAGCTGGTAATTTGTGTGCTCATTTTTGTTGAATAGCATGAACATTTCAATTTCATTTCTAATCTCTTCCGTGACCAACTTGAGATTCAGCAGTGTGTTGTTCAGCCTCCATGTGTTACCGGAGTTTGTTGGTGGCTTTTGGGCTTGAGTTCTAATTTTATTCCCTTGTGGTCTGAGAAAATGCAAGGTATAACTTCAATGTTTCTGAATTTGGACAAGTTTAATTTGTGGCCTAAAGTGTGGTCTATTTTAGAAAATTTTCCTTGTGCTGCGGAGAAAAACGTGTATTCTGATGCTGTTGATGTCTGTTAAATTTAGTTGATCTATGCAGTTGTTTAGATCTGCGGTTTCTCTGTTGAGTTTTTGCCAAGTTGATCTAGCTTGTGGGGAGAGTGGTGTGTTGAAATCCCCAACAATTAATTTCCTTGGATTTCTGTGGGATTTGAGGGAAAGTAGTGTTTCTTGCATAAATTTGGGTGCTCCGTTGTTTTGCAAATAGATATTTAGAATTGTAATATCCTCCTGAAGGAGAGATCCCTTAATTAGTATGTAGCGACCTTCTTTATCTCTTCTCACAAATTTTCATTTGAAGTCTATTTTATCTGATATTAGGATTGCAACTCCTGCCTGTTTATGGGGGCCGTTTGCTTGGTAGATTTTGTTCCAACCTTTAACATTGAAAATGTGTTCGTTTTTAGGGGCAAGATGTGACTCCTGAAAGCAGCAGATAGAAGGATCTTGTTTTTTAATCCATCTCGACAGTCAGTGTCGCTTAGTTGGAGAGTTAAGCCCGTTAATGTTAAGAGATAGGACTGAGAGGTATTTGGGAGTTCCTGCCATGTTATGCACCTTCTTGGGGGCTGGGAAAACTGGGTTCTTCCTATGGTTCTTGGATTCTCAGTTTGGGTGCAGTTTCTTGGCCTTTATTTTGGTCTTGTTGGTTTTCTATGTGTAGGATGTCTTTAAGAATCTTTTGTAGAGCTGGTTTGGTGGAGATGCATTGTTTCAATTTTTCTTTGGCATGGAAGGTTTTTATTTGGCCTTCAGTTAGATAGTAGAGTTTTGCTGGGTACAGTATTCTTGGTTGATAGTTATTTGTAGTGCACGGCATACATCATTCCAGGCTCTTCTTGCTTTGATTGTCTCTGTTGAGAAATCTGAGGTGATTCTAATTGATCTCCCTTTATAGGTGATTAATCTTTTCTCCTTGACAGTTTTAAGGATCTCTTCCTTGGTCTGAATTGATCCTGTGTGGATTATTATGTGACAGTTGGATGTCTTATCTTGGTCTGTTCTATTTGGAGTTCTAAAAGCTTTTTGTATTTGAATATGCCTATTTTTTTTCATCTTTGGGAAGTTCTCTGCTAGGATCCTCTTAAACAAATTTTTCTAGACCATTAACTTCTGTTTCTAGGTGCTCCTCTACACCCATTATCCTTAGATTATGCCTTCTGGTGGTGTTTTCCAAGTGTTGGATAGATCTCTCATATTTTTTGGACTTGTCTTGGATGGTTGTATGTTCTTTCTCTGTAATGTCCAGGGTGTCTTCAATCCCCAAGATTCGATCTTCTGCATGGTCTAACCTGCTGTCCAGACATTCTACTTTGTTTTTTATTTCTTTTCCTTCTATTTTGTCAGCCTTGATGGCTTCAAATTCTTTGTTGCTTTGTTTTAGATCTTGTATAAACTCCTTTACTTCCTTATTTTGGTGTTCAGTGTTTGTTCTCAAATCACTTAGTTGATTGTTTATGGTTTCCTTGGACTCCCATTCCTTCTGTTGGTTTCCATTCACCATTCCCTTTGTGGTCTCCCTGACTTCTTTCAGCTCTTTCTTAATGGATACCATGAATGCCTTTAGTGATCTTTGTGTATTCTCATCCTGCTCTTTCAATTCCTGTATTACTCTTTGCTTAGCTTTCTCCCGTTCGTGAGATTCCTGTAGTTCTCTTTGAGTGTTCTCAGCCTGCTCATGCCATTCCTGCCTTTCTCTTTGTTTATTCTCAAGCTGCTCATGCAAATCCTGCTTCAGTATTTGAGTAGCTTCCTCACGCTCATGATACTCCTGTATAAACTTTTGAATTGCCTCCTCTCTCTCCTTATCATGCTCATAAAGAGTCCTTTGTATGTTTTCAATCTTTGCATTTATCATGTTTGCCAGCAGTGTTTGTAGAACTATTTGGCAACTCTCCTCTACATTATTCATTATCTGTTCTGTCCCCTGGTTATCATGAGTGGGAGTTGAGATACCGGACTTGCCATTTTTCTTGTGTTTTTCCGGCTTACTCTGCCCATTTGGGATGAAATTAACACCAGTTTTGTGCTAGAACACTACCTTAAGGCAAGCATCAACCAAAGTCTGTATTTGCACAGTCAATAGTCTGCAGATATAATTTAGTTCATCAGATACATCTATTCAAGATCAGACAACTGTATATTAATGTGCTACGAACCCCATAGAAGAATTTGGTAAACCAGAAATTATTAGGGTTAGGAAGAGATGTGGGTAAAAAATAGGAATAGAGTGATGTGGGAAGGCACAGGGAGTGTTAACTATATCCTAATCACAAAGCAGGAAATAGGTTGGATAGGATGAAAGTAGAGGGAGAGGAAAAAAAAGAAGAAAGAAAAAGGCAACAGAAAGAGACCAGAAAAAAATGGAAAGGTAAAAATTAAAAATATTATTAAGATTGAAAAACAAACTATCCAGAGAAGGACATGAATATAACGAGAGAGGGGGAGGGATATAAAGGAGATGTGAAAAACTTAAAAATAAAAATAGTTAAAATATTATATAGGTATAAAGAGGTAGTACTGCTATTAAGGAATTTAAGTCTAAAAGGTTTTAAATTGAGTAATAAATTTGTCTATTAAGTGTGTACACAATGGGGAATAAGGTCTAATAATCCACTATGGGTTTATCTGAGGATATGCAGAACAGCAATTAAGTCACGTAAAGAAGAACGAAAGAGTTAAAAAGGATAAGAAACAAAGAAAAAAGATCAGAAGTTCAGTAGAGCTAAACAACAACAACAAAAAACAAAAAAATAAAAACAAAAACAAAAATAAAGAAAAACACACAAAAACTTATACCCGTACAATAAAATTCTAAGAGGAAAATACTACTAGAAAAAAATTTTTTTCAAAAAAGGTAAAAATTAAAGATTAAAAAAAATTAGAAAAAAAAATTTTTTTAAAAAGGTACACAAAAAATTATTTTTTGTGAGGGGTGGGAAAAATCCGGTATCTCCCTTGTGTCTGTAATCAGCCTCTTGTTGGAGTCTCTGGTCTGGTTGTGTTCCTGTAGCTTGGTTGCTTACTTAATTCAGTTTCTTTGAATAGGCAGAAAAATGCTCTGCTTTCCCCAAAGTTTTGCGATCCTCCTCCCAGGTTAGTTCAATGGGAGGGAGATCTGCTTTTTCCTCCAGTTTGGAGATGCTGTGATGAGGCTAGGTTCCGGGTAGATTTGAGGCCTTTCAGTAAACAGTAGCTTTTCCCGGGGGCTGGTTTGTGAGAAACTCACAGAGCCCAGCCTGGAGCCACTCTCAGGGTTTCTGTTTACTGAATTTCAATTGATTGTCCAGGCTGCTAAAGGGAGGGGTAGCCTCTGGCTTTGATTACCCTGTAGAGAAAGCCACTCCTGTGGCTGGCGCCCGAGGTGGGTGACTTTTCCCTGGGTGGAGCTGAGTCTGGCAGGTCATTTAGGCTCTTGTGACCTGCTAGTTGACTCTAGATTTATTCCAAGGCCTGAATTGGAGCTAGCAGCTCTACCAAGCTTTGTCGGTATCCAAGATGGTGATTTCCGGTACTGAGGGGGGGGGAGAGTGGTCTTCCCTCCTCTGTTCCCTGAGAAGGAGTGAGGATGTTAGGCTTCTACTCATGCCGAATCTTGGTTCCTGGGTCTTCTCTGGTCTGCAAACTGCAGGATGAATTTTTCTTCTCCTTGTCGGTTCTTGCTGGTGTTTAGTGGAATCCGCTCACCTGCCGCGTCTGGCTCCTTCTTCCCGGACTCTCTGTGATTTTTTTTTTTTTTTAATTTAATTTAATTTTATTTGTGAACATACTGTACAGAGGAGTTACAGTTACATGGGCAGGATAATGTGTACATTTCTTACCAAGCATTGCAGCCTCCTCCTTTGTTTACCCTTCACATCCCTTGCCAGCTTCCCCCCTCCCCCCCTAATCCCAATCCTTCTCCTTCCTCCCCCCCCCAGCCCCCCCCACCAACGTCTTGTATGGCGGCTGTAGTCGCCACCTCCACCGCTGCATGCCGCCGCCACAGCTGCTGGCAAGTGCTCAGAGCTGTCTCCTTGCCTGTGTTTTCTCTCTCTGGCCTTACTCTGTCCGTGAAGGCACACTTGGTGTGATTCTCTGGCTTAGAACTATTCACTGTAACTCTAAAACTGCTTTCTATGCGAGAGCTTGTTTAGCTTCCAGCTTCTTGTCTGCCATCTTCCTGAACTCCCATCTTTTTAAAAAAATAATATTTTGTTTGCTCTATTAATTGATCAGAGGAATGGATTTTGTGGCAAGCAAGGTCATTACTCATCTGTCTCTCTCTTTGTCTCTCCCTTTCTTGGTTCCCATAGATAATATGATTGCCCAATAATTATCCTAATTTATTTTGCTTTCATATTTTTGGTTGCAGCATTTCACTTTTTGCTCTGCCATTTCCCAAATCATTTATATAGAAGGGGTTATTTCCTATTTTCTCATTCCTAGAATAAGCTTCACATGAAGACATTACTTGTCCTCATTTTCAGTGTATACATTTGAATGCGGAAGAACATCTTTCCTCTGCTCTCCATCAATTCCCTGCTCTCCAGTTAGAATAATTTCGAATAGTAAAATTGGAAAAAGAGAAATGGTGAATAAACAGATGCAGAAAATTCACTGGATATCTCTGACCAGTTCAACCAATGTGAACTATTAGGGAAATACACGGACACCTCATTCCCACTGGCACTCAAAGTCTCTGGTTTGGCAATTCTTCGGAATATGAGGAACAAGATAAAAAAGTAAGGAATGATATCAATTGCAAGAAAAAAAGTGGAGAAGGATCCAAGCAAATTTCTTCATTGGGCTGCCAAAAATATTCGGCTCCCTACAGTGCAGTGACTTCTTTCCCAAAAGGCCACTCATGTGAATAGCAGGGATGCCGATGAGTATATCCCTCCTAATCGAGAAGCCTACAGTGGACACTTACACATTGTCAGTGAGTTGGTGTCTCAAACGGCACATGCAATAACTGTAGATGACTGGACACCCCTGCACATATATGTGCATATATCTGGAATAATATTAGAGTGGCTTCTTTCTTACTTCATCATGATACAGAAACCAATGCCCAAACTGAAGGCCTCTTGACCCCCTTACATCTTGTTGCTGAGAATTGAGATAGCAAATATATGCTGGATCTCCTTTTGTTGAACCATTATATAAAACCAGGCCTGAAGAACAACATAGAAGAAACTGCATTTGATATTGCCAAAAGGATAAGTATGTATCACTACCTCTATGAAGTTGTGGAAGGCTGTACAAATTGTTCACCTAAGTCCTAATGGTCGGGTTATGTTTCTTAAATTTCAAAAATGCAAGTCCATCTTTTGTGTCCCTACAAAATATTTTCACAATCCAAATAAGAGCAATATCTTTTTTTTTTTTTTTTGGTCGGTCATGGGGTTTGAAATCTGGGCCTGGGAGCTATCCCTGTGCTCTTTAGCTCAAGGTGAGAGATCTACCAATTGAGCCTAAGCTCCACTTCCAGTTTTCTAGAGGTTTATTGAAGAGTACCACAGACTTTACTTCCCAGGCTGGATTTGAACCATGATCCTCAGATCATAGCCTCCTGTGTAGCTAGGATTATAGGCATGAGATACCAGTGCCTGCCAACACCAATATTTTACTGTAAAAATTCATGGATTCCGCGAAATTCTTTCAAGTGAATTGCCTGCATTGTATGTCAAAATGTATTCAGTAGTTTTTTGTATACATGTATAATGATTTCTTCAGAGATTGTGTTTTTCAATCAGAAATAATTTTAACTTACCTGTTGAAATGAGTAGTACAGAAAATAAAATATTTCTGGTGCTTGTCTGAAAAAGTATATTTTAAAATATTCTATATTCTATGTTTGCATAATGTTCATAATTTATTTTATTTTCTCTTAGATATACTGCGTATTCTATATTATTTTATAATATATTGGTTCTTTAATGTGTCCTTTCCAATTACATTCCATATAGAAACAGTTTGATTCCTTTTTTTTTCTAGGTCTTAATGTTAATCTCTGCATTATAATTTCAGTATACGTGCTGCTGAACCATGTAGTATCCTCTAAATTTATGTAGTTAATGATGCAATCTTTATACAGGCTTATATCTATGGGTGCCTACTAGTAACAAGGAAACCTTATTGTTCCTAACAATGCTATTGATCTTATTTCCTTAAAATTCTGTGTATAGTGGAAAAAATTATATTGATCAATCTATTGCTCACATTTGCAAATTTTTTTGTCAATGACTATCTTAAGTTTTTTGATTTGGAATTTGATCGTACTCTCAATTATTTATTGATAAGTCCAAAGGTGATGGTTTTTTCAAGTACTTATTTATCCAACTGTATTAGCTCTGTGAACCTAATGGATTCAAAGTAAGTGTTGCTTAAGAGCTACTTCTAAACTTCTTCAGCTGACATTTTCCCAAATGATGTGTTACTGGCACAAATGTCTACCTCAGCCTTTATACTTCTTCCATGTGGGAACAGACCAACCAGAATATCTTACGCTGACAGCATAGATTGTCTTACTGGAACAAAACTAAACTTGTTTACAAGGGATCATAGAGAGATGAACAGTTCAAACAGAACTGTTCAGACTAGAAGGTATTTTATCAAAATATAATTGTTTATTATACCTTCCATTTCAAAAGTAGCTGAAGCCAAGAAGGTGAAAAAATTTTTGGTATGCATGATTACTTAATGTCCTGGCCTGTCTACCATCCAACCAGGCAGGAACTTACACTACTGCCTTTTTATCATCAAATATTTTCATAGTTGTAGGAGAAGTCCATATGTTTCTCCTCGGTATTAGGCATTAAAATGATAATGCTTTAATCACAGTGTTTCCTATTGCCTCCATGTTGTAAATCTACAAATGTTAAAGCTTTACTCTAACTCTATCAAACACTGAGGTAGAGATAATGGATTAATGCTTTAAAACAGATTTGCCTTTGATACAGTAACTACAACAGAACAATGCAAAACGTGTGCCTTTTAATTATAGTATAGATAATTATATATTTTATATTCATATGTGCTGATTTTATATTTCACACAGTGAAACTTACTAGAATTAGTTGATAATTTTACAAATAAATTGATATTTATTTATTCCAATAAATAGAATTGAAATAAAAATAATTAGGTTTAAAATATATATTAGAATATAAAAAGTATCAATGCAATATCTTTAGTATAACCTGAATCCACATGGCAAAAAAACAATGTTTTCCTCTAATCTGTAATGGATTTTGCTCTGCTGCTCTGTTTATTGCTTTAAATCGCTTGTCCCAAAATGTTTTTCTCCATATTTCTGAAGCATTCCTACTGATTATACCCAAATTTTGCTAAGATGTCTAAAACACTTATTCCTCTTCAGTACCCATGGGTCCTATGTTCTCAGGTCCCAGTTACCTGCATCATCAGATGACAGGGGCAAGACTTCTCACCAAGGCCCATGCAACATGTCAACACAAAGTAATTCAAGACCCATCTCAATTTCTCATTTCCTATATTTCAGGGCCCAAATTCCTTAAGATGCAGGAATTATCAGTAAGCAATTGTGAAATGCAAGGCAACTTAAAATGAAGGATGGGATAACAAAATTTCAGAGAAAGTACTGTAATTCTAACATTCAACTTACAGATGACCAGCCCATATGAGTGAACAGGTTCACAAAGTGTCATAAGCTTATATTTAACACCCCTCCCCTATGGTTAATGAAAGATTTTATTGCAACATAAGTGGGCCAAAAAATAGTTCCTGGAAGGATAGATCCATAATTGGTCTACCAAAGCCCAGAAAATTTACTTAGAGGTCAAATGTAATTCAGAAAAACATTTGAAGCACTAAGGAGTGCTTCAAAACACTCGGACTTCAGTACAACATGGTTCTGTGGTATAAAAATGTCACTCTCAAACCAATGATAATCTACATTGAATCTCCTGAAAATGTATTCCTTTTCAAATAAACTTTTAAAAATCACATTCGACAAAATAACATTTGACAAGTTGATGATGCTAGTGACATTACAAATTTTTCAAGTGCAGAGAGCAAGTTACAATAGAGTTGAATTATTACACAGCACTAATGCCAAACATGTTCAATCATTCATTAAAGTATAGACATAGTACCACCCACAATTTGTGTTTTTCAGTAAGGGCCTTCCAGAATTGTGTTAAATTGATCAGCCTCCTAAATTTCAAAAACCAATTGTTAGCTAATAAATTTCATCATTTAATAAGGCACATTTTAAAAAGTCACAAATAGTTGCCTTATCATATGTTATTTTATGTTTTCCCTTTGTCTAACATAGTAAGAAATATAACATTAAGTCTTGAATAGGGGTACTCATCAGAGATATGACAAACAATATCTGTCTTCTATTTCTATCATATTTCTCTCGGAATAAATTGTAATTTTCTTCTTTTCCCAAAACTTATAGGTAGTAGAAAATATTATTCCATGTAAAATAAAAGAATCACACCATTGTACAAAGCCATTTATAAAAATTCGTAGTTAGGAATACATTCTAAGCCATTTTTAACTTTCTTTTTGACTAAAGATTAATCTTCCAAATGGATGAGAATAAAATCATGCTTAGGTGCTTCACGTCTCCAGTCTTGCAAATTGTTGCTGCAGATGAATCAATTATGGAAATAAAAGCTGACATCAGTTCAAGAATATGCATGATTGAAAGTCCATGGAATGTATATAAACCTTTCAAAGTATTAATAGAGAGTTTAACAGAATGACTATCAGGAAGTTTCAACCAGAGAGGAATTATAGTAAAGACATAGAATGAATGAAAAATGAACAAGGAGCAAGTACAGCTAGAATACTCAATGTACACATATGATAAAGGAAGTGGTAAATTGAAAATAAATCTTGGAGAAAGGGTTGGTTGAGAATGATGGAAGGAGTGACTCCGATCTAAAAGCATTGGACAATTAGATGGATATATTTAATTGTGAAACTAATGCACAGTCTTTTAAAATTCAGTTAAAAAACACAAGAAACAAAAAACACTCAAAAATCACAACCATCAGCAAGCTCCAGAGAGTATGAATATGACCTCTCAAAATTTTAATCAGTTAATGAAGGGCAGTTTTTGGAAAAGCAAACAAAGCTGTTCAAAGAGGGAAATTTGGGATAGGGGATAATTTTGAACAGAATTAAATAGATTGTCTAAGGTTATATATCACCTACATCTGCTGCAAATAGTATCTTTCTTCTACGAGTTTTCTGTCTGAACTGGATAATCCAGTCCTGAGACACATTTGGTACATTGTGAGGATAGAATGGAAGAAACAAGACCAAGAACCCATTACTCCACTGGAGAGAAAACAATACTATTTTCTCTAATCTCTCTTCACTACTCTTTCTTCATTCTTTTAAGTCAATTGATTTTGAATTATATTTTTCCTTCTTTCTTATGGCAAAGTAATTCATTAAATATTATTTTCCATTTTCTTCTTTCATGCTGTTTAATTGGCCCAGTGACTCCACTAAACTTCCCTCTTGCATTTGGTTGCCATGAAACAACATCTACGTTAATGAGGAGAAATCTAATGTACAACTTTTTCTCCAGAAAACAGTCCAAGAAGCTGTGATCACAAATATTTGGTTATTTTTTTTTCTTTTACCTTGAAAGACTTCTTGTGTCTAAAGTTCCCACAAAAATAAGTACTCCATCACTTGTTGGTTTAATCAGAATTGTCTAAACTCAAAGATATGTTTTGCTAACAAGATCCTTATAGGAAACAAAAGAATACTGCACTTTTATCTTCTCTTTTAAGATTCTCCTTAGATACCATATCAGGAACAGTGAAGTTATTCTATGCAAAATTATTTCAATAGATTATTTTTCTCTTGGTCTTGCATTTATTCACCAAGATCTATGGAGGAGAATCGAGTTAAATCACCCATACCTTGGAAGACAGTGTCTGTTACAAAAGGACAATGCTTCTATGTCCTCCTCTTAGCTCTTGCTGGAGTTCCAATTAATCACAGCTTCTTGGCTTCATGTCTAGTGAACCTGAAGGACTATACGGGCTCCACCACTGCTACATCTTCATTATTTCTCTTTTAAAACTCTTTAATTGCCTCATTTGGATGTGGAATTTATCTTCATGTCTTCATTCAATCAGTTCTGCATTGTAATGAGCCAAATGGGCTCTGTAAACTTACTTTAGGGAATAAAGATACTAACACAATTTATATCAAAAAGTTTTGGCCTCCCTTCACTGCTGAAGACAATACGCTTCGCTAAGTCTGCTAAGAAAACTTTTTACATTAACTTTTCCATTTTCTCAATTCTTTTCTGAACTTTTTGGCATATGTAATAAGAGAAGTCTTCACTATCTCATATTAATAAGGATATTTGACTTAGAAATGTGAAATCATTCGTTTGAAGTATCCAATCAGATTTCTCTCTGTGTTTCAATGCTTCACATCCAAAGACATTGTGGAAAGTGTTAAAAACAAAAATGTGTAATCCCAACACCTTCTTTCATTGTGAAGGGCACTTTCTCCCTAAATATTTTGACTCAAATTATCTTTTTCAAAGAATTACAGTTTGGTAATTAAAGGTAAATTCACAAATTTTGATGCCTTATTTTTTTAAGAACTTTGAATTTAAATTCCAATACAACCTTGTTTCACACAGTGAGAATATAGTTCCTGGCTAAGACAATTCCAAGGGAACCTACAGGATTTACGTCAAGGTTTCTCAGGTTTGTTTTTTTAGTATGAAAAAGAGCCATCTTCATCCACATTGCTCCCTCTCTTCTACGTCTCCTTGGATTTCTTTGCATGAAAGCCTATTCTTCCAGGCAATTTTAAATTTTCTTGATAGGCTAAGTTGTTAAAATTTTGACCAATTAAAATTTACCTGTCATAACTTTAAAACTTTAGAACCGCAAATTCACCGATCTTAATTTTACCTTTACCATCAAAAAGTTAACATGCTGTTTTCATGATATAGTATCCAGTGGCTTTGTTATGTGTATATATAACCATATTAGCTGATGATAAGAAAAATGAATTCCAAGGTATGGAACCAGATTTTTTCATTTGTGGTTGTTGTTTTTGATGAACTATGTGATTTCTGTTTTCTTTGGGTTTTCGCCCTATGGTTTATCCCTGCTGTATTTCATTTTGTATTGTATATACATTTACCTTAATTAGTGAAGGGAAGGGGAAAAGCATAATGGTGGGACAAAGGACAAAAGGCAAACCAATGCAGTAGCAATACTCACAAGACAATATGTTGGAATGTACATTACAATTTGTGAGGGGTGAAGGGATGAAGGAAAACTGTGAGAAAAATGAGAAACTGTTAACAATTTTGAAAAGTTATTATTTATACCTTACAATAACTGTAACCCCACTGTACATCACTTTGATAATAAAATTGAAAAAATAAGATGCGTAAAATATAATTTCACTCTATTGGCACAGTAAATAATATTCTTTATGTAGTAATATTTTAAAAATCAATACTATTTGGCATCTAATTACCCCTTTTTTATCAGAGGGTCAGCAACTTGAATGTTATCCAACTAGATAATATTTTCACAATATACTTGCCAAATTTTTCAAAAAGGAATAAATTTAGTGCTTTCTCATTCTAAAACAGAAAACAGTTTAGTGCTATGGAAACCCATAACTTTTAAAAGTAAGTAAGTTGTTAAGAGGAAAGAATATATGTGTTCTTCAAAATTCTCATGACTAATAACTACTCATTTTTAAATTCTCAACATTCCTGAGAGATTCAAAACAGTACCTGTTTGCATGTTATGTAATTCTGCAATAGATGCAGTTTCCAATGGGGTGTTAAAGATTAAGAAGTCAACAGAAAAATAGCCACATTCTGGTAGAGGATAAAACTATGAAGCATATGTAATAATTAATTCTTCAAGAGTAAGCAATTGTTTATCAGAGTAAGCTATTATTTCTATGACCATCAATCTCAAGATTTATGCCATAAAGTCATCCTAGCCCAACAGTTTCCAACTTGTAAGGGGCACCTAAAATTCCTTAATTCACATCATGAATACCTTATCTCTATTTTGAGAAAATACTAAACCTCTGCTAATGTGAGGCCCTCCTTGTTCTGAAAAGAACACCACAATAAGTTGAGCTGCATCATTTTTCCTCCACTGGTATTCTTGAGATCAGAAAACTTGCAAATATTATTTATATTTATACTTTTTTAACTATCATAAATATTCAGGATGCTAAGACAGGAAAATTATGGTTCAAAGCCCACCAGACAGGAAGGTTTCTTAGAATCTTATCTCCAAAAAACTTCTCCACAAAAGCCAGACTCAAGTGGCACTGAGGTTGAAGTGGTAGGGCATGGGCCTTGATCATAAACAGGCTCAGAGACACTGTCCAGGCCAAGAGTTCAAGCTCTAGGATGAACCAATAAAACAAAAATAAAACTGAAAACAAACCCCAAGCCTAGCATTTTTCTACATGTATACAGAGGCACTTAAATAAGGAAATGGCTTCCTGTGTTACATATCGGTAGAAGAAAGTAGATGTCACACAATTACTCTCTTCATACCATATTAAACCAAACCCTTAAAAATTTGGTTTTTCTAAATGTATAAATTATTCACATTAACATGGTATACAAGAACTGTGGGAATTATCTATTAACTATGTTCTAATTATAACACTCTTGAAAGAATATCTAGGCAAATAGAATGCCAGAATCATTTGTGAATTTTTCAATTAATCCCTCTACTTAAAAAGTATTTTGTAGTATCCTATAGGATATGAAATTATAAACAAAACCAAAAAATATATTTTAAATGTAAATTCTAATTTAACAAGGTCTACAAAATCCTACATTAGACGAACTTTGCTATTTCTCCAGACTTAAGCTTTTGTAATCCTTCAACATTTATTTGGAATCCAACAGAATGAGGCTTTCTTACTTCTGCAAATTTTTGGATGGGAATCATGAACTATTTTGCATCTAGGAATGTTCTGTAATGATGAGAGCATTTAAAACACAAGTGAGGATATATATGAGTTGCATTCAATAGGAAACTTGACTTCTCAGAACATAATGAAAAAATTAGCCCAAACTTCTGTGTATTCCTTTCTTGTTGTTTGGTTTGTTTTACGGAGACAAAATTATTCTACTTGGTCCAGCGAAGGTATCGTTATGTAATTCCACTATCTAACCTCCTGTCTGAGTGCTAGAATTCCACGCTTGTAGCACATTGCCCTGCCATAGTTTTTTATTTAATCTAGAAGCAGACTAGCAATTCTGAACTTCTCCTATGATCTTATCCACTAGATTGAATGCTCAGACTGTTTATGTACTGTTTTCAAAGATGTTTTAACATTTGACACAGGATATGCACATTTTCAGATGCACCTGCAGCATTCCCTGATTATTCCACCATGGATCCTATCCCGTTAATAATGATTGCTTGACTCTCTGACTATCTCTGGTCACTAAATATGTAATATTCTCAACTTCTGGGGGAAAGTTTACTTGAAGTCTTTCTAATATTAAAAATTACCACTTGATTCTAGTCTTACTCAGGACCTATTTTCTATTGTTTTCTACATATTCTGAGAGTTGTTTCATTTGTGTATTTTTGTGTGCACCCATAAGTGCCTCTGTGTGTATGTGTATGTCTGTATGTATGTATGCAAAAATCTAAAGCTGTTATTCAGCAATCTTGCTCTGACTGGTATTCCAGGTTTTGGCTGGTTAACTATAGGTAGTGTCTCAAAGCCTATACTGTCCAAGCTGGATGAAAATTGAAATTCCCAGACTCCTTTACGTTCTTAGGTTTTATTTTTCTAGGAGTATCAACTTTTAAACTTCAAACACTTTTGTGAGTGTAAAGTCTAACCTGTGCCCCAGATTTTTAACTCAAGAATTCATATAAAGAGATGAACATATACATTACATATCCTGAGTGTACATTGTTAGATATATGATCATAAACCAAGTTGTTGTGAGCTCTGAGGATTGGGGTTTAAAGCCATCATGGGTAGGAAAGTCCTGGAGATTCTTTTCTCCAATAATTACCAGAAAACTAAGTGGCACTGTGGCTCAAATGGAAGAGCTCTAGCCTCAGGCTGCGTTTCAGAGGAACAGCGCCCTTTCCCATAATTCAAGTGCCACGAACAACAACAAAAAAAAATATAAGAAAAGGAAAGAAAAAGAAATGTGATCTTAGCCACCAGGTTCATTGCTAGTATAATTCCTGTTCTCTCAAGATGGACTCTTTTTTTCCAGTTAAGTCTATTCTCCTATATCTGACTTACATTGGAAACAGAATCATTCTTCCATTCTCCTTTTTGCACATTTACATGATTAGCAAGCGTGATTTAGAAAGGGAGTGGCTTCATGCTTCATGTTCCACTAAGGAGTAATGCTTTCTCTATATCACTCCCATAAATCAACATACTAGACTTGGCTTTATTGTTTCAATGTTCTCTTTTTTTTTTTTACACATTTTCTTTTTTTAATTGTGAAAATACTGTACAGAGGAGTTACAATTACATGGGCAAGATAATGAGTATATTTCTTATCAAGCATTGTAGCCTCCGCCCTTGTTTCCCCTTCCCATCCCTTCCCATCCTCCCCCACCCCCAGCCTCCCCACCCAATCCTCCTTTCCGCCCCTAACGAAGGTTGTAAAGTTCGTTTTCCACATAACGACTTGTACATCTCATTGTTGCAATGGGTCCACCTGTATCCCTATTTAAACGATTTGTTTCTCCCCTTCCTCTCCACAAATTATACCAACATCAAATACAGTGAAAGCAGGGGTTATACTGTGGGGGAGGGACATACAAAGCAACAAAGAAATAATCTTATAAATGGAGGCATAGAATTACATTGTGTAAATATACCACAAAGAATGACATTGCCCCATTTGTTAGGAAATGGAAAAACTTGGAACAAATTATATTAAGTGAAGTAAGCCAGGCCCAAAGAAACATAGGTTCCATGGTTTCCCTTATTTGCAATATCTAGTATATGTATGAGTCAAGTGGAAAAGGTCAGAGAATGTGATGTCAGGAAAATGAACCCTTAGATATGTATTTTAAGGTTTTTTTCTTTCATGCATGTGTTTCTAACGCATTTATAAGATTATCTCTTTGTTGCTTTGTATGTCCCTCCCCCACAGTATAACCCCTGCTTTCACTATATTTGATGTCAGTATAACTTGTGGAGCAGATGGGGAAAAACCAGTTGTTTAAGGATACAGGTGGACCTGTTGCAACAATGAGAAGTACAAGTTGCCATGTGCAAAACGAGCTTTACAACGTCGGTGCGGGGGGGGGGGAGGGGGGAGAAGGAGAAGGATTGGGATTGGGGGGGAGGGAGGAGGCTGGGAAGGGATGTGAAGGGTAAATCAAAGGAAGAGGCTGCAATGCTTGGTAAGAAATGTACGCATTATCCTGCCAATGTAATTGTAACCCCTCTGTACAGTATGTTCACAAATAAAATAAAATTATATTAAAAAAAAAGAACTCTAATAACAACAGATGCTGGAGGAGATGTGGACAGAAGGGAACCCTACTGCATTGTTGGTGGGAGTGTAAACTTGTTCAACCACTTTGGAAAGTAGTATGGAGATTCCTCAAAAGACTACACATAGAGCTCCCCTATGACCCAGCAATCCCACTTTCGGGCATTTACCCAAATGTTCACAAACAAGACCACACTAAAGCTACCAGCACAACTATGTTTATTGCAGCCTTATTTACCATAGATAAGATATGGAACCAACCCAGATGCCCCTCAGTAGATGAATGGATCAAGAAAATGTGGTATATAAACACAATGTTTTCTTATTTGTAGAGTCTTCTATATTGTATTGAACACTTATACATATACACAGAACTTCTTTTTCTCGTATAATTGCTATTGTTTCTCTTACTGTTAACTCATGTACACTTGGGAAATTAATGCACAGCACATAGACTCACAAAAAATGATCTGGGAACCTTCTTCCCATTTAAAATTCACCTTAATTTACAGAGCACGTAAGAAGTTTGAACAAAATGTTCTCATGGATAATGTATTTATAAGCAATTTAAATTTCATTTCTCTTTACTAATTGTCTCTAAAACATGTGTTACCTCATGTCCAAAATTGTCCTTGTGCTATTTCAGTGAAGCCAGAAAGCATTCATTTTTTTTCTGGAGATGAACCATAGATTGTTACTGGAATTAAGTGGAAGTAACTGTTACTGGATGTGGAAACTGATCCCAGTAGAGGAATTGAACATAGAGAAATGACAAAGTTCAAGTTAACTATTGCTTTCGTTTTACTGTACAAGAAAGGGATCTAAGGCTGGGAGGAAACTCTGTCCCTGACTTTTTTGAGTGTGTCCTTTACTCATATAAAACGTGTCTGTAAAGTTCTGGTTGAGAGTATTACAAAAGGAAACAGTATGTCATTTGAAGGCCAGTATAGAACAAAAGGAAGTAACTTTGTTTTAAAAATGTTCTACTGCAAAGAACAAAGATATGGAGGTTTTAAAGTGTCTTATGGATGGATGTTTCACTCCTGAGATGATTCTCTTGTTGTAGGAATCGGTTATCAATTCCTTTAGTCTGGTCCTGAGTTTTCCATAGCAATAAGGATTCCAAAAAAGCAGGATCCAGTGAGTATGATCAGCAAAAGCAGCCTCTTCTAGGATCACCATATTTTTAGGAGAGTCCCAAAGAAATACCTAGGGTTGGTTTTGTTTGCTTGTTTGTTTAGTTTGGGCTGGTTCTGGGGCTTGAAGTTAGAGACTGGCCCCTGTCCCTGAACAGTTGTCTTTCTTTCCCACCTGGCCCAAAGTTAGTACTCCACTGCTTGAGCCAAAACTCCACTTCTGGATTTTTGGTGTTTAATAACAGATAAGAGTTTGACAGACTCTCTTGCCTGGGTTGGCTTTGAACTAAGACAGTAAGAAAGCTCAGTGACATCAACTGTATGGACTTCTCTTTTGAACCAAGCTATACTACTTGACAATTTTTAAAGTAGAGAATATGTTTAGCAAAGAAGCCATAACAAATAACTCAGCAAACGTAGGTGCACTACTAAATCATTTGGGAAGATTACTATTGACTTCATCATTCCTTTGGGGAAATTTAAAGCCATATTTGCTATTTTTATTGGTTGTGAAGATTGAACATTGAACCTGGGCACTGTCTCTCAGCTCTTCAGCAAAACTTGAGCACTCTACCACTTTAGCTCCAGCACCACTACCGGGTTTCTGGGGTTAATTGACGATAATTGTTTCATGGACTGTCCTGACTAGGCTGGCTTTGAACCACAATCCTCTGGTCTCAACCTCCTGAGTAGCTAGGATTACAGGCATGAGCCACCAGCACCCGGCTCATAGTTGCATTTATGTGCACTTAATGTCACTATGTAGACAATGAATGGAAATCTGAACCAAATGATGTGACATTGAAACATTTCAGAATTGAGGTAGCAATAAATATGTCCTCCTTTCCCATTTTGTTACATTAATGACTCATGAGTTATGGGACTCTTACATTAGCATCCTTTCATCTTTGTAGGTGTATTTGGTATCAGAAAATGTTCATAGAAAATATAGAAAGACAGATTTTTAGAAAGCAAAGGAGATCAGGTATGAAAGAACAGCATAGAAGGAGATACTTTTATCACACAGAGATTAAGAACTTGCCTAGGAGATTTTGAATGCTAAAGGCAATAAGGAATAAGCCTAGTTCACAACTAGTTCTTCGATAACCAAAAATGGTTCCCTAGAACGCTTTCTGCTATATCTTAGTTACTATCATTTTTTCTTTCCATCTGGAATTATTCTTTCACTTCTGTCACAACTGTTAATTAGCCTTTGCCCTTTTGGTGCGATGACTTGCCAAAAGAGTTTCCAAATCTCACTTAGACTACCATTTTCATTGTGATTAGCAGTGACCACACTCAAAAGCCTGGAATCTTTGAATTTCCAGAATTAATCTTCACCTGACATCTAAGCACATTCCTGGCATTAATTACCATGACCTAATGAAAAAAAAAACATTTTTTTTTCAACACAGTATCCTAACACAGGTAAAGTACATGAATTAGGGACTATTGTCAGGTATCAGTATGTAAGGAAAAATTATATATTCCAAGTATGGGTTCTTTATTTTGCATTTACTAACTAAATGTGCATTGTTGTTGTTGTTGCTGTTGTTGTTCTGGCAGTCCTGGGGCTGAAACTCAGCACTTTGGAATTATTCCTGTTTCTTTTTTTTTCCTCAAGGCTAACCCTCCACCATTTGAGGCACAGGACCATTTCCAGTGTTTCCTTTTCAATTTATGTGGTACTGAGGAATTGAACCCAGGGTGTCATGCATCCTAGGCAATCACCATACCATGAAGCCACATTCCCAGAACCCTAAATGACTTTCTTAAGATGACATTACATTTTCATTCTGTAACAATGTATCATAATTTTAACCAGAAATTTTTGTGAGAAAAGAGCATTGAACACAATACTGAGTCCAGTAAGCCTAGAAAGACAATGAATAATTGTCACGGTGGAGCCAGAGCACAGAGGGACTTACCTCATGGAGCTGGTACAATAGACTGAGCGAGACAGCTCCTGACCCACAGCCTACCTCCAGAATAAGAGGGCCACCTTGGTACCAACCACATGGGGATGCTGGCTCACCTCCTCCATCACCCATTGAATCAGTTCCTGAGAGAGAAAGAGAAAGAAAGAAGGTCATAATTACACTTAAGCCAGGTGCCGGTGGCTCAGGTCTATAATCCTAAGTACAATGGAGGCTGAGATATGAAGATCATGGTTTATAGCCAGCCTCGGCAGGAACACCTGTGAGATTCTTATCTAAAAAAACCACTAGGAAACTGGAAGTGGTGCTGTGACTCAAGTGGTAGAGTGCTAGATTTGAGTTGAGGAGCTCAGTGAGCTGCCCCAGACCCAAAGTTCAAGCCACATGACTTAAAATAAGTGGATTTCCCACCACAAGAAGTGGACTGAATAGCACCCGTTGTCCTAGGAAGCATGGCCAAGATGTCAGGCCGAGCTTCCTGTTAGCTGGGAATCATTAGTAGGTCACCTGGCTTCTCTGTGCCTCAGTTTTACCATCTTCAAAACTGAACAAAGTGAAGGATCCCATTACTCATGGGGATAGGGCAATAAAGAAAGAGCCATGTTTTTTTCACAATCCCATACCTGTTGCACCATAAATAACACACACCATCTGAGATCATTCCGGGTATCTTCCTATCATATGCTCACAGAATTGTCAAGAACAGTATCAGATGACCCCTCCCTCTGTGCCTGTCCCTGCTCCAATGATACCTCTGTATTAATCCCTTTTTACTTCACAACGGTCACATGAGGAGATTGAAGTCCAATGGTCGAGGTCCAACCCAGAACTTCACCTCTGGTCAAGAATCGGCTGCCGTGGACTGAGTTTGGGACAATCCATCTAAACCAATGACTGAGCGTGGCGCCACATGTCTACCATGCCAACTACAGAAGACCGGTTCTAGTGGCTCATGCCAGTCACAGATAGGAGGAACATGATCCAGCCCAGCCTGAGCATATATTAATTCTCCATCTCAGAAATGCCCAAGACAGAAAAGCTTGACTCACATGGTAGAAGACCTGACTGGCAAGCCTCAAGCCTTGAACTCTCACCCTAATATACCAAAAAGAACCAGCGTCCCAGTGCCAGAGTCTCATGTCTATAATCCTAGGTACTCAGGAGGCTGAGATCTGAAGATCACAGCTCAAGATTTAAAATAGGGTTGGCCTCACCCATCAGATGTCATGATGAGAAGACCCAGACTCTGACCTATGCTGTTGCACTCCATACTAGCAGAACTCATATCCTTACTAAGTGTTGGTCATGCTCTCTGTCCCCGTGGGAAGCCATCCCCTGTAGGCCACACTCCCAGGCCCTCCAAGCTCCCAATGCCACCAACCAAGCCCAAGGGAGTACACAGCTCCATTGCACACAGATCCCTTGTTCTTGTAATTTAACAGTTCTGTGTCCCCTTCAAGCCTCTCACCCTTCCAGGCCCCCAGACCTCAGCTGTGAAGCCCATACATGCCCCAAAGTTAGCAGGTAGAAGTTACCAAAGCATTCAGCCTCCTTGTTACAACCCACTTCTACACACACACACACATACACACACACACAAACATCCAGACTGGTGACAGAAGACTCATCCATGCAGCACTTGCAAATTGCCAACTGATCACTCACCTCAGCACAGTCACGCTGCACAAGGAAAAAGATGATCTCTCTGTCTCTCTGTCTATGTCTCTCTCTGTCTCTCTGTTTTCAGGAGAAAGGTTGACCGAGCACACATCACAAGGTCTCACACAGCAAGGGTGACTATCTTCTGCATCCAACACCTCCCATCCCCAGAAAAAAGAAAAACACCCCGGAAGGTAGGTGTAGACATGCTGCTCCCAACCTCTGACTAAAGCCACCGGGTTTCACCAGGGAGAAGAAGGGCGCAGATGTGCGGCAGTGTGGCTCCCACTGCTCCAGGCCAGGGGCTCTCTGGCGCCTACTCCTCACCCAACCCTGAATCTCCCCATTTCCTGGGACACTAGCCGCTGGGAATGAGGGTGGGATCCTCGGGTCAACACCCACCCCCACCCCTGGAGCACATTTGTGGCAGGGTGTGGGCCAGACTGTGGGGCACAGTTGAGACGCCGGTCCGGGTCTGAGAAGAGGGGATATGGGGTCGCAGGGTACGGGGCTGTGTGGTAGCCACTCACATGTGTTGCTGGCAGAAGCTGTTGGCAGCAGCTCCAGGTGGGGCAAGCAGCAATGGCAGAGGCATGACAGACACTCAGGTCCTGAGCAGAGGACAGGGGAGCCAGGACCAGGTCAGGGCCACAAGCTGGCTCGTGGCACAGCATTGCACCATTGCCTAAGGAAACCATGGTTCTGAACCCGCAGCACCGGGTTTGAAATGTTGCTCCATGGGGAGGGGGTGGAGAAGGGGGCTGGGGCTCAGGCAGGCACATGATGGGCCTGAGGAAGGCCTTTCCTGCTAGGCCTCGAGTCTCTTGCTCACCACTTAGCCACCTCTACCTTCCTCAACTGCTGATGGTGGTGTCAACAAACAGAGGGAATCAAGGTGTTACTGGGCAGCATGGAATGTGGGCGTGGCCACAATTCTTGTATCCGATTGGTCAGAAAGAACCATGAAACAATGGGGGTGTGGCTGGAATCCTGTGATGCAGGGAGAATGGGCGGAGTCAAAATGAAGGCAACCCCTTTCCCCCGGACACTGTCCAAGCCAGTTGGGGACAAGTCGGTGACCTGCTTTAGCCGGATGGCTGCACACATTATTGTGTAGGTCTGTTTGTTCCCAGACCTTGAACTCAGGATCTGGGCACAATCTGTGAGTTGCTTTTGATCAAGGCTAGCTCTCTACCACTGGAACCACATGGCTTTACTTCTGGCTTTGTTGGCACAAGTTGGACAAGAGTCTCAAGGACTTTCCTGCCTAGGGTGACTTTGACCATGATCCTCCTTTCACAGCCTTGTAAGATTTAAGGAGGACTGCTGAGAGCCACTGATGCCTGGCTAATCATTGATTTTGCTGATGATCTTGGACATACCTGTGAATTACCTATTGTCAGTTTTAGTGGTAGGAACTGGAGCCCACAGTTTGAATCCTGGTCTTTCCACCAACAAATGGCAGGAGATCCTATGAAACTCATTCCTTTTCATATGATTACCAAAGGAATGTGATGTATGTCATGATTAAATAGGCAGTACTTGAATGATTCGAGGATAAAATTATACACAATTACATTATAGGACACTGGTCGATATTAATTAATACTTTATGAAGCATTTAAACAATCACATTAAATGAAGGCCAAATGAAATACCTACAAATTGGCATGGAGATGCCATTTTTTTCTGCCAGGACTGGGATTTGAACTCATGGTCTAGGTAACCCTGCTGTTCCACTGTGTGGGAAGGGGAAGCTTGCCTCCTTGAATTTAAGAAATTCAAGTCTGTTCCTTTGGCCTGAAATCGATGCCTACCACTAGAAAACATCCTATTTGTGGACATTTTAAATATATGATTTATATTTATATACATATGTTGATTCCATATTGCATTCAGTGTAGTTATTTATTTTATTTTTTGTTTTATTCATGTATTGACTCCTCATTTTATTGACTATTATGACACATAGAACAGTGATTACATTGATTACATAGGATATAGGTTTGCATATGTATTGCAAGTCCTCCCTGACACCTAGGACTTTCACAGAAAAGGAAAACATGTGTCACCATCAGCTTCTTACTACATGATTCATTTATTGGGAGTGCTGGCGTCTGAACTCACAGCCTACAAGGCACAATTCATGAATGAGTGAGTGTCAGCCAGCCATCCTGTGGCAAATTGAGCTGACAGGCAGTTCCGAGTACTTGAGATTGAGCCCCAGAGATTGACAAAATAAGAACAGATTGACATCCAGATGGTAGCACACTAATAAATATATATCTTTATAGAGTGCCAGAGATGTCTATATATTATTCACTTATATAGACTACATTCCTACCAATTCTTTGGTATTTATAATGCTACATGTAATTAATGTTATTGTTTTCATTCTTAACAAACTATTAAGTAAATCAATTAATATCCTGAAATAGTAATAGTATTTTTTTAATTCTTCATAAATATTAAATAAAATCAGTCTCCTGAAATGATGCTGTCTAATTATATAGGAGCATTGATAATATTACCTTGTTATTCCCATGGATGGGAACGAGTCTCTTAGTATCTCCTGCCATTGATTGGTGTCAGGACTGGGATTCGAAATCGGAGCCTACTTCAGCAACGAAAGGTGAAGTCCCCTTTGCAACAGTGTCATTCAGACCCAGGAGGGTTACCGTGCAAAAGAAGAAAATATAAAAAGGCCATCTCACTGCATTTTTTCTGTACATTATTGCCACAGAAGGCCTGGGGGACTAGGATCCCAGGATTTTCTGTGGGTTTAATGGCTGCACCCCAGCATAGGGTGATGGAAGCTGAGGCAGAGTTACCACAAGCTGAGTTCAAGCCTCCTGCTGAGCAAAAAATAATTTAAAGATGTTAGTTCCCTGGCTTGCAATTCATCCTGTTTATTCTGACAGGCTTTGAATTTTAACTCAGAGTCTGGGTAAATCTGCAGCACTGTGGAAGAAGGGGAGGCTCACCGTATTTGAAGATAAGAAAGTCAGGCCTGAACTGTAAGCCAAAATTCAAGCCCTAGCCTTGGAAAACATACTATTTATATACATTGTAAATACATGATTTGTACTTACCTATGGATGTACAGTACATACATGTTTGGTTGTTCTTTGTGCTTTTTGTTTTATTCATTTATTTACCGTTGATTTTACTATGATAACACCTATTCCCTTTATTACATTGATGACATCCTATCACATGGAATCTAAATTTGTAGACGTGTTTTCCATCATGCCTGACACCAAGGACTCTCAGAGAAAAGGAAAAAGTTTCACACTTGGCTTCTTACTGCATGATCCAATTGTTAGTAATGCTGTGATCTGAACTCAGGGCCTAGCTCGACTAATTGGTGAATAGTGCAAGGTGACCACACCAGCCTGTGAGCAACAAAGGAGTTAGGCCATTCCCAGGATCTGATATTGATCCCCAGGGTGGGCCTGGATAGTCATAAATTAATAATTTAAACATAGGATCAATATTTACATATATGTGTGGAAAGCATCTTGCCTTTGGAGTACTTTTTCTCCTTAATTTCTGTCTTATGTAAGTATTGTGTATTTTACTGAGTAAGGTAATAGATATAGCAGTGCTTATATGGAAGACAACCTATTGCCCTAGTTATAGGGTTTCCTATGCATTCTCAATCCAAGCTGAGATCCAGGACTCTCACAGGACACAAAATAGGGGAGTGGTTGGGCTTCTCACATCAGGATTCATCTTTTGGCAGTGTTAGGATTTGAACTCAGCGCCTATCAGGCGGAATTGGGGAAAGGGTCAAGGTGAGGACGCCAGCTTGTGAGCACCGAAGGAGATAGGTCATTCCCAGGACCTGAGGTCGAGTCCCAGGGAGGTCCAGATAGTCACAAATTCATAATTTAAACATAGGGTCTATATTTACATACATGTATGGAAAGCATCTTGCATTTGGTGCACTTCTCCTTAATTTGTGTCTAATTCACGGAATTATTGTGTATGTTACTCAGTATGGTGACAGGTATAACTGTGCTGACATAGATGACAACCTTTTCCCATAGTAATAGGGTTGCCTATGCATTCTACATCCTAGTGGAAGACCGGGACTTTCAAAGGAGAGGAAAACATGTTCAACCACTGGATTCTGACAACCGAATGAATCTTTTGTCAGTGCTCAGATTTGAATTCAGGTCTGGGTAGCTCTGTTGCACTTTGGGGGAAGGGAAATCTCACCGTCCCTGAAGACTACAATGTCAGGCCTGGTCCAGGGCCTGATTTGAAGCCCCAGCATTGGACCCGCTTTTTTAAAACATAGGATCTCTCTTTACCTACAACTGTGGTATGCATCTTGCATTCAGTGTAGTTATTCTTTTTATTTTGTGTCTTATTCATGGATGTATTGTGTATTTTATTGAGTATGGTGATAGATATAACTATGTTGACATGGATAACAACACATGCAAATGGTTATAGAGTTGTCTATATAGAATTCTCCATCCTCGCTGAGACCCAGGACTTTCATTGGACAGGAAAACAGGTGGATCGATTAGCTTCTCAAATCAAGGTGAATCTTTTGGCAGTGTTGGGATTTGAACTCAAGGCTTAGCAGGCCCAATTGGTGAATGGGTCATGGTGAACACACCAGCCTATGAGGCACTAAGGAGGTAGGCCATTCCCAGGACCTTAGATGAAGCCCTGGTGGGGGCCAATATAGTCATAAATTCATCATTTAAACGGAGGATCTATATTTCCATACATGGATGTGCAGCATCTTGCATTCGGTGTAGTCATTCTTTAATTATGTGTCTCATTCATTGATGTATTGTGTATTTTCTTGAGTATAGGATGACAGGTATAACTGTAGTTACCTGGATGACAACCTATTCCCATGAGTATATAGTTGCCTATGCATTCTCCATCCTAGCTGAGACCCAGGACTTGCACAGCACAGGAAAACTGGTACAATGACTGGCTTCTCACATACGGGTGAATTTTGGCAGTGCTAGGATTTGAAATTTGGGCCTAGGAGGCCCAACTGCCCAAAGGGTCCACGTGATCACACCAGACTGTGAGCCACTAAGGAGCTGGTCGTTTCCCAGGAACACAGGTCGAGCACCATGGGGGCCACAATTGTCCGGAATGCATAATTTAATCATGGGATGTATATTCAAATCTGTGTGTGGACTGCAATGTGCATTTAGTGTAGTTATTCTATTTTGTATGCTATTCATGGATGTATTGTGTATTTTCTTCAGTATATGATGACAGGTATAACTGGGCTCACATGATAACAACCTATTCCCATGGCCACAGGGTGGCCCATGCATTCTTCATCCTAGCTGAGAACCAGGACTTGCACAGGAAAGGAACACAGGTGCAACAATTGGCTTCTGATATCAGGATGAATCTTTTGGCACTGCTGGGATCTGAACTCGGGGACCAGCAGACCCAATTGACGAATGGGTGCATGTGAGCACACTAGCCTGTGAGCCATTAAGGAGTAAGGCCATTCCCAGGACCTGAGATGGACCCCCAGGTGAGGGTATGGGGGGAGGGCACACAGCAGTCATCCATTCATAAGTTGAAGGTAGTATGCAAATAAGTACACATTTGTATAGAATAGGAGAGACGATAACCTGTGATGGAATCCAATCTACCATGTGTCTACTGATTCTTGGATCTTTCCAGATGCCTTCATTTCATGACTGTGATGATTATTGTCACGCTTAATCAACACTGCTTTACAAATAAGTGATACCCCATGAGTCTTGCCTATCATTTCCTAGTCACATCATGCATGAACTACTTATTCAATGAGATCGATCGCATTCCATGACTTTTCCTGGTCCAGAAACCAGTATCTCAGGATTTCCCGCCATTGCTTTCTCATGGGAGTGGGCTGAATTCCAGCCTCAGGCATGGAAAACATACTCCTTATATACATTTTAAATATAGGATTTATACTTCCATACAGATGTTCAGTTCAAATCATGTTTAGTGTGGTTATTCATTTTATTTCTTTTTTTATTCATTTATTTACGATTTATTTCATTGACTTTCATGACACCTAAACCATTTATTACATTGTTTACATCATATAACATAGCTTCTAGATTTGTAGATGTGTTCTCGATCATACCTGACACCCTGGACACTCCCAGAAAAGGAAAACATGTCACACTCAGCTTCTTACTCAAAGATTAAATTTTTGGCAGTGCTGGGATCTGAACTAATGGCCTAACAGGCCCAATTTATGATTGGATGAATGTGAGCACAGAAGCCTCTAGCCAATGAAGCTGTCAGGTGGTTCCCTAGGCACTGAGATCAAGCCCCAAGTTTGGCCAAAACAGCAATACATGGATAGGCAGAGGGTGGTATACAAATAAATATATATTGTTAAAGAGTTCCAGAGCTGTCTATCTATGACTGAATGACATCTACTACATTCCTATCAACTCTTAGGTATTTATTATATCTCCATGAAACAATATTATTCTTTTCATGCTTAATAAACTATTAATTAAGGTCAATCAGCATCCTAGAATTATTGCATCCAATTTTAGACTAGACAAATGCATGGACTACTCTTTCCATCTGTATTCTCATGCATAGCAATGAGTCTCTTGTGATCTCCTGCCATTGGTAAGTGTAAGGATTAGGATTTGAACCCAGGGCCTATGTTGACATGTTGGCTTTTGTCTTCCCTGCTAGCCTGCTAGCCATCAGCAATGGCAGACCAGGACCACTTTGAAACCATGTCATTCAGAAACAGGATGGTTACCATGCAAAGAAAATCTTGTAAAACACTGAGCCCTCTACAGCTCCCCAATTTTTGTGCTGTTCTGCTTTTTTTTCTTCCTGCAGGCCCTCTGAACCTAGGGTCCCAGGATCAACTTTGGGTCCCGAGACTGCATCCCATCCTAGGGAGACTGAACCTGAGTCAGAGTTGCCATGACCTGAGTTCCAGCCCCGTGGTTGTCAAAATTAATTAACTAATTAATTCATTAACTAACTAACTAATGAAATAGAAATAATAAAACTCCTTGGTTTGGAATTTCTGCCAGTTTTCTTTCCTAGCCTGGGATTTGAACTCAGATTCTTGATGAATCCGTAGCAATGTGATGGAAGGTGCAGAGTTGCCATTACTTGAGTTCAAACCCCATGCCAAGCCAAAAATAAATAATTAATTCACTAACCTCAGCAGGGAAGTTAATTGTGAAGATGGGAGGGAAGGGATGGTAGGGGAAAAACAAACGAGGAGGCAACAATGATCAATAGGAAATGTATTCATTACTTTGCTCATGTAACTGTGACCCCTCTGTACAACATTTTTTTTTTAAAAAAAGTACAAAACATTATATAGTGCTCAAGAAGCACTTTGGGGGGAAGGGATGGATGTCTGAATAGCTGTACAAAATTCTACACTGATTTTCTTCAGTGTTCGGTATGGAACTGAATAAACATAATTGTTTCTGTTACAAATATTAAGTCACTGTCTTGGAACTGGGGCAAGTATTTCTGCCATTGCTGGGATTTGAGCTCAATGTCCAAGTAACTCTTTTGCACCTTTGGTGAAGGCTAAGCTCCTTGTCCTTAAGGAAAAGATTTTCAAGATAGAGTTCCCAGGGCCTAAATTAAGGCCCTGCAATAGAAAAAAATATTTGTATACATGTGGAATATAAGATATATATACGTACATATGTATGTTTATTTAATATTATGATTATTATTATTATGGATTTTGTATTTATTATTTATTTTATTCATTTTATTATTTATTTATTTATTTATTTATTTTTATTTATTTATTATACACATAATATTTATGTTGTGTACATATATTATAAAATTATACACAATAATTCAGTACATTGACTCATTTTTATTAATACTTTATTAAGTATTGAAACATGATACATAATTAAATGGAGGCATTTGTCAAGTCATCACATGATTAGAGTCTGTCCCTAGTATGAGCTTTGTCTTATTTATCTTTGAACAACTTTCTATAGGGATTTGTTTGATGATTTATACTCAGAAACTTTTTCTTGTAGATAGGCAAGTTGAGGGATAAATCGTAAGGTTGGGGCTGGGAATGTGGCTTAAAGGTAGAGAGCTTGCTTAACATGCTTGAATGCCAGGGTTTGAATCCTCAGTGCCACATACTCAGAAAAAGCCAGGAGCTGTGGTGTGGTTCAAGTGCTAGAGTGGTAGCATTGAGAAAAAGAAGCTCAAAGGCAGTACCCAGGCCCTAATTTCAAGCCCTAGGTCTGGCAAAAAACCATACGCCAGATTCCAGTGGCTCTGGAATCCTACTTTCTCAGGAGGCTGAGATCTTTAGATCGCACTTTGAAGACAGCCTAAGGAAGGAAAGCATGTTAGACTCTTTCCTCCAATGAACCATCAAAAAATCCCATGTGGCACTGTGGGTCAAGTGGTAGAGTGTTTGCCTTGAGCTGAATGGCTCAGGGACAGCGCCCAGGCTTCAGTTTGAGACACACATCTGGAAAAAGAGTGAGGGATAATCAAAGTACTTTTCCTGTTTGCTAATTATGAGAATATTGTTTGGAAAATGAATGCTGATGTACACCAGAATTGGAGTCAGACATCAAGGTTCAAGTGTAGCACATTCATAAGCCCAGCCTCTCAGATTCTAGCATTATAATCTTGTGTCCTACAGGGTTCTGAAAGGCACATTGTTGAAAGGCTTAATATGCTCCCCAAGCCTTTTGTGATAAGCAGTTGACTTGTATTTTCAATGTCATTACAGTTCTAACCCTAGCAGAGGACCAATAGCTCATGCCCATCACCCTAGCTCAGGAGGCTGAGGTCTCTATCACAGGGTGAAACCAGCCAAGGCAGGGAAGTCAAGCACATTCTGACTTCCTGTTCTGAATGGTCAGATGCTCAAGAAATTCCTGTGCTTCCCTTGGTGATGAGAAGTTACTTGCACTCTAAATGTTCTTTGGGTTCTTGAGTTACAGAAGAAGGAAAGAAATATTATTGCCTCATTCGGGGTTCAAATGAAGTTCTCAGGATCCAAGCCCTAGCTATGATAGAAGGAAGAACTCCAGTGTAACACTGTATTTGAAGGACAGAAAACAGTTTCAAAAGCCAGGCTAGGTGCAGAGAATTAGGCCTGCAGGATTAGGAGGCAGAATGTACACAATCAATATGGAAGTGAGCTACAAAACCACTTCATTCATTCCAGGCACAGCCAGCAATGGGGGAAACCTGAAACATTTGTTAGAGTTAGAGCTGGGTCTGGCTTAGTCTCTTCAAACGATGACTAACTAAACGTCCTCTTCAGGTGAAGGGAGCCTCAGGCTATCTTTAGGTTATGTATAGAGAGCCAGTTTAGTGGGGGAGAAGGGAGGAACAGATTAGAAAAACCCTGCTCTCTGGTCTTAAGGTGTGGGTTTTTAACTTTCCGTATGTCAGGTTTGAAGGCCCTTCTATCTCTGCCAGTCCATTCTCCTTACTACATTCTCCACATCATTAATGCAAATCCCCAGTCCTAGGAGGGGCAGGGCCATTTCTCTTCTGTCTCCAAGCACCTGAGTTAGAACCTGGCTCTGCCCTCTTGACTCTGGGTTATTTGGCTGCCTGAGAAGTGGGACAGAGACAGTCATCCTGCTCTGTGTTTGTGTGAAGGCGATGCTGGTTTCCTGTCACACTGCAGAAAGCCTCATGACTGGGAAGTGTTCCCTTCTTTCCTTCTGACGTCAAAAACAGATTCATCTATCAACTTTCTTTCTTCTTTCTTTCCTTCCTTCTTTCCTTCCTTCCTTCCTAACATCCTTCCTTCCTTCCTTCCTTTCTTCCTTTCTCTCTTTCTTTCTTTCTTTCTTCCTTTCTTTCTTTCTTCCTTTCTTTCTTCCTTCCTTCCTTCCTTTTTTCCTTCCTTCCTTCCTTCCTTCCTTCCTTTCCTTCTTTCTTTCTTTCCTTCTTTCTTTCTTTCTTTCTTTCTTTCTTTCTTTCCTTCCTTCTTTCTTTCTTTCCTTCTTTCTTTCTTTCTTTCCTTCTTTCTTTCTTTCTTTCCTTCCTTCTTTCTTTCTTTCTTTTCTTTCTTTCTTTCTTTCTTTCTTTCTTTCTTTCTTTCTTTCTTTCTTTCTTTCTTTCTTTCTTTCTTTCCTTCTTTCTTTCCTTCTTTCTTTCTTTCTTTCTTTCTTTCTTTCTTTCTTTCTTTCTTTCTTTCTTTCTTTCTTTCTTTCTTTCTCTCTCTCTCTCTCTCTCTCTCTCTCTCTCTCTCTCTCTTTCTCTTTTTTCTTTCTATCTACCTACCTACCTTCCTACCTAGGTAGCTATCTCTTTGCCAGTTGTTGGGTTGAACTCAAGGCCTGGGCACTGTCTCTAGCACTCTGCTACTTGAGCCACAGCACATATTCTGTCTTGGTCTGTGTGCGGGTGCCTGAAGAATCGAACACATGGCTTCTTGCATGCTAGGCAAGCACTCTCTCATTAATCCATATTCCTAGCTCCTTCATATTTTCTTAATGGTAGTTTTTACCTAAGTATGCTACTATTTTATGTTCTCAAGTTTAATTTTCTGAATACCGGTTACTTCTAAGAAACCTGATCTTCTCTTTCCCTGCCTGATTTGTGATTGTTCCTGCATTGTCCTCATAATAAAATGTAAATGAAGGCTGCTGAGAGCTTCAGTGCGCATCATATATAGACACAGGCCTAGAACCCTGGAAGAGAAAAGCAATGGGCCTGAAATGAAGAGAATGATGCAGTATGCACAACTAGCATATCTGAAAAATAAACCAGTAAATAAAAGCAGAGTTTGCACTATGGGAGGTAATATACATACACACATAAGCAGTTAGGGCACGGATACACATACTTGGCCTTCTCTTTTTGAATTTTTTGTGGCCATCCCAGGGCTTAAACTCAGGGATCGATGTGTTCCTGAGCTGATTTGCTGAAGGCTGAGGCTGACCACCACCACAGCTCCACTTCCCGCCAGCTGGTAATTAATTGGACATAAGCAATTCCCAGGTTTTCCTGCCGGTCTGGATTGTATCTCCTGCTCAGTTTTCTCTCTCAAAGCGGGAGCTCTACCCTCTGGGCCACTGCTCCACTTCTGGTTCTCTGGTGGTTTATTGGGCAAAATAGTCTCAGAGACTCTCCTGTTCAGCTAGATTGAATGGCTTTCTCCTGAGGAGGCTTCTAGTGGTTTCCTCAGTGATTCACTGAGGAGCCTCTCCACACATAACCTTAGTCTAAATCTTGAGAATTACTAGAGAAAAATGGAAACATTGTTATACCCCAGATGCAAGACCCCCACCAAAAAGACCACCGAGAGTCAGACTTTACAGCTGTTTTAAGGTTTTATTTAAACGGGCTGTGTCCTCAGGCCTTGTCCTAAACTCTGACACAGCAGCACCTAGGATGAGAGCCCCAAGGTAAAGATTTGCAGGGTATATAAAGTCACACAACCAACCAGGTGTTTGGATTACCACCATGTGTTGCTCTGCTAGAAATAAGCAAGAAGTGGTCACTGCCTCAAAACTTTAACTCTTCATTCCCCCCCCCTTGACTTATGGTCCTGAGACACAACCTTGTGGCTCCAGCCTCAAACAAAACTCCAACAGCTCTTGATCTTGCACGGGTATAGCCATACTATTAAACAACAATACCAATAACAATCAGTTCATTTTTCTTTTCTTGAGGTGTATGCAGAGTGGTTGGGTAGGATACTTGGAGACTTCCCATGTTTCCCCACAGTTGTCCAGGGAAAAGGGGTTAGCCAGTCTGGCATGGGAGCAGTGGATCCAAGCAGCAATGCCATCTACTTTAAGGGCAGTAGCACACCCTTAAGCAGGGCTACACACCAGTAGCAACATGTAAGGATGGAACCATGTAAGGTCTCTTCCACCGTGACTCCAGAGATCTCAGGTGGTGCCTTCAAACAAACACCCAGTGCCCTGGTTTAAACAAATAGGGAGTAGGAGTAGAAGCAGAATTATATAATGCTCTAAGCTGGGGCCACATCCTCTTATGCACCAGCTGTAAATAGTAAAGCTTACACAGAAATTCAATATCATCCAAATCAGCAAGCAATTCAGTCTGAAGGCTAGGGATAATGGGTGGAGGGTGTCCATACATTATTTCAAAAGGAGTAAAGCCAAGTTGATAGGGTGAATTTCTTACTCTAAACAGGGCAAAAGGAAGCAGCGATACCCAGTCTGCGCCAGTCTCCAAGGCCAATTTAGTTAAAGTCTCTAAATTTTAGAGTCCAATTCATTCTTTCTACCTGCCCTCAACTCTGGGGTCTATAAGAACAGTGCAATTTCCAATCCGTCCTCAGTGCCGTGGCTATTCCCTGACTTACTTTTGAGAGGAAGACCGGTTCATTGCCCTACCCAATGGTGGATGGGAAGCCATACCTGGGTAGGATTTCTTCCAGGATCTTCTTAGGTATGATGTGTGCAGTCTCATGATTTGTTGGATAGGCTTTAACCCATCCTTAAAAGGTGTCTACAAAAACTAGCAAATATTTATATCCAAATTTTCCAGTTTCAATTTCTGTGAAGTCTACTTCCCAATATACACCTGGCCTAGCTTCATTGAGGCAAGCTCCTTTAGTAACCAGTGGATTAGGGGCATTGGTGAGCTGATAGGCTTTAAAATTTTTAACAATGTCCTCAATGAGTTGATTTCCTTGCCTGAATTTTACTTCTGAGTGAAGGAGCAAGTCCTCCATTCTTCGGGTTCCCATGTGAGAGACCCGATGGATTCTCATAAGAATCCTCTTGCCCAATCTTTTTGGAAAGATAAACTTCCCATCACCAGTTTTCCACCAGTTTTTAATTCTTTCTCTGTTTGGTTGTTTATAGACCATGGAAATTTTCTTTATCCACCCCAAGTCTTCTTGGGAGTACTGAGGCTCAGGAGGCAAAGCTTGTGGCCCTGGGTCTACTTCAGCTCTGGGCTGGAGATCCACCTCCTTAGCTGCCTGATCGGCCAAGTTATTTCCTTTGGTTATTGAATCAGTTACCTTTTGATGGCCAGGACAGTGCATAATAGCAATATTTGCTGGTTCCCATAAGGCCTGGATGAGGCTTAAAATTTCTTGTTCATTTTTAATAGCCTTTCCATCAGCTGTGTACAGCCCCCTCTCTTGGTAAATGGCTCCATGGACATGCACAGTGGCAAAGGCATACCGACTGTCCATGTAAATGTTGTCTCTTCGCTTTTCCCATCTGTAAGTCTTTTATTAGTGCCACTAGTTCTCCTCTTTGTGCAGTCATTCTCTGGAGGAGTGCTTCTGCCCACATTATCTCAGTGTCCATGGTGACTACTGTACCCGTGTACCTTTTTGCATCTCAAATGATACTGCTGCTGTCTGTGAACCAGGTATTCTTGGCATGCAATAGGGGTGAGTCCAACAAGTTTTGCCTCTTTTCTTTGGCCTGGTCGCTCTTTTCATACTCAATTTCATGCTCTCTGTCCTTCCTTTCCTGTCTTTGGTACTATCTCTCTCTTATTGTAAACCTTTTCCACAGCAGCTACTAGATCCCTAATAGACTTTTCACCAAGTATGTCTAGAGACTGCAACTTCCGCTTTATGTCTGGTGCAGCTTGATTCATATAGGCAAACATAATCATCTGAGCCAAATCCTGGGTCTCAAGATCATGTGGATAGATTGACTAAAAGCTTTCCTGAGCTGCTCAAGATATGCTGCGGGACTTTCACTTCCTCCCTGTCTGACATCATAAACTTTGGCCATATTAGTAGGTTGGCAAGCCTCCACCTTGAGACCTGCCAACAGAGCTTGGCAATAGACACAGAGTCACTCCCTACTTTCAACTGTATTGTAGTCCCATGTTGGTCGCATCTCAGGAAAATAGGCAGTGATCAGGGCAGGATCTCTGATGGGTGCTCTTGTGGGGCCAGGGATATGTTTCTGGGCTGCCTCTTGGATACAGTCTCTCTCTTCGGTGGTAAAAAGGACCTACAAAAGCTGACTAAAATCATCCCAAGTGGGCTGATGGGTAAAAAGAACAATTTCAAGCAAACGAATTAAATCCTAGGGTTTCTCAGAAAAGGAGGCATTTTGGGTGTGCCAATTGTATAGGTAACTGGTAGAAAATGGCCAATATTGGAGTTGCTGTTGACCATCTGCATCCACAGGACCTATAGTGCATAAGGGAAAAACAGCTGCATTAGAAGGGGGGTTGATCCCACGGTATCTTCGACTGACTGTCTCCTCAGAAACTTTAAAGGCAGGTGCCAAGTGTTCTATAGCTCCCTCCTCCTCTTGATCATTCTCAGGTTCTGCAAAAGGTACTTGGAAAGAGAATATGGGTGAGGAAACATTTCTTCTTCCAAGTTATCTCCCTGAAAAACTGGGGGCTACCTTTTCTTTCCCTCTGTCTCAGTTTTTTTTGTAAGTCTAGGGGGCTAGATGGAGTTTTGCCTATGGTTTCCAGTCCCATCAGACATACAGTCCAAAAAACTATAAACAGTACAAACAAAACACACTCAGGCCTTACAGTTACAAAAAAAAAAAAAAACTTACAAAGTAGAGATCTCCCAAATTAGTCCACTGACTACAGTCACGGTGGGGTTCCACACCCACAACACACAGCACAAGGAGCAGAGCCACAGTGGGAGAGTTGGACCTCTGTGAGGAGGCCTTCTTTTTCAGTTCTGGCACAACACTGAACCGAATCCCACCCCACAATTCACATGGCGGTGTTCCAAGGACCGCCCCCCACCCCAAACAGCGGGGTTCCAAGGACCCCCACCCCACTAGAAGATCTAAGACATCTCCCAGTTCCTCCAGGGTTGTGGCGCAAGGGTGCCTGCTTCAATAACCCTTTATGAATCAGAGTGGCCATCCTCACAAAGCAAAATGAAAGTAAAACAGACAAATGACAGGACCAGACAAATTAACAAAGACAGTGCTGTTTTACCTTTGGAGTCTGATATTTCAGGGGTCTTTGGGGGGATCCCTGATGAGCCCCCACCAATATCTTATACCGAGGTCTCAGGATCTCCACCAAGAAGACCATGGAGAGTCAGACTTTACAGCTGTTTTAAGGTTTTATTTAATCAGGCTGCAGCTCAGGTCTCATGCTTCACTCCAACACAGCGGAGCCTAGGAGGAGAGACCCGAGCTAAAGATTTTCAGGGTTTATAGAGGCACACAACCAACCAGGTGTTTGGATTACCACCACGTGTTGCTCTGCTAGGAACAAGCAAGTTTTGAGATCACTGCCTCAAAACTTTAACCCTTCACTTGAAGATGCTACTAGTGTGTTCTAGACACTTAATGTTGGAGACACAAAACACTCATAATTATTAGATCATTTAATAGGCAAAAGGAGCAATGCAGACTGTATGAGGATCGCTCCAGGTTTTGGTCCTCATATCCTGAGACAGCAAATTCACCGCAGCTCAATGCTAAGTGACAGAACTGGCATGTACTGTGGATATTTGCTCCCAAATCCTGTGACACTCATTTCTCACTTTTGGCCTCAAACCTGTGACCAGAGGGGAAGATGAGGAGAGAAAATCCTTCTCAGTGCAGCTATAAAGAACATTGGGTAGTTCACGTATAAATTAAAACCTTGGGAATGACCCTCTTAAGAAGTCAGATTGTCCAGATTAAAAAATGAAGAAAAGAAGAAATAAGGTGCTAGTGGTTGCTGTCTATAATCCCAGGTCCTCAGGAGGCTGAGATGTAGAGAAACTTAGTTTTAATCCAGCCAGTGTAGGAAAATCCATGACACAGTTATTTCTAAGAGATCATAGAAATTCCCAGAAGTGGACCTATGACTCAAGCTTAATGCAGTACCCTTGAGCAAATGGAGCTCAGGGACCGTGCATAGTCTCAATTTCCACCCCAGGACTTGCCCCCTCAAAAAGAGCTGGTACTTCCATGTCTTTGTCTATGTATTGTATTCTTATAGGTGAAATTCCCGAGTAGCTACAATGAATGGCACCAATCTAAGAAATTTGTATTCAGTACAATGAGTACATAACAGAGAGATTTCTTTCATGATAGTGCATGTTCTGGGGCTCCCTTCACTGTTCACAGTGTTACCTAAGGCTTTCTGTGCATCACAAACCTGCTTGAGGAAGTCTCTATCATTGTCTGGACAGGCACACAAAAGCCCTCACTCCTGTACATCTGGGTTACAAACAACTCCACCTGGGCCAGTTAGTGAGAATGAGGGTGGGCTGGTTCTGAAGGTCACAAAAAATAATCCCTCTTTGTAGCCTTAGCTATCTCTCTTCCCAGTGCTCTATTTTAACAGGAGACCTTCATTTGTGCCACCTCCCATGGCAGGCCAAGTTCTGTGCACTTATCCTGCCTTTGTGAGACTATATTCTGTTGTTCAGTTACAGTGCTCAATATAATTCAGGAGTCCTTCAGGCAGACAACTATGGCACTGAACATAATGAAACGACTCAATGCAGACAATGTTGGGTGCATGATGCCTCTCCTATGTTTCCAGAAGCTTGGAAAAACAAGCACATGTTGGATATCACAAAGCGTCCTGTCATGTAGGAATCGTGAATCTCATCAGGTTTTGAAACCTTTGACTTCTCCTAGTTGGGGCCTGGGTGGCTAGGTTTTAGGGTTGAACACAGGGCTGGGTGCTGACCATGAGATCAGTGCACAAGCCCAGTGCTTTACCATTTTGTGTAACAACATCACTTCTGGTCTGTGATGTATGTGTGTGTGTGTGTATGTGTGCACACCACCGTGTGTGTGTGTGCGGGTTTGTGTGTGCACGCACACATATACATGAGTCCTGAAGCTTGACCTCAGGACCTGAGCTCTATACCTAGTTTTTCTTGTATAATGATATCCCTCTCCCACTTGAGCCACAGAGCCACTTCAGGCTTTGTCCTAGTGATGTGGTCCTAAGAAATCAAGCCCACGATTTCATATATACAAAGCATTCTACATCTAAGGCACATTCCCAGTCCTCTACTTCAGCTTTACTTTATTTCTGTCTTTTTTTACTGTTGTTGTTGTCGATTGAAGGAGTTGAAGTCTTGGACTTGGTGCTGTCCCTGACCTCTTCAGCTCAAGTTTTGTGCTCTACCACTTGAGCCACAGAGCTACTTCCGGTTTTCTGGTGGTTCATTGGAGCTATGTTTCTCAAGGACTTTCCTGCCTAGGCTAGTTTTGTACCATGATCCTCAGATCTCATCCTCCTGAGTAGGTAGGATAACCTACATGACCTAAAGCACCCAGCTTCCCCTTCAGGTTCTGAGTAGTGAATTGGAGATAATAGTCTCATGGTACCTTTTGTGTTTGCAATAGTTTGGAACCCAGTTCTTTAGAACTCAGCTTCCCAAGAAGGCAGGATGCCAGACTTCAACTACTGACCCCTTGGCCATGGTCTCTGCTGGAAGGGGGTCCATGACTCCACGTGGTGGAGTGCTAGCCATGAGTCCAAGAGGTAAGAGTCAGTGCCTCAATCCTGAATTCAAGGTTCATGACCAAGAAAAAAACAGAACAAACCATTGTCTGCTGTAGACAACTCATGAGTCTTCAGTAATACCTAATTTTGTCCCTGACATGGGGACCTATCTGAGCCCCAATATTCTTTTCTGTATAATCATCTAAGTTGTGGAGCTCTTACATAGACAAGATGTAAGAATGCACCCGGTTAAGAACATAGCACATGGCACTCTTTGCACCACTCAGCACACAACATCCTGTGAAAAATTCAGCACCCAGCTCCCAATGCAGGACTCAGCACACTGCATCCTGTGAAAGACTCAGCACATAGCACCCTGTGCAGGCCTCAGAATGGAACACCCTATGGAGGACTCAGCACATAGCTCCATCCCACAAGCTGTCACTAGAATTAGGGTGCTTTCATCAGTATCACCATTCTTTGAGGAAAATTTTACAAACCATACAAGTTCACATCTAAAGGTTTAGTTGGGTGTTTTTCTGGAGAGGGGTTGTTAGCCATGGGGCTTGAACTGAAAGCTCTACCACTTGGAGCCACATTTTGAGGTGTCTCTTAGACTTCCTGCCAGGACTGTGTTTTAAAGCCCCTGAGCAGCTAGGATGACGGGCATAAGCCAGGATGACATGGGTAACCCGTGGAGCTGGGTTGCAGCGATTTACATGTGGCTAAGTCAGGTTAGGTGGCAGCTGTCAGCACCAGACTCCTAGCTTGATCTGTAATGAGGTATTTGAAGTTCTGTTCTTCTATAATTGCAGTTAGAATATTCTACCTTTTATTGGCATCAGACCTGGGGCGTGAGTAAATGCTTAGACAATGTCCCTTAACGTTTGTGCTCAAGGCTAGCACTCAATTGATTGAAGAACAGCAGAACTTCTGAGTTTTCTGTTTTGTGGCACTGAGGAATCAAACCCAGGACTTCGTGCTTACTGTGAGAGCACTCAACTACCGAGCCTCTGGAGTGAACGAGGTATAAATACATAGAGATTGCTGTATATAAATTTTATATACAAAAAAAGAGATTCCTGCATATTATTAAATTAGAAATAATATTGGTATCACTTCTTAGGTATTAAATTATGTCTCCATTTAATGATGTGTCCCAGTTAACTACTAATAAAGCATTAATTAACAATTACTCAATATCTTATAATTGTTTATCATATATGTACATACATATATCCATACATGTAATTAGATATTTCATAGAATGAGACCAATGTCTATATATTATTAAATTATGCATAATGTGCTACTCCCAATTATTAGTTATTTATTTATTTCTCCATGTAATTTTTATTCTGTTAATGCTTAATAAAATATTAATTAAACAGTGCACAAACTACACTTATTGCATCTAATTTTATCCTAGAATGAGTCACTACTGATTCAATCTGTTTATCATTTATTGTAGTGACATTTCTTCTACCTATGATGTTTTTTACCTTTATTACATCCTTTTACATAGCATATAGATTTGCATCCAAATTATACATCCTACCTGACACTTGCACTTTCACAGAAAAGGAAAACATGTGTCATGCTCAGCTTCTCACTCCAAGATTACATTTTTGGGAGTCCTGGGATCTAAACTCAGGGCAAAGAATGCTCAGTTCATGAATGGGTGACTGTCAGCACAGCAGCCACTAGCCAATTCAGCTGCCAGAAAGTGCCCAGGCCCTGAGACTGAGCCACGTATGTTGACTCCAAATTGTGCATAGTGTAGTGATTCATTTTATTTTTTATTCATTTACCATTTATTTTATTGACTACTATAACACATGGAATATTTACTACATTTATTACATAGGATATAGAATTGCCTATGTATGAAACTTCACACCCAGTACTTTCATAGAAAAAAAAAAAAAAACATGTGTCACCCTGTGTCTTACTGCATGATTCAATTTTTGTGAGTGCTGGCATCTGAACTCACAGCCTACAAGGCCCAATTCATGAATTAGTAAGTGTCAGCACGCCAGCCTGGGTCATATGGAGCCAACAAGCAGTTCCCAGCATCTTAGTTTGAGCCTCAGGGGTTGACAAAACAAGAACAGATGGACATGCAGATGCTAGTACACAAATAAATATAGATCTTGATAGAGTGCCAGAGATGTCTATACTTTATTTAGTTATATAGGCTACATTCCTACCAATTCTTGGGTATTTATTATGCCTCCATGTAGTTAATTTTACTGTTTTCATCCTTAATGAATTATTAATTATATCGACCACTGTCCAGAAACTATAGTGTCCATGTAATTACTAGTATTCTTTTAATGTGTCAAAAATATTCATTAAAATCCAGCAGCTTCCTAAAATCACTCTCTAATTTTATCCTAGTATCATTCAGAAACAAGTAATTCAACCTTGACATTCATAACTTTCCATAGGTATTCCTATGAATAGGAACAAGACTCTTAGGATCTCCCTCCATTGGTAGGACTCAGGACCCGGCTTCAATCACAGGGCCTATGTTATCGTGTTGGCCCATGGCTTCTCTGGAAGCCCAACAGACTTCAGCAATGCCAGGTTACCAGCACTTTTCAGCCCTGTCATTTAGACCCAGGATGGTCACCTTGAAAAGAAAACAAATGTAAAAATGGCAGCCATCTGCAAGTTACTGTTTTTTTTTTTTTTTCTGTGTCGTTTTATTTATTTATTTTTCCTGTCAGCCTTTGAGGCCCAGGAACTTAGGTTCGGCTGTGGGTCCATTGGCTGCAACCCAGCCTATAGTGATCAAAGCTGAGGCAGAGTTGCCATGCCCTGAGTTCAAACCTTGTGCTTGACAAAATAAAAATGTGTAATACATATATGCATACGTACATATATACATTAAATATATTTAAACAATTATTAGGCTACTTGGTGTTGTATTCATGTCATTTTTTCTGCCGGGCCTGGGATTTTAACTAAAGTCCGGGTAAATATGCAGTACTGTGGGGGAAGGGAAAGCTCACAATGCTGGAAGACAAGAAAGACAGGCCTGTTCCTAGCACTTGCAAAAATAATATTCGTACATATTTTTAAAACCTGATTTATACTTACATACACATGTTTACTGCATATTGCAGTTAGTGTATTCATTTTATTTTGTTTTTTATTAATTTATTATATACTTCAGAAAGTATGATTACATGTATAACATTTTTTACATCTTATTACACAGAACATAGATTTGCCTATGTACATCATTCCTGAGACCCAGGACTTTCACTAATAAGGAAAACAAGTGGGACAAATGGCTTCTTCCACCAGGATTAAATTTTTGGCGGTTCTGTGATTTGAACTCTGGGCCTAGAAGGCCCACTTCATGAATGGGTCAGTGTTAGCACACCAGTCTGACGTAAATGAAGTTGTTGGGCAAATTTGAGGACCTGAGATGAAGCCCTAGGAGTAGCCAATATATAAACAGATAGATATGTAGATTGCAGCATGTGTGCATATTTACATATGTATATGAATCTATAAATAAAGTTATAGAGAGAGACAGACATTTATGTCGATTCTAGTGTATAACTCTATATAAAGAATGATGACCGATATCTTATTTTTATATATTCTATTACTATGAATTATTTGGTCTAAAATTATGCCTCCATTAATTAATCACAGTAGGAGACTTAATAAAGTATTAATTAGATTAATCAATGGCCTATATTTATTGCGTACAATCTTATACTACAATGACTAGCTAATCAGTAGTTCAATTGGTACATTACAAAGATTCTATTATTGTTCCTATAGATAGGAGCTAGTAGGTGCAAGTCCTAGGATCAAATTCAAGGCCTAGGTGTCTTGGTTGGGCTCAGGCATCACTGCCAGCCTGCCAGCCTTCAGCCATGCAAGGACATGTGCAATTTTCAAGTTGAGTCATTGAGAGCCAGGATGGTCACAGTGCAAAGAAACAAAGGTAAAACTGTTGTCTAAAACTTCCAGGTTTTTCTTCCTCCATCTTGGTTGGTTTGTTTTTTTGCCAGAGCTGGAGTTGAACTCGGGTTGTAGGATCCCTGGATCATCTGTGGGTGTAAAAGCTGCACCTCAGTCTAGGGTAATCAAGGCTGAGGCAGAGTTGTGGCGACCTGAGTTCAAGCCCCGTGCCAGCCCCCCCAAAAAAGCTAAGGTCCTGGTTATGAGTTTGGGCCATTTTATCTGCCATACCTGGAATTTGAACTCAGGGGCTGGGTAACACTATTGTGCTCTGGGTGAAGTAAAAGCTAATCTCCTAGAAAAAAAAATTCTGGAGCATTTCCCAGTGTGTGAATTCCAGCCCTAGAACTGGCAAAAATATTTGCATACATGTATAATATATATCATATATATGTATTTGCATAGATATTTCATATTTTACCTAGGGCACAGTATTTCCACAGAAAGGAAATCAGGTCAACATTGGCTTCTTACTCTACCTATTGGCTTCGGCACTCCTGGGATTTGAACTCAGGGCCTGGAATGTCTAATTCATCAAGGGGTCAGTTTAAGCACAGCAACCTCAAACAAATTCAATGCCAAGGAATTCCCAGGACCTGAGTTCTAGCCCAATTAGTGGCCAATATATATATAGATAGATGTGTAAATTGCTGCAAATACGTAAATATAAATATATAGAGAGATAGAGAAAGATGTATATGTATATTCTACTGTACATTTAAGTATAAATATATTTGTAGAATGTGAGGTGAGTTGTCTATATATTATTAAATTACCTGTAATATATTACTAATAATTATTAGGTATTAAATTATGTCTCCATTTAATGAAGTATCATGGGTTAATGCACAATAAATTGCTCTTTGTGTAAATGGAGCTCAGGGACAATTTCTAGGCTCATAGTTCAAGCCTCAGTATCTGCACTAAAAAAAAATAGCCAGTAACTGCATATGTTTGTGTATATATGCATGTATTTCTATCAGTGAACATCCATAGTCGCTATGAAGAATAGCACCCAGCTAACAAATTTGCTTTGAATAGAATGATGTCATAGCACAGAGAGTGCTTTCAAGACAGTGCATGTTCCTGGTAAAAAAAATTTAAGACCCTCCATGGAATTTGAACCATTTTTCTGACTGGCCTGGGATTTCAACTCAGGGTGTGATTAACTCTCTGGCACTGTGGGGGAGGGGAACCCACCATCGTTGAAGACACACACACACACACACACACACACAACCCATATGCATGCAAAATCAGAGATTTCTACACTGTAACCTTTGGGTATTCTCTACCTTTTCCCCCACTAACTCTGGTGGTTGTTGGCCTAGGAGTTCGATGCATCAAACATCACCTGACATCTATAATTTTGGGGAACAGAATGGCTTCCCCAATCAGCCTTCCCCAATTCCAGCTCCTTGATTGGGTCATGGTCTATCCAGACCCTATGGGGTTCCTTTTACAGACTCGCCAAGATCCTTTAAAAAAGCATCACATGCTGGACACTGGTGGCTCACGCCTGTCATCCTAGCTACTCAGGAAGGTGAGATTTGGCTTCCAAGCCAGCTTGGGCAGGAAAGTGTGTGAGACTCTTATCCTCGATGCACCATCAGAAAACAAGAAGTGTCCCTGTGCCTCAAGTGGTAGAGTACAAGCCTTGAGAAACAGAGCTCAGGGACAACAGCTCATGGACAACAACAACAAGGAGAGGCATTGCATGTTGGCTTTGGGATTGGAATGGGCCAAATATTGGAAATTTCAAGTGCGCCAAGATAAAGCAGTACCTCCTTTAGTCCTGTGCTCCTCTATCTTGTCCACCCCCTCGCCTTGGCTGTGATTCAGGTCAGGATGGCTCTGGATTGACAGGAAGGCTTCAAGGAGGAAGATCCCAGACCATTTGCCCCGGCTCCTTCCTCCCTGCTCACACTGCTGCTTCTGCTCTTTGCCATAGACCTTCTTCCTGAAATCCATCCATGAGATCATTGACACCAACACAGTCGTGAGTGGTGGGTCCAGCCTAACTCGGGGAAGTCAGAGGTGGAATTCAGCCTGGACTAGGAGCTTCTACTCTGGGTGTGGGCTAAGGCCAGGGCTGACATTTATTTCATTCTGAGCCTTGCATGGTTAGGGAGACAGTGTAGACACAACATTGAGTCAGGTAAGATGGGAATCTGTAAGACCACTTGTGTGGGGGAGGCTGTGGGACTCAGTGGGCCACTGTTCTTGGTACTCCTTTCTCGGACGTCCCTCTCCCTCTCTCATCACTCAATAGTAAAAGAGAAACTTTAAATAAGGGTGTTGAAGAGGGGCAGAGGAGTATCTCCGTGTGAACCAGACTTGTGCTTCATATTCATCCTAGCCCCTAATTCCTATTTATCTGAGGATTGGCCATATGGGTGGGGGCGGGGGATCATCCTAGCTGAGAATGTGGCTTAGTGATAGAGTGGTCACCTAGCAAGCCTGAAGCCCTGAGTTCGATTCCACAAAGAAAAAGCTGGAAGGGGAGGTGGGGCTCAAATTGTAGACCACCAGGCTTGATCAAATAGAGCTCAAGGACAGTGGCCATGCTCTGAGTTCAAGCCCCATAACTAGAAGAACAAATCTTTGTGGAGGCTTTATTTTCCCTTTGGAAACAATTTATTCTTTGTGATAAGCATAACATGGGCCTCTTTCCTGGCCACCAATGGGCCATTAGATGTCCCTAGAATTTGGGCCTCCTCCCAGCAGCCTCTGCTCTACATGGCCTGCAGTTTACACTTCCTATCACCAGGCAGATGGAGGCCTAGAGAAGCCCACCTGGCCACCTAGTTCTGGTGGCTGCTGAGGATTTTGGGACTCAGTATGTCACATAGGGAGTCATCATACCCATCAGTTTGCAGAAAAAAGGGAGAGAGCACTAAAAGCCTGAGCGCACCAGCTGTGGGTAGTTCTGGGATGTGGAGATCTGCAGCAGGACATGCTCTGTGAGGGAGTCTGGGGAAGGGAACCCTGACCTCTCCTCTTGAAGTTTCCACACTATTCTGAAGTTGCAATTCTTCAAAACCTTTCTGCTTCTCCCTCATTTTGACCACTCAGGAGCCTGAGGCCTCTGAAGCAGCTGCACTGGTGGGGAGCTCAGCCTGTGTCGGCATCTAGAGCCCCATGTAGGAGAGACAGCAGCTCTTGCAGTTTTCTATTCTTCATCTTCTCCTGGGACAGCGGGCACATGCACTCTGCTTTCTCCAGACACAGCTGATCCAGAATGAACATCTGTCCTTTACATGCCAGGAGGGATTCCTGGACAGTGCGGATATGTGCTGATGGCTGGTTGCATCGATGGTGGAGCTCATCTGCAGGACTTTCGAAATACACATCATCAGGCAGGTTGTGGATGAAGCAGATTTTCTTTTCGGATGCCCACATGTCCCACTTCCCATTCTCTCACATGTTGTGGTGGCAGCTCATGGGGCAGGGGACCTGTGGCTCTTGCTCTATCTGGCACTGAGCTGTCCGTTGGAGGGGAAGTGCCTGCAGCAGGCCAGAAGATGTTGTCCCCTGTGGATTTCAGCCTCTGAGAGTGCTAACAGAGCCACTTCCCTCTCAGTTTGAGAGACATCTCCATCCTCTGCCATGGGCACATCGTGGAGAGTTGCTTCCTCAGCTTTTACTTCTCCAGGGTTCACAACTTCGTCTTCCCAAGGGAAATCCAGGAAGCTTAGTTGGGCCTGCAGGTGCTCCTCCTGTGGACTTGTCACTTCCAAGCCCTTGAAACTGTCCTGCCACTTTGGGGGCACCACCTAGTCCCCCCAATTGGTCGGACCCTGCACTTGTTTCCTCTGCTCCAACAGCTGAGTCTGCTTCTGCAGGTGCTACTACAGGACCTACTACTTGGAGCACAGCTGCTCATTGGAAGTGATGTGCTGATCACAGGTGACTCTGAGCTCCTTCAGCTAGGCCAGTGACTGCTTCTGCTGCTCCTGCAGCTCCCAAGCTGTTTGGCTCTCTCTCTCTCTCAGCCATCTCTTTCCATTCCTCTATCTTCTCCTCTGAGCAGTCCAGCTGTTCCTGCAGATGTTTCTTCACCTGCTGCTCTGATTCCACGATGCTGGTGAGATCCTCCTTCTCACTGCTCACCCTGTGGAGAGTGTCCCTCAACAAGGCCAGCTGTTCCTCCAGCTGTGTGTTTCACACACATGCACATCATGGGATCTTGGGGATCTCCTGCCGATCCTTGGTTTTCTCCTCTAGTCTTCCCAGATGCTCTCACTGCTCTGTAATCTGGAGACAGAGCCTCTGGTTTTCCTGGACCTAGAAGTGAAGTTGTTCCTTCAGGTTTTTCAACCCCATCTGCGTGCTGTAGGCATGGGCCTGCAGTTGCTGCTCCTCCTGAGATGGACCCTCGTGGGGCCATGGCTCTGCCAGCTTCGTTCTCAGTTCCCCCAGCTATTCCCTAGATGCATCACCTACCTCGATCCTCAGTCATTCTCCTCTGTCAGTTGGTTTACCTGCTCGGTCAGCTACCAGGCCTCCTCCTTCTGCACGGACCTCTGAATGCTCAGGTTCTGCGAGAAAGTGTCTGTCTCCAGATTCGCTGCGGTCACCATTCAGCTCAGGTTGTCGTGTAGTCTCTTTAGTAAATCTTGCCTCTGCAGCACTTGTTGGAACTTGCAGATTCTGTTCTTCCTATTGTTCCTCTACGTACAGAGTGCTTCCTGCTTCTCCTAAAACTCTGTGTTCACTTGCTCCAGGTCATAGAAACTTCTGCACTTTTCCTTGAGCTGAAGTGTTACATCATTCAGCTGTTGGAACATTTCAGTCTCCTTCTGTAAGTAGTAACCACAGAAGCCACCATCTCCAGCTCCCCCATGTGCTGCTCTATGGCCTGTAGGCAACTGGTGAGGGCTTCGTGCTCCATTTTTCTGTCATCGGCTGTAAGCTGCATGTGGGCTGGTGTCAATTGTAAATCACTTTCTGCCGAAACCAACCTCTGTATGGGTAGCTTGTGGATGTCTAGCTCAGTGTTCGGTGCTTTGTGCACTTGGGCTACCTTCTCCTTCTCTTTCTCTTGTCAATCCTGCATGTCTGTCTTTTCCTGCTTCAGTGGTTGGATTTTGTCACAGAGCACCTGTTTTCTTCTTTGGCTGAAGTCCAGGGCAGGCACCACATGTCTGTAGAAACTCTGCAGATGCTTGGTGGTATTGGAACCCTTGACACTCTGGACCCTGGTGTCTGTGGCTGTGTCCAAAGGCAGGGGAGGCCTTTGGCCAGACCCTCAGTTGAATCACCCTCCCCAGTGGTGTTTGTCTTTGGGATCCTTCCCTTTTTTGTATTCTTTGTTTTCTTGAATGTTGAAGGTCTAACGAGAGGATTCTTCTGCTGGTGTTCTGGCAGTAGTTTGTTGCCCATAGCTCTGTCTCAGAGTCTTGTTGTTGGAGACATCTGAGCGCTGGGATGGGAAAGATGGGCTGGCCACATTCCCAGGCTCTGGTAAATCCTCTATTCTCCCACTCACTGACTAGGTCCTCAATTTCCTATTTTACTCCAAATTCGCCTCGAGACTCTTGCTTACCCCTCAGTTACCTCTACCTTCCTCAACTGCTACTAGTGGTGTCAACCAACAGATGGCCGGATGGTTGCACAGATTGTTGTGTATGTCTGTTTGTTGCCTGTCCTGGACATTGAACTCAGGATCTAGGCACAGTCCATGAGCTGCTTTTGCTCAAAGCTGCACCTCTACCACTGGTGCCACACGGCTCTACTTCTGGGTTTTTTGACACTGAAGTTGGACAGGGGTCTCAAGTACTTTCCAGCCAAGGGTGACTTTGACCATGAATCTCCTTTCACAGCCTTGCAAGTATCATGGAGGACTGCTGAGAGCCTCTGGTGCCTGCTTAATCATTGGTCTTGCTGGTGTTCTTGGACAGACCGGTGAATTCCTTAACTTCGGGTTTAAGTGGTGGGAGCTGGTGCCTACAATTCCAATTGTGGTCCTGCCACCTCCAAATGGCAGGAAATCCTAAGAAACTCATTTTTATCCATATGAATACCAATGGAATATGATATATGCCATGATTGAATGGGCAGTTCTTGAATGATTCTAGGATAAAATTATATACAATTATATTCTAGGATACTGATTGATTTTAATCAATATTTTATGAAGCATTTAAAAAATTACATTCATTAAAAGGAGAAATAATGAAATACCTAAGAATTGGTTGTCACATAGCATAGAGATGCCATTTTTTTCTGCCAGGACTGGGATTGCAACTCATGGTCTGGGTAACTCTGTTGCACTGTGTAGGAAGGGGAAGCTTGCTTTCTTGAAGTCAAGAAATTCAAGTCTGTTCCTTAGGCCTGAAATTGAACCCCACCACTAAAAAACATCCTATTTGTGTACATTTTAAATATATGATTTATGTTTACATACATATATTGACTCCATATTGCATTCAGTGTAGTTATTCATTTTACCTTTTATTTTGTTCATGTAGTAACCATTTATTTTATTGACTATTATGGCATATAGAATATTGATTACATTGACTACATAGGATATAGGTCTGCATATGTATTCCACTTCATACCTGACACACAGGACTTTCACAGAAAAGGAAAACATGTGTCACCATCTGCTTCTTACTCCATGATTCATTGTTTGGGAGTGCTGGCATCTGAACTCATGGCCTACAGGACCAAATTCATGAATGATTGAGTGTCAACATGCCATCCTGGGGCAAACTGAGCTGATAGGCATTTCTCAGGACTTGAGATTGAGCCCCTGGAGTTGACCAAATAAGAACAGATTGGCACACACATGGT